>NC_133760.1:1216059-1861821 GCF_036562045.2 Rhinolophus sinicus
TGCTCATGGCTATCCAATTCTCCCAGCACCATTTATTGAAGAGGCTGTCTTTGCTCCATTGTATGTTTTTAGCTTCTTTGTCAAAAATTATCTGTCCATATTTATGTGGTTTTATTTCTGAGTTCTCAATTCTATTCCATTGGTCTATGTGTCTGTTTTTCTGCCAATACCATGCTGTTTTGATTATTGTAGCCCTGTAGTACAAGCCAAAGTCAGGAAGTGTGATACCTCCATTATTGTTCTTTTTCTTAAGATTGCTTTGGCTATTCGGGGTCTTTTGTGGTTCCAAACAAATCTGATGATTTTTTGTTCTATTTCTTTAAAATATGCCATTGGGATTTTGATGGGGATTGCATTGAATCTGTATATTGCTTTGGGTAATATGGCCATTTTAACTATGTTGATTCTTCCAATCCATGAGCACGGAATGTCTTTCCATTTCTTTGTGTCTTCTTCAATTTCTTTCAAAAATGTCTTATAGTTTTCAGCATATAGGTCTTTCACATCCTTGGTTAAGTTTATTCCTAGGTATTTTATTCTTTTGCTGCAATTGCAAAAGGAATTGCTTTTTGTATTTCTTTTTCTGAGATTTCATTGTTAGTATATAGGAAGGCAATGGACTTTTGTGCGTTGATTTTGTAGCCAGCAACTTTACTGTATTCGTTGATTGTTTCTAATAGCTTTTTGGTGGAGTCTTTAGGGTTTTCTATATATAGCATCATGTCATCTGCAAAGAGTGATAATTTAACTTCTTCATTCCCAATTTGGATGCCTTTTATTTCTTTCTCTTGCCTGATTGCTCTGGCAAGGACTTCCAACACTATGTTGAAAAGCAGAGGTGACAGGGGACATCCCTGTCATGTTCCTGAACGTAGAGCAAAGGGCTTCAGTTTTTCTCCATTAATTATGAGATTAGCAGAGGGATTGTCATAGATGGCCTTTATTATGTTAAGGTATTTTCCTTCTATACCTATTTTATCAAGAGTTTTAATCATAAATGGATGTTGTATCTTGTCAAATGCTTTTTCTGCATCAATTGATATAATCATATGATTTTTGTCCTTTATTTTGTTTATGTGATGTATCACATTGATGGATTTGCGTATGTTGAACCATCCTTGTGCCCCGGGGATGAACCCCACTTGGTCGTGATGAATAATCTTTTTAATGCATTGTTGTATTCGATTTGCTAGAATTTTATTTAGGATTTTTGCATCGGTATTCATCAGAGATATTGGTCTGTAGTTTTTTTTGTTGTTGTTGTCCTTACCAGGTTTTGGTATCAGGGTAATGTTGGCCTCATAAAATGAGTTAGGGGGTACTGTCTCTTTTTCAATTTTTTGGAAGAGTTTTAGCAGGATTGGTATTGGATCCTCTTTGAAGGTTTGGTAGAATTCCCTAGTGAAGCCATTTGGTCCTGGACTTTTGCTTTTTGGAAGTTTTTGGGTGACTGATTCAACTTCGGTACTGGTGAGCGGTCTGTTTAGATTTTCCAGTTCTTCATGATTCAGCCTTGGAAGGCTATATGTTTCTAAGAACTTGTCCATTTCTTCTAGGTTGTTGAATTTGGTGGCATATAGTCCTTCATAGTATTCTTGGATGATCCTTTGTATTTCTGTGGTGTCCGTGATAACTTCCCCTTTTACGTTTCTGATTTTGTTAATCAGTGTCTTCTCTCTTTTTATCTTAGTAAGTCTAGCCAAGGGTTTGTCAATTTTGTTAATCTTCTCAAAGAACCAGCTCTTTGTTACATTAATTTTTCTATTGTCTTTTTGTTCTCTATTTCATTAAGTTCTGCTCTAATTTTTGTTATTTCCTTTCTTCTGCTGACCTTGGGTTTTACTTGTTCTTCTTTTTCTAGTTCTTTAAGGTGTAACATGAGGTTATTTATTTGGGAGTTTTCTTGTTTCTTGAGATAGGCCTGTAATGAGATAAATTTCCCTCTTAAAACTGCTTTCGCTGCATCCCAAAAATTTTGGTAGGATGTATTTTCATTGTCATTTGTTTCTATGTATCTTTTGATCTCTCCTCTAATTTCTTCTTTGACCCAGTCCTTCTTTAAAAGTATGTTGTTTAATCTCCATGTATTTGTGTTTTTCCACTTTCTTTTTATAGTTGATATCCAATTTCAAAGCCTTGTGATCAGAGAATATGCATGGTATGATTTCAATCTTCTTAAATTTGTTGAGACTGATTTTATGTCCCAATATATGGTCTATCCTTGAGAATGTTCCATGTACACTAGAAAAGAATGTATAGTCTGATGTTTTAGGATGAAGTGCTCTATAAATGTCAATTATGTCCATTTCATCTAATGTGTCATTTAGGGCTACTATTTCGTTATTTATTTTCTGTTTGGATGATCTATCCATAGCTGTCAATGATGTATTTAAGTCCCCTAGTATAATTGTGTTTTGGTCAATTTCTCCCTTTAGTTCTGTTAGTAGTTGCTTGGTGTATTTTGGTGCTCCCTGATTGGGGGCATAAATATTGATGACTGTTATGTCTTCTTGTTATACAGTCCCCTTCACCATTATGAAATGTCCATCTTTGTCTCTTGTTATCTTTTTCACCTTGAAGTCTGTTTCATCAGATATCATTATGGCTACACCTGATTTTCTCTGGGTACCATTTGCTTGGAGTGTCAATGTCCACCCTTTCACTTTGAGTCTATGCTTGTCCTTGTAGCTGAGATGTGTCTCTTGGAGACAGCATATGGTTGGGTTTATTTTTTGATCCAATCTGCTATTCTGTGCCTTTTTATTGGTGAGTTCAGTCCATTTACATTTAGGGTGATTATTGATATGTGAGGATTTCCTGTCATTCTATCTTTAGTTTTCTGGTAAGGCTGTGTCTCCATTGTTTCTTTGCCTTTTTGTTGTTGTCTATTATTTCTGTGTGGTGGTATTCTATGATGTTTCCCTCTGTTTCTTCTTTTATTTCAGTATATATTTCAATTCTGGATTTATTTTGAGTGGTTACCCTTAAGTTTATGTAAAAGAAAGTTTGATATTTAGAGTATTCCATTTTCTTCAGCACGCTTACTTTCTCCATTCCCATATTCCGGTTCAGGCCTTTACTCTCCCCCTTTTTGAGTTTTGGTTGCCACAAATTGTCCCTGTTGATGGTGGTCGAATAGCCTCCTTTAGTATTTCTTGTAGTGCAGGTCGTGTATTAGAAAATTCCCTCAGCTTCTGTATGTCTGGAAAGGTCTTTATTCCTCCTTCATATCTAAAGGATATCTTTGCTGGATATATTATTCTTGGCTCATGGTTTCTCTCTTTCAATAGTTTGAATATTTGGTTCCACTCCCTCCTGGCTTGTAGAGTTTCTGCTGAAAAATCTGATGATAATCTAATGGGCTTTCCTTTGTAAGTTACCGTCTTCTTTTCCCTGGCTGCCTTGAGGATTCTTTCTTTGTCGTTGATTTTAGACAGCTTCAATACAATGTGCCTTGGAGAAGGTCTGTTGGGATTGAGGTAACTAGGTGTTCTATTTGCTTCTTGGATTCGAGGGTCCAGTTCTGTCCACAAATTTGGGAAGTTCTCATCGACAATTTGTTTGAATATATTCTCTGTTCCTTCTCTCTTTCTTCTCCTTCTGGTATGCCCATTATTCTTATATTGCTCTTTCTGATGGAGTCAGAAAGTTCTTGTAGAGTTCTTTCATTTCTTTTAAGTCTCAAGTCTCTTTCTTCTTCAATTTGTGTCATTTCCAGGTTTCTATCTTCGATGTCACTGATTCTTTCCTCCATCTGGTCAACTCTACTACCTAAGCTGGTTATTTCATTCTTAATTTCTTCTATTGAGTTCTTAATCTCCAGAAATTCTATTTGGTTCTTTTTTAAGATTTCAATCTCTTTCGTAAAATGCTCATGCTGTTCTTTGATTGAGTTTCTGAGTTCATTTAACTGCCTATCTGTGTTTTCTTGTATCTCGTTGAGTTTTTTCAGAACTGCAATCTTGAATTCTCTGTCATTTAAGTCACATATTTCTGTATCTTTAAGTGCCTTCTCTGGAGATTTTTCACTTTCTTTCTGAGCTATCTTGTTGCCTTGGTTATTCATGGCGATTACTGGTTTACTATTTCTCTTCCTAGACATCTACAGGAGTGACTTCTGCAACAGGTTGATAGGAAGCGGTCTTTCTTTTGTTTTCCAGTACTTGTTGGTAGAATGTTTTATTTTTTCTCCAACTGCAGCTTATTTTTCTTCTCTCACACGGTAGTGCTATGTTTTCTCTGCACTATTCCAGCTTCTCACACAATGGAGGGATTCCCTGGGGGACGGGCTTCTCCACTGTTAATAGTTCGTCTAGGTCACAGGGCACAGTGTCCCGGTGGGTATGCGGAGAGCTTTTGATGTTCCAAAGCTCTTCCAGCTCCTGATTCAAAGCCCGTATGTTTCAGCAGTTCTGTTTACTCCTGCAGGGATCTGCCCAGATAGGTGGGGCCAGGGGCGGGGTGAGTTGTGAGAGGTGGCCCAGAGCAATGGCGGCCATCACCACCACAGCCGGTCCTGCTTCCACAGCTCCCTCCCCTTTGCTGAAACTAGTTGGGCTGTGAATTTGTTTCTGCGGTCCACAGTTCTCAAAACAGCAAATTTTCTGTTGCTTTATCTGACACTACTACTGTTTCGCTTCTAGCACCAGGCAGGTGGGGGCGGGGTGAGCTCTGGGAGGGTAGGGAAGCGGCGGCTAGTCTCAGTGCCTAAGGCTCCGTTCTCTGCTCAGCAGTGAGGGCTTAAACCGCCGTTTTCAGCCTTCTTCCCTCAGTCTTTTCTCCGAGGTCTCTGCCGTGAGCGTTGGGTTCAGCCGTGTTATATGCTGCCCCCTCAGCCCTGTGGGCCACAAGCGGAGCCCTAGCAGGCCGAGTTCTTCCCTCTCCCGCAGCTGCGGTAGTTCCGGGAAGCAGCGAGCTTGGAGAACTGAGCTGGGTCTGGGTCCTGCGCCCGCGCGGCTCCGTCTCCACGCACTTCTCCCTTTCCTCCTCCCTCCACTCACGCCAATCTTCCAACTGTAGGTGATTTCGGTAGTGGGCCTCTTCGTCTTGCCTGTCTGCTGTGCAGGGAGTCGTTTGTGGAGTTTTTGTTTTTCAATTCTTTGTAAATTCCAGGGGAGCTTTACAGAGGCTCACCTCACACCGCCATTTTTCCGGAAGTCCCCCATTATTCTTTTTTTAAAGATATTTTTATTGTGGAAGGGGAACAGGACTTTATTGGGGAACAGTGTGTATTTCCAGGTCTTTTTCTTCTTATTATTATTTTTTATTATTATTATTTTTATTGGGGTGACAATTGTTAGTCAAATTACATAGATTTCAGGTGTACAATTCTGTATTACATCATCTATAAATCCCATTGTGTGTTCACCACCCAGAGTCAGTTCTCCTTCCATCACCATATATTTGATCCCCCTTACCTTCATCTCCCACCTCCCACCCTCCAGGACTTTTTATGGGGGAGCAGTAGTGTGTTTTTCCCAGGACTCATCAGCTCCATCCAAGTCAAGTTGTTGTCCTTTCTATCTTAGTTGTGGAGGGCACAGCTCAGCTCCAGGTCCAGTTCCCATTGTTAGTTGCAGGGTGTGCAGCCCACCATCCCTTGCGGGAGTTGAACCGGCAACCTTGTGGTTGAGAGCATGCACTCCAACCAACTGAGCTATTTGGCTGCCCAGGAGCTCAGCGACAGGTCATTGAGGTCATTCTAGTTGTGGAGGGCGTAGTTCGCTGGCCCATGTGGAAATGGAACAGGCAGCCCTGTTGCCCAGAGCTCGCGCTCTAACCAACTGAGCAACCCGTCTGCCCTGATATCCATTATTCATATATTGCTCTTTCTGATGGAGCCAGAAAGTTCTTGTAGAGTTCTTTCATTTATTGCAACTCTCAAATCTCTCTCTTCTTCCATCTGTGCCATTTCTAGTTTTCTATCTTCAATGTCATTGATTCTTTCCTCCATCTGGTCAGCTCTATTACCTAAGCTGGTTATTTCATTCTTCATATCTTTTATTGAGTTCTGAATCTCCAGAATTTCTACTTGGTTCTTTTTTAAATTTTCAATTTCTTTGGTAAAATGTTCATTTTGTTCTTTGATTGTATTTCTGAGTTCATTAAACTGCCTATCTGTGTTTTCTTACATCTCGTTCAGTTTTTTTCAGAACTGCAATCTTGAATTCTCAGTCATTTAAGTCACATATTTCCATGTGTTTAAGATCATTTTCTAGAGAGTTTTCATTTTCTTTCTGAGCTGCCTTGTTAGCTTGGTTAACCATGGCAATTAATGAATTATGATTTCTCTTCCTGGGCATTTACAGGAGTGGGCTCTGCAACAGGTTGATATAAAGAGGTCTTTCTTTTGCTCTCTACTAGGTGTTGCTAAAATGTTTTATTTTCTCTTCTGCTTGCAGCCTTTTATTTTATCTTATGCTGTAGCATTGTATTTTCTCTTTCACTGTTCTGGCTTCTCAAATGATACGGGGCTCCCTGGAAGGTGGGCTTCTCCCCTATGTGCAGGTCACTGGGGTCTCAAGGCACTGCCTCCATGGGAGGATGTTGAGGATGATAGAGTTCTGAGCTTCTCTTATCATAATCTCCATGCTACCCCTGCAGCCTGATGCAGAGCCTGTTTGTTTCAGTGGCTCTGGTTACCCCTGCAGGAATCCACCCAGAAAGGTGGGGGCAGGGTGGGGTGTGAGAGGCGGTGGTGTGTTTGTAGCTAGCCTACAGTTGTCTTGCCCCTACAGTTCTTTCCCTTTTGCCTCAGTAAGTTGCACTGTGAATCTGTGGCTGTAGGACTGTTGATGCAGATCTCAGAGTTATAGATATTTTGTTCTTTAATCCAACACTGCAACCACTTTTTGCTGGAGCCCGCTTCTAAAACTGGAGGGTGAAGATGGGGTGAGCTCTGGGAGGGTGGAGGTACGTGGCAAGGCACCTTGTTTTTGTTTTCTGTTTTCTGTCTGGCAGTGAGGGCTTAAACCACAGTTCTCACCCAAGGTCTCTGCCCTGAAGGCTGGGTTGAGCTGTTGTATATGCTGATCCCTCAAGCAGGACTGTGGGCCACAGGGAGTGCGCTTGCAGCCTGAATTCTCCCCTCTCCCAGGACTGCAGTAAGCTCCAGTCTGTGCCCTGTGGCTCTGTGGTTCCTGGCTCTGCAATTCTCCCTTCCTTCCTCCCCCACTCACCCCATTTGCCCACCACAGGTGATTTGATGTGCAGGTCTCTCAGGTGTGCCTGTGTGTTACACAGGGACTCCTTCATTGAATTATAGCTGTTCAATTTGTTGTAACTTCCAGGGGAGATTTCAAGAAGCACTCCTTTGATGGCCATTTCTGTGATGTCTAACTGAGGGTTGCATTCTCCTGCTTACTAAAGATAGTAAATAAGATGGAAATGAGTGCACAATGGATGGATGGATGGCTGGATGGATGGATGGATGGATGGATGGATGGAATGAATAATCAATTGCAAAGCAACTACACATGAAATTTAAAATAAAGTAATTGATGATGTTTAGTGGACAATTTAGGATGAGTGGTAGACATTCTGTTACTCATCTAGCAATACTTAATTTGTGACCTTAATGAAAAGGAATATTTAACTCTTTGAAGATTGGTGGAAGAATATTCCAGAGCAATCAGCCATGAAGGTACTAAGGTAAGAATAAGCTTATGTTCAAGGAAGAATGCTGTGAGGTGGCAAGAATTACAAGATGCAGGCAGAGAGATAAGAGAGGATCCAGACGACACAAGAGAACTAAGTAAAATCAAGAAGTTTGTGTTTTATATTGTCATTTGATGTCATCTAAAGCTTCACTAGGAATCTGTATATGATTAATACTGACTTATATAAAAAGGATGAATTGTAAGGTGCATAACTGGAGCCTAAGAGACCATGGAAGAAGCAATTGTCATCCGTCTGGTGAACTATGGTGCTAACTTAGACACTAACTGAATGAAGTTGGTGGATATAAGATATGTTGTAGAAAAACTTGGATGGAGTTTCTACTGTATTTTTCTAGTTGCTTGATCTTGGGTTCATTAATTACTTTCTGGGATTCATTTTCACTACATCTAAATCCTTACTTATCAGGTGAGACAAAAATATGGGGGAGGGAGCAAGTAAAGGCACCAGTATAGTAGTATAATATATCAGAAAGACAAAGGCACTTGGGTTCAAGTCACCATTATTCTACTTCTTCATGATTACCTCTTTGATCCTCTATTTTATCCTCAATAAAGTTAGGCTAAACCTCTTCCCTTGAGGCTCTGTGTGAAGGTAAGATCAGATTGAAAATGTGAAAGCATTGCCCCCACTCCAGCCACAACACAGGTCCTGGAACAGAGAAAGTACTATATACATGATATAAATCTTGTCCCTTTCCATTCCACTCACCCCAAATCTCCACCTCACCCTCACTTCCAAACATATGTGGAGATACAGGTAGATTCCTGGGAGGTGAATACTGACATTCTTTTCAGTGAGTTCAGATCTTGGACTCAGAGAGAGGAGACAGCATTCTTCCTGGTCAACTTTCCTCCTAAGTCCCCAAAGGACTGTTTTGGGGGGCAGAGAATAAAAATATACATTTAGCAATAGCTGGCCTCACTGGCAAAGCATAAACCTAGTATATGCCTCATGAAACCACAAAAAGTAGACATATTGCATTCTGCAGCCCTGGGCTCACACATCTTGTCATCATTTCCTGGTTGTATTATATATGACAACTCCAATTACTTTGATCTAGATTTTACTTTTTTTCCTGTTATTGGAGGATGTAAGTTGGTTGATTCAGGAGTGTTGTGGAGGTAGAGATATTGGATGTATTTATCTGGCAATCAATAAAGAGAAGGCAATTAATACAGGAGAGCTGCTACGAATTGCTTCTTTCTGGATTCACATTTTCCTCCAGGTAACCCCAGATGCCTGCGTGTTCTGGTTGGGCCCACAGTGGCCGTCATCCTTCTTGCCATCTTCCTTTTCTTCCTCATTCATTGCTAGTGCCCTGCCAAACAGCGTAAGTCTTGGAAAGAAGAGTCCAGTGCCATGTGGCAAAGTGGGGATCTGTGATAAGAGTGTATAAGTGTGTGTTGTATGTTTGCAGGCTTATACCTGGTTCAAGGCAGGAGCCACAGAGGTAGTGTTTTCTAGAGAGAACACCAGTGTCCTTGCCACTCCTTTCAGCTTGCAGACCATTGCCTAATTCTGTACTGTATCTTCACATCAAGTGAAGCCACTGGTATCCAGGAAGACGATCTACATAAGAGGATCTGTATAACTAGAAGAGAAACTCAGTGGGATGGAAATTGGGAGCTGTTAATGGGATGGGTCTGTGAATTTTAGGGTAGAATTTCTGACTCTGCTTTTGAGCAGGTAAGTAATCTCTGGTAAAAACATTCACTGCATCTCTCTATATACTGATCTATAAAATGAAAATCCAGAAGTGCCCTCCAAAGTGTTTTTTATGACTTCTGTCCCCTACAGTTGTTGCTATAATGGGCAGAGAGCCTGACATGGACAAAACGATGAATAGGGAGGTAGGTCCTCCTCAACGCACCCTCTGCAATGCAGTCTCATTTCCTCATAATCTCCACAAATGCTTGCACCTCCTCACTCATCACTTCCCTTCATGCAGGATGCTGAAGCAGAAGACTCAGCAGAGGTGGCCTACGTAATATACACACTTGAATCACTGGACTTTCACACAGAAAGAAATCATTCCCACTTTCCAGAAGCACAAGGGACTTTTGACCAATACCAATAGCGTGTAAATGGAACTTGCAACATGCTACGACCCAGTCAAAATTTTAATCCTATCCCCCAAGCATGCATAGAAAGACTTTGAAGAGTTCGTCCATGGATGCCATTGCTCTTTCTGAAGCTCAGCTTGATGGCTCCATTATAAAAATACCTGGAATCTGAAGATATAAGTCTTCATCTCTAGGGTCATCCCTCTCCATTATAAGGTCATCTTGAAAATCTCCTGGCCCCCTAGAAAACTGCCCAGCCATTCTAGGATGCTATTATCATGATCCAGCCATTTCCAATATTGTCAACAAAATCACTTAAGCGTTGTAGAAATCCAAACATAATTAGCCCACTTTCTCTGACATTCTACTGATGAGATTCTATAAATCATGATACAATTAGTCAGCTAATTAATTCCTCTAATAAATTTTTATGGGGTCATAGTATAATCTAAGCCTTTAAGAAAAATTAGCGAAAAAAATTTATATCCATGTGGAGCTTGGTTTAGAGAGATATGCCAACAGGTAAAGAAAGCTGTTTAATACCATCTATAGGAAAGAGGGCAATGCGGAGTCCCCTCCTTGCATGATCTTTGGCCACTTTTATTCATGACAATCTGTCCAAGTAATTTCTATACAGCATGAATCTGAGCATGGCCCTCTCTTGCTTAAAAACTTCTACAGTCTCTCCAACATGGAGAGACATGGAATGATGTAGTATGTATTTTTTAAAATTTTTTTATTTATTAGTTTCAGGTATACAAAACAATGTAATAGTTAGACAATTATCATTTACACCCATCACAAAGTGATAACCCCAATCCCACAATTTACTACCCCTCTGACATCACATATAGCCGTTACATTTCCACTGCCTCTATTCCTTATGCTGCACTCCTTTTCTTGTGAATGTGTGTGTGTGTGTGTGTGTGTGTGTGTGTGTGTGTGTATACATAAAATTATAGTCGACATTCATTATTATTCACCTTCAGCTTCAGGTGTACAGCAGAGTGATCAGGCATCTACACCATCCCTGAAGGGATCTCCCAAATAAGACAAGTGTCCATCAGATACCCTACAAAATCTTTACAACATTATTGATTATATTCCCCAAACTGACTTTTGTAACCCTGTGGCAATCTTGTGGTTACTGACTGTGCTTTCTAATTCCCTCACCTTCTCCCTCATCCTACATCCCTCCCATCTAGCAAGAGTCAGTTTTTCCTCTATATCTCTGAGACGGTTTCTGATTAGTTCGTTCATTTATTCTATTCTTTAGATTCCACATATAAGTAAGACCATATGGTATTTGTCTTTCTCTGTCTGATTTATTGCACTTAGCATAATGTTCCCTAGGTCCATCAATATCATTGTAAATGGTAAGATTTCATTCTTCTTTAAGGTTGACTAATACTCCTTCTATAAATTTACCAAAGTTTCTTAATCCATTCATCTACCAATGGGCATTTCAGCACTTTCCATGTCTTGGCTAAACTCCTAGAAGAAAGTATAGGAAAAAAGTTTACAGACATTACCCGGAGTAATATTTTTACTGATATATCCCCTCGGGCAAGGGAAGTAAGGGAAAAAATAAACATAAGGGATTATGTCAAACTAAAAAGTTTTTTCACAGCAAAGGAAACCATCAATAAAACAAAAAGGGATCCTACTGAATGGGAGAAGATATTTGTCAATGATATATCTGATAAGGGGTTAATATCCAAAATTCATAAAAAACTCATTCAACTCAACACCAAAAAAACAAACAACCAAATTAAAATAAACCAAAAACAACAAAAGAACAAGACAAACAAATGAGAAACAGAAACTCATAGACACAGACAATAGTTTAGTGGTTGCCAGAGGGTAAGGGGGGTGGGGGGTGGGGGGTGGGAGATGAGGGTAAGGGGGATCGAATATATGGTGATGGAAGGAGAACTGACTCTGGGTGATGAACACACAATGGGATTTATAGATGATGTAATACAGAATTGTACACCTGAAATCTATGTAATTTTACTAACAATTGTCACCCCAATAAATTTAATAAAATAAAATTTAAAAAGAAAAGGCAGAGGACATGAAGAGGCATTTTCCTAAAGAGGGCATACAGATGGCAAACAGACATGAAAAAATGCTCTATCTCTCTAATCATTAGAGAAATGCAAATAAAAACCACAACGAGATACCACTTCACCCCAGTCAAAATGGCTGTCATGAATAAATCAACAAACAACAAGTGCTGGCGCGGATGTGGAGAAAAGGGATCCCTCGTGCACTGCTGGTGGGAATGCAGATTGGTGCAGCCACTATGGGAAACAGTATGGAGGTATCTCAAAAAACTGGAAATGGAACTACCTTACGACCCAGCAATTCCACTCTTAGGTATCTATCCAGAAAATCCAAAACACTAATTTGAAAAAATTCATGCACCCCTATTTGTATTTTTTATTTTTTTATTAGTTTCAGATGTACAAAAAATGTAGTAGTTAGACATTTATCATCTATAGCCCTCACACAGTGATAACCCCCCTTCCCCAAACTACTACCCCTCTGACATTGCATACAAACTTTACATTTCCACTGTCTCTATTCCTTATGCTGTACTCCATTTCTTGTGAATATACATATATACAAATATATACATATATATATATATATATATATATATATATATATATACACACAAATATATATATATATATATATATATATATATATATATATATATATATACAACCTAAGCCAGGAGATACAACCTAAGCCAGGCGGAACCGAGTGGGGACCCCCAATGAGCTGCCTTAGAAAAATATGGGAAGGGGTCTTGCCTCCCCTTCCCCCTGCCTGGGAAAAGCTGTTGCCGGCTCTGCCTTTTCCCTGGCACCTGTTTGTGAGAGAAGTTACAAAAACAATAAAGATCAGTTCTCTCCACTTAGCTCAACGAAACTGTTACAAAATGAGAGACTTGACCTTGAGAAAGTACATACCTTAATTAAGACATTGTGGGACCTTGTGCTTCAGCTGTTGACTGACAAAGGCTGATTGAGATAAATATTTTTCTGTTATGATGTGTGAGTTTCAGAGACCGTGTAAGAAACAATGTTGCTTTCTCTTGGTTTTGCATACCCATTCAATAAAAAACCCCAGTCGGCCTTATTCTGGGCTCCAGTCCTCTGAGACTGAGAGACCCTTAGCCTTCGGAGAGATTTAACTGCATTAGGTCTCTGTTTGTTTCTTTCTTAAAAACTTAACCCAAACCACCCCTTTTCACACCCTCACTGCCCGTGTTGCGCTGGACGCGACACCTTGTAGTATAATTTGATGTCAGGTATCATTATACGTCCCACTTTGTTCTTATTTTTCAAGATTACTGAGGCTATCCAGGGTCTTTTATGGTTCCATATAAATTTTAGGATTATATGTTCTATTTCTGTGAAAAATGTCCTTGGTAGTATGATGGGAATTGTGTTTAATATGTATATTGCCTTAGGCAGTATGGACATTTTAACTATATTAATTCTTCCTATCCCTGAGCATGGTATGTGTTTCCATTTATTTGTATCTTCTTTAATTTATCTCTTCAATGTCTTATAATTTTCTGAGTACAGGTGTGTGTTTTTTTATTAATTTCAGGTGCTCAAGACAAAGTAATACTTAGACGTTTATCTTTTATATCCCTCACACTGTGTGAACCCCCCTCCCCCCATCCGCTATCCCTCTGAAATCGCACAGAGCCATTACATTTCCACTGTCTCTATTCCTAATGCTTGAGTACAGGTCTTTTACTTCTTTGGTTAAATTTAATCCTAAGTATTTTATAGTTTTTGAAGCAATTGTAAATGGGACTGTTTTCTTAATTTCTCCTGATATTTTATTATTGTTATTTACAAATGCAACTGATTTCTGAATATTAATTTTGTATCCTGCTATTTTACTAAATTCATTTATCAGTTCTAATAGTTTTTGGGTGGAATCTTTGGGGTTCTCGATATATGGTATCATGTCCTCTGCATATAATGACAATTTCACTCCTCCTTACCAATTTGGATGCCTTTTATTTCTTTTTCTTGTATGATTTCTGTGGGTAGAACTTCCAGCACTGTGTTGAATAGAAGTGGAGAAAGTGGGCAACCTTGCCCACTTGTTCCTGATCTTAAGGCGAATAGTTTTAGCTTTTCCCCATTGAGTATGATGTTAGCTGTGGGCTTATCATATATGGCCTTTATTATGTTGAGATATGGTTCCTCTATTCCCACTTTCTTAAGAGTTTTTATCATAAATGGCTGCTGGATTTTGTCAAATGCTTTTTCTGCATCTGTTGATACGATCATATGATTTTTATTTTTCATTTTGTTAATATGGTGTATCACATTAATTGATTTGCGGATGTTGAACCACCTTTGCATAACAGGAATGGAATCCCACTTGATCATGGTGTATGATCTTTTAAATGTTTTGCTGAATTCTGTTCGCTAATATTTTGTTGAGGACTTTAGCATCTATGTTCATTAGGGATATCGTCCTGTAGTTTTCCTTTTTTGTAATGTGTTTGTCTTATTTTGGGATCAGGGTGATAGTGGCCTCATAAAAAGCATTTGGGAGCCTTCCCTCCTTCTGGATTTTTTGGAATAGTTTGAGTAGAATAGATGATAACTCATTTTGAATGTTTTGTAGAATTCACCTGTAAAGCCATCTGGTCCAGGGCTTTTCTTTGTTGGGAGCTTGTTGATTACTGATTCAATTTCTATGGTGGTAATCAGTGTATTCAGGTTTTCTGTTTCTTCTTGAGTTAGCCTTGGAAGGCTGTATGCTTCTAGAAAATTGTCCATTTCTTCCAGATTGTCTAATTTGTTGGCATATAGTTGTTCATAGTAATTTCTTAATTTCTTTGTATTTCTGTGATATCTGTTGTCACTTCTTCTCTTTCATTTATGAGTTTATTAATTTGGGTTCTCTCTCTTTTTTTTCGATGAGTCTGGCTAAAGTTTTGTCGATTTTGTTTATCTTCTCAAAAAAACACCTCTTGGATTCACTGATCATTTGTATTGATTTACTCTTTCTTTCTTTCTTTCTTTCTTTCTTTCTTTCTTTCTTTCTTTCTTTCTTTCTTTCCTTCTTTTTTTATTATTTTTGGTCTCTATTTCATTTATTTCCACTTTGATCTTTATTATCTCTTTACTTGTACTCATTTTGGGATTATTTTGCTTTCCTTTTTCCAGATCCCTTAAGTGTAAGGATAAACTGTTGATTTGTGATTTTTCTTGTTTCTTTAGGTAGGCTGTGAATTTCCTTCTTAGGACTGCTTTCACTGCATTCCATAGATTATGGGTCGTTCAGTTTTTATTTTTGTTTTTCTCGAGATATCTTTTGATTTCTTCCTTGATCTCATTGTTGACCAGTTCATTATTTAGTAACATGTTATTCAGCCTCCATGTATTTGTGAGTCTTACAGCTTTTTTTCCTGTAGTTGATTTCTTTTCTTTCTTTTGTTTCCATCAGAACTGTAGTTGATTTCAAATTTCATAGCACTGTGGTCAGAGAAGGCAACTACTACGATTTCAATTTTCTAAAATTTATTGAGACTTGTTTTGTGGCCTAACATGTGGTCTATCTTGGAAAATGTTCCATGTGCGCTTGAGAAGAATGTGTATTCTTCAGCTTTGGGGTGAAATGCTCTGAAATGTTCATTAAATCCAACTGTTCCAATGTGTCATTTAAGGCCACTCTTTCCATATTTATTTTCTGTCTGGAAGACCTGTCCCTTGTTGTCAGAGGTGTGTTGAGGTCCCCTACTATGATAATGTTACTGTTGATCTCTGTCTTTATGTCAGTCAATATCTGTTTTATATATTTAGGTGCTCCTATGTTGGGTGCATAGATGTTTACTAGGGTTATGTCCTCTTGTTGGATCGATCCTTTTATTATTATGTGGTGCCCATCTTTGTCTTTTAATATATTCTTCATTTTAAAGTCATTTTGTCAGATATAAGTACTGCAACTCCAGCTTTTTTCTCATTTCCATTTGCATGAAATATCTTACTCCAACCCTTCACTTTCAGCCTGTGTGTGTGTTTTGATCTGAGGTGAGTCTCTTGTATACAAAATATGCAAGGGTCTTATTTTTTTATCCACTCAGCCACCCTATGTCTTTTGATTGGAGCATTTAATCCATTTACATTTAAAATGATTATGGATAGGTACATAGTTATTGTCATTTTGTTACTGTAGTTAGATTGTTTTCATCTTTCTTCTGCTTACAGAAGCTCTTTTAATATTTCCTGCAGTGCTGGCTTGGTGGTAATGAATTCCTTTAGATTATTCTTTTCTGGGAAGCTCTTTATCTCTCCATCAACTTTAAATGATAGCCTTGCTGGATAAAGCAATCTAGGTTGTAGGCCTTTGTTTTTCATCATTTTGAGTACCTCCTGCCACTCCTTTCTGGCCTGCAATGTTTCTGCAGAAAAGTCATTTGATAGTCTTATGGGAGTTCCCTTGTATGTTACCTGACGTCTTTCTCTTGCTGCTGTTAGGATTCTCTCTTTGTCTTTAACTTTTGCCATTTGAACTATAATGTGTCTTGGTGTGGGCCTGTTTGGGTTCATCTTGGTTGGAATTCTCTGCACTTCCTGGGCTTGTATGTTAGTTCTCTTCACCAGGTTAGGGATGTTTTCGGTCATTATTACTTCAGATATGTTCTTGATCCCTTGCTCTCTCTCTTCACCTTCTGGTATTCCTATGATGTGCATGTTGTTGAGCTTGATGTTATCCCAGAGGTCTCTTAAATGATTTTCATTGTTTTTAATTCTTTTTGTTGTTCTGTTTGGGTGATCTCTGCTAACTTGTCTTCTAAGTCGCTGATTCGATTCTCTGCCTCATTTAACCTACCGGTAATTCCTTCAAGTGAGTTCTTTATTTCAGCTATTGTATTCTTTAGTTCTAACTGGTTTTTCTTTATGATTTCACTAACCTTCCTTATGTTGTTACTAAGCTCCTTAAACATTCTTATCATCAGTGTCTGAACTATGTCTCTAACAGGTTGGTTACCTCTATTTCATTTGGTTCCAATTCTGGATGTTTCTTCTGTTCTTTTATTTGGGACATGTTTCTGTGTTTCCCCATTCTGGCTGACTCTCTGTGTTTGCTTCAATGTATTAGGTAGATCCCCTAGGGTTCTTGGTTTTCGCTGGGTTATCTTATGTAGTATGTGTCCTTTATATTTGACTTGCACCATTTCCTTCTTCTCCTGTGCGTGTGCTCCAAAGGTGACCCTTGTGTTGTGTATATTGTCCTGTTAAAGTTGAGCTTTAATTGCTTTTGGCTTATCAGTAGGTGGATTGTCTCCTAGGTTGACTAGTTGTGAGACTTGGCTTTGCCCACAGTGGATGTTCTGCTGTGTGAGGGTTTACCGCTCAAATGAGGCTTGGCCCCTGTGAGCTCTTGTGCCTGTAGAGAATTCCTTCTGGGTGTGTCACTTGTAGGTCAAACCCAGTCATACTCTGGTTTGGTCTGGAGTTGGCCTCAGGCTGTATTGAATCTTGTGCCTCTTGGGCTGGGTACTGGTGTAGGGCAATTTCAGAACAAAGCAAATCCCCAAGCTCAACAACAACAACAAAGAAAAAACCAAATACACTCATATGTAAAAACAACTGATAACCCACACTCAACACGGGCAAAAATATCAAAAATACAAAAACAAAACAAAACAAAAAAAGGAGCACAAGTCTTGGTTTAAGCCCACCAAGTAATCTGCAGGTTGGTCTCTGCTGTACCAAAGAGTCCTCTGCGAATTGTGCAGGCAGAGCCGGTCACCTGGTGCCCAGAGTGACCTTGGGACTGCAGATTTAGCTGAGTGGGGCTATGAGGTCTGGATGGTAGCTTCTACAAAGTCAGTGCAGTTTCTGCTCTTGCCTGCACATATGCGCACTGAGAGCAACACAGCCAGCTCTGTGCCCAGGTATCCTGAATCTTAGGGCACTTCTTCCATGGGTGTGTGTGTGTGTGTGTGTGTGTGTGTGTGTGTGTGTAAAGCGTGAGATTTCTGAGCTGCTGAAAGCCCTGAGCTGCCTCTGCCACCTGCTGCTGACCCCTGGGAGTGTCTGCATTTGTAGTTGCCCTGTCGTAGGCAGGACAGAAAGGGTGGGGGCTGGGGATGGAGGAGTCTTCTCTCTCCCAGCCCAGCAGTGTCACACTCTTCCCAGCCTCTTCCCTGTCACAGCAGCTGTAAACCGGGTCCTCACAGATCCTGAGCACTAAGGCTCCTCTGTAATCTGACACTATTCCTCAGTTCAGGGGCCAGCTTGAGTCCCTGGAAGGGCGGGGGTAGAATTGGGAGAGTGGGGGGAGGGGCCCAGGTATGGTGTTTACGTCTTTGTCTGACCTAGAGCCCAGCTGGAGGTCTCAGCTGAGATTACTGCCTCAAAGTCTGGATATATGGCTCTCTCAGCAGGAGCCCAACTCCTGGCTCTTGTGTTCTCTATTCTGTCCTGGGACCCCCTGCATCTCTGCAGCCTAGGATACAGGCCACATCTCCACTCTGCTCCCTTCCCTCTTCCCCTGCTCGCCCAGTTTGCCCACCTTCAAGTAATCCTCGTCTGAGTCTCTTAGCTGTTCTGTGTGATGAGTAGAGAGTCCTTATCTATAGGGTTATAGATGTTCAATTTGTGGTAAGATCTGGAGGAGAACTCAAGAAGACCACCTCGATGTCACCAAAATTACATAGGCTTCAAGTGTACAATTCTGTAATGCATCATCTATATATCGTATTGCGGGTTACCACCCAGAGTCACATAAATGTGAATAGATAATTTTCAACACAGGAGCCAAAAACATACAATGGAGGAAAGACAGCCTCTTCAATAAATGATGCCTGGAGAATTGGACAGCCACATGCAAAAGAATGAAACTGGACTGCTATCTGTCACCATGTACCAAAATTACTCAAAATGGATCAAAGACCTAAACATAAGACCTGAAACAATAAACGGCATAGAAGAAAACATAGGTACTAAACTTATGGAGCTTCGGTTCAAAGAGCTTTTTATGAATTTGACCTCAAAGGCAAAGGAAGTAAAAGCTAAAATAAATGAATGGGACTATATCAAACTGAAAAGTTTCTGCACAGCAAAAATCACCCCAATAAATTTAATTTTTTAAAAGACCCAAGTTAAATTTTCACAAAATGCTATCACTAATGTGGGAGCTGATTCACCTTCCAATAGATAGGAGAGGCTCAGGACTACAAAATACTTGGTGTATTGGAATACAAGGTCACCAGGGGGTAGACAATGGGGGAAATGGGGAGATGGTGATCAAAGGGTACAAAATGAATAATTCTGGTGATCTAATGTATGGCACATTGAGCATAGTGAACAGTACTGTATTCTATATTTAAAAGTTGATAAGAGAGTAGGTCTTAAATGTCCTCACCACAAAAATGAAATGGTAATTATGTTATGTGATGGAGGTGTTGGCTAGGGCTACAATGGAAATCATTTTGCAGCATATAAGTGTATCAAATCAACACGTCACACACCTTAATCTTACCCAATGTTATATGTTAACTATATCTCAGTAAAGCTGGAAAAGGGGGCGATATATTGCAATGAAAATGAGATAGTCAATGAAAGTTTGATTTGAAATATTTGACTTCCCATACTTAAAGAAATGGTGATAGATGGGAGTCTAAAACCAAATTATCTATCTATCTAATGTACACTTTCTATCCATCCATCCATTGTTTATTGATGTAAATGTAGATATATAGATATAGGTGATAGAGATAGATACAGAGGTAGAGGTTCTTTCTGTAGAGATGATGAATAGCTCTGGAGAAAATGTCTCTACATTATGGCATGGAGATCATCCCCAGTGTAAGAGTGTACTGCCTGCCTGATCAAGTCCCAGTGGATATAGTCAGTCCATAAATTCCAGAGAGCACATATGGGTCCATACCAGGCAAGGTCACATGGCTTTTTTTTTTTAATTTAAATTTATTGGGGTGACAATTGTTATTAAAATTACATTGATTTCAGGTGTACAATTCTGTGTTATATCATCTATAAATCCCATTGTGTGTTCACCACCCAGAGTCAGTTCTCCTTCCATCACCATATATTTGATCCCCCTTACCCTCATCTCCCACCCCCCCAACCCCCTTACCCTCTGGTAACCACTAAACTATTTAACTGATGATCCAATGAAGAAAAATCTTTGTCTGTATAGCACCCATCTTACCTGTCCCAGGTCCTTCTTCTTGGATGTGAGATCTGGTCCAAAGAAAGATTTGAGCCCCCTTAGAAATTGGTGGAGGAAAGTACTTATTTCTGATCTGAAACATAAACAGGAAGATTGCTCTCCTCTTGGACTCTATCCAAGAGCTACTAAGTTAATTGGGAGTGAACCAATCCTTGTGGGGCAATAAATGTAGAAATTCTCTGATGTTAGGTTCTGACCTCATACTTCCTGTGGATCTTAATGTCTTGTGAGAGTCTGTCATCTGCTAATGTGTACTAACAAGAGGCACACTGGACTGAGGCTGTGTCAGAATTATGGCCCCCAGAGATACCACCCTCCTCTATCTCTGTGAGTCCTGAAATGAAAGTGGGTTAGAGAAGAAGATGGGGGAATCCCAAAGCAGTCAGGGTCCCTCTTAACATGAAGACACATTAATCTCCGTGGCTTTCAAGGAGATTCTGATCTCCTTACTGGAGAGATAATCTTTCTCCAGATATCTATAACCATGTCTATCCAAGTCCAAGCTAGCTTGTGGGGCTCACTTGTCAAGTTGACCTTGTGAGGTTCATTCAACTCATGCCATGCTCTCTGGGGATGCATGATGGTTCCAGAGCACCTACAAATGAGAGCTTCAGGGGCTTGAATCTAGAAGGTAAAACTAAAAGATGAGCCTCAGTGCTGTTTGTTGTGGGAGAAAAAATGCCATTATGTCGGGTGATTTATAATAGAGATTGGAAACTGAAGGATTGCTTTTTTATGACTCTCTCTCTTCTAGTGTTCTGTCTCATCCAGAAGATTCAGGCACAGGAAGGTAAGTGTTCCCCTAAATCTCCCCCAGTGCCCCTCTACCCTCATGGCAGCTCTGGGATAGAAGAGCTGGAGAGAGTCTAAAACCTAAATGAATTCCAATTTTATTCCCCATTCTAGTTGTCTCGGCTGTGTTCCCCTCGCATGATTTCTATCTCACTTTGGTATCTCCAAATCCCTCAAACTCATCATGCTCAGAGCTGGATTTAGCTTTTGCCTCTGTTAATCTGTCTGTCCATCAAAGATGTGTGTTACGGAATGTTCACAGCTACAATTGTGAGGAAGTTGGGAGCCATCTTTGATTGCCCAATATCCTTTCCTGTATTGCACATATTTGTTGTCACAGCCTAACTCTCCCCATTCTACCTATTTTGCTTCATTTAAAGGGATATTGCCAAAAAAAAAAAAAAAATATGACAAGAAAAAAAAATAAAATAAAAGTAAATAAATAAAGGGATACTGCCTTAGTCCAACCCTACTGCACAATCTGTGTATTTTTCAATACTACTATAGTACTAAACAGTAGGTAGTACTAAATTACTACTTTATATTCTGTCACCCCAACTACTGCCTTGGCCTTCTAATGGGTGTGACGCCATGTTCATCCATGTCTTCTCTCTTCCAGCTACTTCTAAAGACTGTAGCCTGAATTACTAGTGTCTTTAAAATACAAATATTTTATCTCCTTCCCCCCCCCCCTTTTTTGTCTTCTAATGATTTTATTTTATTTGTTTCAGGTGTGCAAAATAATGTAATAGTTAGACATTTATAGCCCTCACCAAATGATAACTTTTCTTTTTTTAATTATTTTATTAAATTTATTGGGGTGACAGCAGTTAATAAAATTATATAAGTTTCAAATGCACAATATTATAATATATTATCTGTATATTGTATTGTGTGCTCATCACCCAAAGTTTAGTCTCTTTCTGTCACCATATATTTGACCCGTTTTGTTCTCTAACCTCCTCCTACACCCCTTCCTCTCTGGTAACCACCATATTGTTGTCTGTGTCAAAGAGTTTGTTTGTTTGATTGTTTTGGTTTTTTTATTCATTTGTTGCTTTCTGTTTTATATCCCACATATGAGTGAGATCGTATGATTCTTCTCCTTTTCAGTCTAACTTATTTTGCTTATCATGATATCCTCAAGATCCACCCATGTTATTGAAAATGGCAGCATCCTATGGCTGAGTAATATTCCATTTTATATAAGTATCCCATGTTGTTTATCTGTTCATCCATCGAAGGACTCTTGGGTTGTTTCCATGTCTTGGCTATTGTGAATAATGCTACAATAAACATAGGGATACATATATCTTTATGAATAAGTGTTTTCTAAATTTTGGGGTAGGTAGACAGAAGGTTTATCTCCCTCTTAAAACTTCTTAGTAGTTTATCTTCAGATATACCTACTGACTTCCCTAGGTCCCCCAAGTCCTGCCCACCCTCGCTTGTGTCTGCTCCTCCAATACATCTTTCACTCTCCCTCTGAGTCTCTGCTTTTTAGTTTCTCCTTCACTCACTGCACTTTATTAACTCAAGGCCTTCTCCCATTGCCCCTTCAATCTGAAATGCTCCAAACCTGTCTGTCCACGTTGCCTAGGCAATTTCTACTCATCCTCATATATCAGCTGAACCTTCACCTCTGTTATCAGATCTCAGAGTTCTACACTTTTGTACTGCAGGTCACACCTCATCATCTATAGTCATATATTTGTGTATTTTTAAAATTAATATCTGACATTTCCTACATCATCCTTCCCTTAAAGGTATTAACCAGATCTATTTAGGTCAGTTTCTCAATTTCAGCACCAATGACATTTGGGGCTAGATAACCTTTTGTTCCGGGGGCTGTCCTGTGCATTGTGGGATGTTTAGCAGCATCTTTGCCCTCCAGCCACTAGATGCCAATTTTTCCTCCCATCTCAGTTGTGACCACAAAAAAATGCCCCTAGACATTGTCAAATTGTCCTCTGGAAGGCCAAATCACCCCATGTTGAGAACTACTGGTTTATATCATGAGAGTAGATACACATTGTGCCTAGGTTAATGGAAGCATCTCTCCATATATTTCGAAACAACAAATGCATAGATGTATTAGTGAATGAATTATAATGAATGTAAGAAAGTCCAGCAGGGTTTGTCTTGCTTGACAACAGCCCTCATGGGGACAGCAAACCCTTCTTATCCCCTTCACAGAGCTGCATTTGAGCACATTGCTATCAGGTCTAAAATAGATGATACACTTTGACAAATGGAACCAGCAGGTTTTGAGTGCCTCTCCCCCTGTTTGCTAGTTTCTGTATAGGGTTAAAGCTGACAGCAGAAGTCTTTTTTTCTTTTTTTTTCTTTTTTTTTTGCATTAAGATATTTATTTATTTATTTTACAGTCTTTTTTTCTTTTTTTAAATTAGTTTCAGGTATACAAAACAATGTAATAGTTAGACATTTACATCCCTCACAAAGTGGTAACCCCCCGCCCCAATCTACTACCCCTCTGACATTGTATATAGCTGTTACAATTCCATTGACTCTATTCCCTATGCTGTACTCCACATCTCATGACTATATATACATACATATATATATACATATATATATTCAACTACAATTTTATATATATATATATATATATATATATATATATATATATATATGTAGCAGAAGTCTTCAAATGCAAAATTACTTTCTCAAAGCCACTCAGCATGTATGGATTGGTGCCAATGAGCTAACCAGCACCTTCTTATATCCCCCAATCCTTTCTAAATGCCTTTCTGTCCTAAATCCTGCTCTTGGGGCTGTTTTATTGCCAAGTTCCAGCCTCCTGGCTTTCTCTCACAGAAGTAATCATCAAAGTCAACAGACACTTGTGTTAGCTTTCCGTCACATTGCATTCTCTAACTGCTTCAGGATGGAGAGCTCTCCCCATCTGCAGAGGAGACAGCACAGAATCTGGGTGAGATATCCCTAGTTTCCAAACCAGGTTTAACCACTCTTCAATTTGTGGTCTTGAGCAATTGGCATCATTTCTCCAAGTTTCAGCACCCTCACTTCAGAGTGAAGAGCAGAACTGAGTGTTGATAATAATTACCGTAACAAACAAAACACTAAGCAAACTTTACGGCCAACTATGAATTGCTAGGGGCTGAGAGGTGGGTAGAATAAGGTGTGACTGCTTAATGTGTATGGGGGGATAAAAATGGAACCAGATAGGCTGCACAATATTGTGAATGTACTAAATACCACTAAAACATACACTTTAAAAATGGTTAATTTTATGTTATGTGAATTTCACCTCGATAATATTTCACGTCAATAATATATATTATTACTGAGGTGAGATTTGGTTCCTCAAAGAGCTCTTCATTTCCTTAAAAGCTAAACATATGAGCCAGGAATTCCACTCCTATGTATATAACCAAAGAAATTGAAAGTAAGGACTCAAACAGAAATACGTACACCCATGTTCATAGCAGTATTGTTCACAATAGCCAAAAGGTCAAAACAACCCAAGTTTCCATTGACATGAATGGATAAATAAAATGTGGTCCATTCATACAATGGAATATTATTCAGCCATTAAAAGGAAGGACATTCCTGCACACACTGCAACATAGATGGACCTTGAGGACATTATGCTTAGTGAAATACACCAGGCATAGGAAGACAAATATTATATTATTTCCCTGATGTAAGTTACCTAAAACAGGCAAATGCATAGAGACAGAAAGTAGATCAGAGGTTACGAGAGGCTGAGGGAAGAGGGAGTGAGGAGTTACTGCTTAACGGTTATAGGGTTTCTGTTTTGAGTCATGATGATGGTAATAGTTAAACAATATGGTGAATGCAATTAATGCCACTGAGTTGTGCACTGAAACATGGCTAAAATTGTAAATTTTATGTACATATATTTTCTGAATTAGAAAATAACCCCCGGAAAAAAACATTTTAAAAGGAAGTAATTACAGGTCCTTCGCACATTTATTTATTTGTGTCCCCCCCCACAGAGAAGGAAAGAAGTACAGGTTCCCTATGGCAGGCCGACTGTCTGGGCTCTGTTTTCTTCCAGGGGAACTTCCCATTCCTAAAATATCTGCTGTGCCCAGTTCTGTGATTCCCTGGAATGCGTCTGTGAAGATTCAGTGCTCTGGAATACCTGAATCTTACTTGTATCAACTGGAGATCCTGGAAAACTCCACATCCACAGTGGTGGAGAAGAGATGGGGATTTCAGGAGGTGGCTGAATTCATCATTAAGCGCATGGATACAAACACTGCAGGGCGTTATCAATGCCAATATAGGAAAACACTCAACTGGTCAAAGCACAGTGAAGCCCTGGAGCTGGTGGTGACAGGTGAGGAGATGGCCAAGGCCCCCAGCCCTTGGGCATTTTTTTCTTCTTATTTTTTCATAGACTTGGTTTTTTACAACAGTTACAGATTTACAGGAAAATTGAGAAGATATGGCAGAGAGTTCCTTTATAGCCAGCACCTAACTTCCCCCATTGTTAACATCTTCCATCCATATGGTAGATTCCTTACCGTTAATAAACTAAAGTTGATATATTATCATCAGCTAAAGTCTGTAGTTTATTTGAATTTCCTTAGTTTTCACTTAATGTCTTTCATCTATTCCAAGATACCATCCCGTGTTGTATTTAGTTGTCCTCTCTTCTTGGGTTCCTCCTCCTGTGGAAGTTTCTCAGGCTTTCCTTGTTTTTGACAACCTTAGCAGTTTTGAGGAGCATTGGTCAGATATGTTTTTGGATGCCCCACTATTGGAAGTTGTTTGATGTTTTACCTATGACAAGACAGGAGCTATGGGTTATTCTGAGGAAGACCACAGAGTCACGATGCCATTTTCACACATCACATCAAGAGTACGTACCACATAAATGAATATGGCTGTTGATATTGACGTTGAGCACCTGGCTGGGATAGTGTTCATCAGGTTTCTCCAGTGCAAAGTTATTCTTGCTCCCACCTACACTTTCTAAATTGAAGTAAATCACTATTTGCAGCCCATACCTAAGGAATGGGGAGCTATGCTGCCCCTGCCTGGGTCCGGTCCTTAGTTTTAAGCTCTGTTCTCAAGGTAGCCTGGACCCTGTGTTTCTAGAAGGATGCACCCTGGAATTCCAGGTCCTTCTATGCCTGATGACATTATTCTTACACAATTTCACCTCCTTCAGTCCCTGACTTAGCTTCTCAAACTCTCAGGATACCATTCCCCCTTTTCCCCAATGTATGGTTTGTGATACTGTGATTTACATTAAGAAACATATATTTGTCTTTGTCCAGTTCCTGGCACAAAGCTCCTAAAACCCTTGGACCTTCCTAAGTGATAAGATGATAAAGGTGTCTTGATATTCCTAACAAACCCCTTTTCAACCACACCTTAGTTTATATTAATGAGTTTATTTTGGAAAGCACACCTAACAGTGCCAGGGGAACCAACCATGCGATTGAAGGGTTGTAACTTTCAGTCCCACTCTCCAACCTCCTGAGAGAGGAGAGGGGCTGGAGGTTGAGTTCAGTTGCCAATAGCCAATGATTTAATCAATCTCGACTCTTAATGAAGCCTCCATAAAAACCCAAAAGAATGAGATTCAGAGAGCTTCTGGGTTGGTGAACACATAAAGACTGGAAATAGTGGCACATCTGGAGAGAGCATGGACGCTCCACACGCTTTCCCCATACCTTCCCCATGCATCTCTTCCATCTGGCTATTTCTGAGTTATATTCTTTTAAAGTACACCTGAAACTAATAAAAAAAATTTTTAATTAAAAGAAACCAGTGTTCTAGTAAGTAACATGATTCCTAAGTTCTGTAAGCCACTCTAGCAAATAAACTGAACCCAAGGTGGGAACCTCTGATGTATAGCTGGTCAGTGAGAAGCACAGACAACAACCTGGACGTGAGACGGGCAGTAGGGAGCTGTCCTGTGGGACTCAGCCCTTACCCTGTGGTATCTGACACTGTCTCTAGGGAGATAGTGTCCGAAGTGCGTTCAACTGTGGGACACACAGCTAGTGTCCCACAATTACTTGGTGGTGGTGTGGGCACATTGTCAGTGGAAACAGAATCATATGTCTCTTCTGGTTTTAGAGACCAGATCTCTATCTCTCATCTGTCTTACATCTAAGCTCTGAGGGCTGCTTGTTTGCCTGGCTCTGTCTGCAATAGTTTGGGACAGAGTATGGGTCCTGTGGTAATGAAAGGGAATGTTTCCAGCTCCCGTTCCTGTGCAGCAGGAAATGCAGCATCTTTTCTTCTCTTAGCATGGATCCATCATAAGTTGCAAGGATAAAGAGAAAGGGGAATAAAATCTTGCTAATATCTCACTCTCTTCTCTTTTAGGCTTGTATGAGAAACCCTTTCTCTCCACTGATCAGGGCCTTGTGATGATGCCAGGACAGAATATTTCCCTCCAGTGTGGTTCAGCACACATCCCACTTGATAGATTTGTATTGACCAAGGAAGGAGAAGCTTCCTTGCCACAGCACCAAACTGGAGAACACCAAGGCAATTTCACTCTGGGTCCTGTGAACCTCAGCTTCTCAGGGAACTACAGGTGCTATGGTTGGCACAGTGGCAGCCCTTACGTGTGGTCAGCCCCCAGTGATGCCCTGGAGCTTGTGGTCACAGGTAGGTACACCCCGCCCCGCTCTATGTCCTCCTTCTCTGGGCTCCAATTTGCTGTCCAGAGCCTTGGCATCAGGCAGGAATAGGAAGAGAGGCACTGAGAATGAACAGTGGGGCAGTAGAAAATCATTACTCAGAGGACTGTGAAGGAAGGAGCACTTCTCACCTACACTACATTTGACTTTCAGATCCTCTTCTAGAGTTCTCCAGACAGTGTCCTTTGAAACACATGATCTGTGGATAAAAAAGAAGCCCAATTCAGAATCAAGTCTGTTGATAAAGAGAGGCCCACATTCAGAATCACATGAAGGGGTGTTATTGAGACAATAGATATTTGACACATCTGTAGACTGACCCACCTCTTTTTCAAATGCTTAGTTGTAACTGGAAATCCTTAACCTAACCTAAAACACATCCTAGAATCCACTCTGAGTGACTGAGTGGGAATTTATGGCTCATGCGAAAGACTCTTTTTTTTTTTTTTTTGCTGGTAAAGATCTACTTTTTTATATTAATCTTTATTAAATCTATTGGGGTGACATTTGTTAGTAAAATTATATAGGTTTCAAATGTACAATTCTATAATACATCATCCATATAGTGTATTGTGTATTCATCACCCAGAGTCAGTTCTCTTTAAAACTCTGTCATAAGCCCCATTTTTATTGGTTAGTACAAAAGTAATTGCGGTTTAAAAGGTTAAAAGCAATTGCAAAAAACACAAGTACTTTTTCACCAACCTAATATATTGTTAGTGTACATTATTCTGCTCAGGAGGAGGAAACACGAGTTAGAGCAGATGGAAGCAGGGAAACCACATTCATCTCTCATGGCTGCTTTGTCCAGTCATTCCACAAGCTAAAAACATGTGATAGCCATGGCACTGTAAGATCATATAGGTTAGAAAGGTCTTTTCTAACTAATGGTGTATGGACAATTGGGCATCCATGGGGGAGGAGTGAAAATATTAGCTTTTTCCTTTAGAGTAATCATGGTATCTTATTTTCGAAACCATCTCCTATCTTAGTGTCAAGATGATCTATCATGTCTTTAAACTCAAAATATTTTGTATCTTGCAATTAGGAATTAATTTGGAATTTCAAGTCCATTTGGAATTGACTTCTCTATTTTTAACAGGAGAAAGTTACTAGGATTTTTTTTTAATTAAACTTTATTGGGGTGACAATTGTTAGTAAAGTTACATAGATTTCAGGTGTACAATTCTGTATTACATCATCTATAAATCCCATTGTGTGTTCACCACCCAGAGTCAGAAGTTACTAGGATTTTTGAGCATTATAATTTCACAATATTTTATTATATACTTGAGAGGAAGAAAATCCTATGTAGTCCATATAACAAATGAAGAAATTTTTTAAAGATTCAGAGATCAGCATTGTCTAGTAAAAGGTCACATTATAGGAGAGACTAATTTTATTTAAGTTTACCTGAAAATTTTCTCCTACCTGCTTCCCAGATACCAACAATGTTGTAATACCCTTTGTCTTGTCTGAGAGAGGAACACAAATTGTTGTGTGGAGTGAAGAAGGTGTAGAAGAGACAATTTAGGGTTCCAGATATATAGAGGTGCATGATTAGACATTCAGCGAAATCACTACATGAGGAAGGAATAAAAAGTAAACACAACCTCCCCATAACCACCTCTTTCCCTATTTATAAGACTCCCCTGGGAACCAGTTTCCCACCCATGGACCCAAGCTTACAGACCAAGAATGTCACTCACGAATGCATGAGTTCTTTGAGGAAGGGGTCCCAGTGTAAACACAAATAGATAAGTGAGCTCCCATCTCAGGGCTCCGGGGTTGGTGTTAAATGGAACATGATAAATGATGGTTCATCCCTTTTTTACATTAGTTTCAGTTGTACAAAGCAATGTAATAGTTAGACATTTACACCCCTCACAATGTGATAACCCACCCCCAATCTACTACCTCACTGACATTGTATATAGCTGTTACAATTCCATTGACTATATGCCCTATGCTGTACTTTACATTCCATGAATGAATATATATATATATATTTCAATATTATTCTACTTCAGCCTCAGGTGTATAGCACAGTGGCCAGGCATCTACACAGTCTATGAAGTGATGCCCCTGATACGTCCAGTGCCCATCTGGCACCCTGCATCGTCTTTACAACACTGTTGATTATATTCCCCATACTGTATTTTATATCCCTGTGACTATATTGTGACTAATTCTTTGTACATCCCTTTTTAATTATGTCTCTAGATACCATGAACCAAGGTTACACGGTGGAGAATTTGATCCGAATGGGAGTGGCAGGGCTGATCCTCGTGGCTCTCTTGGCCATACTGGCTGAAAGTTGGCACAGCCATAAGGTTCCAAACAAAGCACACTTAGAAGACTTACCTGAACTGACCTCAAGTACACAGAAATGTCAGACAGAATAGACCTTTGGACTACCCGCTAATGACTACCAGGTAGACACTTGGTGCTGCAAGTGGAAATGAATCAGCACTTGTGAGGTCCTGCAAAGCTGCTTGGAGAACACAAGGGAGAAAGAGGCACTAAGAAGCTTGGATCCATTTTCAGGCCGATCAAATGGTATTTTCTTGTATGGATCTGATATATTTGCACCCCACCTTCCTGGATGTTGGTGATAAAACGCTCACTATAGCCTTGGTTTAACTCACTTATTGTGACAAAAAATATTGCAAAGCATTCTCAATTCTCCTTGCAGACTGTTTTTCACCCTCCTCTATATGAGTTGTGGCTCATAACTTCAGTTTGTCTTGACTTCATCAGCAAAACCAAATCTCCTTACATCCTCCTTTATAAGACCTTAGTGTCTAGAATTCCATTAATTATTAATACTAATAATAAATTAATTATTAATACTGTTTGCTAAACACACCATATATTCCATGACATGTGTGCGTCTAGTTTCCCTACACTAAAACTTGTGTAGTAACACAAGCTTTCACCATTGTTAAGGAGAACTGACTCTGGGTGGTGAACACACAATGCAATATATAGATGATGTATTACAGAATTGTACACCTGAAACCTATGAAACTTTACTAACAATTGTCACCCCAATAAACTTTTTTTTAATTAAAGTTTATTGGGGTGACAATTGTTACTAAAGTTACATAGATTTCAGGTGTACAATTCTGTATTATATCATCTATAAATCATATTTTTAAAAAAAAAAAAAAGAATTGTACATTTGAAGCCTATATAACTTTACTAACAAATGTCCCCAATAAATTTTTTTTCAATAAATTTAATAAAAATTCATTTTAAAAAAGAAGACTTTCTTTTTCTAGTTCTTTAAGGTGTAACATGAGGTTATTTATTTGGGAATTTTCTTGTTTCTTGAGATAGGCCTGTAATGAGATAAATTTCCCTCTTAAAACTGCTTTCGCTGCATCCCAAAAATTTTGGTAGGATGTATTTTCATTGTCATTTGTTTCTATGTATCTTTTGGTCACCCCAATAAATTTAATTTTAAAAAAAAATCAGCTTTGCAATCCCCATCAAAATCCCAATGGCATATTTTAAAGAAATAGAACAAAAAATCATCAGATTTGTTTGGAACCACAAAAGACCCCGAATAGCCAAAGCAATCTTAAGAAAAAAGAACTACAATGGAGGTATCACACTTCCTGACTTTGGCTTGTACTACAGGGCTACAATAATCAAAACAGCATGGTATTGGCAGAAAAACAGACACATAGACCAATGGAATAGAATTGAGAACCCAGAAATAAAACCACATAAATATGGACAGATAATTTTTGACAAAGAAGCTAAAAACATACAATGGAGCAAAGACAGCCTCTTCAATAAATGGTGCTGGGAGAATTGGATAGCCACGTGCAAAAGAATGAAACTGGACTGCTATTTGTCACCATGTACCAAAGTTAATTCAAAATGGATCAAAGACTTAAGCATAAGACCTGACACAATAAACTGCATAGAAGAAAACATAGGTACTAAACTTATGGACCTTGGGTTCAAAGAGCATTTTATGAACTTGACTCCAAAGGCAATGGAAGTAAAAGCTAAAATAAACGAATGGGACTATATGAAACTTAAAAGCTTCTGCACAGCAAAAGAACCCATTGACAAAATAAAGAGGCCACCAACTGAATGGGAGAAGATTTTTGCAAACAGTGCCTCCGATAAGGGGCTAGTATCCAGAATATACAAGGAATTCATGCAACTCAACAACAAAAAAACAAACAACCCAATTGAAAAATGGGCAGAGGACTTGAAGAGACATTTCTCCAAAGAGGACATACAAATGGCAAATAGACATATGAAAAAATGCTCAACATCACTAATCATCAGAGAAATGCAAATCAAAACCACAATGAGATATCACCTCACCCCAGTCAGAATGGCTATCATCAACAAGACAAATAATAACAAATGTTGGAGAGGCTGTGGAGAAAAAGGAACCCTCATACTCTGTTGGTGGGAATGCAGACTGGTGCAGCCGTTATGGAAGGCAGTGTGGAGATTCCTCAAAGAATTACGAATAGAATTGCCATATGACCCAGCAATCCCTCTTCTGGGTATCTACCCAAAAAATCTGAAAACATTTAGAGATAAAGACACGTGTGCTCCAATGTTCATTGCAGCTTTGTTTACGGTAGCCAAGACATGGAAACAACCAAAATGTCCTTCGATAGATGAATGGATAAAGAAGTTGTGGTATATATACACAATGGAATACTATTCGGCAGTAAGAAAAGATGATATAGGAACATTTGTGACAACATGGATGGATCTTGAGAGAGTAATGCTGAGCGAAACAAGTCAGACAGAAAAAGCAGAGAACCATGTGATTTCACTGATATGTGGTATATAAACCAAGAACAACAAAAGAACAAGACAAACAAATGAGAAACAGAAACTCATAGACACAGACAATAGTTTAGTGGTTGCCAGAGGGTAACGGGGGCGGGGGGTGGGGGGTGGGAGATGAGGGTAAGGGGGATCGAATATATGGTGATGGAAAGAGAACTGACTCTGGGTGGTGAACACACAATGGGATTTATAGATGATGTAATACAGAATTGTACACCTGAAATCTATGTAATTTTACTAACAATTGTCACCCCAATAAATTTAATTAAAATAAAAATAAATAAATAAATTAAAAAAATCAGCTTTCTCTTTTGAAACCTCTAAAAAAAAAAAAAAAGAAGAAGAAGAAGACTTTCCTGTTCTTATGAAACTGACACATTTCAAAATGTCACATGCCTCCTCCGATGCAAAACACAGTTGACTCTTGAACAGCACGGATTTGAACGGTGTGGGTCCACTTATATGCAGGTTTTTTTCAATAATACTGTAAATATATTTTCTCTTCCTTATGATTTTTTAACATTTTCTTTTCTCTGGCTTACTTTATTGTAAGAGTACAGTATATAATACATATAACATATAAAACATGTGTTAATTCACACTTTATGCTATTGGTAAAGCTTCCAGTCAACAGTAGGCTATTAGTAAAATTTGGGGGGATTCAAAAGTTATACATAAATTTCGTTCAATGCTCAATCGTAGATAGACTTATGAAACAAGTGTCTCCTTTGGGGTTTCTCGGCACTTTGAGCTACTTAATCTATTGGTTCATTTTTTGTGATATTCATCACAAGTTCTAGAAAACATAAAATATTGGATTTATTTATTGAAATTATTAATAAATAAGTTAATGGAGGAAATGTTAGTGATTGGACCAGAAAAACCAACTGGAAATGCCACAATTTCAGAGGAGGGCTAATAAGAGACTTTACGTCATATCCAAGATTTGGACCAGAGAGATGCAATTGGGAAGAATAAGAATAGCTTCACATATGTGATTTTTGTCAAGGCAGGTCCTTGTTTGGAAAAGGGTTCTGAGAATAAAAAATGCCTTCACTCCTATAAAAATAATTTATTGTCCTGTTACTATTGTGACAAGAAGCCACCAGAGCCTGTTGTTTTTAACCCATCATTAATGGCCACTCCCTTCAGTGAAAATGCCTTGGCGACTCAATCAGCTCTTTGCTTCTAAATGTTGGCCAGTCAGAAACAGTTTCACTCCAATAAACACACCTGTGAGTGACAACCAATCAAAATAGTATTCCTCAGATAAACATGGGTTTATAGAGGATGTCAAACAGCAAGAGCCCCTAAAAATCCACATTTCCCCAAAGCCTGATATAGGCTTTGCTCAGAGACACCATGTCTGGCTAGCAAAACTCTCCCTTGCTAAAGTACAAAAAAAACAAAAAAAAACACTTGGCTTTGCCTTTGTAGTTCAGGCATTGAATAGTGAGTGCATTTGCCTTTGACAGTTGGTATATTGGCTTGATTTAGGTTAAATATAAGATTTGACTTATGGGAAAAGGGTGGGGGGTTAATAATCCATGACCGTCAGTTCTATGTTAGGCTTCATGCCGATCATTTCGTTTATATGAATATACTGCAACCCAGTGAGTTTCATTGGAATCAAGCCACGTGATCCATGAGCAAACAGGCTCAGAAATGATATGATTTGGATAATGATACAAACATATAAATACCTAGTTTCAATTTGGGATGATGAAAAAGTTCTGGAAATGGATGGTGGTGAACTCCTTAATGCCACTGAACTTTACACTTTAAAATGGTTAAAACAAAACTCTATGCCCATTAAATAACAACTACTTGGGGGGGGTGTATAGAATATAATTTTGCAAGATGAAAATGTTTTGGAGATCTACCTCACAACAATGTGGTGTCCTTTGCACTACTGAACTACACACTTCAAGTGGCAAAGATGGTAAATTTTGTGTGTTTTATAAAACAATTTAAAAGCCTTTAAAATTATTAGAATGATAAATGTTATAATATATTATATATATTTTACTACAGTTTGTAAAAGTTATTTGTGGTCTGTAGATAAAAGTAGATTAGTGGTTGCCTATGCCTAGGAGAGTGAGGGGGAAATGGCAGTAACTGCTAGTGGGTGTTGGGTTTATTTTGGGGGATGATGAAAGTTCTAAAATTAAATTGTGGTGATCATTGGGCAACTAACTCTGTGAATATACTAAAAACCATTGAATTACACACTTTAAATGGGTAAATTGTATCATATGTAAATTATATCTCAATAAAGTTGAGTTTTAAAAATGAATAAATTATTTGTAACATCCTTCGTATCACTTAGTCACTAATTGGTTGAGCCATGACTTGAAATCCATCATCTCAAACGTGGCTTACAGTCTGTGTATGAAGATAGTCCCAGGAAGACAGGTATGAACTTAAGGTAGAAACTGGAGCTGTACTAAGTAGATACAGAAGACGCCATTAGAAACCAGAGACAAACTTAGTGAGGACACATGGTATAATTGACCTTGGTGTGTGGTGTCCAGGTAACACACTCCAGGATTGGAAGTGATCGCCCAACACTTCTAATTAGCTGGATAAAACATGGCACTGATTTAGTTTCTCTGTGCCTCAGTTCCTTGTCTACAAACAGGTGGAATACATGCTATCAATTTCATCAGATTATCATGGAGATTCGGTGAATTAATGATGGCAAACCCTGCAGAACAGTACCTAACATATAAGTTTCCAGTCCAGTTAACACAAACATGCCTCTAAAGATGATTCTATCTTCAGGTCTTCAAACAGTGCTGGAATCAATTTTTCCACTCTGAGTGGCCCTGTGCACCCAAGGTCTATGTTGATGAGTTAAGTAGGAAAAAAAGGGGGGGGGGATCATTAATATTATGTGATGATGGGGCAGTGCTGTCCCCATTTGCACACTAACTTCAAGAGTTACTATAAAGCTACAATAATCAAGACAGAGTGGTGTTCTAAAAGGAATAGACAAATAAATTAATGGAACTGAATAGAAAGCTCAGTAACAGACCCACAAAATATAGTCAACTGATTTTTGACAAAGAAGCAAAGGCAACACAGTGGAGCAAAGATAGTTTCTTCAAATAGTGCTAGAACAACTGGACATCAATGTGCAAAAAAAATTAATCTAAAACACAGATCTTACACCCTTCACAAAAATTGACTCAAAATGGATCGTAGACATAAACTCGAAACAAAAACTATAAAGCTCCTAGAAAATGAGAACTTTCTCACCATTCCAGAACTATTTACTGATCCTGGTCAGTTTATTTCAAAGGACAACTAGCCCTCTCTTGACCAAAGGACCTACTCACTAGTAACCTTAACTTCATGCTATGGATGAAGTTTATGCTGCCAATGATGAGAAATTACAATATTTTATGGCAGAGGAGGAAAACAAGATGCCCTCGTTGTCCAGAGAGATCTTTCTCATCTACAGATGAACTTGCCCATCATCTCCTTCACAGTAGCTACCCCTGCCTCCTTCCCCCATGCTCTAGTATCTAAATGCTTCTGCAGGCCGAGTGTGATATTTAAAAAAAGAAGAAGAAAAGAAAAGAAAAGAAAAGAAAAAAAAGCACATAACCAGTTTTTTCACATGCCTGGGCTGTGTCTGCTCTCTACATATGTGGTTAACATGGAAACTCTTTTCTGATAGGTATCCCTGGGTCCTCACCCACTACTTCCTCTGCTCCCCTCAAGGTGAAAGTCCCCAAATCACCCAAAACAGAAAATTAGCTAGAAGAAGCACTCAAGTTTATCTTTGGTGAGTTCTACATCGGAGAAGCCCAACATTGGAAGACAAGACAGTAGCAATCCACCAGGTGACCCTTTTCACAGGGAGAGCAGAGCTTCTGGTTTGGGGTCAGAATCTGCCTAGGAGTTGGATCTCCAAGCTACCATCTCAATCAAAAGTGAACATCTTGATTCAGTTGTCTACCAATGGGCATTTTGGTTATTTCCGTGTCTTGGCTATTAACAAACAAGGTGAACATCTCACTTTAGCTTTTCTTTTCCAGGATAGTTTCTGAGCAAGATGTTATAGACACAGTGGGGTGATGTCTCCCCTCAAAATGTTATAAGGACATTTTGATGGAGATTGTCCAGATAGAATAGATGGATATTGACTGGGTAGAGAAAGGAAATTCTGGAATTTGGAGCTAAGAATTGAAGACAACAGAAAACAACGGAATCGAAATAATCCTGTCATTTGCAACAAAATGTATTAACGCAGAGGACATTATGTTAAATGACATAAGCCAGACACACAAGGACAAATACCACTGATGCCACTGTTTTATATTTTCATTAAGGTGTCGGTTACATGCATTTCTGAAAACTCATAGAACTGAACACCAAATGAGTGAATTTTACTGTATATAAATAAGAACAAAAATCGAAAATATTCAACAACATCAAGAATTAAGAACAAAAGCTAATAGATTGGGGAAGATTTTCTCATAGAATGTAAGGCAGAATACAAATTGCCATAACATTTCACTCTCAAAAATTGTTTAGAACCTTTGAAAAAAGAACAATGAATGCATTTTGAGTTTTAAAAATATATTAAAATATTTTATATTTATATTAAATATTTTAATATAAATTTAATGCTAATTTAAATTGTATTATATTTTAGTATTTAATTTCTCCTTTATAACAGACTTATGTAAGAAATGGAACGTTTTTTGCTTTAAAAATAGCATTTTATTGAAACTTTTTTTTAATTAAAGCTTATTGGGGTGACAATTGTTAGTATATTACATAGATTTCAGGTGTACAATTCTGTATTACATCATCTATACATCACATTGTGTGTTCACCACACAGAGTCACTTAGCCTTCCCTCACCGTTTATTTGATCCCTTTACAAATCTTTGAAGAAGACAGTTATCACTCCATCCTAATTAAACCAATTGCTTCACCCAGGCACACGCATGCTATACACAGAGGGGGCCAAGGTTACACATATTTTTAAAAATGGTTTTAAGGTTTCTGCTTGAATACTGCCTGTCATGCAGGGTGTCATGAGGGGTCTCAACTCCCACTCCCCACTGGAAACTGCTCTCTGGGACTCTGTCCCCACACTGCCCTATGCCTTCCCTGGGCATAATGTCCACGTTTCAAAATTTAGAAGTTGACCCAGAAATAAGTTTCAGGTGGGGCAGACAACTGTCCAAGGATCTGGTTAGACCTCAGATATGATCAGATGTGTCACGGAGACCATATCCTTTCCTTATGCCCCATGGTCAGAGGTGGAGGAAGCTGTGAACCTTCTTTTAAAACAAGTCAACATGAAAGCCCCATGGCAACTGGTCTGGGCTTCACTCACCACATCCTCTGCATCTCCATGGCTTGCTGGGTTCAGTCTCCACCCAGCTGCTCTACATTAGCCCAGCAGAATCTGTGCTATGCTTTCTACCCTCATTGCCCTTCTATGCCTCGGTGAGTCCATACATGGAAGGGAGATGGAATCCAGGGAGCTGGGTGTGGGTGAGGCAGTATGTCTCATTATTCCTGTCTTCCAGGTCTGTATCTGAGCCAGAGGATCAGCTCCCAGATGCGTGAGTCCTTCCTCTCAAGACTAACAGGCTCAGACTAAGTATCCACCTAAGAACAACTGAAGGAGAGGGCAGGGACTCTGGCTTATTAGGAGCACTGGAGGCCAGCAGCTGGGTGGAAATTAGGGTGGTGAGGGCCTTTATCTTGAACTTCAGTCTCTGATTCCCTTCCAGAGTTTCTCTCAAAACCTATCATCTGGGCCAAGCCCAATTTCATGATCCCAAGTGGAATGCCGGTGATCATCTGGTGCCAGGGGACTCACAAGGCCATTGAGTATGAACTGCATTTTGAGGGACACCTTTCTGCCTCAGAGACCCCAAACCCACCTGGAATGACAAACAAAGTCAACTTCTCCATCCAGACCATGACTTCACACACTGCAGGGCAATACAAGTGCCTGTATCGAAGTGGGGAGCACTGGTCAGAGCCTAGTGACCCTCTGGATCTGGTGTTAACAGGTAACTGTCCCATTTTCTAGTCATATCCTTAGCCTGAATCTTGGAGAGGGTCACCACTTATTAATCTCCTTTAGTCTCTCCCAAGCCTCACTCAGACACTGTTGTCTTTTTTTCGGGGGAGAGGGGTTGATCACTTCCTACAGAGGTTATCCATTGAGAGTTATCTCTATGCCCTAGGAGTAGATTTGTCTTAGGTTTGGTTCTTTAGGTAAGAAATTCTGAAATAGATGTTTGTGGAGGGGTTGGGGGATCTACTGGGGAATGCACTCAAAAAACAGCACCTGTGATGGATGAGGGAAATAGGTTGGGAAAGTCAAGTTGGACTGTGACACTTCATCTGAACCTGGCCAAGGAAATGTGGAACTCTAGACTTGAGATAGCCCTTCAGTGTAGTCACAAAATGAGGCTATGGGCTCTGTACCTCTCCCCCAGCGTCAACCAGTGATTGGACAAGAACCACCCCTAGGGAGGTTCCAGACAAATGTCTTTGCTCTTGTGGCACTAATATTCTAGCAGAAGGAGACAGACTATGAGTCAAAGTCAGGATACATAAATCAATTAGATAGCACATGAGGAGGAAATGGCAGCATGGAAAAAGAAAAAATAGAATGGGGTATAAGTGATTGGGAGGGAGGGTAATCTTGGGTTCATTTCAGATGAAGGATGTTCTCAAACTTAAGCAAATATGGAATCACCTGGAGGGCTTGTAAAAATACGGATGGCTTTAGTACACCCATATTTATGGACGTACTGTTCACAATCGCCAAAAGGTAGAAACAACCCAAGTGTCTATCAACAAATGAAGGGATAAACAAAATGTGGTCTATCCATACAATGGGTTATTATTCAGCCTTAAAAAGGAAAAAAATTCTGACACATGGTACAGATGGGTGAACCTTGAGGACATTATGTTCAGTGAAATAAGCCAGTCACAAAAGAACAAATACTGTATTGTTCCATGCATATGTGGTATGCGTTACCTAGAACAATTAAATTCATAAAGATAGAAAGTAGAATGGTGACTGTCAGAAACTGAGGGGAGAGGGAATAGGAAGTTATTGTTTAATGGGGACAGAGTTTCAGTTTTGCAAGATGAGAAGTGTTCTGTGGATGGAAGGTTGTGGTGATTGTACAACAAAGAGAATATACTTAATACAGAATGTACTTAACATCATTGAACTGTACACTTAAAATGGTTAAGATGGTAAATTTTATGTTACATGTATTTTACAAAAATTAAAAAATAATAAATTTTTACAACATTGATGGCTGCCCTACCCCCTGAGTCCCTGATGCAGTGGGCCTGGGGTGGAGCCTGAGAATTTGCATTTCTAACAGTCTTCTAGCTGATGTCTCTGGTCCCAAGACCAAATTCTGAGGACCATTGATGTAGGACAATTCCCAGAGAGAGATTCATATTAACACCTTTGATAGCTACAGAAGTGTCTCAGTCTTGAAGGGAGAGATCTTGAAGGGTGCACCCATGACCAAGACAAATTTAGGAAATAGAAGAGACTGAGATTCTGGGGAGTTATATCCCAGTCTTAGGGAGGGGAATGGGAAATATAGCAGGCAGGATAAATATGCTTTTTACCTACCAGCCACCTTCTCTCACAGGAATGTATGACAAGCCCACCCTCTCAGTTCATCCTGGGGCTGAGGTGATCTCAGGAGAGAATGTGACCTTTTACTGTCGTCTAGAGACTGCAACAAGCACGTTCTTCCTGATCAAGGAGGGAAGATCCAGCCGCCCACAGCACAAATATGGGAATATTCAGGCAGACTTCTATATGGGCCCTGTGACCACAGCCCACAGAGGAACATACAGGTGTTTTGGTTCTTATAACAACCATCTATGGTCTTTCCCCAGTGAGCCTGTGACGCTCCTGGTCACAGGTGAGGAAACCCCCAATTTTCCCCATGTCCTCTCTGGAACCCCAAGTGAACCCCAACCAGTGATGAGGGACAAGTGGGAAGATGTAGAGAGGACACCTCCCACCAATGCCCTTGTTCACATCCAGTTCCTAGAGACCCTATTGATTGTTCATGAGGAAGAACACCAGAGAGAGAGGGAGAGGGAGACAGAATAGGTGAGAAAACCAAAGCTCTTACTTTTTTCCTTGTCCCCATTGTCAGGAGATGTTGGGAACACCAGCCTTGCATCCACAGAGCAGCCCTCTTCTCCTGGTGAGTAATTGGTATTTATAAACTTGGGGGAGGAATCAAAGTCTCCCAGTGACACTAAAAAAACATGGTATTCATTCAAAATATCTGTTGAGTGCACAACATATGCCATGACCTATAGCTCTATCAGTCAACCAGAGAGATACCCTTGCTCCTGTGGCACTAGTATTCTAGCTGGAGAAGACAAACCGTGAGTCAAAGTCAGGATACATTAATCAATTAGATAGCTCATGAAGAAGAAGAAATTGTGGTATGGAAAAAGACAAAGTAGAACAAGCAGGGTTAAGGCTTCTGGGAGGACAGGCAGCCATATTCAATAGAGTTGTTTGAGTTGGCTATGTAGAGCAGGAGGCATCTGGGCAAATACCTGAAAGAGTTGAGGGTGTTAGTCCTGTGGCTATCTAGAGAAAGAAGTTCCCAGAAAGAGGGAGTGGCCACTGCAAGAGGATGGCCAGTGTGATAAAAGAACAGCAAGAAGGCCAGTGGGGCTGAATATGGTGTCAGAGAGATGATGGTAAGGATGGCATGGGGCTAGGGCAACTCACTTAGGACCATGAAGAAAATGGTGAGACTGAATTTTACTGTGTGTGAGGAAGAAATTATGTCAATTGACTTAACAAGCAAAATTGAGGCTCAGGTAGAAGATATACCTGGCACGAAGACACACTTATTGGTCCTAGTGCTGACTTCTTCCTCAGGTTCATCTGCCTTTTGACTCCTCCACTCTACCTGCCAGATGAAGCCACTAGGTCCTGGAGTGTAGGGTGGGAACCTTGAAAAGCAATAGAATGTCATGGGGTGTATCCAAGGGGAGAGGCTGTGATGGAAGAGGCCCACCCACACCATCTCTTTTCCTCACTTCTCCATTTTCCTTATTATCTGCAGACTCTTGGAAACCCTCCTTGTTAACCACAAAGATGGAATTCCAGACAGGTAAGCAAGCAGCTGGGGGATGTAGGGTCAAAAGGAAGGAACTTGGAAAGGATTATGATCTGAAAAAGGAAAAGAGGGTGAGGAAGTGTTCATGTGTGCCCACCAATGGTCACTGTTCTGATCCCAGATCTTGCCCTCTGGGATCACACTTCCCAGAATCTCCTTCGGATTAGTCTCGCTTTCCTGGTCCTGGTGGCTGCTGTGTATCTCCTGGCTAAAGACTGGCTTTGCAAGAAGAGGACTCCAGAGGGAGCCGACAGGGCTTCCAGTCAGGAATGCAGAAGTTTCAGAACACAAAGATCCTTGGACGAATGACCAAAAGATGCAGTGGTCATCTCTGAAAGTTCATCTTGACCTTGGTAGAGTTGAAAGCTCACCCTGACTTTGGGCTGTGTGATCCCTGTTATATCCATAGAGGAGACAGTCAGTGCAGGACAACGGCATGGAGTTTGCTGAACCATCCTGAAGGAGACAGGAGGGGAATGAAGATGCTAAACTTCTTCTGCAATCAGATCCCACTGTCTCGTCTAGGCTCTAAGTATATTTGTCCCTGCTTGCCACAAACCAAATGTTTAACCGCTCCGTTCTTCCCTGAAAACATCTTCTTTAACACCAAGGCCACGGGACTATTCCCTTCCTACTTTGCTCTTTACCCCTATTTCTTCTTTGCTCTCTCTGCAGATGTCATTCAAAGTACTTACCAACCAGTACAGAACAGGCATTTATTAAATGGAACAGGACTCAGACAGGCAACAGCCAGTCAATGGAGATGAAGGCAGTAAACAGTGCTCCTAATTGTGCCGTGGCTGCAGCTCAGCCACACCCCAACTTCCTCTACCCTGTTCACCACAGGATTCCATCTTCAGTCCATTATCCATACCTTGCCTTGTTCTTCAGGGCTTTTAGTAGATATCATCTCCTCCGAGAGCATTTCCTAAATCCTTCAGCTTGACTTATGATACCACTTTTATGCTCCCAAAGCACTTGAACCCCACTACTGCATATATATCCATCTTCCTGTCTCTACCCTGAACTCATGTGAATTAAATCAATGTCAGATGTAATGGCTGTGTTCACAGTTCCCACTATGAAGAGAGTTCTCAAGAAATGTATGTTTAATCAGTGGATATATAAATGGGGCTGGAGTACAGCTTAGAGCTTGACACTGTTGAGTATGTCCTTGATATGCTGTCTAGGCACCATAAGTCCTTTCCTCCTTGAAAAATTCTACTTGATCAACCCATTAACATACCCATTATATGGGTCCCAGCCGCCCCCCCCAATATTCTGGTCAAATTCATTCTCTATATTTGAATTTTCTGTTAAATATCGCAGAATAAATAATTACAACCTTAAAGGGATAGGTTAAATTCATTCTCTGAATCTGAGTTTTCTGTTAAATATCAGAGAAAAATAATTCCAACCTCAAAGGGATAACATACAGATTTAATGAGGAAGAATACCAAGAAACCAGCATAAGCTCTGACATACATAAGTTACTCAAGGCATAGTAAGCATGATATTTCACAATAGTATAGGGAATTGATAACTTTACCAATTATTACCTCATTACAAGTGGACCCAATACTGAATTTTTTGCTTTCCATTCTTCATCTACCAGGTAGTCTAAGATCCAAGAATTTCTAAATTAATATAAATTTATAGTCTTCTTCATCTCAAAATGAGATGGATTTGTTTGCAGTGGGTTCATGACATTCCAAGTTTTTCATATTGTAATTTATGGCAAGAAACCTAGAGTTTCAAGGAAAACATGTATTAGGTAAAAGCATTTTAGGTCTCAAGACATAGATGCATGGGCTTCACCTGGGCAGAGGAACCACCTCAGAGGAATGGAAGGGTCTTCACCTCCCCCATGGCCCCACTGTTCTTACCAGCTCAAGTCAAAACCTTCCAAAACTGGTCAACAGGGCAAAGCTGAATGGTTACGTATTGCATTATTCTTTTTAAAATGTTGAACATGGCTTTTATTCCAGACGGCAAAATGAAGGATAAGGAAGAAGGAAGGAAAGAAGGGAGGGAGGGATGGAGGGAGGGAGGGAGGGAGGGAGGAAAGAAGGAGCCAACTTTTATAAAAATTTCTCAGATTTCCTTCCATCACCATATATTGGATCCCTTTTGGAGAACTGACTCTGGGTGGTGAACACACAATGTATTATATAGGTGATGTATTACAGAATTGCACACCTGAAACCTATGTAACTTTACTAACATTGTCATCCCAATAAACTTAATTTTTAAAAAATTCTCAGAAACATTCACACAACATTTCCATTTGTTTCTTTTTTTTTTTTAATTTTATTTTATTAAATTTATTGGGGTGACAATTGTTAGTAAAATTACATAGATTTCAGGTGTACAATTCTGTATTACATCATCTATAAATCCCATTGTGTGTGGGTGGGGGGTGGGGGTGGGAGATGAGGGTAAGGGGGATCCATTTGTTTCTTGATGGTCAGATCTTAATAGCTTGGCTGTTAAGGGATGTTGAGAAATGTAGGCTTTATTCCAGGTGGCTCTGTGGCAAGCTGAATATCTGTATTTGTGTTACCAGTGAAGTGAGAAGCAATGGAATACAGTTGTGCTAGAAAACTCTAGTTTCTGTTACAAGAGCCTAATATGTGTCAGGCACTAGTGAAAGTATAACACACTGAAGCAAATATTATCCCTTCCATAATAGGATTGATTACCTGTAGCACAGATCTTAAATTAGTGAATAAATAAAATGGGTTAAGTTTTGTGATAGAGGAAATCCAGGATGCCATTGGAGCCTCTTCCTGTGAAGGATTCAATTAAACAGAACTTGAGAAAACAGTAGAGGTGCGAAAGGGATGATGATAGGTGTCTGTACCAGTTCATGCAAAGGTTTAGATGCAAGACAGAGGGTGAAAAACATTCAGTGTAACTAAAGCTTTGATTATGAGAAAGTGACTGTGGGTGATGCTGGGCAAATGCAGGAGATGAATTAATAAATGCACATTTTATTCTTAAGGCAATGGGAGCTCATTAAGAATTTTAATCATGGATGTGATATGATGAATTGTGCACTGTATAAAGATCCTTTTGATTGTAATGAGAGGAAAGAATTATGCAGGAGAGGGAAAAAACATTTTTTTAAAAAACAGAGAGGAGTTGAGAATGACTCACTTATTTCTGCGGTTAACAACCAGGCAGATAAGAGTGCCACTGGTAACCAAGAGGGAGGTCCAGCTATGGGTGATGGGTACACAGTCCTGAAATTTGGTAACATATATTCCCTAGCTTTGTTCTCAGTTTGCAAGATTTCCCTGATGATTTGAGGTGTCTTAGATTTTAATGTTAACTTTAGAATGTCAGTTTTCACAAAGTATGCACGAATGAGATTGTACTGAAGCTACCAATGAATTTAGGAAAAATCATCATCTCTTCAATCTTTCAATCTATAGAAGATTTGAACCATAAATGTGTTGTTTCACCATTTAATTACATTTTCACTAATTTCTCTAATATCTTGTAGTCTTTTATGTAGAGAATGTACATATCTTTTGTTAGATATCCAATAGCTATATTCACTAGTTACATCACCTCCAGATATATCCATAGTCACATAATTTTATTTTATAAGTGATATAATTCTTTAAATAATGTTATTGCTATTGTTGGATGCTGGTATTATAAAAATAAAATTGACTGTTGTATGTTAAATGTGCATTTAGTGTTCTTGCAAAATTCACTTCTTTTTGTGTGTGTGCATAATCTTTTCCCCCCCTTTTTTCCACCCCCCCCTCCAGTTCAAGCCATTGTTTCTCAGTCTAGTTGTGTAGGACACAGCTCCCTGGCCCATGCTGGTATTATGAGCCTTGAGCTCCCCCCCAGCTGAGGCATTCGGTCACCGGTCGTGGAGCAGCTCATGACAGCTCTCGTTGGCTGCTGGCCACTCATGGCAGCACAGGGCAGCCCACGGCAGCACACAGCAGCCTTCGGCAGCCCACAGCGGCGCACGCTGACTTCTGGCTGCTCACAGCTGCCCAGCTCCAGGGAGAGCCATTGTTCACAATCTTAACTGTGGGCGCAGCTCACTGGCCCACGTAGGAATCAAACTGAGGACCTCAGCGCTAGGAGCATGGTGCTCCAACCACCTGAGCCACCTGGCCAGCCCCCAATCTTTCTTATTTTTATTTTTTTATTAAATTTATTGGGGTGACATTGATTAGTAAAATATTATTTCACTCAGAATAATGCCCTCAAGGTCCATCCATGTTGTCATAGATGGCAGGATTTCTTTCTTTCTCAAGGCTGAATAATACTCCATTTTGGAGGTGTGTGTGTATTCAAATTATGCATATATATATAAAACAGGCACACTCATCACTCTACACCACAGCACTCGTCTAGCTGGTCTCCCTTTCTCGAAGTGCTTACATGTTTAGCCATCTCTTTCTGCAGGTTGATTCTACAGTATCCTGGTCTCATGGATCTCAGGGAAGATGAGGTTTAAGGACTGAGATGGCATCTCCTTTCCCTTCCTCAGCCAAACCTCTCTTCCTTCTGCATTTACCCCAGATTCTTGCATATTCCCAATTACAACAATGAGACTGGATCTCCAGTTTGCCCTCGCTGTCTGTTTTCTTTATCCCATTTTATAGAACAAATCTATTGCAGAATCAGGAGGTGGGGGGAGAAGACCAAATTCAGTCGCTGTTAAAACGTGTGCTCCTCAGGCAAGATATGTCCCCTCTATTTCCCCTTTCCACTTGCCAAAAGGAGGGACCAGTAGCTCCTTCGTAGCAATGTTGTGGAAACGTGACGTCATCCTATGGATTTACCACTCCAGTTCTTACCCCACCACCATGGCCCCCAGGAATGGAGGTTTCCAACTCTGAGTTAGACACAGGCGCTAAAGCTTCAAAACATGAAGACAAAACTGTGGAAGAATGTCCATCACCTTCAGCTGTTACTGATCTGGAGATAAATTTCCCTGAAATATTACCCACACCAGCAGTCTTTGCCCCCTTGTGCCACTCTTCAACCACTGGAAACTGGTTTCTCACCCCACACTTCCTCTGAAGCTGTTTTTGTAACAAATGCTAATGAGCTTCCTGGAACTTGCAGTGGACATGTCTTAGCCCTTTTTTTTTTTTTTTTTTTTAATTAAATTTATTGGGGTGACAATTGTTAGTAAAATTACATAGATTTCAGGTGTACAATTCTGTATTACATCATCTATAAATCCCATTGTGTGTTCATCACCCAGAGTCAGTTCTCCTTCCATCACCATATATTCAATCCCCCTTACCCTCATCTCCCACCCCCCACCCCCCACCCCCCTTACCCTCTGGCAACCACCAAACCATTGTCTGTGTCTATGAGTTTCTGTTTAGCCCTTTGATCTTTGTTCCTCTGTCAGTTGTCAATGACCACTTCCTCCTTGACGTAGTCACCTCACTGGCTTTCTTTACTCATTTTCTGGCTGTTCCTGCCCATCAGATTCTCAGGTTCTCCAATGACAGAGCTTTGGGGTTCGATGGTAGACCAACTTTGTCCAGACATGGATCTCAGTTGATCTCATTTAAGTTCCTGCTTTCAATTTTTCCAAGATGGTTGCTCAAATCTGTTTCTCTGATCCTCATTTTTCTTCCGGAACTTCAGATCATTTTATCGGCTTTTCCAACCAACCTGAACTTATCATCTTTCAATCTACAAAGTAGTTCTTCTAACTTGGAAAAAAACCCACCCTGTTAATGGTCACTTTGCTTTCTTCTCTATGCCTCTACTTGTGCTTCTGATCATTGCTTTAAAATATGTCACATAAATTGGCAGGTAATAATACCATTTCTTCTTTATGGGTTGGTGGATGAGATATATATTTTTATTATTTCTCCCAACAAGTGCCCTTATATCGATTTGTCTTTTGAAATTCTGATCAGGTAATGGCCTTATATATAAACTTTTTATCAGCTTATTATAGAATTATTGAAGCTAAGTAATGGGAAGCCTGGTTAAGAATACTAGATTATAAAGAAAAAGAATAATATAATCATGCACAGGAAACATAAAAAGATATAAATGTAATTACCTTAAAGAAGATTTGAAGAACAAAAGCATGTAGAGCAGTGAGTGACTCTAAATAATTTAATATGCTCTACATCTTCCAATAAATTATAAGAGAACATAATATAATATAATGTAATATAATCTGAAATTTCTTTATTTGTATTCATGTCACTGTGTTTTCTCTGATATATATGGTATCAATTGAAACTCACAGCATTTTGACTTATGTGTAGTCACTGATACTTTTGACTTTTGTGTTCCTGTATTCAATTTAAAAGGTCTCATAAACCCCAGTACACAGTGTCCTCATCTTTCCTGTTTAAACTTCCTTTTCTTTACATTAGCGATTTTGTTATACATGGACATGATTCTACCCATAAGTAATATAAATGTTTATATTATAAAAGTTAGCCATTAACAACTAATGTACTTGAGACGGGTCATCAAAATGGCAGCATGAGGTGAGCCTCTGTAAAGGTCCCCTGGAATTTACAACTAATCAAACAACAATAACTCCACAAAGGACTCCCTGCACAGCACACAGGCAAGACGAAGAGGCCCACTACTGAATGCACCTAAAGATGGGTGAATCGCGCAAGCGGGGAAGGAGGGAAGGGAAAAGTGTGGAGACAGAGCCGCGCGGGCGCAGGACGCAGACCTAGCTCAGTGCTCCGAGCTCGCTGCTTCCCAGAACTACTGCAGCTGCAGGAGAGGGAAGAACTCGGACTGCTAGGGCTCCGCTTATGACCCACAGGCTGAGGGGACAGCATATGACACGGCTGAACCCAACGCTCACAGCAGAGACCTCGGAGAAAAGACTGAGGGAAGAAGGCTGAAAACAGTGGTTTAAGCCCTCACTGCTGAGCAGAGAATGGAGCCTTAGGCACTGAGACTAGCTGCCCCCTCCCTACCCTCCTAGAGCTCACCCCGCCCCCACCTGCCCGGTGCTAGAAACAGAACAGTAGCAGTGTCAGACCAAAAGAACAGAATATTTGCTGTTCTGAGAACTGTGGACCGCAGACACAAATTCACAGCCCAACTAGTTCCAGTAAAGGTGAGGGAGCTGTGGAAGCAGGACCAGCTGTGGTAGTGGTAGCCGCCATTGCTCTGGGACACCTCTCACAGCTCACCCCGCCCCTGACGCCACCTATCTGGGTGGATACGTGCAGGACTAAACAGAACTGCTGAAACACACAGGCTCTGAATCTGGTGCAGGAAGTGCTTTGGAACTTCAAAATCTCTCCGCATACCCACATGGACACTGCGCACTGTGACACAGGCGAACTATTAACAGAGGAGAAACCCATCTCCCAGGGAATCCCCCCATTGTGTGAGAAGCTGGAATAGTTCAGAGAAAACATAGCACTACTGTGTGAGAGAGAAAAAAGGGCTGCAGTCAGAGAGAAAATAAATCATTCTACCAACAAGTACTGGAAAACAAAAGAAAGACCTCTTCCTATCTACCTGTTGGAGAAGCCACTCCTGTAGATGTCTAGGAAGAGAAATAATAAATCAGTAATTGCCATGAATAACCAAGGCAACAAGACAGCTCAGAAAGAAAGTGAAAAGTCTCCAGAAAACAAACTTAAAGATATGGAAATATGTGACTTAAATGACAGAAAATTCAAGACTGCAGTTCTGAAAAAAACTCAACTAGATGCAACAAAACACAGAAAGACAGTTTAATGAACTCAGAAACACAATCAAAGAACAGCATGAGCATTTTACGAAAGAGATTGAAATTTTTAAAAAGAACCAAATAGAATTTCTGGAGATTAAGAACTCAATAGAAGAAATTAAGAATGAAATAACCAGCTTAGGTAGTAGAGTTGACCAGATGGAGGAAAGAATCAGTGACATCGAAGATAGAAACCTGGAAATTACACAGATGGAAGAAGAAAGAGACTTGAGACTTAAAAGAAATGAAGGAACTCTACAAGAACTTTCTGACTCCATCAGAAAGAGCAATATAAGAATAATGGGCATACCAGAAGGAGAAGAAAGAGAGAAGAGAACAGAGAGTATATTCAAACAAATAATCGAGGAGAACATCCCAAACTGGTGGCCAGAACTGGATCCTCAAATCCAAGGAGCAAATAGAACACCTAATTACCTCAATCCCAACAGGTCTCTCCAAGGCACATTGTATTGAAGCTGTCTAAAATCAACAACAAAGAGAGAATCCTCAAGGCAGACAGGGAAAAGAAGACAGTAACCTACAAAGGAAAGCACATTAGATTATCATCAGATTTTTCAGCAGAAACTCTACAAGCCAAGTGGGAGTGGAACCAAATATTCAAACTATTGAAAGACAGAAATTATGAGCCAAGAATAATACATCCAGCAAAGACATCCTTTAGCTATGAAGGAGGAATAAAGACCTTTCCAGACATACAGAAGCTGAAGGAATTTTCTAATACATGACCTACACTACAAGAAATACTAAAGGAGGCTATTTGACCACCATCAACAGGGACAATTTATGGCAACCAAAACATAAAAAGGGGAAAGTAAAGGTCTGAACTGGAATATAGGAATGGAGAAAGTAAGCGTGCTGAAGAAAATAGAATACTCCAAATATTAAACTTTCTTTTACATAAACATAAGGGTAACCACTCAAAAAAAATCCAGAACTGAAATGTATATTGTAACAAAGGAAAAAACAGAGGGAAACATCACAGAATACCACCACACAGAAATAATAGACAACAACAAAAAGTCAAAGAAACAATGGAGACACAGCCTTACCAGAAAACTAAAGATAGAATGAGAGGAAATCCTCACATATCAATAATCACCCTAAATGTAAATGGACTGAACTCACCAATAAAAAGGCACAGAGTAGCAGATTGGATCAAAAAACTAAACCCAACCATATGCTGAATCCAAGAGACACATCTCAGCTACAAGGACAAGCATAGACTCAAAGTGAAAGGGTGGAAATTGACACTCCAAGCAAATGGTACCCAGAGAAAATCAGGTGTAGCCATAATGATATCAGATGAAACAGACTTCAAGGTGAAAAAGATAACAAGAGACAAAGATGGACATTTCATAATGGTGAAGGGGACTGTACAACAAGAAGACATAACAGTCATCAATATTTATGCCCCCAATCAGGGAGCACCAAATATACCAAGCAACTACTAACAGAACTAAAGGGAGAAATTGACCAAAACACAATTATACTAGGGGACTTAAATACATCATTGACAGCTATGGATAGATCATCCAAACAGAAAATAAATAACGAAATAGCAGCCCTAAATGACACATTAGATGAAATGGACATAATTGACATTTATAGAGCACTTCATCCTAAAACATCAGACTATACATTCTTTTCTAGTGTACATGGAACATTCTCAAGGATAGACCATATATTGGGACATAAAATCAGCCTCAGCAAATTTAAGAAGATTGAAATCATACCATGCATATTCTCTGATCACAAGGCTTTGAAATTGGATATCAACTGTAAAAAGAAAGCAGGAAAAAACACAAATACATGGAGATTAAACAACATACTTTTAAAGAAGGACTGGGTCAAAGAAGAAATTAGAGGAGAGATCAAAAGATACATAGAAACAAATGACAATGAAAATACATCCTACCAAAATTTTTGGGATGCAGCGAAAGCAGTTTTAAGAGGGAAATTTATATCATTACAGGCCTATCTCAAGAAACAAGAAAACTCCCAAATAAATAACCTCATGTTACACCTTAAAGAACTAGAAAAAGAAGAACAAGTGAAAACCAAGGTCAGCAGAAGAAAGGAAATAACAAAAATCAGAGCAGAACTAAATGAAATAGAGAACAAAAAGACAACAGAAAAAATTAATATGACAAAGAGCTGGTTCTTTGAAAAGATTAACAAAATTGACAAACCCTTGGCTAGACTCACTAAGATGAAAAGAGAGAAGACACTAGTTAACAAAACCAGAAACAAAAAAAGGGAAATTATCACAAACACCACAGAAATACAAAGGACCATCCAAGAATACTATGAAGGACTATATGCCACCAAATTCAATAACCTCGAGGAAATGGACAAGTTCTTAGAAACATATAGCCTTCCAAGGCTGAACCATGAAGAACTGGAAAATCTAAACAGACCGATCACCAGTAACGAAATTGAATCACTCACCAAAACCTTCTCAAAAGCAAAAGTCCGGAACTAGATGCGTTCACTAGTGAATTCTACCAAACCTTCAAAGAGGATCTAATACCACCCTGCTCAAAATCTTCCAAAAAATTGAAGAAGAGACAGTACTCCCTAACTCATTTTATGAGGCCAACATTACGTTGATACCAAAACCTGGCAAGGACAACACAAAAAAAGAAAACTACAGACCAATATCTCTGATGAATACAGATGCAAAAATCCTAAACAAAATTCTAGCAAATCGAATACAACAATGCATTAAAAAGATTATTCATCACGACCAAGTGGGGTTCATCCCCGGGGCACAAGGATGGTTCAACATCTGCAAATCCATTAATGTGATACATCACATAAACAAAATAAAGGACAAAAATCATATGATTATATCAATTGATGCAGAAAAAGCATTTGACAAGATACAACATCCATTTATGATTAAAACACTTAATAAAATAGGTATAGAAGGAAAATACCTTAACATAATAAAGGCCATATATGACAAGCCCTCAGCTAATCTCATAATTAATGGTGAAAAACTGAAGCCCTTTGCTCTACGTTCAGGAACACGACAGGGATGTCCCCTATCACCTCTGCTTTTCAACATAGTGTTGGAAGTCCTTGCCAGAGCAATCAGGCAAGAGAAAGAAATAAAAGGCATCCAAATTGGGAATGAAGAAGTTAAATTATCACTCTGCAGATGACATGATGTTATATATAGAAAACCCTAAAGACTCCACCAAAAAGCTATTAGAAACCATCAACAAATACAGTAAAGTTGCTGGCTACAAAATCAACGTACAAAAGTCCATTGTTTTCCTATATACTAACAATGAAATCTCAGAAAAAGAAATACAAAAAAGAATTCCTTATGCAATTTCAGCAAAAAGAATAAAATACCTAAGAATAAACTTAATCAAGGATGTGAAAGACCTATATGCTGAAAACTATAAGACATTTTTGAAAGAAATTGAAGAAGACACAAAGAAATGGAAAGACATTCCGTGCTCATGGATTGGAAGAATCAACATAGTTAAAATGGCCATATTACCCAAAGCAATATACAGATTCAATGCAATCCCCATCAAAATCCCAATGGCATTTTTTAAAGAAATAGAACAAAAAATCATCAGATTTGTTTGGAATCATCGAATAGCCAAAGCAATCTTAAGAAAAAAGAACAATACTGGAGGTATCACACTCCGTGATTTTAGCTTGTACTACAGGGCTACAATAATGAAAACAGCATGGTATTGGCAGAAAAACAGACACATAGACCAATGGAATAGAATTGAGAACCCAGAAATAAAACCACATAAATATGGACAGATAATTTTTGACAAAGAAGCTAAAAACATACAATGGAGCAAAGACAGCCTCTTCAATAAATGGTGCTGGGAGAATTGGATAACCACATGCAAAAGCATGAAACTGGACTGCTATCTGTCACCATGTACCAAAATTAATTCTAAATGGATCAAAGACTTAAGCATAAGACCTGACACAATAAACTCCATAGAAGAAAACATAAGTACTAAACTTATGGACCTTGGGTTCAAAGAGCATTTTATGAACTTGACTCCAAAGGCAATGGAAGTAAAAGCTAAAATAAACAAATGGGACTATATGAAACTTAAAAGCTTCTGCACAGCAAAAGAAAACATCGAGAAAATAAAGAGGCCACCAACTGAATGGGAGAAGATTTTTGCCAACTGTGCCTCTGATAAGAGGCTAATATCCAAAATATCCAAGGAACTCATGAAACTCAACAACAAAAACCAAACAGCCCAATTGAAAAATGGGCAGAGGACCCGGAGAGACATCTCTCCGTAGAGGACATACAAATGGCAAATAGACATATGAAAATACGCTCAACATCATAAATTGTCAGAGAAATGCAAAGAAAGACCACAATGAGATATCACTTTACCCCAGCCAGAATGGCTATCATCAACAAGACAAATAGTAACAAGTGTTGGAGAGGCTGTGGAGAAAAAGGAACCCTCATACACTGTTGGTGGGAATGCAGACTGGTGCAGCCGTTATGGAAGGCAGTGTGGAGGTTCCTCAAAAAATTACGAATAGAATTACCATATGACCCAGCAATCCCTCTCCTGGGTATCTACCCAAAAAATCTGAAAACATTTATAGATAAAGACACGTGTGCTCCAATGTTCATTGCAGCTTTGTTTACGGTGGCCAAGACATGGAAACAACCAAAATGTCCTTCAATAGATGAATGGATAAAGAAGTTGTGGTATATATACACAATGGAATACTATTCGGCGGTAAGAAAAGATGATATAGGAACATTTGTGACAACATGGATGGATCTTGAGAGTATGATGCTAAGCGAAATAGTCAGATAGAAAAAACAGAGAACCATATGATTTCACTGATATGGGATATATAAACCAAAAACAACGAAAGAACAAGACAAACAAATGAGAAACAAAAACTCATAGACACAGACAATAGTGGTTACCAGAGGGTAAGGGGGTGGGGGGTGGGAGATGAGGGTAAGGGGGATCAAATATATGGTGATGGAAGGAGAACTGACTCTGGGTGGTGAACACACAATGGGATTTATAGATGATGTAATACAGAATTGTACACCTGAAATCTAGGTAGTTTTGCTAACAATTGTCAGCCTGATAAATATAATTTTTAAAAAAGGTTAAAAAAAGAGAACAAAAACAATTAATGTACTTGTGTTGTAAATTGTTACATAATGTAATGGTTAATGTAAAATCCCAGGGTGATTTCGTCATCCCACCTACACGTGGATAGCTCTACTTTCATATACATGTCTGAGACTTTTCAAATTCAACAGGTAATAGGGTTTCTCAAACCCAGTCCTACTGTCATTTGAACCAGGTAACCCTGTACTGTGGGGAGACTGTCTTAGTCACTTCAGGGTGCTCTAACAAAATACCATAAATGGGGTTGCTTAAACACTAGAAATGTATTTTCTCATAGTTCTGTGGCTGGGAAGTCCAAGATTAAGGTGCTGGCCTATTTGGTTTCTGGTAAGAGAGCTCTTCCTGGTTTAATTGGAGCCCACGTCAATAGTTTAAAACAAATCACTTTAATAACAATTGTCACCCCAATAAACATTAATAAAAAATGTCTATTGAATCCAGAAATAAACCCACATAAGTATGGACAGATAATTTTCGAAAAAGAAGCCAAAAACATACAACGGAGAAAAGACACCTCTTCGATAAATGGGGCTGGGAGAATTGGAAAGCCACATGCAAAAGAATGAAAATAGACTGCTATCTGTCACCATGTACCAAAATTGACTCAAAATGGATCAAAGACCTAAACATAAGAACTGAAACAACAAAATGTGTAGAAGAAAATATAGGTATTAAACTCATAAACCTTGGGTTCAAAGAGCATTTTATGAATTTGACTCCAAAGGCAAGGGAAGTAAAAGCTAAAATAAATTAATGGGACTATATCAAACTAAAAAGTTTCTGCACAGCAAAAGAAACCACTGACACAATAAAGAAGCAACCAAATAAATGGGAGAATATTTTTGCAAACAGTGCCTGTGATAAGGGGCTAATATCCAAAATATATAAGGAACTCATACAACTCAACAACAAAACAAACAAACAATCCAATTAAAACATGGGCAGAGGACCTGAATAGACATTTCTCCAAAGAAGACATACAAATGGCCAATAGACATATGAAAAAATGTTCAACATCACTAATCATCAGAGAAATGCAAATCAAAACCACAATGAGGTATCACCTCACCCCAGTTAGAATGGCTATCATCAACAACACAAATAGTAACAAATGTGAGAGAAGCTGTGGAGAAAAAGGAACCCTCATACACTGTTGGTGGGAATGCAGATTGGTGCAGCCACTACAGAAGGCAGTGCGGAGGTTCCTCAAAAAATTAAGAACAGAATTACCATATGACCCAGCAATCCCTCTCCTGGGTAGTAGCTACACAAAAAATCTGAGGACATTTATCTGTAAAGATATATGTCCTCTGATGTTCATTGCAGCTTTATCTATGGTGGTGAAGACATGAAAACAACCAAAGTGTCCTTCGATAGATGATTGGATAAAGAAGTTGTGGTATATACACACAATGGAACACTATTCAGCAGTAAGAAAAGATGAAATAGTACTATTTGTGACAACATTGATGGATCTTGAGATTATAATGCTAAGCAAAATAAGTCAGACAAAAAAAGTAGAGAACCATATAATTTCACTGATATGTGGTATATTAAACTGAAAACAAGAGAACAAGACAAACAAATAAAGGAAAAAAAACTCATAGACAATTGTTTAGGAGTTACCAAAGAGTAAGGGGGGAGGAGGTTCTAGAAGAGGGTAAACAGGGTCTAATATATGGTGATGGAAGGAGAACTGACTCTGGGTGACGAACACACAATGGGATTTATAGATGATGTAATACAGAATTGCACACCTGAAATCTATGTAATTTTACTAACAATTGTCACCCCAATAAATTTAATTAAAAAATATATATATATATATTTTTAAATATATATATATATATATATTTTTTTTTTTAATTAAATTTATTGGGGTGACCATATATATATATATATATATATATGGTGATGGAAAGAGAACTGACTCTTGCTGGTAAATACACAGTGTGATATTTAGATGATGCATTACAGAATTATACACCTGAAATCTATAACTTTACTAACAATTTTCACCCCAATAAACTTTAATTAAAATATACATAAAGTTTTTAGGTTTTTGTTTAAGTATTTGTCATAGATATTTCTATATATTAAAGTAATCAACATAAAAAGAGCACTTGCAGAGGGCTTTCAGGGCACATGGAAGAGAAATGGCTTGCTTCCTCTTTTTATAAGACCACCAATATCACATTAGGACCCCACCTTTATGATCTCATTTAAGCTACATTATCTCCTAAAAATTCCTGTCTCCAAATATAGTCACAGTGAAGGTTAGGACTTCAACATGTTGCACTGTGGGGGCACAAATTCAGTCCACAGCAGTGCCCTCACCCTGAGTACTGTATGCTGGTTAGCAGCATCCCTGACCTCTATCCACTAGATGTGAAGAGGATCCTCCCCCCAACTGTGACAACAACCAAAAATATCCTTGGACAGTGCCACATGTCCCTCTGGGGGACAAAATCACTCCCAGATAAGTCCCACTGGCTTAGAAGAATATAAGTGTGGTGATGGGAGAAAGCCAGCATGGTGGGGAGGGGCCTGCATGCAATCATGAAGCAGCTGGGTGAGAAGGTGGTGACTGTTGAGAAGGGGGCGGCCATGTGAAATGCTGTGACACCCTGAGGACATGCACCAGGCAGAGAACAGCAAGTGCAAGGCCTGAGGTGGCCATTTGCTCAGGAAAATAGTGGGATGCCCAGCAGGGCTGGATCAGAGAGAGCTCGGGGAAAACCCAGGTGAAATGTGAGAGAAGAAGTCAGCAGGGCCAGAGAAGGAACTTTTAATTAAAAATTTTTTTTGTAAAGTATCTCAATCTATGCATCTTTTCCAGCTTTGCTTTACCTTTTCTCATTGACATGGAAAATAATGCCAAATTCTCTAAAAATAGGGGTGTCTTAATCTAAGCTGAGTTTGGAGAATTGCCCTGGACTTGCAACTTTGCCTTTCCCCAAATTGAATGGTCGAAAATGGTTATTAGTTTCTGGCAGAGAATCATCTAACTCAGAGTTTCTCAACCTCAGCACTGTTAAAATTTGGGGCCAGATAATTCTTTGCTCTATGGGGGTTGGAGCAGTCCTGTGCATTGTGGGGTATGGCTGCATCTCTGGACCTTACCCACCAGATGTCAGTAGCACCCCTCCCCCTAACTGTGACAACCAAAAATGTCTCTAGACATTATTGGGGGAGTAGGGAGGCAGGATTAACCCCAAGTTGAGAACCACTGGGCTAGAGGGAGATCCCGGAGGCTAGCCGGGGTCCCAGAGCAGTATCTAGGCAAGCTCTGAGCTAGACCCTAGTACTGAGAGTTAGGATGGGAGGTTGGGCAGTGGATCTGCTGGAGATAACAGATCCCAGCCAATCCCTGACTAAGACTAAGACATCCCTGTAAGTACCATTCACCCATCATACTCTGCTCCAGGGGGTCACTGAGCTCTGTCCAGAGTCCTCCACCTCAATAGAAAGAATGGTTCTTCCCTGGTTTATCTGAATCCACCTCTGAGAAGTGCACTGTACATGTGGTATGGACACTGAAGATCTCCTCTACACAGAGGGTGAAGCACACCACCACCACCACCATCCCACCACCGTGGTCTACAGTGGAATGTTCTGTTTCTGGCTCCCCCCTTGGTTTATCATGGAATGTTCCCTTCTGGCTCCCCCTCCCTTGGTCTATGATGGAAGGTACCACCTCTGGATTTCCTCTCTGGTCTACCTCCTCTGGTTCCCCTTGTGGTCCCTAATGGAATGTTCCGCTTCTGGAAGACCCAGACCCAATGTGTCACTGATCTCTTGTTTAGAATCTGGAATGGGGTGAGCTGGAAGAAAAGGTCTGACTAGTATTCCTGAGAAGAACCATCCAAAACTTTAACCCTGAATCTCCCTGGATTCTCCATGCCATCTTCTTTACCGAGACTTTAATATAAGTGAGCTTGCAACCCCAAGTCTGTCTCTATAACTTCCTTGTGCTAAACAAGAAGAGGGTTAAATTAATTATGAGGTTGGGGGATGGACTCACCTTCCCGGGCCTGGATCTCCAGCTCGTATGCGTACACAGGCCCTGTTAAGATCAGCCCAAAATCAAGAGTTTCCCTCCTCTCTGGACATAGTGTGGACTTCAACCCTCTCTGAGGGTCACCAAGGCTCAGCAGGGGTGGGAGAATAGGGCATGGGATTCTGTAGCCATTCAGGCCCTCTGGACCCTGCAGAGTTGAGCTGTGAAGGGACTGATGCTACAGGCTATGGGGAATAGGGCCCATCTAACACCATGATGCTGAGGTTTTAACACTTGCTGTCCAGAAGGAAGAGAGAAGAAAAAATAAACTCATCTCAGGTCTTTACTTGCCGAGCATGGAGACCGAGGAAAGGTGCACATCCTGAAGACATCACATCAGACTAGAAGCCTCTGCGGCTTTCATCTGCAGTGGGATTTTCAACCTCAGAATGATAGAAGGGTTCTTTGTTGTGGGGGCTTTCATGTGTGTTGCGGGATGTTTAGTAGCACTGCTGGTCTCTGCCCACTAGAAGCCCACGAGAACAAGTTGTGACCCAAAAATTCCGGACTAGTCAAGTCCAGAGAAACAGAAAGCAGACTGGCGGTTTCTAGGGGGTGGGGAAGGGAAAATGCAGAGTGACTGCTTAGTAGGCAGGGGGTTCCCTTCTGGGGTAATGAGAATGTTCTAGAGCTAGACGGTGGAGGTGGTTGCACAACATTGTGAATAGACTAAACACCACTAAATTTTACATTTTAAAAAAGGTCTCTAGACATTGGCAAGTGTTTCCCAAGGGGCAAAATCACCATCAGTTGAGGACCACTATCTTATTCTGTACTAATGAATGGATAGACTGTAGGTTGTAGGGTTTCTCAATTTCAGCACTATTGACCTTTGGGCAGGATGATTGTGTGTGTGTGTGTGTGTGTGTGTGTGTGTGTGTGTTCTTTGGGGGAGGGGGGGTGTTGAGATGTCCTGTGCCTTTTTAGCATGTTTGGCAGCACCCCTGGGCTCTACCCATTAGATGCCAGGAGCGCCCCCTAGTGGTGACAATAAAAGTATTTCCAATCGTTGACCATTGTCCTCTGAGAACTGCTGATCTACAGTGTCCTGAACTCTATGCCTTTTTATTCCAAATTCCACAAGACTTTGTTTTAAATTTCTGCACAAAGTGAGTTTGTGGGGACAGAGCCCCAGAAAGCAGTTCCCAGGCTCTCGGCCTCACGTGGAAAGCTGCTGGCTCAGGTAGTAAATGGCCATCAACTGTGATTGGATGGCCATCAGCTGTGGCTAGTTGGCTGTCAGCTGTAACCAGTGAGCCATTGGCCACTAATATAACTGCTGTGGCTACGCTAGCAGAAAATGGGGGCTAGCAAGAAGATGTTGGCTGAGCCTGCAAGCGGCGCAGTGAGGGTTGAGAATTGTGTGGCTCCTGTTTCCTGTTTCTCCAACCCAGCCGCCAGCAAAAATATAGTGATATGACTCCCCCATCTATGGCTCCATGGATGTTCATTTTTGGCCTCACCATATCCTGCATTCTTAGGTGGGGAGTGGGAGCAGAGACCCCACATGACACCCTGCACGACAAATGGCGCAGCGAGCAGGGTCTCCTGCATGACAGTTAAAAGACAAGGCTTTACAATCTGATGAATGTTGGTCTCAAGTCTCTATTTTCTTTTCAGAGGCTCTGCCACACTAGGGCACAGAGTCCTCTGGCTGTGTTTGTTTTCTGTTTACAAATAGATGAAATAATAACATGGTCCTTTTGCGGGGAGGACTGCTGCACAGTTTCAATCAAAATGTACTTAAAATATCCAGCAGAGGATCTGACCCAGATGTCTTCAATCATGACCTCTCTCCACTATGTTTCTGTCTGGGATTTTTCTTTTTGTTTTTAATGTAAATCCTACCTGAGTTTTGCACTCAAGCAGAACCCTGAATCTTGACTCACCCCCGCTCTAATAGCTTGACCACTTCTCATCCATACTCAATTCCTCCACCACAGAGTCCCTTGAAATCCTTGCCTATTCACATGCCACTAACCACTGTTATACAAAAGCCTGATTTAAGTTAATATCAGCTGAGTGTAACTCTGAATACCACAGCAACTTGAGCATTTGGGCAGATTTATCTTAACAAGGTCCTGTTGAGGATGGCAGTGAAAGACAGCAAGAGAAATTGGGTTCTGCATCAGACCATTGAGTGACTGAGTTAAGCCTTACTACCTCTGTATTTGAGTTAATAAAAGTTCTGTGTTGATTTGTGGCCTTTATCTCCTAGTTGGCTAACTTTTTCAACAAACTAATGTGATGTTTAACCCACAGAATATAGCACAGAAGGGAAAGTATGAAAGATTAAGTGATATGAAAGATAAATGAGGGGACAACATATAAAATAGAAGACAATACGTAAAGAGATAAAGGCTGATCTTTTTTCCCCAAAAGAAATTCTGAATTCCTAGCAGCGTAAGAGGAAATAAAATTTAAAACTAGGAAATAAAAGGAAAGGAAATCCATACCTACACACATCAGTGCTCAAAGAGGAAGAGGATTTCTCAACAACAGCCAGAATGAAAGGAGTGATTGGCTACAGAGAAATGGCATTTAGACTGAGAACAGCTATTTCAACAGCAACAATGAAGGCCAAAACCAATGGAGTAATATCTTCAAAATGCTGAGGGGTTATAACCGTCAACTTTCAGTTGTAGAGCAGGCAATCATCCAAGAATAAGGTTTCAAAAAGATATTTTCATCTTAGCTAAAAATTTGAAATTTAGGAGTTTTATAGTAATATCAAGTAAAAACTGTTGGGGAGAAAACGTCATTGAAATAAAATGTTAGCCTGAATCCCAAACAAACAAACAAAAATGTGTCATTTGTGCTTTTAGCCTCAATCACTAACTATAGGCCACTGCTTTTGCAACTAGGACTTTGATCATGTCCATATGATTATGGGCTCCTGTATCAATATATCAACATGGGGCCACCTATGTACGCGTATCATCTGCCTCTTAAGTTTGGTGGAAAAAATAAAGGGAAATATAGGTCAGTCACTTTTGTCAGTGCCTAGGAATTAGTGCTAAATGGTGGCCTTGAATTGGTTATTTTTTAAAGGAACTTCTGAAGTGGCTTTGCTGTCTTTTCTGTGAGTTACCAGCAACAGGTTGTGGGGAACAGAGAAAGCCCATTTTCTCTATGACAATGGATTATATACAGAGAATTATTGAAAGTTTAAAGTGACAGTGATGTGGTGAGATCTATGCTTCATCAATAACAGGACAGATTAGACAGGGGTTGGCAAATTATGGCCCACTGGCCAAATCTGGCCCATTACCTGTTTTTGTAAATAAAGTTTTATTGGAACACAGCCATGCCCACTCATTTATGGATTATCTATGGCTGTTTGTACACTACAACAGCAAAGTTGAGTAGTTGTGACAGTGACCATATAGACTGCAAAACCTAAAATATTAGCCACCTGGCCCTTTGCAGAAGAAGCTAAGCAACTCCTAAGTTAGAATACCATAGAACTGATTAAGAAAACCGTAAACCACACTGATCATGTAGACTCATCGGGCTAATATTAAATGAGACCAAGAAATCCTGAACTAGGGCAGAAAATAGACCAAAAAATCAATCATCTATGAACTTTGTAATATTTTTTCCTAGACTAAGTATACCAAGTATAAAGTTTATGCTAAGTTAGCTTTGGGGTATGTTAATAAAAGCAGCTTCAAACATAGTGCTTTGCCTTTTTTTATCCTTATACCCTTGTGAAAGATAACAGAATTTTGACATAAAGTGGGTAAGTGACTTGTGCAGAATTTGCTGTAAACCAGAGAGTGAAAGTCAGTGCTCAATTCTACATTTTGACCCAGTCATTAACATTTGACCCTCTGGTCTTCATTAATGGGATGTCATGAGAGAGATGTGTAATTACTGAAGAATTATCTCAGGGCATTCAGGAAAGGAAGTCGCAATACGAGGATCTGCTTGTTCTGGAATCCTTACAATCTATTGTCAGTTTGGGGTTGTTGTCTTTCATTTCTTTCAACAGCTTCTGGATTTCCACACTAGATTCATCCATCTTCAGCCTGAGTGTCTTTAAGGGGCCATTATTTTGTTTCAAAGCCTCAAAGAGCACTGCTATTCCACTCTTCCCCAAGATATTCTCACCGAGGTCCAGAGTCTCCAGCCTCCAATTGCTAGTGAGAGCAGATGCAAGATCCTGGCAACAGAAAGACGTGATGGAACAGCCACATAGTCTGTTGAGAAAGAGGACAGACACCAAATCATTCACTGAACAAGTTCTATTTCAGAACCTACCTTGTTGCCAGGCATACTCTGACTTGTTGAGGACCTAGCAGTGAAGAAATGGGGAAAGAAATTATTTTCTTTATGGAGCTTATTTTAGTGACATTGGACGTAAGACAGTGGATAATGTATTGAAGATAGTGGATAATGGACAAATTATTAGGGTAAGTCAGCCAGAAAATGATTAGGTAGGTGTGTGGTGGTCCATGAATTCCTTACTGGGAAGATGATACCAAAAAAAAAAAAAAAAAAGAAAGAAAAAGAAAAACCCTAAAGGTAGAGAGTGAAACATTATGGTCACTGGAGGAAGTAAGTCAGTGTAGCCAAAATACCAAGCTGGGGAAAGTAGAAAGAGTGGCTCCTAACTGATAAGAGGACACCGTAGGGTCTTGTAGGCTATGCAAAAAACCTTCAGGTGATATGGGGAGTGATACGGGGAGCTTCTGAGTCTTTTGAAGCACAGGTGCTGTGGTATGGCTTGCAACTTGAGAGGTACATCAGGGTGATGAGTTGAGAACAAACTTCAGGAAATCAAGGACCAACACCTGCAGACCAGCTCGGAGATCATGCAACAGTCCATGTGAGAGGTGGTGGCTCAGACGAGAGTGTCAGGAGTGGGGGGAAAGGTTGTCATCTTCTCAGCATCTGGAAAGGGGTACCTCCAAATGGTTTGAATATGACGTGTGAAATGAAGGAAGGAGTGAAAAGATCAGAAGCCTTACAGTCAGTGAATAGAAGGATTGGACTGTTTTCTTTCAGCCCTTACAGCAAGTTGCGTTAACTCTACTCGCCAATACATGATATGTTATCAAGACTCCCACTCCTTACCAGCTTTCCCTAGAGCTCTTTCTAGACTCAAAGATGCCATTGCCTGTGGAGGACATAGGGGGCACCACTTGCAGGGGCTACAGCTCAGGCCAGCTAATACAGAGCCTAGCCAGCTGGCTCAAGCCACAGGGACCCCTGAGCCATGTGCCCTTGAGCACTGCACCACAGTGCACACCTACATGTGGTGTCTCCAGCCATCCCTCTGTTGCCCCAGGCACTATGACAGGCGCTGCAGATACAGAAAATAAATTCAATTCCTCTCTGAAATAAAATCTACCATGAATGAGTAAATGAATTGACTAATTGTGTTATATCCATACAATAGGATGTGCTTTAGCCGTATAAGGAATGAAGTATGTACACATGCTACAATGTGGCTAAACATTGAAAATGTTACACTAACTGGAAGAAGACACACACACACACACACACACCACAAAAATGAGTCCGTTTATATGAAATATATAAAATAGATCAATCCATAGAGACAGAAAGCAGATTTGTGGTGCCAGGGGCTGTGGGAGGGGAGCTGACTGTTTACAGGTTTTAAGTTTCCATTTGGGGTGGTAAAAAAGTTCTAGAACTAGATAGTGGCAGGGTTATACAACATTGTAAGTATACTAAATACTACTGCATTGTACACTTTCAAATGGTTCCTTTTATAGTGTGTGAATTTCACCTCAACAAAATTAAGTTTTAAAAAATTTACAGTTCCAGTGATTGGGTGGAATAATCCTACTGCAATCAGTTTATTACTTGTTATAGGAAACAGAGCATGCTGTAAGAGGATAGTCAGGAGATCCCTGAACTATTCAAACTAGTTCTTCCCCACAGTAACCAAGGTGAAAAGTGAAATATTAGCAGACAACCCTGAAAATTGCAGTCTCAGTGCTCTAATCAGAAAAAAAAAACAGTAAGAAAAAAGACCTTGCAGTGGGAAAGAACAGGGAGTGGGAGAGGGAAGACTTAAGTGATATACACAAGAATGAGGAGACAAAGCATGAGATAAAGTTAGAGAGATAGGAAGCGGCTCAGCCACAGAGAACACGCTTGGTAACACAGATTCACATGCTTGTTATATAAAAGTGTGTACAAGGAGGTTGACAAGTGCACAAAGTAACTCAATAAATGCACTAACTGTGCTGTTATGAGAATGAGTCACATAGAAGAATCATTCATTTCATAAGGGGAAAATTGAATGTCTGAAGTCACAGCAAATAAATATATGATGGGATCTGAACCATAGTGTGATGTCAGAGTCCCTAGTCCATGGCTTTGCTATGGTGCTGGGTCCTTATCCAGTCATCTGGATGAACCCCCATCTTTAGATGCTGTGGAAGTGTTTGCTCAGCATGTTCTCCAACTTCTAATTCAGGGGAGCTCAAACTTAACTGAACATTGGAATTGTCTGAGGGAATTCTGACCACCAAGACTTTTTTTAATTTTTATTATTAGTTTCAGATGTACAAAACAATGCAATCGTTAGACATTTATACCCCTCATAAAGTGATAAACCCCTCCCCCAATCTACTATCCCTCTGACATTGTATACAGCCATTACATTTCCACTGTCTCTATTCCTTATGCTGTTATAGTTTACATTCATTATTATTCAGCTTCAGGTGTACAGCACAGTGATCAGGCATCTACACCATCCCTGAAGTGGTCTCCCTAATAAGACAAGTGTCCATTCGATACCCTACAAAATCTTTACAACATTATTGATTATATTCCCCAAACTGTCTTTCGTATCCCCGTGGCAATTTTGTGGTTACCGATTGTGCTGTCTAATCCCCTCACGCTCTCCCTCATCCCCACACGTCCTCTCATCTAGCACTCCCCAGTTTTTTCTCTATATCTCTGAGGCTGTGTCTGGTTAGTCTGTGGATGGCAAACAGACATATGAAAAAATGCTCAACCTCACTAATCATTAGAGAAATGCAAATAAAAACCACAATGAAATACCACCTCGCTCCTGTGAGAATGGCTATCATCAATAAACCAACAAGTGCTGGCACAGATGTGGAGAAAAGTGATCCCTCATGCACTGTTGGTGGGATTGCAGATTGGTGCAGCCACTATGGAAAACAGTTTGGAGGTATCTCAAAAGTCTGAAAATGGAACTACCTTATGACCCAGCAATTCCACTCCTAGGTATCTATCTGAAGAAATCCAAAACTCTAATTCAAAAAAATGTATCCACCCCTATGTTTATTGCAGCACTATATACAATAGCCAAGACATGAAAACAACCAAAATGCCCGTCAGTAGATGACTGGATTAAGAAACTGTGGTACATTTATACAATGGAGTATTACGCAGCCATAAAGAAGAAAGAAATCTTACCATTTGCAACAACATGGATGGACCTAGAGAACATTATGTTAAGTGAAATAAATCAGACAGAGAAAGACAAATACCATATGATCTCACTTATATGTGGAATTTAAAGAAAAGAATAAATGAATGATTAATCAGAAACAGTCTCAGAGACATAGAGGAAAAACTGAGGGTTGCTAGATGGGAGGAGGGGTGGGGATAAGGGGGAAGGTGAGGGGATTAGAAAGCACAATCGGTAACTACAAGGTTGCCACGGGGATATGAAAGTCAATTTGGGGAATGTAATCAATAATGTTGTAAAGATTTTGTAGGGTATCCGATGGACACTTGTCTCATTAGGGAGACCACCTCAGGGATGATGTAGATGCCTGATCACTACACGGTACACATGAAGCTGAAGCTGAACAATAATGAATGTCAACTACAAGTTTATATATATATATAAACTCCACAAGAAGTGGAGTACAGCATTAGGAGTAGAGACAGTGGAAATGTAATGGCTGTGTACGATGTCAGAGACATAGTGGATGGGGCGAGAGGGGTTATCACTGTGTGAGGGATATAAATGATAAATGTCTAACTATTACATTGTTTTGTACACCTGAAACTAATAAAAAATGTTTAAAATTTAAAGAAAAAAAGAAACTGGTACATTTATACAATGGAGTATTACTCAGCCATAAAGAAGAATGAAATCTTACCATTTGCAACAACATGGATGGACCTAGAGAACATTATGCTAAGTGAAATATAAGTAAGACAGAGAAAGACAAATACCATATGATCTCACTTATATGTGGAACCTAAAGAATAGAATAACTGACCACCAAGGCTTTTAAGAGTTCCCAAGTATACCCATGATAGAAAACAAAAGCACCTTATATGTTCTAGTGTTTTTCTGGTCTCTGCAAGGTGGAAAAAGTATTTCCATGACCTCGCCTCTCCATCAGGGATCTTGTTGAAAAGTACATTGCATCAATAATATGCATTTCACTGACTTGGAAGAGAGAAATGAGGCTAAGATTGACATCTTGTTGAGGGTACCATTGCATTTCCTGGGGGGTAGTACCCATCTATAGTTCTCTGGGTACTGCGCTGTGGCAGGCCCACAGTGTTCTAATCACTGAGCCCAGGAGAAGCACTGCACTCCGGAAATCCACTTCACTGGAGCCCCATTTACATGCCACTCTTACAGGCCCTCTGACTGACTTTGTAAGCACCCAGTTACCTGTATTCAATTTCTGTAGGGTTTGCTCCTAAAATTGGACCAAGAGCGATACTATTACAGTTTACATGATAAAATATCTCAGAGAGGTTCAATATTTCCAAAACACCTTAAAAATGAGCAAGAGTACCTACCCCAGATATATTAGGTTACAGTTTGGCTTCTTCAAAGCCTCACAGAGAAACCACAATCCGGTAGCTATGAGATTGAAACCCAAGTCCAAGTGTGTTAGGCTGGAGTCTCTTTGGAGAAGCTTTGAGATATATTTGCATCCATGTCTGGTTATGTTGCAATGACACAACCTACAAGGACAGTCATAAGAACAGAAGTCTGTTATCCCTCTGTGACACATGCCCTATGAGGTAGTTGTCACTTACAACATTACATATCTTCTACTCGAGCCATATAGTTTCAGGGAGGCTTGTACATAAAAACATGCAAATGGAGTGGTGATTACATCACCTCCACCCTGCCAAGGTGGTAGAGGGTGAAAGTGGCCTTTGACTGCCACCTTTTGTTATGGAGGAACACACACATCTCCTAAGATACATCTCCTAGAACAGCAGCATATCATATAGGTCAAGAGCTTAGGCTCTGGGTTCAGACAGACTCAAGACTGAATCTGAGTCCTCATTTATTTTCTGCATGGTTAGGTCATTAGGATTCCACTCTCCCTGTCTTTTCTATTTTACTTCAAGTCTTGTACTTAATTGCCACAACAGAATTGTAATGCACACAGAAGCTTGGCATCCCTGATATCTTAGTGGCTGTGTTTCTAGTTTAAATGCTGTAGACTCCCCTGCAAGCTTAGACTTCTACAAACCCTCCTGGTGAGGAGACCAGACCACAGAGAAGGATGGTCATGTGGCCCATTCAGGCAGGTGGGTCTACAATCGACCCTGACAGCCCTGTGTCCCAAGCATGGCATCATAGCAACTGACGCTATGGAACCTGAAGGGACATGACAAAGAGGAGATGGATGGCAACTGGACCAAAAGATGTCATGCTTTGTAGTACGTAAAATCCTAAAATCATATGTGAACTGGGGAGTTTAGGGAGGGAGACTAAAACAAAGTCTAAAATTAAGTTTAGACAGCCTACAAAATGAAGGCTTGGTCAAACACTGGCTTTATGTATTTAAAGTAATAATTGTTCACAACTCTGTTAATAGAGGAGGCTTCGTACCTACTACCCAGATATGCCCACAGGCAAGCTAAGTGGTGAAGCTTCAATTTTCTAATTAGTAAAATTGAAATAAAAGTAACCATTGCATGTGGTTGTAAGGATTAAAATGATAATTCTTGTAAAATGTAGTAGAGTCCTTGACACACACTAAGTGCTTAATAAGCTTCAGGCATTTTTTGTTGTTGTTTAGATGCCTAAATCAACTCTAACTTTAAAACAGGGCCATTTACAGAGCAATATCATATGTAAAATTTTATAGGCTTTTTTAAATTTTCTCTATCTGCTACTAGAAGCCAAATACTCATTTTTCCTATTTAGTTTTAAATGATTGGGGCGTATGTGCTTAAGGTATACCCTAGATTGAGACATTGGGAGTTTCTAGGACCAGCTAGAAGCCTAGAGATAACTGTCAGACAGTGGTTTTCTAGGACAGCAAAAGCCCCAGAGAAATAAAAACCAGATAGAATTTCTGAACAGAAATAGGTCTCTACCTCTACACAGTCTCTTGAATGTTGCCCTACCTGTGATTCTAATGGGTACAGGTACTTCATGTTGGGCTTGTTCCTGTGTAACAAGGTGAGCAAACTACAGCCCATGGGTCAAATCCAGCCCACCACCTGTTTTTTGTAAACAATGTTTTATTGGAACACAGCCACACCTGTTCCTTTATATGTTCTCATGACAACAGCAAAGTCAAACAACTATAATAGAGACCATATGGCCTACAAAGTCTAAAGTGCTCACCATCTGGCTCTTTACAAAAAACAAAAACTTTTCAACCCATACCATATACCTCAATCCATCCCCAAACGCAAGGGGAAGTATGTCTTAAGAACTCAAAAAACATACAAAAAACATCAGATCTCAGAACCAATCATCTATGCCAGCTTCCTAGAATAGGAAAAGGCCAGAAAGGAAATTCTGCTCTGAAAAGTAGGCAAATACTAATGTCTGTGATTCTACCTGTTCTTTCCCTAATTTGTACCAGGGTCTTGCCAATTTCATTCAGGCAGAATTATTAAATAGTTTCATCTGTCCTACCAATCTTACATACAACACATACACAAATACACACACACACACACACACACAGCAGGGACTTACACCAGGGTCTGTAATTGACATTCGGGGTAACTCAAGCCTTCACACAGAAGTTTCACCCCACCATCTCCAAGGTTGTTCTTGGCCAAGCACAGGTGTGTCAGTCTCTGGGTAACAATCAAAGCAGAAGAAAGCTCCTTGCAACAGGCTTCCGTAAGGTGACAGTTTTCCATCCTACAGAAGCACCACACACATGGTAAGATGGTGAAAATGTTTCCAAAATCCAACCTTCTTGACCACACACATGGCAAGATGGTGAAAATATTTCCAAAGTCCAACCTTCTCAACCGACAACCCTCCTTACTGAACACACCCTCTCTATCTTGTTCTGGTGATCACAGCCATGAAGGATCAGAAATGAGAGAAGTGCAAGCAAAATGCATGAATCATCTGCCTGGGACCAAAAACTGAGAACCAGATGTCTACATCAGTAGGTCACATATGGGTTACCCTGAAAGTCTGATACTACCATTGCTCTTCTCTATGTGGCCGAGACAATAAACTCTCTCCATGGAAGAGCAAAGACTTACGACAATCTCTGCAGGAAGCACTTTGGGTGTCTCAGAGTAGTGCACAGCAACTTAACGCCTTCATCCAGGAGCTCACTGGCCATGAGATCCAGGCATTTCAGGGACTGGTTGGTTTCAAGGGCCAAGGAGAAATTATCCCACTGCTGAGTGATGTCAGAACAAGACCCCAACCTGTGGGATACATGGGGGCAAGTCATTCTTCTGGGAGGACAGAGAGAGGCCCTATCATCTTATTATGTTTCCCCAAAGATTATATCCTTGGTTTTTATCTCATTCTACTCCAATATGTGTCCAACCCTGGTCTGAATTGTTGGAGAGAGTTGATTTCCTTTGTTTCTTCAAATATCCTCCTGGTCATTTGGTCAACATCCAGCCTCATTTCTAAGAGAAAAAAAAATCTATATACTATTCTGTGTGAAATTTCACCAACATGACCTATTTTTCACATGTCATTTTTTAATACGATCATGTTCCATGACTGAGTCTGTACTAATCTTGCTGAGATCTAGATATTGGATTCTATAGCGGAAAAATATTGATGCCTGATACTCAAAAAGTTCAATTTCATATATCTGACCCCCTCAAATACATGGTGATGGAAGGAGAACTGACTCTTGGTGGTGAACACACAATGCAATACACAGATGATGTATTATAGAAATGTACACTTGAAACTTATATAATTTTATGAACCAATGTCACCCCAATAAATTTAATGAAAAATAAATAAATAAAGTGTAGATTTCTACTAAAAAAAGGTCAATTTCATAAACTATTAAGGAAGAGGCAAATTAAAACAAGGAGATACAATTTGACCCTTAGGCAACTAGGTCCAAAATTTGTTGAGTTTAAGTGTTGCAAGGATATGGAGAATTAGGAACTCTTTCTGTTGATGGGAATATGAATGCCATTGTTTGGGAGAACATAGAGGCAATCCATTAATCCCTTATATTAGGCTCTGAAATCCAGCTACTCTTACAGACACAGAACAGAGTATGGAACTCTGGGACAATCTTATTGTTTGAATCATGGTTCTGCTCTTACCATATTCAAAATCTTTGCAAGTTACTTAACCTTTGTAATATTCTTTTTTCCCTGTACTTTGAGGAGAGACAACACCTTTATGTCAAGCAAATAAAGAAAGTAATCCATCCACATCCTGTGATTGTTAGGATGTATGTCATAGGAAAAATTGGAGTGCTTAAATTAGTACTTTTCCTCCCTCAGAGCTTAACCTATAACAAGGACATTACAAGTTTACTTAAATAATGGAATACAAGGTGAATTTTAAACTGTCTCAAATCACATAAACACAAACTGAAGATTCCACATCAGCTATTTGTCATTTTGGAGACTTAAGTTATCCACTTAGAAATATCACTTATCAAAACTTTAGAATAACAGATTAATGTTGGAGAGATGTCATAGGAATAGCCATAGTGAGGTGGTCTTCCTGAGTTCTCCTCCAGAACTTACCACAAATTCAACGTCTACAACCCATCAAAGGACTCTGTTCATCACACGGAACAGCAAGAGATTCCTATGAGGATTACTTGAAGGTGGGCAAACCGTACGAGCAGGGGAAGAGGGAAGGGAACGATGTGGAGACGTGGCCCGCATCCGCGGTTACGTAGACGCAGGACGACCCAGGACAGAACAGAGATCACAAGAGCCAGGAGGTGGGCTCTTTCCCTGCATCCCATAGAGATCTCTCCTTCCTAGCATATCCAGTGTTTGAGGCAGTAACCTCAGCTGAGACCTCCAGCTGGGCCCTAGGTCAGACAAAGAAGTAAATGCCGTACCTGGGCCCCTCCCCACACTCTCCCACAGCAATCCTACCTCTACCCTTCCAGAGTCTCAAGCTGGAGGGCCCAGCTTGAGGAGTAGTGTCGGATTACAGAGGAGCCATAGAGCTCAAGATCTGGGAAGACCCTGTTTGCCGCTGTGACCTAGTGAAGAGGTTGGGAAGAGTGTGACATCACTGGAAGACTCCTCCATCCCCAGCACCCACCTTTTCTGGCCTGCCTAGGGCAGGGCAATTACAACTGCGGAGACACACCCAGTGGTCAGCAGCAGGTGGCAGAGGCACCTCTGGGCTTTCAACAGCTCAGAAATCTCATGCCCTCCACATGCCCTGTCAAAAGAAGTGCCCTTAGACTCAGAAGATCTGGGCACGGGGTTGGCTGTGGTACACTCAGCACGCAAATGTGCAGGTGAGAGCAGAAACTGCACTGACTTTGTAAAAACTACCATCCACACCCCACAGCCCCACTCATCTAGAAGTGCAGTCCCAGTGTCACTCTGGGCGCCAGCCAACCGGCTCTGCCTCTACAAGACTCAAGGACTCTTTGTACAGCAGAGAACAACCTGGAGATTGCTTGGTGGGCTTAAGCCAAAACTGGAGCTGCTTTTTTTTCTTTTCGTATCTTTCATATTCTGCCTGTGTTGAGTGTGGGTTATCGGTTGTTTTCACGTTAGTGTATTTGGTTTTTTTCTTCATTGTTGTTGTTGTTGCTGTTGTTGTGCTTGGTGATTTGCTTTGTTCTGAAATCGCCCTACACCAGGGCCCAGCACAAGAGGCACAAGATTCAACACAGCCAGAGGCCAACTCCAGACCAAACCAGAATACTACCGGGTTTGACCTACAGGTGACACACGCAGAGGGAATTCTCTACAGGCACAAGAGCCCATAGGGGCCAAGCCTCATTTGAGCGGTCAACCCTCACGCAGCAGAACATCCACTGTGGGCAGAGCCAAGTCTCACAACTAGTCAGCCTAGGAGTCAATCCCACCTACTGACAAGCCAAAGGCAATTAAAGATCAACTTTAACAGGGCAATACATACAACACAAGGGTAACCTTTGGAGCACACACACAGGAGAATAGGGAAGTGGTGCAAGTCAAATATAAAAGTCACATACTACATAAGATCACCCAGCAAAGACCAAGAACCCTAGGGATTCTACTCAATACATCGAAGAAAACACAGAGTGTTGGCTAGAATGGGGAAAGAAAGAAACATGTCCCAAATAAAAGAACAGAAGAAACCTCCAGAATTGGAACCAAATGAAATAGGGGTAACGAACCTATCAGAGACATAGTTCAGAACACTGATGATAAGAATGTTTAAGGAGCTTAGTGACAACATAAAGAAGGATAGAGAAATCATAAAGAAAAACCAGTTAGAACGCAAGAATACAATAATTGAAATAAAGAACACACCTGAAGGAATTACCGGTAGGTTAAATGAGGCAGAGGATCGAATCAGCGACTTAGAAGACAAGTTAGCAGAGATCACCCAAACAGAACAACAAAAAGAAAAAAGAATTAAAAACAATGAAAATCATTTAAGAGACCTCTGGGATAACATCAAGTGTAACATCATGCACATCATAGAAAAACCAGAAGGTGAAGAGAGGAAGCAAGGGATCAAGAACATATTTGAAGTAATAATGACCGAAAACTTCCCTAACCTGGTGAAGGAAACTGACATACAAGCCCGGGAAGTGCAGAGAGTTCCAACCAAGATAAACCCAAACAGGTCCACACCAAGACACATTATAGTTAAAATGGCAAAGGTTAAAGACAAAGAGAGAATCCTAACAGCAGTAAGAGAAAGACGTCAGGTTATATACAAGGGAACTCCCATAAGACTATCAAATGACTTTTCTACAGAAACTTTGCAAGCCAGAAAGGAGTGGCAGGAGATACTCAAAGTGATGAAAAACAAAGGCCTACAACCTAGATTGCTTTACACAGCAAGGCTATCATTTAAAATTGAAGGAGAGATAAAGAGCTTACCAGAAAAGAAAAAGCTAAAGGAATTTATTACCACCAACCCAGAATTTCAGGAAATATTAAAAGAGCTTCTGTAAGCAGAAGAAAGATGAAAACAATCTAACTACAAATTTAAAAAATGGCAATAACTATGTACCTATCAATAATCATTTTAAATGTAAATGGATTAAAGGCTCCAATCAAAAGACATAGGGTGGCTGTGTGGATAAGAAAATAAGACCTTTGCATATTTTGTATACAAGAGACTCACCTCAGATCAAAAGACACACAGGCTGAAAGTGAAGGGTTGGAGTAATATATTTAATGCAAATGGAAATGAGAAAAAAGCTCCTGTAGCAATACTTACATCTGACAAAAAGACTTTAAAATGAAGAATACATTAAAAGACAAAGATGGGCACTACATAATAATAAAGGGATCGATCCAACAAGAGGACATAACCCTAGTAAACATCTATGCACCCAACATAGGAGCACCTAAATACATAAAGCAGATATTGACTGACACTAAGACAGAGATCAACAGTAACACTATCATAGTAGGGGACCTCAACACACCTCTGACAACAAGGGACAGGCCTTCCAGACAGAAAATAAATATGGAAACAGTGGCCTTAAATGATACATTGGACCACTTGGATTTAATCAACATTTTCAGAGCATTTCATCCCAAAGCTGCAGAATATACATTCTTCTCAAGCGCACATGGACATTTTCCAAGATAGACCACATGTTAGGCCACAAAACAAGTCTTGATTTTTAAGAAAATTGAAATCATACCAGTTGCTTTCTCTGACCACAGTGCTATGAAATTCGAAATCAACTACAGTTCTGATGGGGGGAAAAATAAAGAAAAGAAATCAACTACAGGAAAAAAACTGGAAGACACACAAATACATGGAGGCTGAGTAATATGTTACTAAAAAATTAATGCGTCAGCAATGAGATCAAGGAAGAAATCAAAAGATATCTTGAGACATACAAAAATGAAAACTCAACGACCCATAATCTATGAGATGCAGTGAAAGCAGTCCTAAGAAGGAAATTCATAGCCTACTTAAAGAAACAAGAAAAATCACAAATCAACAGTTTATCCTTACACTTAAGGGATCTGGAAAAAGGACAGCAAGATAAGCCCAAAATGAGTACAAGTAAAGAGATAATAAAGATCAGAGTGGAAATAAATGAAATAGAGACCAAAAAAAAAGAAAAAAAGAAAAAAATGCAAATGATCAATGAATCCAAGAGGTGGTTTTTCAAGAAGATAAAATTGACAAACCTTTAGCCAGACTCATTGAAAAAAAAGAGAGGACCCAAATTGATAATCTCAGAAATGAAACAGGAAAAGTGACAACAGACATCACAGAAATACAAAAAAAAATTAAGAAATTACTATGAACAACTATATGCCAACAAATTAGACAATCTGGAAGAAATGGACAATTTTCTAGAAGCATACAACTTTCCCAGGCTAACTCAAGAAGAAACGGAAAACCTGAATAGCCTGATTACTACCAGGGATATTGAATCAGTAATCAACAAGCTCCCAACAAACAAAAGCCCTGGAACAGATGGCTTTACAGGGGAATTTTACAAAACATTTAAAAAAGAATTATCACCTATTCTCCTCAAAGTATCCAAAAAAATCCAAAAGGAGGGAAGACTCCCAAACAATTTTTACAAGGCCATTATCGCCCTGATCCCAAAATCAGACAAAGACATTACAAAGAAAAGAAAACTACAGGCTGATATCCCTAATGAACATAGATGCAAAAATTCTCAACAAAATGTTAGCGAACAGTATTCAGCAATATATTAAAAAGACCGTACACCATGATCAAGTGGGTTCATTCCTGGTATGCAAATTTGGTTCAACATCCACAAATCAATTAATGTGATACACTCCATTAACAAAATGAAAAATAAAAATCATATGATCATATCAGTAGATGCAGAAACAGCATTTGACAAAATCCAGCAGCCATTTATGATAAGAACTCAAGAAAGTGGGAATAGAGGAACCGTATCACAACAAAATAAAGGCCATATATGATAAACCCACAAGTAACATCATACTCAATGGGAAACAGCTAAAACCATTCCCCTTAAGATCAGAAACAAGGTAAGGTTGCCCATTTTGTCCACTTCTATTCAACACAGTTCTGGAAGTTCTAGTCACAGCAATCAGACAAGAAAAAGAAATAAAAGGCATCCAAATTGGTAAGGAGGAAGTGAAATTGTCGTTATATGCAAATGACATGATACCATATATCGAGAACCCCACGGACTCCACCCAAAAACTATTAGAACTGATAAATGAATTTAGTAAAGTAGCAGGATACAAAATTAATATTCAGAAATCAGTTGCATTTGTATATACTAATAATAAAACATCAGAAGGAAAAATTAAGAAAACAATCCCATTCAAAGACTATAAAATACCTAGGAATAAATTTAACCAAAGAAGTAAAAGACCTGTTCTTAGAAAATTATAAGACACTGCAGAGAGAAATTAAAGAAGATACAAATAGATGGAAACACATACCATGATCATGGATAGGAAGAATTAGTATTGTTTAAATGTCCATACTGCCTAAGGCAATATACAGATTCAATGTAATGCCTATCAAACTACAAAGGATATTTTTCACAGAAATAGAACATATAATCCTAAAATTAAATGGAACCATAAAAGACCCCAGATAGCCTCTGTGTTCTTGAGAAATAAGAACAAAGTGGGCAGTATCACAATACCTGACATCATATTATACTACAAGGCTACAAAATCACAACAGCATGGAACTGGCATAAAAACAGACACACAGATCAATGGAACAGAATAGAGAGCCCAGAAATAAATCCATGCCTATATGGTCATTTAATCTACGACAATGGAAATAAGAATTTACGGTGGTGTAAAGACAGTCTATTCAATAAATGGTGCTGGGAAACCTGGACAGACACATGCAAAAAAACGAAGCTGGACCACCTTCTTACACATATACAAGAAAAAATTCAAAATTCATTAAAGACTTAAATGTAAGATCTGAAACCATAAAACTCCTAGAAGAAAATACAGGAAGAAAGTTTACAGACATTACCTGGAGTAATATTTTTACTGATATATACCCTCAGGCAAGGGAAGTAAGAGGAAAAATAAACATATGGGATTACGTCAAACTAAAAAATCTTTTTCACAGCAAAGGAAACCATCAATAAAACAAAAAGTCTAAGCGAAATAAGTCAGACAGAAAAAGCAGAGAACCATATGATTTCACAGATATGTGGTATATAAACCAAAAACAACAAAAGACCAAGACAAACAAATGAGAAACAAAAACTCATAGATACAGACAATAGTTTAGTGGTTACCAGAGGGTAAGGGGGGTGGGGGGTGGGAGATGAAGGTAAAGGGGATCAAATATATGATGATGGAAGGAGAACTGACTCTGGGTGGTGAACACACAATGAGATTTATAGATGATGTAATACAGAATTGTACACCTGAAATCTATGTAATTTTACTAACAATTGTCACCCCAATAAACTTTAATTTAAAAAAAAAAGAAGAAAAAGATAAAAATAAAAATAAATAAAACAAAAAGGGATCCTACTGAATGGGAAAAGGTATTTATCAATGATATATCCGATAAAGGGTTAACATCCAAAATTTATAATTAAAAAAAACACTCTTTCGACTCAACTCCAAAAACACAAACAACCCAATTTTAAAAATGGGCAGAGGACATGAAGAGACATTTTTCTAAAGAGGACATACAGATGGCAAACAGACATATGAAAAAATGCTCAACCTTCCTAATCATTAGAGAAGTGCAAATAAAAACCACAATGAGATACCACCTCACCCCAGTCAAAATGGCTGTCATCAATAAATCAACAAAGAACAAGTACTGGTGAGGATGTGGAGAAAAGGGAACCCTCATGCACTGTTGATGGGATTGCAGATTGGTGCAGTCACTATGGAAAACAGTATGGAGGTATCTCAAAAAACTGGAAATGGAACTACCTTATGACCCAGCAATTCCACTCTTGGGTATCTATCCAGAGAATTCCAAAATGCTAATTCGAAAAAATCTATGCACTCCCATGTTTATTGCAGCACTATTCACAATAGCCAAGACATGGAAACAACCGAAATGCCTATCGGTAGACAACTGGATTAATAAACTATGTATGGTATGAGCCGTCCCAGTTGCTCAGGTGGTTGGAGCGCCGTGCTCCTAACACTGAGGTCACCGGTTTGATTCCCACATAGGCCAGTGAACTGTACCCTCTACAGCTAAGATTGTGAACAATGGGTCTCCCTGGAGCTGGGCTGCCAGCGAGCAGCTAGAGGTCAGCATTAGCTGCTGTGGGATGCCAAGGGCTGCCGTGTGCTGCCATGAGCATCCGGTGGCCAGTGTGAGTGAGTGGCCAGCAGCCAGCGAGAGCTGCTGTGAACGGCCAACCTACAATCGGAGACTGACAGCTTCAGCCAGGGGAGGCGTAAGGCTCATAATACCAGCATGGGCCAGGGAGCTTTGTCCTACACAACTAGACTGAGACACAATGGCTTGAACTGGAGTGGGGAGTCGTGGAAATAAGGGGGGGGGGAAGAAACTGTGGTACATTTATACAATGGAGTATTACGCAGCCATAAAGAAGAATGAAATCTTACCATTTGCAACAACATGGATGGACCTAAAAAACATTATGTTAAGTGAAATAAGTCAGACAGAGAAAGACTAATACCTTATGATCTCACTTATATGTAGACTGTAAAGAAAAGAATCAACAAATGAACTAGTCAGAAACAGTCTCAGATATAGAAGAAAAACTGAGGGTTGCTAGATGGGAGGGTGGGGATAAAGGAGAAGGTGAGGGGATTAGAAAGCACAATCGGTAACCACAAGATTGCCACGGGGATACAAAAGTCTGTTTGGGGAATATAATTAATAATGTTGTAAATATTTTGTAGGGTATCCGATGGACACTTGTCTTATTAGGGAGACCACTTCAGGGATAATGTAGATGCCTGATAACTGCTGTACACCTGAAGCTGAATAATAATGAATGTCAACTATAAATATATATATATATACACACACACACACATATATTCACAAGAAGTGGAGTACAGCATTAGGAATAGAGACAGTGGAAATGCAATGGCTATATGCGATATCAGAGGGGTAGTAGATTGGGGGAGGGAGTTTATCACTTTGTGAGGAGTATAAATGATAAATGTCTAACTATTACATTGTTCTGTACACCTGAAACTAATTAAAAATAAATTAAGTTTTAAAAATTTTAGAATAACAGATGTTTTTTTAATTATATGAAAAAGAGTACCATCAAAAGTGGTAAACATTCCCATTTGTGTGTATACCTCATAAATGTCAGAGCAGGACTTGAGGTCATTTCCAAATCCAAAAACCTGTGCCACTAGCTGGTACCTCAGGTTGCTATGCATCTGAGTCTGGAGGGAAAACTGGTACCCTAAAGATGTGTGATGATAGTCAGAGCACTCATTATGGGAGTTCACTGAGGAAAGAGGAATCTCCCCAACCAGTGAGCTACCAGGAACAGGATACTTGATGCTTCTATAGCATTACTCAGTGGCCAGTTAAGGTCGATGGCCATTTTGAATCACAGCAGGAAGGCAAAATGCAGCCTGTAATACCATGTCCCTAAGCTAGAGGATGACACAAAATTCTGGGTGTTTCTTTGCATTCTGGGCTTGGTAGTCAATGCAGAGGACAAGCTATCTCCGGAAAGAGCAGAGGCTGAAACCCCATCCAGGTTCTAGTTGAGGATATGTTCTCCTGTGTAGCATGACATGCACTCAGCGTGGTACCCTCTTCTGTCTAGTTCACCCAGCAGCACAGCAGAGCTCACAGCATGCTTTCAATGCTGAGAACAGCAATGGCATGAGATCTACCTCAAATAATGCAGATTACATCTCAAGTGTTTCAGGGTCTCACACAACAGCAGCAGCATCTTCTCACTGTGGACACTGCCTTCCAGGGTCAGGTGAGTCAAAGTCTTCTTACCAGTGAAAGCCAGACAGAAGTCCTGATATGCTTCGGCAGGGGAGACATTTTTAATCCTAGGAAAAATAAAAAGGAGGGATTCCATTTTGGAAGCAATAGATAGTTGGTGCTGTGAAAACTGTAAGACGAGATGTCACAAGTCAAGATGGAAAGGGGGAAGACAGTCTGATATGCTCACTTGAAGAACAAGTCAGTGGAATGACAGCTGGGAAGAGCAACACGAGGGACTGTGAATTCAAGTGGTACCTAGTGATGGAAGGGAAGATGGAAAGAGGCAGTGAAGGGCTGGCTCACTCTCATCTTTGCCCATGCTGTTCTCCAGATGAAACATCCCTAACCTTGTTTTCTGTGTCATATCATTCCTTTCAACCTGCAGCTCACAAACGTCTTCCCCTCCCCCTCAACACTTACTGGCTTTGTCTAGTAAGAATAAATCACTTATCCCCATACCCCCATGTGGTCATCTACATTTCTACAAAGCAGTTCTGATTTAGGCTACAGCAAGCTATGGTTTCTAAGATAATAAATAAGTTACAGACTCCTTGAAGGTATGGACCGTTAAGAGTTTTTTGTGTGTTTTTTTAATTTCCCTGTCAGCTAGCATGATTGTGGAATATTAAATTGGATTAAAATAAACCGTAAGTGGGTTATAACATGGATTTTCTGTAATCAAATGCTAAGCTTCAAGAAACAACTCAGCATAAAAAAATAAGAAGGTTTTCCTAGCACGTAAACTATGCCACCTTCTTAAACATTAACAGTCAATCAACTTCATGTTATACAATAATGAAGCTAGCTCATAAATTATCCTGTATACATAGTAGGAAATAACAAAAGAAAGGACTTTTTCAGGGTCTCTTTTTAAAGCATGCTTAATGCACCCTAATTTGAGATACAATCAACACCCACGTGACTGTCTCTTTAACTACACTCTTATTCAGATATTTATTTCCACGTGTACTGTTAGAGCATCTTAGCCTGCTTTCACCCAGTGCCTCCAAACCAGGCGATCTATCCTCCTGTTGTGAAATGCTCTTCTCTCTAAACATGCAATTAGTCTTGACCCTTCATTTTAAGATAGTGAACATTCCCTGTGTCTTATCTAAAAGAAGCTCCAAAATCAAATTTTCAGCACAGAGTCAGAATAAGACATTCAGAGCCCCTGCTTAAACTGTCCTAAACTCTTAGTGATGCAAATTACAAGTGTCTTTTAATTCTTGTTCTCATGTAATGCCTTACAAAAACAGCAGAGTAATGTAACTTTACTAGCAATCGTCACCCCAATAAACTTTAATTTAAAGAAAAAAAAGAGCAGTGTAAGCTTTTCAAGGCCATACAGAAGAAATCGACATCTTTACTGGCATTGGCCCATGTTAGATTTTGTTGCTGTGTACACACACACTCCATGACATTCCTAGATAAGCTATCTGTCACCTGACATCAGCAGGTACAGTCAACTGATGTGTGGCATAGCTATTTGTTGTAAGTAAATAGGACTACATTTTCAATGGATTAATTAAGGCTTCTACAGAATGTTGATTTAGGGGAAAGTTTCAGCAATGTATCTGTATGGAGTTTTGAACAGAACTTACGAAATTTATCCCCTGAACATGTGTTAGTTGAAAAGTCTATACCATTTGTATACACCAATAACAAACTATCTTAAAGAGAAATTAAGAAAACAATCCCATTCACAATTCCTTCAAAAACAATAAAATACTTAGAAATAAATTTAGCCAGGGAAGTAAAAGACCTGTACTCAGAAAATTAGAAGACATCAAAGAGATAAATTAAAGAAGATACAAATAAATTAAAACATATACCATGCTCATGGATAGGAAGAATTAATATAGTTAAAATTTCCATACTACCAAAGGCAATATACAGACTCAATGCAATCCCTATCAAATTACCAATGATATTTTTCACAGAACTAGAACAAATAATGCTAAAGTTTAAATGGAACCATAAAACACCCGAAATAGCCACAACAATCTTGAGAAATAAGAACAAAGTGGGAGGTATCACACTACCTGGCATCAAATCATTCTACAAAGCTATAGTAATCAAAACATCATGGTATTGGCATAAAAAGAGACACACAGATCAATGGAACAAAATAGAGAGCCCATAAATAAATCTATGCCTATATGGTCAGTCAATAAATGACAATGGAAGCAAGAATTTACATTGGGGTAAATACAGTCTATTTAATAAATGGTGATGGGAAAACTGGACAGATACATGCAAAAAAAATGAAAATGGACCACCTTCTACCACATAAACAAGAATAAATTCAAAATGAATTAAAAACCTAAATGTAACACTCGAAACATAAAACTCCTAGAAGAAAATATAGGGAGTAAATTTGCAGACATAACCCTTAGAAATACTTTTACTGATCTATCCCCTTGGGCAAGGGAAGCAAAAGAAAAAATAAACATGTGGGACTACATCAAACTAAAAGGTATTTTTATGGCAAAGGAAATCATCGATAAAACAAAAAGACATTCTACTGAATGGGAGGAAGATATTTACCAATGATACATCTAATAAGGGGTTAATATCCAAAATTTATAAAACTCAACGCCGAAAAAACAAACAACCCAATTTAAAAAATGGACAGAGGACATGAAGAGACATTTCTCTAAAGAGGACATACAGGCCAACAGACATATGGAAAAAATGCTCAACATCACTAATCATAAGAGAAATGTAAATAAAAACCTCAATGAGATACCACCTCACTCCGGTCAGAATGGCCTATCATCAATAAATCAATGAACAACAAGTGTTGGTGAGGATGTGGAGAAAAGGGAACCCTCGTGCACTGTTGGTAGAGTTGCAGATTGGTGGAGCCACTATGGAAAACAGTATGGAAGTATCTCAAAAAATTGAAAATGGAACTACCTTATGACTCCTGGGTACCTATCCAAATAAATTCAAAACACTAATTCAGAAAAATATATGAACCCCTATGTTTATTGCAGTGCTATTCACAATAGCCAAGATATGGAAACAACTGAAATGCCCGTCAATAGATGATTGGATAGAGAAACTGTGGTACATTTACGCAAGGGATTATTACTTGGCCATAAAAAAGAATGAAATCTTACCATTTGCAACAACCTGGATAGACCTAGAGAATATTATGCTAAGTGAAATAAGTCAGATTGAGAAAGACAAATACCATATAATCTCACTTATATGTGGAATCTGAAAAACAGAATAAATGAGCAAACTAAACTCAGAAATAGACTCAGAGGTATAGAGGGAAAAACTGATGGTTGCTAGATGGGAGGGGTTGGGAATGGGGAAGCAGGTGAAGGGATTAGAAAGTGCCAGTTAGTAATCACAGTATAGTCACAGGGATATGAAATACAGTACGGGGAATATAATCAATAATGTTGCAAAGATTATGTAGGGTGCCAGATGGGCACTGGACTTATCAGGGGGATCACATCATAGATTGTGTAGATGCCTGCCCAATGTGCTATACACCTGAAACTGAATATCTATATACACATATATTTACAGGATGTAAAGTACAGCATAGGGAATATAGTCAATGGTATTGTTAACAGCTATATACAATGTCAGAGGGTAGTAGATTGGGGGGTTTATCACTTTGTGAGGGGTGTAAATGTCTATTACATTGTTTTGTACACCTGAAACTAATAAAGAAAATAATAAATAAAAAGAAAAGGATGTCCTCATAGTCATCTGTCCAAGTGGCCCACATCATGACTCACATCTGCCACAACCTACCTTACTCACACTCATTTCTCAATCCCACTCTACACACTAATTATAAGCTCATCATTGTCTCTCCAACATGTTCTTATGCACATATTTGAACTTATCTCTCTGAAATATTTCCCCAATTCCCACCGCAGGTCTCTTTCTGACATGCACATGCCTATTTTTCCTACGGGTCAAGTTTCAAACACGCCTCACAGCGTATGTATGGAAGGATCCAAACTCTTGGCCAGATTTCATGAAAATGACAATATGACATATAATTCTCCCACTAGACACATTTAAGGATGGGAACCATTTCATTTCTTTGTGTTCTGAGCACCTGGCTGTTTGAAACCAGGTCTAACATTCAAATATGGGTCTCACATTAAAAATGCCTGAGGACAGCCATCGCAAAATTAGCATCTACTTACACCACCTTCTGGAGATGACAGGTAACACGGGTAATCTGCTCACAAAGAATCCTCATGGAGGAATGACTCAGGAAGCTTTGACCCACATCCAGAAATTTCAGGTTCTTGTTTGAACTGAACACAGAGCAAAGATCCGTCCAGAGACAAAGAGTGTGATAGTCGCTCTGTGACCTAGGAGGAAGTGATGGACAGGAGCATCTATTAACAGTACATCTGGGAAAAGTCATGAAAAGCATTAGGTTGTTCTGAAAAACCATCAATAAAATGAAAAGTAACCTGCAGAATGGGAGGAAATATTTATAAATCATAGCTCTAATAAGGGGTTGATATCCAAAATATAAAAAGAACTCGCACAACTCAATGGAAAAAATCCATTTTTAATTGGATCTTTTGTTGTTGTTGAATTGTATGAGTTCTTTACATATTTTGGATATTAGCCCCTTATTGGAGGTGTTGTTTACAAATATCTTCTCTCATTCCATTGGTTGCCTCTTTCTTTTATTGATGGTTTCTTTACTGTGCAGAAGTTTTTAGTTTGATATAGACCCATAAAATGGGCAGAGGACCTGAATTGACATTTTCCCAAAGAAGACATACAGATGGCCAACAGCTACATGTAAAGGTGCTCAACACCTCTAATCCTTAGAGAAATACAAAGCAAAACCACAATAAGATATCATCTCTCAATTATTAGAATTGCTGTCATCAAAAAGACAAGAGATAACAAGTATTGGTGAGGATGTGGAAAAAAGGGAACTTCTGTGCACTGCTGATGCGGATGTGAATTGGAAACAGTGTGAAGGTTCCTCAAAAAAATTAAAAATAGAACTACTGTATGACCCAGAAATTCCACTCCTGTGTATTTATCTGAAGAAAACAAAATTACCATCTCAAAAAGATATCAACACCCCACATGTAGCAGCACTATTCACAATAGCCAAGAAATGGAGACAACCTAAGTTTTCATTAATGGATGAGTGGATAAAGAAAACGTGGTACTTATATGCAATGGAATGTTATTCAGCCATAAAACAGAAAATTTTGCCATTTACCGCAACATGGCTGCACCTTGAGGATATGCTGCATGAAATAAGTCAGACAGAAAAAGACAAATATTGTATGATCTCACCTACATGCGGAATCTGAAAGAGAGAGAGAGAGAGAGGGAGGGAGGGAGGGAGGGAGGGAGGGAGGGAGGGAGGAAGGAAGGAAGGAAAAGAACACACTAAACTCATAGATACAGAGAACAGACTGGTCATTGGCCCAGGCAAAGTTTGAGTGAAATGGATGAAGGGAGTCAAAACATACATATTCCAGTTGTAAAATAAATATGACACAGAGATATAACATACAAAATGGTGACTATAGTTGTGTCTTTTTGTTGGGTTTTTGTTTTCGTTTTGGTTGTTGTTGTTTGGGTATTTGTTGTTGTTGTTGTTGTTGTTGTTTTGGTGACTATAGTTTTTTAAAAAGGAATTGGTAGGGAGAAAATGTATTAATGTTGGGAGTGTCCAGGCACATCCTAACCCATTCCCCACATGAAAACTATAACACTAAAACAGAAGCATACTACACTTCGGATGATGAGCATACAATGGAGTACACAGATGTTGTACTATAATGTTGTACGCCTGAAATTTATGTAATATTACTAACTGATGTTACCCCAATAAATTTAATTTAAAGTTTTTTTAAAGGTTCCAAAGACCCCATTCCTAGTCTGAACATCATGGAACCTATCTTGAATGGTGAGCCGGCAGGAGGCAATTCCAGCCAGAAGAAAACACCGACCTTAAGCCACAGGGAGCAGGAGCCTGTCCTCTTCCCAATGTACGAAATGAAGCCAAAGGTGGGAGAACCAGTAGAGTAAGAAGTGACTGTTCTTACCTCTGGACCCATGTGTCAGATTCTGACGCAGTGTCATTCTCCAGGAATAGCCCCTTTTCTACCTGCAGTGAGATTTTCTGCAAGTTTTGACAGTGCTTGAGGCAGAAGGATGAGTACATGATGTCCATTTTGTTTTTCAAATGCAGAGACATGTCCTTCACGTGGACCATCGCTTCCTCTATGAGCTGCTCGTCCTGAGACTCGTAAAGACAGTACAGCACCTCCTTCATGGCCATCACTGAGGAGAAGGGTTTATTCCCACTGGACTTGGATTTCAGTAGTTCCTGCTTGATGCCCATCGACACTCGGCAGCCAAAAGTGGTCTCCAGCTCCCTGGCCCGCTCCTTGTTCGAGAGGCCGAATAAGAAGTACACGACGTGGGTCAGGCTGGGGTTCTTCAGCCTTTCTTCCCTGGAGAGCAGCTTCTGCACGTCCCCAATACCCCCTCTGGGGCTCTCTCCGTCTTCCTCCTCCTCGCTCTCCAGAAGGTAGAACATGGCCGCTAACAGCTGCTGGACACTGAGGTGGATGAAGGAGTAGCAGCCCCCACAGTCTCCGTCCTTCTGGAGGACGTTCTTGTCCAGGAAAGGACGGAGGTCACACTCCTCTACCCCGAGTCTCCCCAGGTCTTCTCCATCGAACACAGATGTCTGCGTCCACACGCCCTCAGCAGCCAGGACACACAGAGCCTTCACTGGCGCCACGAGGTGCTGGCTGGGGCAGCTGCCAGGGCCCGCTGTGAACTGGCTGCACAGGAAACGCAGGAACAGCGAGGTGGTGGTTTGGCACGTGGGGCCCGGGTCTTCCCCCTTCTCCATCTGCAGTTTCAGACAAGTGCACACAACCCAGCACACGGCAGGAGCCGAGCCCATGTGGAACAAAGCTGGATTGCTCTTCATCAAGTCGAAAGCTCGCAGTGCCTGATCCTCGTCTTGAAACTGTTTCAAGAAATACTCCCTCCTGTCCAGCTCTAAGAGCCCCTCGATTTCCATGAGGAGCGGCTGTTCCAGCAGGAGCCGGAGCTCTCTCAGGGCCCCCGGCCTAGTGGTGATCAGCAAAGTGGCCTTGGGTAACATTTTTCTCTTCAGCAAACTCCCCAGGAGGACGGGCACCGGCTTGCGCTTCTTCCAGTCACCACAAATGTCATGGATGAGTGACCCCGAGGGGACTCTCAGCTCATCGAAACCATCGATGACAATCAGGACTTTGTGTGCCTGGGTGAGGCTCTCTGGACCAGCTTCCTGCAAATCTGGCCAGTTCTTAGACATCAGCTCTGCAAAAGTGCACGCCCCCTTGTGGTTGAGCTCCTTGCAGCTGAGATAGAAGGCCGCACTGAGTGTCTCTGGGAGGTTGTCCTGGGTCCAGTCCAGCATCACCTTCTTTGCCAGTGTGGTTTTCCCAACACCCGCAGGACCGTATAGCACCACCGTAAGTGGCCTTAGCTGTGCGGGTGTTTGGGGATTCAAGAATGATGTGAACTTTTGACTTCCCTGGGTGATTTTGTAGTGGAAATCGTCACCATCTCCATAACAAAATGTGTTCTTCCAGATAGAATAAAATTTCTCCATTGTGTTTCTGTCTCTCTCCTCTTCACCTGTACTGATACACAATGGGAGAAAGTTGTCGTGCCAGTGATTATACTCAACTGGAAATTATACTTTGTAAAGCACCAGAAATGAGAATACCAAGAAGAAGCAAATTATGTTGCACTCTACCAAATATCAAACATCTGACTATAATACAGCTTTTACCCAATGGCGTTTCTAACATCCAAGACCCTGTGGCGGGCCAGCCACCACGAGTCGAACGGTTCCTGACAAGGGGAGTGGGAATGAAAAAAAAGATACTCACACATATGATGATGGCGATCGCGGACTTCAGTGATCCTGAAGACGCTGAGTTTATTCTGTCCCCAGAATTTATACCTTCTGTGGACGTGCAGTTTAACAAGCACAAAAATGCATTACCTAGTTAACAGTAAATCTTTAACTTTAACACAGGAGACACAAAATTTACTGAAACTCCCAAAAGTAATTATCTCATCAATTGCCCTGATAGGCATCAGCCTTCTGTTCTGGGAACTGGCCACTCCCACCACATTCCTGAGCAGCATGCAAGCACTCTCCAGATGCAGGCAGAGACAATTGCTTCAGGGGGAGGAAATAGGTTAAGTATAAACCGAGCCATCCTGTTAAGGCTTTAAAGTTAACTGCAACCATGGCTCCCCACATCTCCCCCTTTTTTATTTTATAGGAACAAAATCCATCCAGCCAGGATGGCGAGGTGACGGTGCCTGTCTTAGGTGTTTTAGGACGCCTGCCTCAACTTACCCGTCATTGGTACTCATATTTTATCATACAAGCCCTGTCTTAGGTGTTGAAGTGGCTCCCAAATATTTACCCGTCGTTGGCTAACCCGTCCCTCATAAATGCACAGGAGAGAGAAGCGTATTGCTTGCCTTAAGCTCAAGCTGATGGATGTCAGCTCGTAAGTCTAACATTTTGCTGATGAAACATCTGATGAGGATGGGGAGTAGGCACAGAACCAAGCAGACACAGATGCTCAATGTAAGAAATATTATAACAGAATGGGTAATGTAAGGCATAGAGGGCAAAACACTCCTAAGAACATCAACAAACTCAGAGGCAGCCTGAGCTGCATCAAATTTTAAAGGTTCAGCTTCTCTCATACTTTGAATTTTATCATGAAGCCAGCTTTCTTTTATACACACAGAAACAAGATTACATAGAGCAGCTGAGGCAGCAAGTACAGATTAGTTATGTTTTCTCAAAGTTTGGCCCTGACTGTCTTTATCTCTTTGGTAATTTCTCATCCCCAGAACAGCAGGTGTCTGTTTGTTTTTTATGCTTATCGGAGTCTCCCTCAGCCATCCTCCCAAACTCTGCTTGAAGTTACATTTTCTTAACCCTTAATGCTCCAGCTCCCTACAGACCCCTTCTGCCTTTCCCAGCTTTGGGTTATCTATTCTTCGCACTTGTGTGCACTTTGTAAAATACCCATGGATGTGAGCTTGATTCACAGGGTTATTTGTACTTCGTAGGTCAGACATTATTGTAGATAAAGAAAACTGAATATTCTTGAGTCTGGTAACCACTAAACTATTGTCTGTGTCTATGAGTTTTTGTTTCTTCAATTGTTTGTCTTGTTCTTTTGTTGTTTTCAGAGGGTAAGTGGGAGAGGGGTGGTAGATGAGGGTAAAGGGAATCAAATATATGGTGATGGAAAGAACTGACTCTGGATGGTGAACACACAATGTGATATATAGATGATGTAATACAGAATTGTACACCTGAAATCTATGTAACTTTACTAACAATTGCCACCCCAATAAACTTTAATTTTAAAAAAATACATTCTTTTTTTTTAATTTTTTTTTTATTAAATTTATTGGGGTGACAATTGTTAGTAAAATTACATAGATTTCAGGTGTACAATTCTGTATTACATCATCTATAAATCCCATTGTGTGTTCATCACCCAGAGTCAGTTCTCTTTCCATCACCATCTGTGTCTATAAGTTTCTGTTTCTCATTTGTTTGTCTTGTTCTTTTGTTGCTTTTGGTTTATAAACCACATATCAGTGAAATCACTCTGCTTTTTCTGTAACATTTCGCTCAACATTACACTCTCAAGATCCATCCATGTTGTCACAAATGTTCCTATATCATCTTTTCTTACTGCCGAATAGTATTCCATTGTGTATATATACCACAACTTCTTTATCCATTCATCTATCGAAGGACATTTTGGTTGTTTCCATGTCTTGGCCACCGTAAACAAAGCTGCAAAGAACTATAATGGAGGTATCACACTTCCTGACTTTGGCTTGTACTACAGGGCCACAATAATGAAAACAGCATGGTATTGGCAGAAAAACAGACACATAGACCAATGGAATAGAATTGAGAACCCAGAAATAAAACCACATAAATATGGACAGATAATTTTTGACAAAGAAGCTAAAAACATACAATGGAGCAAAGACAGCCTCTTCAATAAATGGTGCTGGGAGAATTGGATAGCCACGTGCAAAAGAATGAAACTGGACTGCTGTCTGTCACCATGTACCAAAGTTAATTCAAAATGGATCAAAGACTTAAGCATAAGACCTGACACAATAAACTGCATAGAAGAAAACATAGGTACTAAACTTATGGACCTTGGGTTCAAAGAGCATTTTATGAACTTGACTCCAAAGGCAATGGAAGTAAAAGCTAAAATAAACAAATGGGACTATATGAAACTTAAAAGCTTCTGCACAGCAAAAGAAACCATTGACAAAATAAAGAGGCCACCAACTGAATGGGAGAAGATTTTTGCAAACAGTGCCTCCGATAAGGGGCTAGTATCCAGAATATACAAGGAACTCATGCAACTCAACAACAAAAAAACAAACAACCCAATTGAAAAATGGGCAGAGGACTTGAAGAGACATTTCTCCAAAGAAGACATACAAATGGCAAATAGACATATGAAAAAATGCTCAACATCACTAATCATCAGAGAAATGCAAATCAAAACCACAATGAGATATCACCTCACCCCAGTCAGAATGGCTATCATCAACAAGACAAATAGTAACAAATGTTGGAGAGGCTGTGGAGAAAAAGGAACCCTCATACACTGTTGGTGGGAATGCAGACTGGTGCAGCCGTTATGGAAGGCAGTGTGGAGGTTCCTCAAAAAATTACGAATAGAATTGCCATATGATCCAGCAATCCCTCTCCTGGGTATCTACCCAAAAAATCTGAAAACATTTAGAGATAAAGACACGTGTGCTCCAATGTTCATTGCAGCTTTGTTTACGGTAGCCAAGACATGGAAACAACCAAAATGTCCTTCGATAGATGAATGGATAAAGAAGTTGTGGTATATATACACAATGGAATACTATTCAGCGGTAAGAAAAGATGATATAGGAACATTTGTGACAACATGGATGGATCTTGAGAGAGTAATGCTGAGCGAAACAAGTCAGATAGAAAAAGCAGAGAACCATGTGATTTCACTGATATGTGGTATATAAACCAAAAACAACAAAAGAACAAGACAAACAAATGAGAAACAGAAACTCATAGACACAGACAATAGTTTAGTGGTTGCCAGAGGGTAAGGGGGATCGAATATATGGTGATGGAAGGAGAACTGACTCTGGGTGGTGAACACACAATGGGATTTATAGATGATGTAATACAGAATTGTACACCTGAAATCTATGTAATTTTACTAACAATTGTCACCCCAATAAATTTAATTAAAAAAAAAAATCGGCAGAGGACTTGGAGAGAGATTTCTCCAAAGAGGACATACAAATGGCAAATAGACATATGAAAAAATGCTCAACATCACTAATCATCAGAGAAATGCAAATCAAAACCACAATGAGATATCACCTCACCCCAGTCAGAATGGCTATCATCAACAAGACAAATAGTAACAAATGTTGGAGAGGCTGTGGAGAAAAAGGAACCCTCATACACTGTTGGTGGGAATGCAGACTGGTGCAGCCATTATGGAAGGCAGTGTGGAGGTTCCTCAAAAAATTACGAATAGAATTGCCATATGACCCAGCAATCCCTCTCCTGGGTATCTACCCAAAAAATCTGAAAACATTTAGAGATAAAGACACGTGTGCTCTAAAAATATATATTCTTGAGTCTATTTTATTTTTATTATGGTAAAATATACATAATTTTTTACTGTTTTAAAAGGTACAATTGAGTGCCATTGAAAACATTCACAATGCTGTGCATCCATTACCACTATCTAATTCCAAAGTGTCATTTCCCTCTCCCCCAGAACAGATACCCCAGGCAGATCCACTAAACAGTCACCCTTTCCCCCTTTCACAGCCACTAATCTGGCACCCACTAATCTGCTTTCTATCTCTGTGGATTTACCTATTTGGGGCATTTCACATAAATGAAATCATAAAAGTATATGATCTTTTATGTCCTGTTTCCTTCCCTTCGCATTATATTTAAGCTTCATAGAGAGTGTCTCCTATTTGATTAATCTGTGATATCAGAAGAAACAAAGGAATATAAACACTATTACCATGTCATGTAAGATCTACATTAATTTTTGCTCCAAAAAAACCTCATTAGAGCTAATTGCCCAGCTTGGTCTTATTTTCTGGGAAACACGGTAGAAGTGATTGAATCTATCAAGTCTATAGAGTAGGGGGAAAGTTATATACATATACACCAAATACCTAAGAATAAGTCTACAACCATGTGTTAGGTCTCTTCCTGTAGAGTTACAGGTTTGTAAACAGCATGGAAGAAATTGTCAATAAATGAAGAAAGGACATTCGTGGGTCAGAAGGCTCTGTGTTACATAATCAGTTCTTTCTGTGGATTTCCATTCAACATCCAACAGGTTTTGGTATTTGATGAGCTAAGTTTAAAGTTATTATAGAAATGCTAAGATGTAAAGTAATCAAAACCAAGGGCAGAAAAACAAGAGTTGGAAAACTTACACTACAAGATAAAAATGAGGGTCCAGACTAGGATGAGACAAAAAAAAAAAAAAAAAAAAAAAAAAGGTCCCAGGGCACAAAAATTGAAATAGCTCACTTGCTTCACCCTAGCTCTGACCCTGACAAAGACTTACTATAAACTAGAGCAAATGATAGGAAACTGGTAAAGGTCAATAATGGACCAACAAGAGACATTAGTGAGCTTATGAATAAACTCACACAGTCAACATCTTACAACTACAGTACAGAGCTATGGGGGAAGAATGGTCTTTTTCAATAAGTGGTGCTGTGTCAATTAGATAGTCACATAAAAAGCAAACTCCAATCCCTACATCACAGCATACACAAAAACTAATTTGAGATTGATTATAATCCCAGTTATGAAAAGTAGGCAATAAAGATTGCCAAAAACAATGACAACAACAACAACTATAGTCATTGCTTTGAGGTAATCAAGACAACATTCTATTTCAGGTGTACAATTCTGTATTACATCATCTATAAATCCCATTGTGTGTTCACCACCCAGAGTCAGTTCTCCTTCCATCACCATATATTTGATCCCCCTTACCCTCATCTCCCACCCCCAACCCCCCTTACCCTCTGGTAACCACTAAACTATTGTCTGTGTCTATGAGTTTCTGTTTCTCATTTGTTTGTCTTGTTCTTTTGTTGTTTTTGGTTTATATACCACATATCAGTGAAATCACATGGTTCTCTGCTTTTTCTGTCTGACTTGTTTCGCTCAGCATTACATTCTCAAGATCCATCCATGTTGTCACAAATGTTCCTATATCATCTTTTCTTACACCAAATAGTATTCCATTGTGTATATATACCACAACTTCTTTATCCATAACAATTGTCACCCCAATAAATTTAAAAAATAAATTTAAAAAAAAGACAACGTTCTATCCATAAAGGTAAAAACCGATAAACCAAATTTGATTTTAAATTGAGAACTTAGGTTCAGTCAAAAAGAAAAAAAAGCATAAAAGCAAAAAGGGAAGCTGCAAACTGGGAGACTACACACTCAAAATATGTATATTTTGAGATATAGATTTCTCAAAAGGAACAATGTCAGAAATTCCAACAAGTAGATAGTAAAACATTGGTAAAATATTTTATATTTATAAGACATAGATACACCTCACCCCAGTCAGAATGGCTATCATCAACAAGACAAATAGTAACAAATGTTGGAGAGGCTGTGGAGAAAAAGGAACCCTCATACACTGTTGGTGGGAATGCAGACTGGTGCAGCCGTTATGGAAGGCAGTGTGGAGGTTCCTCAAAGAATTATGAATAGAATTGCCATATGACCCAGCAATCCCTCTCCTGGGTATCTACCCAAAAAATCTGAAAACATTTAGAGATAAAGACACGTGTGCTCCAATGTTCATTGCAGCTTTGTTTACGATGGCCAAGACATGGAAACAACCAAAATGTCCTTCGATAGATGAATGGATAAAGAAGTTGTGGTACATATACACAATGGAATACTATTCGGCAGTGAGAAAAGATGATATAGGAACATTTGTGACAACATGGATGGATCTTGAGAAAGTAATGCTGAGCGAAACAAGTCAGACAGAAAAAGCAGAGAACCATGTGATTTCACTGATATGTGGTATATAAACCAAAAACAACAAAAGAACAAGACAAACAAATGAGAAACAGAAATTCATAGACACGGACAATAGTTTAGTGGTTGCCAGAGGGTAAGGGGGGTGGGGGGGGGAGGTGAGGGTAAGGGGGATCGAATATATGGTGATGGAAGAACTGACTCTGGGTGATGAACACACAATGGGATTTATAGATGATGTAATACAGAATTGTACACCTGAAATCTATGTAATTTTACTAACAATTGTCACCCCAATAAATTTAATTTAAAAAAAAAAAAAGACATAGATAAAACTCAATGGAAAGAGCTCAAAAAATAGAAAAAGACGCTTCAAAAAAGAGAATGGTCAGTCGACCAGTAAGTATATTGAAAGGCGCTCAATCTCATTACACCTGAGATGAATGCAAATTAAGAACCTAGTGCCGGAAAATGACACCCCATCAGAATGGTTAAAAATACAGTGATTAAGAAGTACAAATTGCCAGTTATAAAAATAGTCATAGTGATGTAAAGTAGGCAATAGAATTATAAAGAATATAGTCAATAATACTGTAGTAATTATGCATGGTGCCAGGTGGATTCTAGATTTATTGGGTGCTCACTTCCTAAGTTATATAAATGTCTAATCACTATGTTGTACACCTGAAACTAATATAATGTTGAATGTCAACTGTAATTGAAAACTTAAAAAAAAATTTTAGTTGAAGACAGATATCACACACTGTTGCCTATAATGAAGTCAAACTCTCCTTCATTCCTACAGATGTTAAATTGAAAAAAAAAAAACTGCATTGCCAAACTCATGGGTGGTTTTTATTATAGCTCACTGTACTCATGTGCTCACTGTACTCATGGTTACATACCATTCCTGGTTACATACCCCAAATAAATGAGGGCTTAGGTCTACAAAGGATGCATGCACATCTAGTCCCAGCACCTGTGTTCATGTTCCCAAACTGCAGGTGTGAAAGACACTTTACCAAAAACAAAAACCAAAAAACAATAATTGAATTAATTTACTTTACATGAAGTTCATAACAAGCAAAACTAATCTGGAACAGTATTTGCCTTTCCCACCTCACAGACGAGGTGTTTATCTGTGATGCTGGAAAATTTCTCCATTGATCTGGTTCATGCATGTCTAACTATATACATGGATGTACACACATGTGTGTAATCATTAATCAGATTGTCAGTATTAATTATGATAGTTAATATGTATGACCAACTAGAGATTATATTGTATATCTGCATACACAAATGTGCAAATATAAATGTTTAAAAACATTAAGAGGAACTTAATGTAGCTCTGACTTAGAAGTGGCAGAATTAAAGGACAAAATATGACTGCATGAAGTGTTCATTTTATAAATATAACCTGATTATCTGGATAATTCCCTTTTACATTTTCCTGTAATCCCTGTCTTTTTCTAATTAAAGTTTATTGAGTTGAGAATGGTTAGTAAAGTTACATAGGTTTCAAAAGTACAATTCTGTAATACATCATCTATATATCACATTGTGTGCTCACCAACCAGAGTCAGTTCTCCTTCCATCACCATATATTTGATCCTTATCTACCCTTATCTATCACTCCCCTCCCCTCTTACCCTCTGGTAGCCACTAAACTATTGTCTGTGTCTGGATATAAAACTGAAAGCAACAAAGGAACAAAACAAACAAAGAAAGAAACAAAACTCTTATATATTTTAGGAACTCATACAACTCAACAACAAAAAAATAAACAACTCAATTAAAACATAGGCAGAGGACCTAAATAGACATTTCTCCAAAGAGGATATACAGATGGCAAATAGACATATGAAAAGATGCTCAACATCACTAATCATCAGAGAAACGCAAATGAAAACCACAATGATATATCACCTCACAGCAGTTAGAATGGCTATCATCAACAAGACAAATATAATAATAACAAGTGTTGGAGAGGCTGTGGAGAAAAAGGAACTCTCAGACACTGTTGGTGGGAATGCAGATTGGTGAGGCCACTATGAAAGGCAGTGTGGAGGTTCCTCAAAAAATTAAGAATAGAATTGCCATATGACCCAGCAATCCCTCTCCTGGGTACCCACCAAAAAAAAAAAAAAATCAGAAAACATTTACCCATAAAGATATATGTGCTCCAATATTCACTGAAGCTTTATTTACAGTGACCAAGACATGGAAACAACCAAAAAGGTTGTTTGGATGATTGGATTTATCCAATAGATGACTGGATAAAGATGTGGTATATATACACAGTGGAATACTACTCTGCCATAAGAAAAGATGAAGTAGTGCCGTTTGTGACAACATGGATGGATCTTGAGAGTGTAATGCTGAGCGAAATAAGTCAGACAGAAAAGTCAAGAATCATGTGATTTCACTGATATGTGGGATATAAACCAAAAACAACAAAAGAACAAGACAAACAAATGAGAAAGGAAAACTCATAGACACAGACAATAGTTTAGTGGTTACCAGAGGGTAAGGGGGGTGGGGGGTCGGGGGTAGTAGATGAGAGTAAAAGGGATCAAATATATGGTGATGGAAGGAGAACTGACTCTGGGTGGTGAACACACAATTGGATTTATAGATGATGTAATACCGAATTGTACACCTGAAATCTATGTAATTTTACTAACAATTGTCACCCCAATAAATTTAATTAAAAAAAAAAAAAAAAGGAACAAGACAAAGAAATAAAAACTGATAGACATAGACAGTAGTTTTAGATGATGTATTACAGAATTGTACACTTGAAACCTATGTAACTTTACTAACCATTGTCACCCCAATAAACTTTAAAAAAAAAAAAAAAAAAACAGTAAAACTTTAAAAAAGGGGTGGGGGGCAGCCAGATGGCTCAGTTGGTTAGAGTGCAAGCTCTTAACAACAAGGTTGTCAGTTCAATTCCCACATGAGCCAGTGAACTGCGCCCTCCACAATTAGATTGAAAACAACAGCTTGAGCTTGTAGCTGAGCTGCCGGTGGGCAACCGTTGGCTCAGTGGTTGCAGCTCAGTGGATGGAGCATAGTGCTCAGAACACCAAGGTCGCAGGTTCGATTCCCACATGAACAAATGAGCTGTGCCCCCCCCCACAACTAAATTGAAAAAAAAAACAAAAACAATGACTGGACATCCTGGAAAAACACACTGTTCCACAATATTCCCCAATTTAAAAAAAAAAAAAATTAAACTTAGATTTACTAGCAGTACTGTAAACTCTTCATTTCAAACAGTTCTGATTCTCATATGTCTCATAATAAAAAAAAAGAGGAAAGAAAAAGAAACAAAAACTCATAAACACAGATAATCCCTGTCTCTTTAAAGGAGCCATTATAACAATTAGCATCTGAGTATTTACTATGTGCTGGGAAGTATTACACATATTGATCACATTTTGTCCCTGTAACAATCTCATCAGACAAATCTGTTATCTGTACTTTGTATGATGAATCTGAGGGTTAGTGTAGTGGTTCTCCCAGTGTGGCCCCCAGACCAGCAGCATTGTCTGGGAACTTGTGCAAAATGCAGATTCTTCGGCTCAACACCAGACCTACCAAATTGGAAGCTCTGAGGATGGGCCCAGGAAGCTTTGTTTCAACAAACCTTCCAGGTGATCATGATGAATGCTGGTTTCAGGACCACTGGCAGAGGCCCAGGTTTACACAGCTGCTCGAGTTAAAGCCAAGATAATCACGAAGGACGTTTAACTCAAGAACCTGCACTCTCAATCACTGATACACAGTCTCAACCAACTAAATAAAAACATGAAAATCTCTACATCCTCAGGCATTAAATGGGCAACATTAGGGATGATTCACAAGATGAGATACAACTGTTTAGTAAGGACCTGGGGGAAATGACATTCAACAGGAAGAAAAACTATGCGAAATGTTTCAACACAATGGATAATAAGGGCTCATAATCATTATGAAATATTTAGTATAAAAATGCTCATGCTGACCTACTAAGTCAAAAGAAAATAAAACAAAACAAACAAAAAACATCAAGTTACACACCGGTGGAAGCAAGACCACCACCTCCTCACATGGAAAACTACTGAAAGCATATACACCCCCAGAAACCAATGAGTGCTTAAGTGTCAATGCCATGGAAGATTTTGTCATGTTATTGTCCTTTTTCAATGCTGTCTTCAATTGCCTGCATTTGGTTTTGTGAGGAAAACACTTGAAATAGAGGATAGGTCACCCCAGTCATAGAGAGTTATCCAAGGGGGAACACGCCATGTCTGTCACATTTTTCAGTGAAGACTGAAGGAAGACATTTTGGGAAGGTGGTGAGGTTATGAGGTTAGAAGCCAGACTTGACTAGACTGGGACACAGCTACTCATAGAAACACAATTGATAGAGTGAGGACCGAGGTTCCAGCTTTAAGAGCCCAGAAGGTGAAGGGAGGGGTTAAATTCCTTGACAAGCAGACCAACGCAAGAGGAAAATGAAGTCTGATGGAATTTTAGGTATAGACAATGAGGAGGAAAAAGGCTTGCACCTAAAGACCGAACACAGAAAAGCACAGTCTGAAACAGACAGTAAGATAGGCAGAAAGTCACCATCTGGTTCTGTTCAGAGTACTGCTTACAGATTGATAATTTGATCCTTATGTAACTAAAAGGAGACCAGCTAGGATTGAAGTTAACACCAACTCAGAACTACACACTTCCTAAATAAGGTAGCCCAGGCCAGCAAAACCAGATTAGATATCCAAGCCACACCGAGAATGAGAAGATGAATCTGCAAAGCTAAGTGGCAAACCTAAGTGAGTCACAAGGTAGGAAGCTCTCCGGGCCACCCAGGGGCTGGTGCATAACTCCCTGAGGGAGACACAGGGTGGAGAGCCAAATGAAGTTACAAAAGGAAGAAAGAGGAATTTCCAGTTTTGTACAAACGTGTAAGAATGAACGTGCGCATTTGAGAACCCTGCTGACCCTGGTCAAGTAACTATGGATAATAAGTCATTTAACCCCAGTTCTCACTGATGCACCCTGCCGGATGTGGCACCACAGGAGGCTGGGACTACAGAGGCCCCTTCCCTGAGACGTAGCCTTGTCATGGCAGCGGCAGAGGCACTCACTTACTTAGGTCATACTGTCTGCTCTTCCAATTGTGAAAGAGGGCTGTTCCTACCCAGGATGAATGGGTGGGGAACACAAGGGAGTTAGTGACTTGGGTATATTTGTAGGCAGAATGAAGCAGAATTTGAGAGGGAGCCTTGGAAAATGAATAATGGTGAGTTGATGGAGGTGAGTCCCAATGGGACTCCAGGTGAATGGCTTTACCTTTGAAGGGAAGGAAGAGTAATTCCTTATTTTAAATAGATGTGAGTGATGGAAGGATGTAGACCAGAGCTGATAAACTTAGGAGCTGAGCAGAAGCCCGAGAGGCTCTCTGGCATCATGGCGAAATAAAAATAAAGGCACCTGCTGAAAGGAAGAGCTATGCTACAGCTTGGGATGACAGAATTGTCATTAGCAGCAGTGCCTAGATGCTCTGTCACCACAGGTATTTGGGGAGAAAAAAATAGAAACCCATAAATTCCATGACCACATTACTCTCCTTGAGCCTGAATGACTGTGACACTTGCATCTGTATTTTGGGATCCAGGAGTGATTCCATCCCAAATTATAGATGGAAGATTGAAGCTCAGACACAATAGTTGGGACTGCTTGAATTTATGGTGGAGATGCAAGGGTCCCACAGATGGGCATGAGGGATCTCTCTGGGGCGATGGAAATGTTCTGAAACTGGAGTGTGGTGATGGTTTCACAACTCTGGAAGTCCACTAAAAATCACTGCATGCTTAATTTAACATGCGTGGAGTTTATGAGATAGAAATTATACCTCAATGAAACACTTAAAAATAACAGAAGAAAAAATGCATATGGAATCATGGGCAGCTGTCCCCTCTATGTTTGTTTTCTCATTCTTATAAAAGATAGTTCAGCCCAAGGAGCTCAAAAAAGTTTCTAGAAGTCTCACACCAACCATTAAATCTTGCAACGCTCTGTGGTAGAGACTCAGCCAGTAACTGCTGTTTACTTAAAAGATGAGACAGAGAAAGAGGTACAAGAGCTGGTACTCACCTCCCAGAGGCCAGGGCTTCCTTGCACCCTGAGGGTATTCCATGCAAATGACATCTCCAATAAGAAGGGTTCTTCTGCCAGCACAAGCTCTGTGATTGGCCCATGGGACCCTGGTGGGGCAGGTCTTTCTGCCCAGGGAGCAATGGACCCCTATGATAATCAGTGGGTGGTTCTCAATCTTTAAAATGAGACTCACATTGAGATGACCTGGGCGCTATCCTTGGCGACCCTAATTGAATTGGTCTGTGGTGGGCTTTAGGAAACCAGGAGCCTTCAAAAGCTCCCCACCCCCTGCCCTGGTGATTCTAATATGCAATCTCACTCCTAGACCATCTAGGTCAGCCTTTTCAAACTCGGCACTCCTGACATTTGAGATGGACGATTCTTTGGTGTGGGGGGCTGTCCTGTCCACTGTAGAGTGTTTATCAGCATCCATGCCCTCCACCCACTAGATGTCAATAGCATCTCCAGTTGTGACAACAAAATATATCGCTGAATGCTGTCAAATATCTCCTGGGGGGACCAAATCAGTCCTGGTTGAGAAGCTCTGATATAGTTGCAGTTACCTGCCTCCATCCATCACACCAACTATACTGAAATATATGCACGTGCTATGTTAAATACAATTTATATGTCATTTGTTCTACAGTTGATGGTATCAATTTATGTAGACATCTCAAAGTGACATAAATTTAAACATGACATTTAAATGTATATTAATTTGACTTATTTTGTGTTAATGTTTATGTGTATTAATTTTGACTTCTTTTGCCAATTTGGGAGTCATTTTTTCCCAGGGGAAAAAACATGAAAATTTGAAGACTCTCTAGGGTCTATGACTGGAAAGTAGTCTATAACTTGATAAGAGTGATGAAAGAATTCAATGATTTGTAGGTGGTGGGGGTTATCAGGGGGTTGTTTAGGGTATTTTTTCATCTTGAGATTTTTCTCTCTGAGACACTCACTTATCTCCAGGATTATGAGAAGAAACAGAGAGGAGAGAGAGAGAGACAGAGAGAGACAGAGAGACAGAGAGAGAGAGAGGATTGTACATTTATCTAACATTGACACTTAGTGGAAGAAATAGGGACAAGGGTTAGAGAAACAAAGCACCAAGTTAAAAATGATCATTCAATAATAATAATAGTGGTCTATTTCTGTTTTGTTTTTTCATTTATTCTGTTCTTTAAATTCCACATATAAGTGAGATCATATGGTACTTGTCTTTCTCAGTCTTACTTATTTATCTTAGAATAATATACCTAGGTCCATCTATGCTGTTGCAAATGGTAACATTTTATTCTTTTTTATGGTTGAGTAATACTTCATCGTATAAATGTGCCGCAACTTCTTTATTTAATCATCTATCGACGGGCATTTCGGTTGTTTCCATATCTTAACTATTGAGAATAGTGCTGCAATGAACATAGGGGTGCATATATTTTTTTCAAATTAGTGTTTTCAATTTCTTTGGATAGATACCCAAGAGTGGAAAATGAAACACAGGTAATTCTACTCTTTTCATTTTAATTAAAGTTTATTGGGGTGACAAATGTTAGTAAAGTTACATAGATTTCAGGTGTGCAATTCTGTATTACATCACCTATAAATCACTATGTGTGTTCACCACCCAGAGTCAGTTCTGCTTCTATCACCATATATTTGATCCCCCTTACCCTCATCTCCCACCCCCCCTTACCCTCTGGTAATGACTAAACTATTGTCTTTGTCTATGAGTTTTTGTTTCTCATTTGTTTGTCTTGTTCTTTTGTTGTTTTTGGTTTATATACCACATATCAGTGAAATCATATGGTTCTCTGCTTTTTCTGTCTGACTTATTTCGCTTAGCATTATACTCTCAAGATCCATCCATGTTGTCACAAATGGTCCTATTTCATCTTTTCTTACCGCCGAATAGTATTCCATTGTGTATATATATACCACAACTTCTTTATCCATTCATCTATCGAAGGACATTTTGGTTGTTTCCATGTCTTGGCCACCGTAAAAAACCTGCAATGAACATTGGAGCACACTTGCCTTTATGTATAACTGTTTTCAGATTCTTTGGGTAGATACCCAGGAGAGGGATTGATGGGTCATATGGTAATTCTATTCGTAATTTTTTGAGGAACCTCCACACTGCCTTCCATACAGACTGCACCAGTCTGCATTCCCACCAACGGTGTATGAGGGTTTCTTTTTCTCCACAGCCTCTCCAACACTTGTTACTATTTGTCTTGTTGATGATAGCCATTCTGACTAGGGTGAGGTGATATCTCATTGTGGTTTTTATTTGCGTTTCTCTGATGAATAGTGATGTTGAGCATTTTTCATATGTCTATTTGCCATCTGTATGTCCACTTTGGAGAATGTCTCTTTGAGTCTTCTGCCCATTTTTCAATTGGGTTGCTTGTATTTTTGTTATTGAGTTGTATGAGTTCCTTGTATATTTTGGGTATTGACCTCTTATCGGAGGCACTGTTTGCAAAACTCTCCTCCCATTCAGTTGGTGGCCTCTTTATTTTGTCGATGGTTTCTTTTGCTGTGCAGAAGCTTTTAAGTTTCATATAGTCCCATTCGTTTATTTTAGCTTTTACTTCCATTGCCTTTGGAGACAAATTCATAAAATGCTCTTTGAACCCAAGATCCATAAGTTTAGTACCTATGTTTTCTTCTATGCAGTTTATTGTGTCAGGTGTTATACTTAAGTCTTTGATCCATTCTGAATTAATTTTGGTACATGGTGACAAATAGCAGTCCAGTTTCATTTTTTTGCACGTGGCTTTCCAATTCTGCCAGGACCATTTATTGAAGAGGCTGTCTTTCCTCCATTGTTTTTTTTTTTTTCTTCAAAAAAATCTGTCCATATTTATGTGGTTTTTTTTCTGGGTTCTCAATTCTATTCCATTGGTCTATGTGTCTCTTTTTCTGCCAATACTGTGCTGTTTTGATTATTGTTGCCCTGTAATACAAGCTAAAGTCAGGGAGTGTGATAAATCTAGCATTGTTCTTTTTCTTAAGATTGCCTTTGACTATTCGGGGTCTTTTGTGTTTCCAAACAAATCTGATGATATTTTGTTCTATTTATTTAAAAAATACCATCGGGATTTTGATGGGGATTGCATTGAATCTGAATATTGCTTTGGGTAATATGGCCATTTTAACTACGTTGATTCCTCCAATCCATGATACGGAATGTCTTTCCATTTTTTTGTATCTTCTTCAATTTCTTTTAAAAAAAATGTCTTGTAGGTTTCAGCATATAGGCCTTTCACATCCTTGGTTAAGTTTTCCTATATTTTTTTTATATTATTTGCTGCAAAAAAAAAAAATTTTTTTTTTTTTTTTTTTTCTGAGATTTCATTTAGTATATATAGGAATGCATGACTTTTTTTTTTAACTTTTTTTTTAAATTTATTGGGGGGACAATTGTTAGTAAAAAATTATAGATTTCAGGTGTACAATTCTGTATTACATCATCTATAAATCCCATTGTGTGTTCATCACCCAGAGTCAGTTCTCTTTCCATCACCATATATTCGATCCCCCCTACCCTCACCACCCCACCCCCCCCCCACCCCCCTTACCCTCTGGCAACCACTAAACTATTATCTGTGTCTATGAGTTTCTGTTTCTCACTTGTTTGTCTTGTTCTTTTGTTGTTTTTGGTTTATATACCACATATCAGTGAAATCATTTAGAGATAAAGACATGTGTGCTCCAATGCTCATTGCAATGGACTTTTGTACGTTGATTTTGTACCCGGCAACTTTACTGTATTCATTGATTGTTTCTATTGGTGGAGTCTTTAGGATTTTCTATATACAGCATCACATATTCTGCAGAGAGTGACAATTTAACTTCTTCTTTCCCAATTTGGATGCCTCTTTTTTCAAAGATTTTATTGGGGAAGGGGAACAGGACTTTATTGGGGAACAGTGTGTACTTCCAGGACTTTTTATTGGGGAATAATAGTGTGTTTTCCCAGGATTCATCAGCTCCATCCTAGTCAAGTTGTTGTCCTTTCAATCTTAGTTGTGGAGGGTGCCATTCAGCTTCAAGTTGTTATCCTTTCAGTCTTAATTGTGGAGAGTGCAGCTCAGCTCCAGGTCCAGTTGCCGTTTTCTAGTTGCAGAGGGCACAGCCCACCATCCCTTGCGGGAGTCGAACCAGTAACCTCGTGGTTGAGAGGACTCGCTCCAACCAACTGAGCCATCCAGGAGCGCAGCGGCAGCTCAGCTCAAGGTGCCATGTTCAATCTTAGTTCGCGGGGCACTGTCCACCATCCTTTGCGGGACTCGAGGAGTAGAACCGGCAACCTTGTGGTTGAGAGCCCACTGGCCCATGTGGGAATCAAACCGGCAGCCTTCGGAGTTAGGAGCATGGAGATCTAACCACCTGAGCCACCAGGCCGGCCCCTGGATGACTTTTATTTCTTTCTCTTGCCTGATTGCTCTGGCAAGGACTTCCAACATTATGTTGGAAACCAGAGGTGATAGGGGCAGCCCTGTCGTGTTCCTGAACGTAGAGCAAAGGGCTTCAGTTTTTCACCGTTAATTATGAGATTAGCTGAGGGCTTGTCATATATGGCCTTTATTATGTTAAGGTATTTTCCTTCTATACCTATTTTATTAAGTGCTTTAATCATAAATGGATGTTTTAACTTGTCAAATGCTTTTTCTGCATCAATTGATATAATCGTATGATTTTTGCCCTTTATTTATTTATTTATTTTTTTTATGTATTGCATCACATTGATGGTTTTGTGTATGTTGAACCATCCTTGTGCCCCTGGGATGAACCCCACTTGGTCGTGATGAATAATCTTTTTAATGCATTGTTGTATTCAATTTGCTACAATTTTGTTTAGGATTTTTGCATCTGTATTCATCAGAGATAAGGGTCTGCACTTCTCTTTTTTTGTGTTGTCCTTGCCAGGTTTTGGTATCAGGGTAATGTTGGCCTCATAAAATGAGTTAAGGAGTACTGTCTCTTCTTCAATTTTTTGGAAGAGTTTGAGTAGGATTGGTATTAGAGCCTCTTTGAAGGTTTGGTAGAATTCACTAGTGAAGCCATCAGGTCCCAGACTTTTGCTTTTGGGAAGGTTTTGGATGACTGATTCAATTTCCTTACTGGTGATGGTTTGTTTAGATTTTCCAGTTCTTCATTGTTCAGCCTAAGAAGACTGTATGTTTCTCAGAACTTGTCCATTTCTTCTAGGTTATTGAATTTGGTGGCATATAGTCCTTCATAGCATTCTTGAAAGATCCTTTGTATTTCTATGGCATCTTGATAACTTCCCCTTTTTCATTTCTGATTTTGTTTATTAGTGCTTTCTCTCTTTTTATCTTAGTAAACCTAGCCAAGGGTTTGTCAATTTTGTTATTCTTTTCAAAGAACCAGCTCATTGTCACATTGATATTTTCTAATGTCTTTTTGTTTTCTATTTCATTTAGTTCTGCTCTGATTTTTATTATTTCCTTTCTTCTGCTGAAGTTTGGTTTCATTTGTTCTTCTTTTTCTAGTTCTTTAAGGTGTAATGTGAGGTTGTTTATTTGGGATTTTTCTTATTTCCTGAGATAGGCCTAATAAGATATAAATTTCCCTCTTAAAACTGCTTTCGCTGCATCCCAAAAATTTTGATAGGATGTATTTTCATTGTCATTTGTTTCTATGTATCTTTTGATCTCTCCTCTAACTTCTTCTTTGACCCAGTCGTTCTTTAAAAGTATGTTGTTTAATACCCATGTATTTGTGGTTTTCCTTGCTTTGTTTTTGCAGTTGATATCCAATTTCAAAGCCTTGTGATCAGAGAATATGCTTGGTATGATTTCAATCTTCTTAAATTTGCTGAGGCTGATTTTATGTCCCAATATATGGTATATCCTTGAGAATGTTCCGTGTATACTAGAAAAAAATGTATAGTCCGATGTTTTAGGATGAAGTGCTCTATAAATGTCAATTATGTCCATTTCATCTAATGTGTCATTTAGGGCTGCTATTTCATCATTTATTTTCTGTTTGGATGTTCTATCCACAGGTGTCAATGATGTATTTAGGTCCCCTAGTATAATTGTGTTTTGGTCAACTTCTCCCTTTAGTTCTATTGGTAGTTGCTTGGTATATTTCGGTGCTCCCTGATTGGGGCATAAATATTAATAACTGTCATGTCTTCTTTTTTTATAGTCCCCTTTACCATTATGATATGTCCGTCTTTGTCTCTTATTACCTTTTTCACCCTGAAGTCTGTTTCATCTGATATCATTATGGCTACGCCTGATTTTCTCTGGATACCATTTGCTTGGAGTGTCAATTTCCACCCTTTCACTTTGAGTCTATGCTTGTCCTTGTAGCTGAAATGTGTCTCATGGAGACAGCATGTGGTTGGGTTTAGTTTTTTGATCCAATCTGCTAATCTGTGCCTTTTTATTGATGAGTTCAGTCCATTTACATTTAGGGTAATTATTGATATGTGAGGATTTCCTGTCATTCTATCTTTAGTTTTCTGGTAAGACTGTGTCTCCATTGTTTCTTTGCCTTTTTGTTGTTGTCTATTATTTCTGTGTGGTGGTCTTCTATGATGTTTCCCTCTGTTTCTTCTTTATTACAGTACATATTTCAGTTCTGGATTGTTTTTGAGTGGTTACCCTTAAGTTTATGTAAAAGAAAATTTGACATTTAGAGTATTCCATTTTCTTCAGCACGCTTACTTTCTCCATTTCATATTCCGGGTCAGGCCTTTACTCTCCCCCTTTTCATGTTTTGGTTGCAATAAAGTGTCCCTGTTGATGGTGGTTGAATAGCCTCCTTTAGTATTTCTGGTAGTGGAGGTCATGTATTAGAAAATTCCTTCAGCTTCTGTATGTCTGAAAAGGTCTTTATTCCTCCTTCATATCTAAAGGATATCTTTGCTGGATATATTATTCTTGGTTCGTAATTTCTCTCTTTCAATAGTTTGAGTATTTGGTTCCTTTCCCTCCTGGCTTATAGAGTTTCTGCTGAAAAATCTGATGATATTCTAATGGGCTTTCCTTTTTAGGTTACTGTCTTCTTTTCCCTGGCTGCCTTGAGGATTCTTTCTTTGTCATTGATTTTTGACAGCTTCAATACAATGTGTCTTGGAGAAGGCCTGTTGGGATTGAGGTAATTAGGTGTTCCATTTGCTTCTTGGATTTGAGGATCCAGTTCTTTCCACAAGTTTGGGAAGTTCTCCTCGATTATTTGTTTGAATATATTCTCTGTTCCCTTCTCTCTTTCTTCTCCTTCTGTTATTCCCATTATTCTTATATTGCTCTTTCTGATGGAGTCAGAAAGTTTTTGTAGAATTCTTTCATTTCTTTTAAGTTTCAAGTCTCTTTCTTCTTCCATCCATGTCTGTTTGGTTCTTTTTTAAAATTTCAATCTCTTTGGTAAAATGTTCATGTTGTTCTTTGATTGTGTTTCTGAGTTCACTAAACTGCCTATCTCTGTTTTGTTGCATTTCAACATTTTTCAAAACTGCAATCTTGAATTCTCTGTGATTTAAGTCACATATTTCCATTTCTTTAAGTTCCTTTTCTGGAGACTTTTCACTTTCTTTCTGAGCTGTCTTGTTGCCCTGGTTATTCATGACAATTACTAATTTATTATTTCTCTTCCTAGACATCTATAGGAGTGGGTTCTGCAACAGGTTGGTAGGAAGAGGTCTTTCTTTTGTTTTCCAGTATGTGTTGGTAGAATGTTTTATTTTCTCTCCGACTGAAGCCTTTTTTTCTCTCTCACACGGTAGTGCTATGTATTCTCTGCACCATTTCAGCTTCTCACACAATGAGGGTATTCTCTGGAAGGTAGGCTTCTCCTCCGTTAACAGTTTGCCTGGGTCATAGGGCACTGCGTCTGTGTGGGGATGAGGAGAGCTTTTGAAGTTCCAAAGCTCTTCCTGCACCAGATTCAGAGCCCATATGTTTCAGCAGTTCTGTTTACTCCTGCAGGGATCTACTCAGATAGGTGGGGACAGTGGCAGGGTGAGTTGTGAGAGGTGGCCCAGAGCAATGGCTGCAACCACCACCGCAGCCGGTCCTGCTTCCATGTTTCCCTCCCCTTTGCCCAAACTAGTTGGGCTGTGAATCGTGTCTGCAGACCACAGTTCTCAGAACTGCAAATATTCTGTTCTTTTGATCTGACATTGCTACTGTTCCACTTCTAGCACTGGGTAGGTGGGGGCGGGGCGAGCTCTGGAAGGGTAGGGAGGGGGCGGCTAGTCTCAGTGCCTAAGGCTTCTGTTCTCTGCTCGGCAGTGAGGCTTTAAACCACCATTTTCAGCCTTCTTCCCTCAGTCTTTGCTCCGAGGTCTTTCCGTGAGTGTTGGGTTCAGCCATGTTATATGCTGTCTCCTCAGCCCTCTGGGCCATAAGTGGAGCCCTAGTAGTCCGAGTTCTTCCCTCTCCCGCAGCTGTGGTAGTTCTGGGATGCAGCGAGCTCGGAGCACTGAGCTAGGTCTGCGTCCTGCGCTCATGTGACTCCATCTCTGCACTTCTCCCTTCCCTCCTCCCCTGCTCACGCTATTTGCCCACCTTTAGGCTATTTCTGTAGTGAGCCTCTTAGTTTTGCCTGTCTGTTACACAGGGAGTCCTTTGTGGAGTTATAGTTGTTCAATTTGTTGTAAATTCCAGGGGAGATTTCAAGATCCTCACCTCACACCACACTTTTATGACGTCTCTCCTCATTGAGGTTTTTATTTGCATTTCTCTAATGATTAGTGATGCTGAGCATCTTTTCATATGAGGTCTCACAATTAAGTTCAAGAATTTGTTGCAATGATGTTACTAACCTTATTTGATATCAGAGGGATGGTGTATTATGAATGCATTTGTACCAACTGGAGACAGTTAACCAAGTTTTTTTTTTTAATTTTTATTGTGGAATATTGGGGAACACTGTGTTTTTTCCAGGACCCATCAGCTCCAAGTCATGTCATTGTCCTTCAGTCTCGTTGTGGAGGATGTAGCTCAGCTCCAAGTCCAGTCGCCGTTTTCAATCTTAGTTGCAGGGGGGACAGCTCACCATCACATGCAGAAATTGAACAGGCAAACTTGTTGTTAAGAGCTCACGCTCTAATCAACTGAGACATCTGGCCACCCCATTAACCAAGTTTATTATTTGGAAGTGCTGAAAAGACTGCATGAAAAAGTTAGACGACCTGAACATTTTGCCAACAATCCATGGCTCTTGTATCATAAAAATGCAACAACTCACACGGCACTGTCTGTAAGGGGGTTTTTAGACAGTAAACAAATCACTTATTGGAACACCCTCCCTACTCACCTGATCTGGCCCCCAATGACTTCTTTCTTTACCCAAAGATAAAGGAAATATTGGAAGGAAGACATTTTGATGATATTCTGGACATCAAGTGTAGTACGATGACAGCTCTGATGGCCATTCCAGAAAAAGAGTTCCAAAATTGCTTTGAAGGGTGGACTAGGCACCAGTGTCCATATCACTGGTGGCCATACTGATATTTAGGAATGAGGTATGCAGCACTTTTTCTAAGATGAGTTCACGAACTTAATTGTCTGACCTCATATGTCTGTTGGCCATCTATATGTCCTATTTAGAGAAAAGTCTCTTCAAGTTTTCCACCCATTTTTTAATTGGATTGTTTGGTTTTCTGGTGTTGAGTTGTAAGAGTTTTTTTATAGATTGGAAATTAACCCCATATCAGATGTATCATTGGCAAATATCTTCTCCCATTCAGGAGAATGCCTTTTTCTTTTATTTTAATTTATTGCAGTGACTATTGTTAGTAAAATTACATAGATTTCAGGTGTACAATTCGGTATTACATTATCTATAAATCCCATTGTGTGTTCACCACCCAGAGTCAGTTCTCCTTCCATCACCATATATTTGATCCCCCTTACCCTCATCTCCCACCCCCCACCCCCCCTTACCCTCTGGTAACCACTAAACTATTGTCTGTGTCTATGAGTTTTTGTTTCTCATTTGTTTGTCTTATTCTTTTGTTGTTTTTGGTTTATATACCACATATCAGTGAAATCATATGGTTCTCTGCTTTTTCTGACTTATTTCACTTAGCATTATATTCTCAAGACCCATCCATGTTGTCACAAGAGGTAGATGAGGGTAAAGGGGATCAAATATATGGTGATGGAAGAATTGACTCTGGGTGGTGAACACACAATGGGATTTATATATGATGTAATACAGAATTGTACACCTGAAATCTATGTAACTTTACTAACAATTGTCGCACCAATAAACTTTAATTAAAAAAAAAAGAAATTGCTTTATGGCTCACACATGAGAATATTTGCTCTTTTTTTTTTTTTTTTTTTTTTTGGTAATTTAAATTTTCTTTTTTTTTTATTTTATTTTATTAAATTTATTGGGGTGGGACTTCCGGAAAAATGGCGGCGTGAGGTGAGCCTCTGTAAAGCTCCCCTGGAATTTACAAAGAATCGAACAACAAAAACTCCACAAAGGACTCCCTGCACAGCAGACAGGCAACACGAAGAGGCCCACTACCGACTGAAATCACCTACAGGTGGGAGATTCGCGCGAGTGGAGGGAGGAGGAAAGGGAGAAGCGCGCGGAGACGGAGCCACGCGGGCGCAGGACGCAGACCTAGCTCAGTGCGCCGAGCTCGCTGCTTCCCGGAACTACCGCAGCTGCGGGAGAGTGAAGAACTCGGACTGCTAGGGCTCCGCCAGGGCTCCACAGGGCTGAGGGGACAGCATATAACACGGCTGAACCCAACGCTCACGGCAGAGACCTCGGAGTAAAGACTGAGGGAAAAAGGCCGAAAACGGTGGTTTAAGCCCTCACTGCCGAGCAGAGAACGGAAGCCTTAGGCACTGAGACTAGCCGCCCCCTCCCTCCCCTCCCAGAGCTCGCCCCGCCCCCACCTGCCCGGTGCTAGAAGCGAAACAGTAGCAGTGTCAGATCAAAACAACAGAAAATTTGCTTTTTTGAGAACTGTGGAGAGCTGACACAAATTCACAGCCCAACTAGTTCCAGCAAAGGGGAGAGAGCTGTGGAAGCAGGACCGGCTGTGGTGGTGGTCGCCGCCATTGCTCTGGGCCACCTCTCACAACTCACCCCGCCCCTGGCCCCACCTATCTGGGTGGATCCCTGCAGGAGTAAACAGAACTGCTGAAATATATGGGCTCTGAATCAGGAGCTGGAAGAGCTTTGGAACATCAAAAGCTCTCCGCATACCCACCGGGACACTGCGCCCTGTGACCTAGACGAACTATTAACAGAGGAGAAGCCCGTCTCCCAGGGAATCCCCCCATTGTGTGAGAAGTTGGAATAGTGCAGAGAAAACATAGCACTACCGTGTGGAGAAGAAAAATAAGTTGCAGTTGGAGAAATAATAAAACATTCTACCAACAAGTACTGGCAAACAAAAGAAAGACCGCTTTCTATCAACCTGTTGCAGAAGCCACTCCTGTAGATGTCTAGGAAGAGAAATAGTAAACCAGTAATCGCCATGAATAACCAAGGCAACAAGATAGCTCAGAAAGAAAGTGAAAAATCTCCAGAGAAGGTACTTAAAGATACAGAAATGTGTGACTTAAATGACAGAGAATTCAAGATTGCAGTTCTGAAAAAACTCAACGAGATACAAAAAAACACAGATAGGCAGTTAAATGAACTCAGAAACTCAATCAAAGAACAGCATGAGCATTTTACGAAAGAGATTGAAATCTTAAAAAAGAACCAAATAGAATTTCTGGAGATTAAGAACTCAATAGAAGAAATTAAGAATGAAATAACCAGCTTAGGTAGTAGAGTTGACCAGATGGAGCAAAGAATCAGTGACATCGAAGATAGAAACCTGGAAATGACACAGATAGAAGAAGAAAGAGACTTGAGACTTAAAAGAAATGAAAGAACTCTACAAGAACTTTCTGACTCCATCAGAAAGAGCAATATAAGAATAATGGGCATACCAGAAGGAGAAGAAAGAGAGAAGGGAAGAGAATATATTCAAACAAATTGTCGATGAGAACTTCCCAAATTTGTGGACAGAACTGGACCCTCGAATCCAAGAAGCAAATAGAACACCTAGTTACCTCAATCCCAACAGGCCTTCTCCAAGGCACATTGTATTGAAGCTGTCTAAAATCAACGACAAAGAAAGAATCCTCAAGGCAGCCAGGGAAAAGAAGACGGTAACTTACAAAGGAAAGCCCATTAGATTATCATCAGATTTTTCAGCAGAAACTCTACAAGCCAGGAGGGAGTGAAACCAAATATTCAAACTATTGAAAGAGAGAAACCATGAGCCAAGAATAATATATCCAGCAAAGATATCCTTTAGATATGAAGGAGGAATAAAGACCTTTCCAGACATACAGAAGCTGAGGGAATTTTCTAATACACGACCTGCACTACAAGAAATACTAAAGGAGGCTATTCGACCACCATCAACAGGGACAATTTGTGGCAACCACAACTCAAAAAGGGGGAGAGTAAAGGCCTGAACCGAATATGGGAATGGAGAAAGTAAGCGTGCTGAAGAAAATGGAATACTCTAAATATCAAACTTTCTTTTACATAAACTTAAGGGTAACCACTCAAAATAAATCCAGAATTGAAATATATACTGAAATAAAAGAAGAAACAGAGGCAAACATAATAGAATACCACCACACAGAAATAATAGACAACAATAAGGCAAAGAAACAATGGAGACACAGCCTTACCAGAAAACTAAAGATAGAATGACAGGAAATCCTCACATATCAATAATCACCCTAAATGTAAATGGACTGAACTCACCAATAAAAAGGCACAGAGTAGCAGATTGGATCGAAAAACTAAACCCAACCATATGCTGTCTCCAAGAGACACATCTCAGCTACAAGGACAAGCATAGACTCAAAGTGAAAGGGTGGAAATTGACACTCCAAGCAAATGGTACCCAGAGAAAATCAGGTGTAGCCATAATGATATCAGATGAAACAGACTTCAAGGTGAAAAAGATAACAAGAGACAAAGATGGACATTTCATAATGGTGAAGGGGACTGTACAACAAGAAGACATAACAGTCATCAATATTTATGCCCCCAATCAGGGAGCACTGAAATACACCAAGCAACTACTAACAGAACTAAAGGGAGAAATTGACCAAAACACAATTATACTAGGGGACTTAAATACATCATTGACAGCTATGGATAGATCATCCAAACAGAAAATAAATAACGAAATAGTAGCCCTAAATGACACATTAGATGAAATGGACATAATTGACATTTATAGAGCACTTCATCCTAAAACATCAGACTATACATTCTTTTCTAGTGTACATGGAACATTCTCAAGGATAGACCATATATTGGGACATAAAATCAGTCTCAACAAATTTAAGAAGATTGAAATCATACCATGCATATTCTCTGATCACAAGGCTTTGAAATTGGATATCAATTGTAAAAAGAAAGCGGGAAGAAACACAAATACATGGAGATTAAACAACATACTTTTAAAGAAGGACTGGGTCAAAGAACAAGTTAGAGGAGAGATCAAAAGATACATAGAAACAAATAACAATGAAAATACATCCTACCAAAATTTTTGGGATGCAGCGAAAGCAGTTTTAAGCAGGAAATTTATCTCACTACAGGCCTATCTCAAGAAACAAGAAAACTCCCAAATAAATAACCTCATGTTACACCTTAAAGAACTAGAAAAAGAAGAACAAGTAAAACCCAAGGTCAGCAGAAGAAAGGAAATAACAAAAATTAGAGCAGAACTAAATGAAATAGAGAACAAAAAGACAATAGAAAAAATTAATGTGACAAAGAGCTGGTTCTTTGAAAAGATTAACAAAATTGACAAACCCTTGGCTAGACTTACTAAGATAAAAAGAGAAGACACTGATTAACAAAATCAGAAACGTAAAAGGGGAACTTATCACGGACACCACAGAAATACAAAGGATCATCCAAGAATACTATGAAGGACTATATGCCACCAAATTCAACAACCTAGAAGAAATGGACAAGTTCTTAGAAACATATAGCCTCCCAAGGCTGAACCATGAAGAACTGGAAAATCTAAACAGACCGATCACCAGTAACGAAATTGAATCAGTCATCCAAAACCTTCCCAAAAGCAAAAGTCCGGGACCAGATGGCTTCACTAGTGAATTCTACCAAACCTTCAAAGAGGATCTAATACCAATTCTGCACAAACTCTTCCAAAAAATTGAAGAAGAGACAGTACTCCCTAACTCATTTTATGAGGCCAACATTACCCTGATACCAAAACCTGGTAAGGACAGCACAAAAAAAGAAAACTACAGACCAATATCTCTAATGAATACCGATGCAAAAATCCTAAATAAAATTCTAGCAAATCGAATACAACAATGCATTAAAAAGATTATTCATCACGACCAAGTGGGGTTCATCCCCGGGGCACAAGGATGGTTCAACATACGCAAATCCATCAATGTGATACATCACATAAACAAAATAAAGGACAAAAATCATATGATTATATCAATTGATGCAGAAAAAGCATTTGACAAGATACAACATCCATTTATGATTAAAACACTTAATAAAATGGGTATAGAAGGAAAATACCTTAACATAATAAAGGCCATATATGACAAGCCCTCTGCTAATCTCATAATTAATGGAGAAAAACTGAAGCCCTTTGCTCTACGTTCAGGAACACGACAGGGATGTCCCCTATCACCTCTGCTTTTCAACATAGTGTTGGAAGTCCTTGCCAGAGCAATCAGGCAAGAGAAAGAAATAAAAGGCATCAAATTGGGAATGAAGAAGTTAAATTATCACTCTTTGCAGATGACATGATGCTATATATAGAAAACCCTAAAGACTCCACCAAAAAGCTATTAGAAACAATCAACGAATACAGTAAAGTTGCCGGCTACAAAATCAACGCACAAAAGTCCATTGCCTTCCTATATACTAACAATGAAATCTCAGAAAAAGAAATACAAAAAACAATTCCTTTTGCAATTGCAGCAAAAAGAATAAAATACCTAGGAATAAACTTAACCAAGGATGTGAAAGACCTATATGCTGAAAACTATAAGACATTTTTGAAAGAAATTGAAGAAGACACAAAGAAATGGAAAGACATTCCGTGCTCATGGATTGGAAGAATCAACATAGTTAAAATGGCCATATTACCCAAAGCAATATACAGATTCAATGCAATCCCCATCAAAATCCCAATGGCATATTTTAAAGAAATAGAACAAAAATCATCAGATTTGTTTGGAACCACAAAAGACCCCGAATAGCCAAAGCAATCTTAAGGAAAAAGAACAATAATGGAGGTATCACACTTCCTGACTTTGGCTTGTACTACAGGGCTACAATAATCAAAACAGCATGGTATTGGCAGAAAAACAGACACATAGACCAATGGAATAGAATTGAGAACCCAGAAATAAAACCACATAAATATGGACAGATAATTTTTGACAAAGAAGCTAAAAACATACAATGGAGCAAAGACAGCCTCTTCAATAAATGGTGCTGGGAGAATTGGAAAGCCACATGCAAAAGAATGAAACTGGACTGCTATTTGTCACCATGTACCAAAGTTAATTCAAAATGGATCAAAGACTTAAGCATAAGACCTGACACAATAAACTGCATAGAAGAAAACATAGGTACTAAACTTATGGACCTTGGGTTCAAAGAGCATTTTATGAACTTGACTCCAAAGGCAATGGAAGTAAAAGCTAAAATAAACAAATGGGACTATATGAAACTTAAAAGCTTCTGCACAGCAAAAGAAACCATTGACAAAATAAAGAGGCCACCAACTGAATGGGAGAAGATTTTTGCAAACAGTGCCTCCGATAAGGGCTAGTATCCAGAATATACAAGGAACTCATGCAACTCAACAACAAAAAAACAAACAACCCAATTGAAAAATGGGCAGAGGACTTGAAGAGACATTTCTCCAAAGAGGACATACAAATGGCAAATAGACATATGAAAAAATGCTCAACATCACTAATCATCAGAGAAATGCAAATCAAAACCACAATGAGATATCACCTCACCCCAGTCAGAATGGCTATCATCAACAAGACAAATAGTAACAAATGTTGGAGAGGCTGTGGAGAAAAGGAACCCTCATACACTGTTGGTGGGAATGCAGACTGGTGCAGCCGTTATGGAAGGCAGTGTGGAGGTTTCTCAAAGAATTACGAATAGAATTGCCATATGACCCAGCAATCCCTCTCCTGGGTATCTACCCAAAAAATCTGAAAACATTTAGAGATAAAGACACGTGTGCTCCAATGTTCATTGCAGCTTTGTTTACGGTGGCCAAGACATGGAAACAACCAAAATGTCCTTCGATAGATGAATGGATAAAGAAGTTGTGGTATATATACACAATGGAATACTATTCGGCAGTAAGAAACGATGATATAGGAACATTTGTGACAACATTGATGGATCTTGAGAGAGTAATGCTGAGCAAAACAAGTCAGACAGAAAAAGCAGAGAACCATATGATTTCACTGATATGTGGTATATAAACCAAAAACAACAAAAGAACAAGACAAACAAATGAGAAACAAAAACTCATAGGCACAGACAATAGTTTAGTGGTTGCCAGAGGGTAACGGGGGCGGGGGTTGGGGGTGGGAGATGAGGGTAAGGGGGATCGAATATATGGTGATGGAAGGAGAACTGACTCTGGGTGATGAACACACAATGGGATTTATAGGTGATGTAATACAGAATTGTACACCTGAAATCTGTGTAATTTTACTAACAATTGTCACCCCAATAAATTTAATAAAATAAAATAAAAATAAAAAAAAGAAAGAAAAAAACTGTAAAAAAAAAAATTTATTGGGGTGACAATTTTTAGTAAAATTACATAGATTTCAGGTGGTGGGGGGTGGGAGATGAGGGTAAGGGGGATCAAATATATGGTGATGGAAGGAGAACTGACTCTGGGTGGTGAACACACAATGGGATTTATATATGATGTAATACAGAATTGTACACCTGAAATCTATGTAACTTTACTAACAATTGTCACACCAATAAACTAATTAAAAAAAAAGAAATTGGTATATGGCTCACACATGAGAATATTTGCTCTTAAGACTAAAAATACCCCTTCCCATAGCAGTGTATGTTTTTACAAGGGAAAGTGAGATGGCAGGTCCAGTGTTCAAGGTTTATATTCCATATAGGAAACTGAAGCAGCAGTTCATTGAAAAATACTCTAACGAGGTTTGGGTTTTGAGGCTTTAATTTTCCGAGAGAGCAGAGTTCTGATTCTTACCTGAATCCCAAATGTTGTATGTTTGAGCATCCCCATTACCTTAAATCCAGAAAAGGAGATATTTGATTTTGTACACTGTGCAGACTGAACCATATTAGGTAATAACATCACACATAGTAATCTTTTGAATGGCTAAATATTTTAGCTTTTATAGATACTGTGAGTTAGCCATCCATTCAAAAAATTATATTTTTTCCTGTTATGTATTTCATAGACATGGAAAAATGAGGCAATGAATATTTTAAAGTAGATTTATTTGTATAGAAATGTTACATCCTCCTGATTCAAATGGCACAGTACAGTTCGACGAACAAAGCAAAACATCCTTATTTCCTACCATCCAAAAGTAATGATTGAACATGCTCTTCTGTATACTGCTGTTTCCCCTTAAAAACAATATCCTCAACACTTTTACATTTTCACCCCTTTCTCTCTCTCTGAAAATATATAAATATATATATTCAGTCATTTAAATTATGCATATACTATGTAAATAAATTACATATAATAGATAATAATATATTACATGCACAATATATTATATATAATATAAATTTATAAACATGCACATACTCATATACAAATATAGGCTTAATTATATATAACAGTATATACAACATGTATAATACATAGTATATTAAATATGATATAGATATTATATAAATTATATGACTAATTTAAATGACTGAATAATATTCCATTTGGTCATGTACATAATTGTCTCTATCTTTCCCATGGTCTACTTTTATGTAATATTTTGAGGTTTTGTGAGTGTTTTGTGCGCCTGTGTGTGTTTGGGTATGTGTGCTTTTGTGTGGCTATTTAAAGAATACTGAACTGAGACTTACTGAGAAAACAGCTCCACATTGTGGAACCATCTCTTGAGGTCAAGTTCCCAAAATGGGTTTGTTGAGTCAAATGTGACCTCCATCTTATACTTTGAGACATGTTGCAAACTGCCCTTCAGAAATTCTGCACAACGGATGTTTCTGCCCACTTCTTCCTCTGACTCAACTCCAGCTGGTCAGCTTCTGTAGCCTCTGTATTGCTTCGCTCTGTAGCTCTAAAATGTGCTCCTTCCTTCGATGCCCGTGACCTAATCTGGGCTCAGACCTGACCTTCTCTGACATGGCTTCTCTTATCACTCTGCACATGGACTCCCCTTTTCCTCAGTTTTCTTCCTTGCAGTCCCAGCTCCACTGTGGTCTCCATGGAGCTCTTCCTCAGACACAGCTCTGACTGGGTATTGTTTCATTCAACACTCTTCCTTGATTCCCAGCCCCCTTTTCTATAAAATCTATGAAAGGTAACCTCACAAGGTGATCTGATCATCAATTTCTAACTGGGTAGGTCGTGGTGGGTAGTCACGCCCCAGGTATATAACTTTGTAGTAAAAGGCTTATCTTTGCCTTAAGCAGCCCTGTCCACTGTTTCAGTGCATTTACGTCAGTACACTTTTGAAATAAGCTATAACCACGCTCGAAGGACCACATAATCTTAACTATCCTGCAGTCTGATTCAGGCCTGACTTCCTCCCACCTCCATGTAATCTTCCTTACATTCCCTCCTTAATTTCAAATGCATAAAACAAGCTGCAAAACTGTTATTCTCTGGAACATTTAAGATCCTGCCTTCTGGCAATTGTCATCGGCTATGGCTCAAATAAACTCATAAAAACTCTCTACAGGTCTGAGTGTTTCTTATGTTGATATTATGTACATGTTACCACTAAAACCTATGTAAAAATGTAAAATGTAGGGGTTGTACAAAAACATGTTGTTTTCCAGATTTGGCCCATGGGTGGTGATTTGCCAGTTCCTGCACTAGACAACAAACGGTTGACAAGAAAGATGGTTTTAGGACCTTTTCTGTGCACCTAGGCTGTAACATAAAACCTGGCACCAAAGAGGATTTAAGTATATTTGTTTTAATTGATGATAACTTAAAAAAAATTACCGTATTACTTTCCCAGTAACTTTCGAGGGTCTTGGGAATTGCCGGGCAATTACAGTAGAGATTTTGCAACAGACTGGGTAATAATCTTGAGGTCTCCAGATTCAGGGGGCAGCAGGACCTTCTGAGTAATGTGGGTCTCCTCAGCCTTGCTGACGGTCTTAGATTTAGAAGCAGTGATTCCAAAGGAAGGACCTTCCAATAGGCAGCTCTAAGTTCTGTCCAAATTCATGGCTTATCTTAGGGCAAGTGTCGCATACTCGCTGATCTGGGTATGCCTGGGTAAGAAGGAGGGTGTTCCAGCTGTCCCCTGGGTGGGGACACGGCAGGTTATCTGGGAATAGGTGACCTCCTTTGGGTCTTCAGAGGCCTGAGGGAGGAAGGGAGAATATGACATGGTGGTGTGACATGGGGGACCAAGGGGTTATTGGGGAGTCTAGTAGAGGGGGAACGCTTACCTGTCTATCCGTTGGTTCAGCTGCCTCTGGATGTCTGTCTATCCTGGTAGCTTCTGGAGAGAAGAGGAAGTTATTAGGGGCTGTATATTTGAGTCTCCTTCTCTAATTCATATGCTGAAACCCTAACTGCCTATGTGAGCGTATCGGGAAGTGGTGCCTCTGGCAGGTGATTAGGGTTAGACGAGGTCATGAGGTCATTTGAGGGAATTTTCATAGTGGGATTAGTGTCCTTCTAAGAACAGGCCAGAGCCCCAGCTCTCTCTCTCGAGGACACAACAAGAAAGTCTCTATCTGCAAGAGAGCCCTCTCCAGGAACCAAATTGCCAGCACCTTCCTCATGGACCTCCCAGCCTCCAGAATTGTGAGAAATAAATATTGTTTGAGCCTCCTGGTCTATGGTTTTCTGTTATAGCAGCCAGAATGGACTAAGATAGAGGTGGTTATGTTTTCACCGAGGCTGTTGTAGATTTCCCCAGACCCATCTTCTGATTTTACAGACAAGAGCCCGGGCTCAGGACGTTACCGCAGTCACAGCTTGAGCCAGCAAATCAGCCCGTGCCTCCTTGCCTCCAAGCACCTTCACCCCCTTTCCTGCCTCCAGCAAATGCCACTCCCCACTTCCTCTGTATGGTCTGCACTACTGGAGTCTCTGCCTAGGCTTCCCTCCCCCTCTCAAGGACCTACTGTGTTTAGCTTTGAAATGTCGGAGGATGAAGAAGAAAAGGAGGAGGAGGAGGAGAAGCGCGATTGTCACTGGGAAGCCAGTCAGGAAATGCTGGCACTTCTCCACTTGGTCGTGTGATGGGGCTGCAAAGGAGGAAATAATGTTGAAGCATCTGCCTTTTAGCCCTTTACAAAGTACCTCCACGCAAGGCACAGTTTCTGTGTGCTCTCCAGTCCCCATCACAATCTCAAATTGTTGACCCTTGTAAACAGCGATATAAATGGAACCACTGTAAAATGGAGTCAGTGCTGCCATCCCAGAGGAACTGCATTGCATCTCTTATTCCTCAAACCTTTGGGATGTTAAAACAGGGCTAACTAACCTTTGGACTGGACCTAAGCTACCTTGTGTCCCAAAGACAACAAGAAAGCAGATATGACCACCAGACTGATGACTACTACACTGAAAATTAAAAACATTGTTTAAAATTAGCATCACTATTTTTATTTGCACCAATGGAAATGCCTTCTTTCTATTGATGTGATTGTTCCCTTTCCTATAAATACCCCTGGCATTTGCTTCCTAATTGGAACATTATTTGGGCTTCCACCTGAATTAATGATTCCCAAATATCTATTCTCAATAATCTCTGTAAATGTTTGATGCCGCTCACTTGGAAAGGTCTTTTATTTTCAGGTTATCGCCCCATTTCTTTTTCTTTTCAATTAAAATTTATTGAGGTGACAATGGCCAATAAAATTACATAGGCTTCAAGTGTACAAGTCTGTATTACATCATCTATATATCACATTGTGTGTTCACCACCCAGAGTCAGTTCTCTTTCCATCACCATATATTTGACCCTACTTACCCTCATCTCCCACCACCATCCCCTCTTACCCTCTGGTAACCACTAAACTGTTGTCTGTGTCTGTGAGTTTTTGTATCTGTCATGATGTACCAAAATTAACTCAAAAATGGCTCAAAGATCTAAACATAACACTTGAAACAATAAACAGCAATGAAAAAAACATAAGTACTAAACTTATGGACCTTGGGTTCAAAAAGAATTTTATGAATTTGACTTCAAAGACAAGGGAAGTAAAAACTAAAATAAATGAATGGGACCATATCGAACTTAAAAGCTTCTGTACAGCAAAAGAAACCATCAACAAAATAAAGAGGCAACCACCTGAATGGGAGAAGATTTTTGCAAGCAGTGCCTCTGATAAGGGGCTAATATTCAAAATATACAAGGAACTCATGCAACTCAACAAAAAAAAAAAAGAAAGAAACAACCCAATTGAAAAATCGGCAGAGGACTTGAAGAGACATTTCTCCAAAGAGGACATACAAATGGCAAATAGACATATGAAAAAATGCTCAACATCACTAATCATCAGAGAAATGCAAATCAAAACCACAATGAGATATCACCCAGTCAGAATGGCTATCATCAACAAGACAAATAGTAACAAGTGTTGGAGAGGCTGTGGGGAAAAAGGAACCCTCATACACTGTTGGTGGGAATGCAGACTGGTGCAGCCGTTATGGAAGGCAGTATGGAGGTTCCTCAAAAATTATGAATAGAATTACCATATGACCCAGCAGTCCCTCTCCTGGGTATCTACCCAAAAAATCTGAAAACATTTATACATAAAGACACGTGTGCTCCAATGTTCACTGCAACTCTGTTTACGGTGGCCAAGACATGGAAACAACCAAAATGTCCTTCGATAGATGAATGTAAAGAAGTTGTGGTATATATGCACAATTTCATAGTCTTCGGCAGTAAGAAAAGATGAAATAGGACCATTTGTGACAATATGGATAGATCTTGAGATTATAATACTAAGCGAAATACGTCAGACAGAAAAAGCAGAGAACCATATGATTTCACTGATATGTGGTATATAAACCAAAAACAACAGAAGAACAAGACAAACAAATGAAAAACAAAAACTCACAGACACAGACAATAGTTTAGTGGTTACCAGAGGGTAAGGGGGGAGGAGGGTGTAGATGAGAGTAAATGGATCAAATATATGGTAATGGAAGGAGAACTGACTCTGGGTGGTGAACACACAATGGGATTTATAGATGATGTAATACAGAATTGTACACCTGAAATCTATGTAATTTTACTAACAATTGTCACCCCAATAAACTTTAATAAATAGATAAATAAATAAATAAATAAATAAATAAATAAATCAAAATAAATTTTAGAAATTGGGGAAAAAATCATTAGAAAAAAGACATCCATATGGTTGCCTATAAACAAACAAACCAAAAAAGAGTGTGAACGGACAGATCTCAGTTCAAGAACTAGGCTGTTATGAAACTGACCCATAGATATCGAGAACAAACTGATGGTTGCCAGATGGGAAGGTTTGGAGGGATGAAAAAGGAAAAGTGATTAAGAAGTACGAATTGGTAGTTATGAAATAGTCACAGGGATATAAAATGCAGCATAAAGTATATAGTCAATAATGTTATAATAGCTGTAATATTGTGGACTAGACTAATTGGGGGGATCACTTTGTAAATTATATGAATGTCTAACCACTATGCTATATACCTAAGACTAATATAAAGTAATATTGAATATCAACTGTAGTTGAAAAAAATCAGATGAGGAAAAAAGAATTCAGCTGTTATATCAAAATTTGTGGGAATTGTATGCATTTGTATCACGCAAAAGCAGCTGGAGACAACACTACATGTAAAGAATTCTTTATGTGTTGGCTAGGTTCCTGTAAAAGTATGGTTAAAGCATGCTAGTTTCCAATAGCACTTTTTTTTTTTTTAACCAAATAGGCAGTGAGCCGGATTTAGCCCTTGCGCCATAGTCTTCCAACCCCTGTTCTATCCACCTCTTACATATTTTTTTCTTTGTTTCAGGCATACGAAACAATGCAATAGTTAGACAGTTCACCCCTCACAAAGTGATCACCCCCCCAACCTATTGCCCCTCTGATATTGTATATATCTAATACACTCCATTGACTCTATTCCCTATGCTATACTCAATATCCCATGACTATATATATATTAAATTATAGTTAACATACAATATTATTCAGTTTCAGGTGTACAGTACAGTACATTTTTGATCCCAGTAGATTTTGTTTGCTGCATGTTTGTGTTTCCCTTTAGGATTTCTTTCTCAGTCTACCTACAGTATCTGGATTATCTCATGTATTTTCTTTGCAATCTTTATGCTCATCAATTCCACACCTGCATCTCCAGGCCTGCACCCTTCTAGTCAGGCTTACAAAGCTAACTTCCCACTGCATATTTCCCCTAGAATGATGCATGACCAACTTGAAAGCAACAAGTCCAAGATGAAACTCGTCATTGTGCTCCCCGTCTTGGAAACTCCTCATGTGTCTATTTCTCTGTGACTAGTCCTTCACTACACACACATCACCAGCACCGATAGAGAAGTGATGAAAGGAGTGATGGGAATGCAAGTTCATATGAAATTACTCTCAGCTTGTAGGAAGGGAGTTATGGTGGCCACAACCACAGAAGATCTTGGCTCAACAGTCCTGCTTAATCCTGTACAGAATTTGCTTCCACATATGTGAAGAAAATGAGGCTCAGAGGAGGGAAAAGCCTAGCAGGGGACACAGTGAATTACCTGTAGAAATAGCTCCCAGGAGTTTTATGTCCTCAGTGCCATATAGGGATGAAGACTCCAGAGAACAAGGTTATCTGATTATCTCAGTTATCTGGGGCTGACAGGATGAATATTTGCCCCCTGGGAGTAGAGCTCCACGATGAGTACTGTGAATCCCAGACGCCCTCTGGAGTATTGGCAATAGGGGCCAGTGATGAATAATATCTATAGAGCATCGTTATTATTTGCAACCCACGGTCCCTCTAACTTTCTGCTCTCCCTGGCGGAGAGCAGCCCCACCTCTTTATCTGTTTGCTCCCTTTACCTATCCATCAGAAGCCCTCTTAAAAAGCCAGATCTATCTCTGGTATATAAATTTTCTATTCCAAGTCTGAGAGAAGAGAGAATGGAAACTTTCAGTTTTATACCTAAACCAGTTACTCACCATGTGGACGTCTGGGCACTGTGGGTATGGAATAGTCAGGAGCTTCTGCAAACAACATCTCTGATAAGGTGCTAATACCCAAAATATACAAAGAACTCATACAACTCAACACCACCACCACCACCAACAACAACAACAACAACAAAACAATCCAATTGAAAAATAGGCAGAGGATCTGAACAAACACTTCTCCTAAGAAGACATGAAATGGGGGTGGTTTCTTCCTCTCTTCCATAGGGACTTTTTAAAGTTTTCCACCCAAAATAGTTACTCACCAGTGCAACATCTGGGCTCTGTGGGATCAGGATCATCAGGAGCTTCTGCAAATGGAATGAAATGGGTTGGTATTTTTATCTCAGCTCAGGCTCTCGCTCCCCATTATTCTAAACCTCTATATGTGTATGTTTTAGACACCAAGCATACACCCACAGCAGTGTTGTGGCAAGAAGGGCCACTTAGATGGATACACCTCCATGTGGCTGCACAAAAAAATCTTACACCTTATTATGAATTTGTGGCCAGTTTAATTCAGGAGAGCCGCTTAGAAGCTCGAAAATATTATAAAAAGGAGCCAGATTCTATTGTTATTCCTTTTACAAAAGCACAGATTCAAGGCCTGATGCAGTTTATTAGACATTGTCTTGCTGCATTTGCCATGATTGGAACTACTAAAAAACTTAAAACAGACAATGGCTCAGGTTATACCAGCAAAAAATTTGCTCTATTTTGCCAGCAATTTTCGATCAATCATGTTACTGGCATTCCTTACAATCCCCAAGGACAAGGGATTGTTGAGCGTACTCATGGTACATTAAAAGTTAATTTGTATAAAATAAAAAAGGGGGAGTTATATCCCCTGACGCCTCATAATTATTTGTCTCATTCTCTCTTTATTCAAAATTTTTTGACCTTGGATGCCCATGGCAAGAGTGCTGTGGAGCGCTTTTGGCATCCTTCCACTGCCCCACAGGCTTTGGTCAATGGAAAGACCCACTTACGGGCTCTTGGCAAGGCCCAGATCCAGTCCTCATATGGGGACGAGGACATGTATGTGTTTTTCCACAGGATGCAGAAGGCCCTCGGTGGCTGCCAGAAAGATTGGTGCGACATGTGGACCCTCAGCCCATTGATGATGCTACTGATGCTTTGCCAAGCGGAACCTGACCAGACGTATTGGGCCTATGTACCTGATCCACCAATCCTCCACCTCGCTGTGTGGGACGGTCCTGAGATTCCAGTCTATGTTAATGATACTCAGGCGTTTAGGATTGCCCTCTGATGGACACATAAAACAACAACTAGAGAAGAATTTCACTTATAATGGTATAGGAACAGGTTTGCCTATTTGTATTGCAAATAATAGGTCAACATCTGGGTGCTTGCGTAGTTCTCCTGTCACTATGCACATTAATGACTCTTTAGTTGGATGGACTGTTCGTTTTTACATGCTAGGTGATTGGTCAGGAGGACGCAGAATAAATCTGCCTGTCCCTCCATCACATCCATCTTGCAATAAAAGATTGAAATTAAATATTGAGACTGTCCCATGGAGAGACTGTCCTGGCAATGATCCTGTTCGTTATGACATTCCTGGAACAGGCAGATACATCATTAACTGGTCAAGAAGTAACCAGTCAGGATGGGCCCGAGAACTGACTTCTGGATTTTGGACTTCTGATACACAATATCAGCAAAATTCATTGTGGAGACTTATGGGAGTAATAGGTGAAGTTGTTCAAATAGTTGAGTTCTGTAAATCAGGCACTCCCTGCAGTCATGTGAGTGTCTTGAAAGATGGGACTAGAGATTGGACTACTGTTGCTAAGACTGTTAATATATCTGCTTGTGTTCCTTCTCCTTATGCACTGTTGATTGGAAATGTTAATGTACACTTTATAGGAAATCAATTTAGTGTATCCTGTAGTAATTGTTCTTTAGCAAATTGTATTTCTTGGGTACCATTAGGAACTCATGTTATGATACTTAAACAACCATCTTTTGTTATGCTTCCTGTTAATATTTCTGGACCTTGGTATGCTGAAAGAAGTTTGCAGGTTTTTAAAGAAATTGAGTATGCTTTGAGTAGGTTTATTGGGCTTCTGTGTCTGTTCGGTTCTGTGCCTACTCCCCATCCTCATTAGATGTTTCATCAGCAGGATGTTAGACTTACGAGCTGACATCCATCAGCTTGAGCTTAAGGCAAGTCTTAAGACTCTCACCCCTGTGCATTTATGAGGGACGGGTTAGTCAACGACGGGCAAATACTTGGGAGCCGCTTCAACACCTAAGACAGGGCTTGTATGATAAAATATGAGTACCAATGACGGGTAAGTTGAGGCAGGCGTCCTGGGATGCCTAAGACAGGCGCCGTCACCTCACCATCCTGACTGGATGGATTTTGTTCATATAAAATAAAAAGGGGAGATGTGGGGAGCCATGGTTACAGGAAACTCTGAGCTTTGCAGAATGGCTCGGTTTATGCTACCTGTTTCCTCCCCTGAGGCAATTGTCTCTGCCTGCACCTGAGGGGAGCTTGAGCTTGTAAGCTGCTGAGGAATTTGGTGGGAGCGGCCAGTTCCCGGACACAGAAGGCTGATGCCTATCAGGGCAATTGATAAGATAATTACTTGTGAGTTTCGGTGAATGTTGTATCCTCTATGTGAAAGCTAAAGAATTTACATTTGTTATGTTAATACATACTTGCACGTGCTCAAACTGCTTATATGGGTGCAGTAAAATAAACTTAGTGTCTTCAGGATCACTGAAGTCCGCGATCGCCATCATATGTGAGAGTGTCTTTTATTCATTCCCACTCCCCCATTCGGGAACCCATCGACTCGTGGCGGCTGGCCCGTCACAAACATCTGGGCTCTGTGGGATCAGGATCATCAGGAGCTTCTGCAAATGGAATGAAATGGGTTGGTATTTTTATCTCAGCTCAGGCTCTCGCTCCCCAGACCCACAATGACCAACACACCCTCCCCAGGCCCGGGCCACGTAGTAGGAGGGCTGCATGGTGGGTGAGGGGAGTTCCTCACAGCTTCAAGTCTAAGCAGATGGAGCTGACACCACCTTTCCACCCCCACTGTTTTCCTTCTCCCAATCACTGCTTTAAGTGGAAAGCATCTGTCTCCAGGAGGGGACATAGGGATGGATGGGCTGGAGTTTCCTCACTTTTGGCCACAAGCTGTAACTGGTTACTGGAGTGAGACCACACATAAAGGTCATTGTGAAAGGCACCATAGCATCTGTATGTCCCCATCTGTGTGGAGGTGACATGGTCCAAGTGGAAGATGGCCTGGTGTGCACTGTCCTGGAGTGTGGAGCTTAGGTTCTGGGTGGTGTGAACTCCACCTTCTTTGATGAGAATAAATACATCAAACCCAATTTTGGAGAAACACTGTAACTTCACATTGTCTCCTGAAGCCACCACAGTGCCAGTTATGCTCGTGAGGGAGGGTTTGTCATAAGCTCCTGCAAAAGAAGGAAGTTTGGTGATAAAGAAGAGGCCACATACATGCACTGTCCCTTTTTGTTCTACAGGAGCAGACATGCCTCTGGTTTCTGTTCCTTTTCAGTCCCACCCTGAGGAAAGCGGTCTCTGCTTCATCCCTTATTCCTTCATAGGCATAGAGGTTTTGCTGCTTTGCGCTTTGTATCTGAAAGCCGGTTCTTCCCTCTGCAAAGAAGTTTGTCCTGGCTCTGCTACCTCTGTGTCCCACTCACCAGTCATCACCAGCTGCAGGGGGTCACTGGGCTGGGACCACTGGACTCCACTCTGATAGACACAGCGGTACAGCCCTGCCTGGTCTGGTGTCATCTCTTGGATTCTCAAAGTGTAGGTCTTCTTAGGCAACGGTAACATACTTCTGTCCATGGGCTTAGGGCCTTCCACTTTATATATGTTGTATGCTTCAGCTTCTGGACTATGGCACTGAATGGTCACAGTATCCTTAGATAGCACCTTGGATGTAGGCTGAGCTATGATATGAGGTGGGGGGAGATTTCCTATAAGAAAGGACACAGATAACAGGCTTATAGGTGTATCTGTACTCACATCACCCTCCACTTTCTCCCCCGTTATAGCCACCAGTCTAAACACTGAGCCTTCTCTTTCCTGATCCTAAGAGAGCTGATGTCTGGCCTAAATCCCCCTCGGTCCTTGGGAGTATTAAAGGGAATACTCACCCTCTTGTGCCTGAGTGCTCTGTCCTATATACAGACCTGGAAGAAAACACCAGATGAGAAGAGCCCAACCACCGACCTGCCCACTGTAGCTTTGTGTTTGCACCCCGACCCTTCTGTCCCAGACTCACCGAGGTAGAGCAGAGAGGGAAGAACCGTGAACATGATCCTGGGTCCTAGAGGCCTATCGGCCTCAGCAACGCTGCTCTTATGGAAAGCAAATTTCTCTGCGTTACACAGGCACTGCAGGAAGTAGTGGGATGGCCTCTGTTTCACCCCTAGTTGAAGGCATTTCACATCTCCTTCATCCTGGGTGGGGCTGACAGACATAGTTGACACCAAGGTGCTCATCATCTGAACTTCAAACTACAATCTGTCCAACTTGGTCCCAATTCCTGTCCCTAATTCCTAATGAGTATTTAAAGTTTCTGTATAAAGTGAGTAGTAAGCGAGATGACAGGCAATGAACAGAAATAGATCCCGGTCTGAGGTTTGCTGTAAATTACCACGTGAGTTCATGGCTCTTGCTTCTAAACTCTGAGCTTCCTTCTCTTTGGATACAAAATAGGGCGATGATGCTGAGTTTATGGAAAGCTATACTCACAGTGTGTGCATTGTCCAGAATTGGTATTGTGAGCGAGGCAATAGTATAATTACCAGTTCTTTGCCTTCCGTCTGTGTTCCCAATATGTTGTCAGCACTAATTCCATCCATGCATGTAAATGATGAACCTAAACAAGATATTTTCACTGGGTTTTGTTACATCTTTGTTCTGAAACCATTGATCTGGCTGAACCTTCCTGAGTAGCTCTGCCATCTGCTCTTCTCAATAAACATGTAAGTTTGATTTAAAATCTTCCCCCTCATTACCCCTACGTGAGGCTCTCTTCCACATGAATCTGAAATAATTTAATAGCAACTCTTTCTGGGTTTTCATTTTATGAAGATTCTGTGGGGTAAGGTTACACATAATTTTCACAAGAACTGTGGTAGATTGCATTATTGTTCCAAATTATTTAGTCAGCTCTTAACTCATCAGACTCTGAGAATGTTGTAGAAAAGAGTAGACTCCTGCATGGTTCTGAAAATTCAGAAATATCTCCTGCTTCCAGTAGGATTTCCCTTTATTTGTGGTGTTTCAGTCAACATCCTTCTAAACTTAATTTCAGCATCATCATAACGTGTCCAATTAGCTCCAGAAATGAGACCCCTGTGTTTGTGTCTTGGTTCATGGCCTGGGCATAGTGCAGAGGTCATAATTTCATATATTTTCTGATGAGAAGAAGGGGTTTCCCAGTACTGAGGAGTTATTGAAAGTTCCACCTCAGAGAAAGAGGCTGACAGGTCAAACATAGTTAGACACGACTTTCCTTTCCCTGCCACTAGGGCAAAGCATCCATTCGTATTTCTCGTCTTTCTTTTTATTTGCTATCTACATGTATATTTCTCAGCTATCTGCATCTGTGTGTCTACAGTATCTATCATCTATCTTCTATTATCTATCTATCTCTCTGTCTATCTATCTCTCTGTCTATCTATCTATCTATCTACCTATCTATCCACCCATTCATCTTTTTATCATCTATCTATCTCCATCCACTAGAGCATCAGAAAAGAACCTTGAAACATAGCAGTCACTGTGTTTTCGGTGAGAACCATTTACAGGCTCATTGGTTACAATTTCTTTGCTCTCATCAATTTGGACTCAACTTTGGGAGGAAATTCCATAAGGTGGATTATTGCATTCTCAACCCACTCTCTGTTTTTGCATGATCCCAGAACAAAGAATGAATTTTACATTTTAAGTGATTGAACAATGAAAAGAAATGAACATTTTATGTCCCATGAAAATAATTTGAAATTCACTATTTAGTGTTTTATTTATAAACACAAAAGTTTTAGAACACAGAGATGCTCATATGGTGACATATCTACAGTCATTTTTGTGCTACAACAGCAGAATCAGGTGACTCAAAAACTGAAGGGACTCACAAGGCCCCAAATATTTACTATTTGGCCTTTACGGAAAAAGTAGTCATTTAGGATGTGACGGTGACATTGAGCAGAGTCTGAGAAAGCATTCAGAGAAAATACCCTAGAAAAAGTTATGCATATGCTGAAACCAAGAGCAAAATGTTGAATTAGCAGAAGGGAAATTTGATGAGGGAACAGCAAGCCATTAGCAAAGAACCCTCAGAGACTCTGGTCATGTGGCCAGGTCTACAGAGTAAGTGACATACAAGTAACTTAGCATCTGTATGTCCCACATAGCACAATGTCCAGAGTGGTTTATGTCTAAGGGTGTTTATTATTTACTTAAATAGGTTGGAGCTAAGAAGTTCCTGAAATATTTCCTCAACTCAACTGTAATAGTGGTCAGTTTTAGTATGTCTGTGATTCTGTTGTTTTAGTCTCATGCTTTTGAAGATGTCTCCTTTTCAGGAAAAAAAAAAAAGACAAAAATGACAAAAAGAAAACCAAGCCCCAAACAGGAAAAATTGTTAGCATCTTACACATCTGTGTAACTTCAATCCTGAAACAAAGCATCATAAATGTTCATGTTTTATGTTTGCTTTCTATACTCTTGAAATTAAAAATAAGATATTACTGGGGAGAAAAATCAGTATTTCTTTTTTTTTAATTAAAGTTTATTGGGGTGACAATTGTTAGTAAAGTTACATAGATTTCAGGTGTACAATTCTGTAATACATTATCTATATCTCACATTGTGTGTTTACCATCCAGAGTCAGTTCTCTTTCTATCACCATGTATTAGACCCATTTACCCTCTTCTAGAGCCCCCTCCCCCATTACCGTCTGGTAACCAAAAACTCTATGTCTATGAGTTTTTGTTCCCTCATTTGTTTGTCTTGTTCTTTTGTTGTTTTCAGTTTTACATACCACATATCAGTGAAATCATATGGTTATCAGCATTTCTATCCCTAGACCCATTTTCTTCCACCCAGTACAACCCCTCTTAGTATCTTAGTAATTTACACTTTACCTGGTACATAAGCCAGGCTTATCAAGCATCTCTCCTCCTCCTCCTCCTCTTCTCCTCTCCTCTCCTCTCCTCTCCCCTTCTCTCTCTCTCTCTCTCTCTCTCTCTCTCTCTCTCTCTCTCTCTGTCTCTCTCACCTGTCATAAGTTCTAAAGAGTATGAAAATACGTGACCCCACATTGACCCCTGAGGAAGTTCATAAATGCAAAGAAGCCTGGATCAACAGCCGGGTCAGGGAGTTCCAGGTGGTGGGCTGAGTGACGTCCCACAAAGTGGTGAACATCTAGTTCCCAGAACTTGAGAATGTGAGCTCACATGGCAGGAGGGACATTGCAGATGTGATGGAGATATTGATCTTGGGGAGTGCATGCTAGGATGTCCTGCTGGGCCAATGGAGTCACAAGGGTCCTTATGAGAGGAAAGCAGGAGGGTGGGAGTGATGGAAAGGAGGAGGAGGCAGGAAGCAGAATCACAGAGGAGAAAAGGTGCTACACTCTTGGATTTGGAGATGGAGATGGGAGCCATGGCAGGGAGTGCAGGCAGAGTTCAGAAATTAGAGTCAGAACACAGACTGGATACTAAAATGGGAACGATATGTTTTAGAAGTTTGCTGTCCAGACCCCACAGAGAATAAATTTGTATTGCTTTAATCCACTATGGTTGTGGTAAATTGTTAGACTCAACAAGGAACTGATATGCTCCGTTATCTGGTAGATAACATCGCCAGAGCCCTGTCTCCTCTGGCTGTCCATCAAGTGCACACTGTCCTTAGATGACAATAGAGAGTCACCGGTGTTTGTCATTACACTCAGATGAGGGCTCCTCTGAGTCCATGTAAAGACCCCTTCCGGCTGCGCCAGCCCTCAGCCACCAGGACCACCAGGACAAGGAGAACAAGGCCAGCCAAGCTCAGCCAGTCTTGGTTCTCAACTGAAGGTCTCCAGGCAGCAAGTTCTGAGAAAACGACAGAGCTTACGGATGAGGCGACAGGGTCCATTCCACAAACGTACCCTCACGTGAGCTCTTGTCTCCAGTCTACTGGATCTGGCAGCTTACCGCCCACCCAACCCCACTGGATAAGCCATCATTTACCTTTTTCCCCCTCTTGTCATTATGAGTGCTGTGATGGTACCATCAGGGAATTATAGGGTCAAGTAAGACAGGAGTGGGGACTGGGTGCCTCTTCTCTGCTCCATTGGAGCCCTGCCTGGTCCTTCCTTGGTTCTTCCATCTGGTTGAATTATTTACTCAGCTAACGGGGACTGGCTTCCTTGGTATTCCTTGGGCACTAAATCTCCTCCTGACCTTGTACACTTTGCAATGCTTGTCCCTCTGCCAGTCCCGCATCTTCTGAAAGTTAGCAGTTACTCACCGTGTGGGGATTTGGGCTTTGCAGGGAGACAATCATCAGGATCATTTGTGAATGGTGACAAAATTGGTGGTTCTTTATCTCAGCTCAGGCTCTTTCTCCCTAGACCCACAATGACCAACACACCCACCCTGCCCCCAGGGCATGTGCTAAGAGGGCTGCTTGGTGGGTGAGGGGAGGAGAGTTCCTTATAGCTCGGGTCTAAGCAGATGAAACTGGCACCACCTCTCCACCCTGCTGTCTTCCCTCTCCCACTTATAACTCTCAGTGGACTTTGTCATCTCCAGGAGGGGACATGGGGATAAATGGGCTTCCTCACCTTTGACAACAAGCTGTAACCGATCACTGGGGAGAGACCACCCATAGGTGTCATTGCGAAAGGCACTATAGCATCTGTAGGTCCCCATCTGTGTGGAGGTGACATGGTCCAATTGGAAGATGGCCTGGTGTGCACTGCCCTGGAGTGTGGAGCTTAGGTTCTGGGTGGGGTGAACTCCACCTTCTTTGATGAGAATAAATACATCAAACCTGATTTTGCATTGTGTATATATACCACAACTTCTTTATCCATTCATGTATCGAAGGACATTTTGGTTGTTTCCCTGTCTTGGCCACCGTAAACAAAGCTGCAATAAACACTGGAGTACACGTATCTTTAGATATAAATGTTTTCAGATTTTTGGGGTAGATACCCAGGAGAGGGACTGCTGGGTCATATGGTAATTCTATTCGTAATTTTTTGAGGAACCTCCACACTGCCTTCCATAACGGCTGCACCAGTCTGCATTCCCACCAACAGTGTGTGAGGGTTCCTTTTTCTCCACAGCCTCTCCAACACTTGTTACTATTTGTGTTGTTGATGATAGCCATTCTGACTGGGGTGAGGTGATATCTCATTGTGGTTTTGATTTGCATTTCTCTGATGATTAGTGATGTTGAGCATTTTTTCATATGTCTATTTGCCATTTGTATGTCCTCTTTGGAGAAATGTCTCTCCTGGTCCTCTGCCCATTTTTCAATTGGGTTGTTTGTTTTTTTGTTGTTGAGTTGCATGAGTTCCTTGTATATTTTGGATATTAGCCCCTTATCGGAGGCACTATTTGGCGGTAAGAAAAGATGATATAGGAACATTTGTGACAACATGGATGGATCTTGAGAGTGTAATGCTGAGCGAAATAAGTCAGACAAAAAAAGCAGAGAACCATATGGTTTCACTAATATGTGGTATATAAACCAAAAACAACAAAAGAACAAGACAAACAAATGAGAAACAAAAACTCATAGGCACAGACAATAGTTTAGTGGTTACCAGAGGGTAAGGGAGGTGGGGGGTGGGAGATGAGGGTAAGGGGGATCAAATATATGGTGATGGAAGGAGAACTGACTCTGGGTGGTGAACACACAATGGGATTTATAGATGATGTAATACAGAATTGTACACCTGAAATCTATGTAATTTTACTAACAATTGTCACCCCAATAAATTTAAAAAATAAATTTAAAAAAAAACCTGACTTTGGAGAAACACTGTAACTTCACATTGTCTCCTGAAGCCACCACAGTGCCAGTTATGCTTGTGAGGTTTGTCATAAGCTCCTGAGAAGGAAGGAAGTTTGGTGATGAATGGGGGAACATGTGTGTATGCTGTCCCTTTTTGTTCCCCATGAGCAGACATGCCTCTGGTTTCTGTTCCTTTTCAGTCCCACCCTGAGGAAAGCGTTCTCTGCTTCATCCCTTATTCCTTCCTAGGCATAGAGGCTTTGTTGCTTTGCGCTTTGTATCTGAAAGCCAGTTCTTCCCTCTGCAAAAAGGTTTGTCCTGGCTCTGCTACCTCTGTGTCCCACTCACTGGTCATCACCAGCTGCAGGGGGTCACTGGGCTGGGACCACTGGACTCCACTCTCATAGGAACAGTGGTACAGCCCTGCCCAGTCTGCTATCATCTCTGGGATCCTCAAAGTGTAGGTCTTCTTAGGCAATGGTAATTTACTTCTGTCCATGGGCTCAGGGTCTCCTACCTAATGTATGTTGTATGCTTCAGCTTCTGGAGTCCCTTGGCACATGATGGTCACAGGATTTTTATGCAGAACCATGGATCTAGGCAGAGCTGTGATACAAGGTTGGGGAAGATTTCCTATAAGAAAGGACACAGATAACAGGCTTATAGGTGTATCTGTACTCACACCACCCTCCATTTTCTCCCCCATTATAGCCACCAGTCTAAACACTGAGCCTTCACTTCCCTGCCCCTAAGAGAGCTGACGTCTGGCCTAAACCACCCTCGGTCCTTGGGAGTATTAAAGGGAACACTCACCCTCTTGTGCCTGAGTGCTCTGTCCTATATACAGACCTGGAAGGAAACACCAGATGAGAAGAGCCCAGCCTTAGAGAACCACCAACCTGCCCCCTGTAGCCTTGTGTTTGCCTCCCAACCCTTCTGTTCCAGACTCACCGAGGTACAGCAGGGTGGGAAGAATCGCGGACATGACCTTGCATCCAAGCGGGCCTGTTGGCCTCAACGATGCTAAACAGACTTGTCTGAAAGTGATCCACCCTCCAGGGAGTGTGGGCGTGGCCCAGCTCTCATGAGAGCAAAGGCTATCCATATCCTTTCTTCCTACTTCTCTCCATGTGGGCTTTCAGATGGAGGTGGCATCACGAATTCATTAATCATCTGACCTTCACACTGCAGTCAGTCGAATCATGATTTCTATTTTCTGTGTTCCACCTCACATCAGCATTTTAATCTTTTATGTAATGGAAGGGGCAAAGAACAGGATAAAGAACAGGAAAGACATAGTTTCCAACCACAGCAATGCTCTGAAATACAGTGTGAACTCATAGCCCTTGTTTCTCAATTCTGTGTTCTGTTCTTTATGTACAAAATGGGAGAATGATAACGAATTCCTAAAAAGCTACAAACACAGTGTGCAAATTGTCGCAAATAGACCTTGCTTGAGAGGCAGTGGCATAATTTTTATTTTCCCCCTCTGCCCCACTGCTGTTCTCCCAACATAATGTCAGCACTGATTCTGTCCCCTGGGTATCAACGTTGAACCTAAATGAGATACTTACATTGGGTTACGCCATACTTTTGTTCTTTTTTAAATTAAATTTATTGGGGTGACATTCGTTAATAAGAGTGCATAAGTTTCAGGTGTACAATTCTGTAGTACATCATCTACATATCATATTGTGTGTTCACCACCCAGAGTCAGTTCTCCTTCCATCACCATGTATTTGATCCTCTTTACCATCTTTGTCCTCCCACCTTTGTTATTAAACTTCCACACTGGCTGAACCTTACTGGATAGCTATGTCATCTATTTTCCTGGATAAACATATAGCATTGATTTAGGAACTTCACCTTTTCTACTTTCATGAGGGTACCTTCCCCCAAAATCTAAAATAATGTGTAAGTAGCCTTTAACTGCATTTTCGTTTTATTCCAGACATGTAGGTTACATGGAAGGGGTTTGCATTTAATCTTTAGAAAAAGTGTGGTAGTTGGATTATTGCCGCCTGTTATATTGTCATCCACATAATCATTGTAGTTCTAAACTTTTTTCATTTAGGATCCCATCAGAACATAAGGACGACTGTGAGTGACATGGAATACAGGCTTCATTACAGGGAGTAGACCTCAGTGATGGTGGTGGTAGGTGAATTCTGTGGGAGGCTATTTGGTTGCCCCTGGTGGTCATCCTGATATGACTTAAGGTCAGCCAGATTGGGTGTTGAGAGGAAAAACTGGGTATGATGTGGGCAGATCAAGGGCACACTGAGCCCTGAAGAGAAATTGGGGTCTATGTATCACCCTCTCCAACCTCAATGACATGTGGTGCTCTTCACCACAGATCTTAAAAAAATACTGGTGCTGGGGCCAGCTCAGTTAAAGGAGGAGCTGAGGGAGCTGGAGGAGCAGTGGACATGGCTGTGGGCTCACACCAATGGGTGAGTCAGTATAGCATGTATGACGTGTGTGGGCTGCAACACAACGGACCCTGCACTTACCACACTTGCTGCCTAGAGATCAATTCCCCTGTAGCTTCCCCCGCCCATCTACATCTTATGCCAGTTTCCACTGTGACATCCTTAACCCAGAATCATAGAGTGAAGAAAATTCTAGAAAACATAGCTCAAGCTTAGCTAAATTGATACAGTGCAAAGCCACCATGGGCACTCTTTATCAACTTGGCTTCCAAACACATATCTTTTCACCATACTCACTTCCAAATGTAGCAATAGCAAAGCAGTGGTTGCAATCGATGTGATGCAATACTCTTCATACAACTAGACACAGGCCAATCACCTCCCAAGTAGAGGGGGGAAAGGCTTTGTATCTATCATGGGGTGCTGTGCAGGCCTTTCCTAGTCAAATAATGCTCTTACTTTAAATCACAATTAATGACGTATAACATTAATTGCTACTGAACATTGACTTCAACTGGAAAATATGGTCAAGTTCCCCCTCTTTTTAAGAAGTTTATTGGGGTAAGTCCCCGTTTTAATAATAAGGGTGGTGATTATAGGGAGGCAGACACGTGGGGCAATCCACGTGATGTGTGGAAGACAATGCACCTTCGTGGCAATTTTCCACATTTCTGATTTATTTCAGCTTAGTAGCATCTGATACCCATTTCATGTTTGCTCTAGTCCCATCTTAAAAATATTTACTGGTGCATAGCAATGACTTCTTCCCCCATGGGAGCAGTAAATGCTACGCAGTCCTCTCTCCAGCCTCCACTCCATGAGACCCATTGGACGTGGACCCACAAGGGGCTTTGACATGGAGAACCCATTGTCCCTTAATGGCTGCAGGGTGCTGATGCTGAATGAGAGCTGGCACTGCCATTGAGGAGTACTTACAATGAAATGAGGCTACTGGTATTGAGGGTGCAGCAAAGCAAGCTGAGGTATATTGTGGTCTGTGGTAGGAACAGCAGTTCCCACATCAGACCTGGCTTGTGTGTGCGTGTGTGGGGGCGTTTAGGACACTGCTACCAGGAGTTGGGCCTTGAGGCTAATTCATCAGCTCTTAAATCATCCTGAAGCTTCACACCATTATCTGATACTCGTTTTAAATGAATCAACAAGAATAGCTTCTATTGATATCTAAGAACAGCAGCAATTTTTTTTCTTCAGGTAATTATTATTTTCTTCTTTTTCATTTCTTTCTTTTGTTTTAATTAAAGTTTATTGGGGTGACAATTGTTAGTAAAATTACATAGATTTCATGTATACAATTCTGTATTACATCACCTATAAATCACTATGTGTGTTCACCACCCAGAGTCAGTTCTGCTTCTATCACCATATATTTGATCCCCCTTACCCTCATCTCCCACCCCCCTTACCCTCTGGTAACCACTAAACTATTGTCTGTGTCTAAGAATTTTTGCTTCTCATTTGTTTGTCTTGTTCTTTTGTTGCTTTTGGTTTATATACCATATATCAGTGAAACCATATGGTTCTCTACTTTTTCTATCTGACTTACTTCGCTTAGCATTATAATCTCAAGATCCATCCATGTTGTCACAAATGGTCCTATTTCATCTTTTCTTACCGCCGAATAGTATTCCGTTGTGCATGTATACCACAACTTCTTTATCCATTCATCTATCGAAGGACATTTTGGTTGTTTCCATGTCTTGGCCACCGTAAATAAAGCTGCAATGAACATTGGAGCACACACGTCTTTATAGATAAATGTTTTCAGATTTTTGGGGTAGATACCCAGGAGAGGGATTGCTGGGTCATATGGTAATTCTATTCGTAATTTTTTGAGGAACCTCCACACTGCCTTCCATAATGGCTGCACCAGTCTGCATTCCCACCAACAGTGTATGAGCGTTCCTTTTTCTCCACAGCCTCTCCAACACTTGTTACTATTTGTCTTGTTGATGATAGCCATTCTGACTGAGGTGAGGTGATATCTCATTGTGGTTTTGATTTGCATTCTCTGATGAATAGTGATGTTGAGCATTTTTTCATATGTCTATTTGCCATTTGTATGTCCTCTTTGGAGAATGTCTTTTCAGGTCCTCTGCCTATTTTTCAATTGGGTTGTTTGTTTTTTTGTTGTTGAATTGTATGAGTTCCTTGTATATTTTGGATATTAGCCCCTTATCAGAGGCACTGTTTGCAAAAATCTTTTCCCATTCAGTTGGTTGCCTCTTTATTTTGTCGGTGGTATCTTTTGCTCTGCAGAAGCTTTTAAGTTTGATATTTTCCCATTCATTTATTTTAGCTTTTACTTCCCTTGCCTTTGGAGTCAAATTCATAAAACGCTCTTTGAACCCAAGATCCATAAGTTTAGTACCTATGTTTTCTTCTATGTAGTTTACTGTTTCAGGTCTTATGCTTAAGTCTTTGATCGGTTTTGAATTAACTTTGGTACATGGTGACAGACAGCAGTCCAATTTCATTCTTTTGCACGTGGCTATCCAATTCTCCCAGCACCATTTATTGAAGAGGCTGTCTTTTCTCCATTGTATGTATTTTGCTTCTTTGTCAAAAAATTATCTGTCCATATTTATGTGGTTTTATTTCTACGTACTCAATTCTATTCCATTGGTCTATGTGTCTGATTTTCTGCCAATACCATGCTGTTTTAATTATTCTTGCCCTGTAGTACAAGCTAAATTCAGGGAGTGTGATACCTCCAGCATTGTTCTTTTTTCTTAAGATAGCTTTGGCTCTTCGGGGTCTTTTGTGGTTCCAAACAAATCTGATGATTTTCTGTTCCGTTTCTTTAAAAAATGCCATTGGGATTTTGATGGGGATTGCATTAAATCTGTATATTGCTTTGGGTAATATGGCCATTTTAACTATGTTGATTCTTTCAATACATGAACACGGAATATTTTTCTATTTCTTTGTGTCTTCTTCAATTTCTTTTAAAAATGTCTTGTAGTTTTCAGCATATAGGTCCTTCACATCCTTGATTAAACTTATTCCTAGGTATATTATTCTTTTTGTTGCAATTGCAAAAGGAATTGTTTTTTGTTATTTGTTTATCTGAGATTTCATTGTTAGTATATAGGAATGCAATGGACTTTTGTACGTTGATTTTGTAGCCGGCAACTTTACTGTATTCGTTGATTGCTTCTAATAGCTTTTTGGTGGAGTCTTTAGGGTTTTCTATATATAGCATCATGTCATCTGCAAAGAGTGACAGTTTAACTTCTTCATTCCCAATTTGGATGCCGTTTATTTCTTTCTCTTGCTCTGGCAAGGACTTCCAACACTATGTTGAAAACCAGAGGTGATAGGGGAAAGCCCTGTCGTGTTCCTGAATGTAGAGCAAAGGGCTTCAGTTTTTCACCGTTAATTATGAGATTAGCAGACGGTTTGTCATATATGGCCTTTGTTATGTTAAAATGTCTTCCTTCTATACCTATTGTATTAAGTGTTTTAATCATAAATGGATGTTGTATCTTTTTCTGCATCAATTGATATAATCATATGATTCTTGTCCTTTATTTTGTTTATGTGATGTATCCCATTGATGGATTTGTATATGTTGAACCATCCTTGTGCCCCAGTGATGAACCCCACTTGGCCGTGATGAATAATCTTTTTAATACATTGTTGCACTCAATTTGCTAGAAGTTTGTTTAGGATTTTTTTTTAAGATTATTGGGGAAAGGGAACAGGACTTTATTGGGGAACAGTGTGTATTTCCAGGACTTTTCTTTTTTCCAAGTCAAGTTGTTGTCCTTTCAATCTTAGCTGTGCAGGGTGCCATTCAGCTTCAAGTTGTTGTTCTTTCAGCCTTTGTTGTGGAGGGCGCAGCTCAGCTCCAGGCCCAGTTGCCGTTACCGTTGCTAGTTGCAGGGGCACATCCCACCATCCCTTGCGGGAGTCGAACCAGCAACCTTGTGGTTGAGAGGACACACTCCAACTGAGCCATCTGGGAGCTCAGCGGCAGCTCAGCTCAAGGTGCTGTGTTCAATCTTAGTTGCAGGGGGTGGAGCCCACCATCCCTTGCCGGACTCGAGGAATTGAACTGGCAACCTTGTGGTTGAGAGCCCATTGGCCCATGTGGGAATTGAACCAGCAGCCTTCGGAGTTAGGAGCACAGAGCTCCAACAGCCTGATTCACGGGGCTGGCCCTTGTTTAGGGTTTTTGCATGGGTATTCATCAGAGACATTGGTCTGTAGTTTTATTTTTTGTGTTATCCTTACCAGGTTTTGCTATCAGGGTAATTTTGGCTTCATAAAATGAGTTAGGGAGTACTATCTCTTTTTCAATTTTTTGGAAGAGTTTGAGCAGAACTGGTATTAGATCCACTTTGAATGTTTGGTAGAATTCACTAGTGAAGCCATCTGGTCCCAAACTTTTGCTTTGGGGAAGGTTTTGGATGAGTGATTCAATTTTGTTACTGGTGATCGGTCTGCTTAGATTTTCCAGTTCTTCATGGTTCAGCCTTGGAAGGCTATATGTTTCTAAGAACTTGTCCATTTCTTCTAGGTTATTGAATTCGGTGGCATATAGTCCTTCATAGTATTCTTAGATGATCCTTTGTATTTCTTTTTTCTTAAGATAATTTTGGCTATCCGTGTGGTGTCCGTGATAACTTCCCCTTTTTCATTTCTGATTTTGTTTATTAGTGTCTTCTCTCTTTTTATCTTAGTGAGCCTAGCCGAGGGTTTGTCAATTTTCTTATTCTTTTCAAAGAACCAGCTCTTTGTCACATTGATATTTTCTAATATCTTTTTGTTCTCTATTTCATTTAGTTCTGCTCTGATTTTTATTATTTCCTTTCTTTTGCTGACGTTGAGTTTCATTTGTGCTTCTTTTTCTAGTTCTTTAAGGTGTAATTGGAGGTTATTTATTTGGGATTCTTCTTATTTCTTGAGATAGGCCTGTAATGATATAAATTTCCATCTTAAAACAGCTTTTGCTGCATCCCAAAAATTTTGGTAGGATGTATTTTCACTGTCATTTGTTTCTATGTATCTTTTGATCTCTCCTCTAATTTTCTTTGACCCAGTCGTTCTTTAAAAGTATGTTGTTTAATCTCCATGTATTTGTGTTTTTTCCTGCTTTCTTTTTGCAGTTGATATCCAATTTCCAAGCCTGTGATCAGAGAATATGCTTGGTATGATTTCAATCTTCTTAAATTTCCTGAGGTTTGTTTTATGTCCCAATATATCTATCCTTGAGAATGTTCCGTGTACACTAGAAAAAAATGTATAGTCTGATGTTTTAGGATGAAGTGCTCTATATATGTCAATTATGTCCATTTCATCTAATGTGTCATTTAGGACTACTATTTCATTATTTATTTTCTGTTTGAATGATCTATCCATAGCTGTCAATGATGTATTTAAGTCCCCTAGTATAATTGTGTTTTGATCAATTTCTCCCTTTAGTTCTGTTAGTATTTGCTTGGTATATTTCGGTGCTCCCTGACTGGGGGCATAAATATTGATGACTGTTATACCTTCCTGTTGTATTTACCATTATGAAATGTCCATCTTTGTCTCTTATTACCTTTTTCACCCTGAAGTCTGTTTCATCTGATATCATTATGGCTACATCTGATTTTCTCTGGATACCATTTGCTTGGAGTGTCAATTTCCACCCTTTCACTTTGAGTCTATGCTTGTCCTTGTAGCTGAGATGTGTCTCTTGGAGACAGCATATGGTTGGGTTTAGTTTTTTTGATCCAATCTGCTACTCTGTGCCTTTTTATTGGTGAGTTCAGTCCATTTACATTTAGGGTGATTATTGATATGTGAGGATTTCCTGTCATTCTATCTTTAGTTTTCTGGTAAGACTGTGTCTCCATTGTTTCTTTGCCTTTTTGTTGCTGTCTATTATTTCTGTGTGGTGGTATTCTCTGATGTTTCCCTCTGTTTCTTCTTTTATTATAGTATATATTTCAGTTCTGGATTGTTTTTGAGTGGTTACCCTTAAGTTTATGTAAAAGAAAGTTTGATATTTAGAGTATTCCATTTTGTTCAGCACGCTTACTTTCTCCATTCCCACATTCCAGTTCAGGCCTTTACTCTCCCCCTTTTTATGTTTTGGTTGCCACAAAGTGTCCCTGTTGATGGTTGTCGAATAGTCTCCTTTAGTATTTCTTGTAGTGCAGGTCATGTATTAGAAAATTCCCTCAGCTTCTGTATGTCTGGAAAGGTCTTTATTCCTCCTTCACATCTAAAGCATATCTTTGCTGGTATATTCTTGGCTCATAATTTCTCTCTTTCAATAGTTTGAATATTTGGTTCCACTCCCTCCTGGCTTGTAGAGTTTCTGCTGAAAAATCTGATTATATTCTAATGGGCTTTCCTTTGTAGGTGCCGTCTTCTTTTCCCTGGCTGCCTTGAGGATTCTTTCTTTGTCATGATTTTTGACAGCTTCAATACAATGTGTCTTGGAGAAGACCTGTTGGGATTGAGGTAATTAGGTGTTTATTTGCTTCTTGGATTTGAGGATCCTGTTCTTTCCGCAAGTTTGGGAAGTTCTCCTCAATTATGTGTTTGAATATACTCTTGTTCCCTTCTCTCTTTCTTCTCCTTCTGGTATGCCCATTATTCTTATATTGTTCTTTCTGATGGAGTCAGAAATTTCTTGTAGAGTTCTTTCATTTCTTTTAAGTCTCAAGTCTCTTTCTTCTTCCATCCGTGTCATTTGCAGGTTTCTATCTTCGATTTCACTGATTCCTTCCTCCTTCTGGTCAACTCCTCTACCTAAGATGGCTATTTCATTCTTCATTTCTTCTACTGAGTTCTTAACCTCCGGAAATTCTATTTGGTTCTTTTTTAAAAACTCAATCTCTTGGGCAAAGTGTTCATGTTGTTCTTTGATTGTGTTTCTGAGTTCATTAAACTGCTTGTCTGTGTTTTCTTGCATCTTATTGAGTTTTTTGAGAAATACAATCTTGAATTCTCTCATTTAAGTCACATATTTCCATATCTTTAAATTCCTTTCCTGGAGACTTTTCACTTTCTTTCTGAGCTGTCTTGTTGCCCTGGTTATTCATGGCGATTACTGATTTATTATTTCTCTTCCTAGACATCTGCAGGAGTGGGTTCTGCAATAGGTTGATCGAAAGAGGTCTTTCTTATGGTTTCCAGTACATGTTGTTAGAATGTTTTATTTTCTCTCCCACTGCAGCCTTTTGTTCTCTCTCACACTGTAGTGTTGTTATGTTTTCTCTGCACTATTTCAGCTTCTCACACAATGGGGGGGATTCCCTGGAAGGCGGGCTTCTCCTCTGTTAATAGTTTGCCTAGGTCATATGGTGCCGCCGCCTTGTGGGGATGCAGAGAGCTTCTGAAATTCCAAAGCTCTTCCTGCACTAGATTCAGAGCCCGTGTGCTTCAGCAATTCTGTTTACTCCTGCAGGGATCCACCCAGATAGGTGGGGACAGGGGCGGGGTGGGTTGTGAGAGGTGGCCCAGAGCCATGGCAGCGACCACCACCAGAGCCAGTCCTACTTCCACAGCTCCCTCCTCTTTGCCGGAACTAGTTGGGCTGCGAATCTGTGTGTGCAGACCACAGTTCTCAGAACTGCAAATATTCTGTTCTTTTGATCTGACACTGTTACTGTTCCGCTTCTAGCACTGGGCAGGTGGGGGCCAGGGGAGCTCTGGGAGGGTAAGAAGGGGGTGGCTAGGCTCAGTGCCTAAGGCTTCTGCTCTCTGCGGCAGTGAGGGCTTAAACCACCGTTTTCAGCCTTTTTTCCTCAGTCTTTGCTCCAAGGTCTCTGCCGTGAGCATTGGGTCCAGCCGTATTATATGCTGTCCCTTCAGCCCTGTGGGCCATAAGCGGAGCCCTAGCAGTCCAAGTTTTTTCCTCTCCTGCAGTTGCAGTAGTTCCTGGATGCAGCAAGCTCGGAGCACTGAGCTAGGTCTGCGTCCTCTGCCTGCATGGCTCCATCTCTGCACTTCTCTCTTCCCTCCTCCTCTGCTCACCCAATTTGCCCAGCTTTAGGTTATTTCTGTATTGTGCCTCTTAGTCTTGCCTGTCTGCTGTGCAGGGAGTCTTTTGTGAGTTATAGTTGTTCAATTTGTTGTAAATTCTAGGGGAGATTTCAAGAGGCTCACCTCATGCTGCCGTTTTCATGACATCCAGAATTTTTTTTTAAAATAAAGTTTATTTGATGACAAAGGTTTGTAAAGTTACATAGGTTTCAAGTGTACAATTCTGTGATAAATCATCTATATATCAGATTGTGTATTCAAAAAGATGAAATTGTGCCATTTGTGACAACATGGATTGATCTTGAGATTATTATGCTACATGAAATAAGTCACACAGAAAATCGAGAACCATATGATTTCACTGATATGTGAGATATAAAACAGAAATTTAATGAGTGGTTGTTTCTGGGGTTTATAGGAATGGGAAGAAATAAGGATGATGGCCCCCAGATTTTTACTTGAGTTACTGACTGAAGGCCAGTGCCATAAGCCAGGAAGCAACAAGCCTGCATTTATGTGTGTGGGTGATGTCCATGTAGCATTTTCATTCAATATATTACCTCATAGGTCTATGCCTTCAAAACAGAGGTTGGCTAGGCTGCTTGATGTTAAGGCTGCCAAACTCATGCTACTGTTCATTTAGGGACAAGCTTTACTCATTTAAAATACCTGCATGATAAATCATTTTCATAAGAGAAAGTTTCGTACACTGTTAGACATTGGTCATGTCTTGCCAAAGATACTGGTAGAAGTCCACACACCCAGTGTCCATAGCTTGTAATTAATTTGATTCTATGGCTTTTGTAGACATTGGCAGAATTATGCACTGTTCTTCCAATTCAAAAGTAGCTCTTTCTTCCACTAGGACTTCCCCCTCGTAGTCATGTATCAGCAGTATCCATCTAAGCTTAACACCAGTATCATCACAGCCTGGCCAGTTAGGTCCATGCAAATCAGATCCCCTGTGTTTACATTGTTGGGTAATTATCTGGGCATAGGAAAACATGGTGTAGAGACTGCATTTTAAGAGTCTGTGGATGAGGAGAAGGGGTTTTCCAAGAACTGAGAAGATAACTGAACATTCTAAATGAGAGGCAGATAGATCATAAGTGGTTTTATAAAATTCCTTTCCTTTTTTTTTTCTTGACAATTAAAATTTTTTTTATTGTTATCAGAACCCAAATATCAACTCAAAATACAATTCAAAGGTGATAGTATCAGGAACAGCAGTCGTCCTCCAGTAAAGAGAAATGCAAAGAAAGCCAAAAGCAAGTGTGTGTGAATGAAGGGTGAATGCAGTGTTACAATAGAAGAAAATACCCAAATCTGTCTATTTATGTATGTATGTATGTATCTATCCTATTTGTCTGTCTGTCCACCCATCCATCATCCATCCACCCATCCATCCATCATAATCCACCATCCATCATTCATCCAGGTATTCATCCATCCACCCACTAACCCACAAAGCCATCCAAGAAACCATCCATTCATTGCTCCAACAATCCACTCACCAATCATTCATCCATGCATCCATCCAGTCATCCATACAACCAGCCATTATCCATCCATAAACCGATCCATGCATTTCCACCTACCATTCATCATTCCATCAATCCATCCATCCATTCATCCATCCATCATCCACCATCCATCCATCCATCCTTCCATCCATTCATCCATCCATCCATCTATCTCTCCACCTATCCATTCACTCATAAATCCAACCACCCATCATCTATTCATCCATCATGTATTCACCATCCATCATTCCATCAATCCATCTTTCCAATCATTCGTCCATCCATCCATCCATCCACCCATTCATCCACCAATCATCATCCATCAACCACCCATCAGTCCATTCCTCTTTCCTCCATCCATTCATCCTCCCATCCATCATCCATCCATCCATGCATCCACGCATCCATCATCCATCCATCATCTATCCATTATCTGTACATCCATCCATCCACCTATCCATCATCCACCATCCATATATCCACCCATCATTCATCCATCCATCCATCCATCCTTCCACCATCCATCCAAACATGCACCATCCATTATCTTATGATCCATTATTCCATCCATCCTCCTAATTATCCATCCATCCATCCACTCAATTCTCCATCCATCCACCTATTCATCATTCATCCTTCCATCCATCTATCCATCCACTTATCCATTCATCCATCCATCATTCTCCATTCACCATCCATTATCCATCCATCAGCTAGCCATCCATCATCCATCTATCCATCCATCCATCCATCCATCATCCATCCATCCGTCATCCATCCACCCACCCATCCATCATCTATTTACCATGCATCCATCCATCCATCCATCATCCATCCACTCATCCTTCCATCCATTTATCCATTCACCCATGCATCATCTATCCATCCATCCATCATCCTCCATTCATCCATCTATCATCCATGAATCCATCCATCCATCCATCCATCCATCCATCATCCATCTACCCACCTATCATCCATCCATCCACCCACCCAGTCATCATCCATCCATTTATCCATCCATTCATCCATGCATCCATCCATCATACTGCATCCACCATCCATTCATCTATCCATGTATTCATCTATTCATCCCTGTATTCATCTATCTACCCATGCATTATCCATTCATCCATCTACCCATCATTTATCTATCCATCAATCATCCACTCATCCACCATCCATCCATGCATCCACCCATCCATCCATCCATCCATCCATCCATCATCCATTCTTCCACCAACCGTCCATCCACCCATCTATCATTCATCCTTCCATGCAGCTATCTATCTATAATTTACCTCCATCTGTTAGAGCCACAAAACAAGACCTTCAACATAGGAGTCACTATTTTTAAAAGTACAATTTCCAGTCACACTCCCTAGCATCTCTTTGCTTTAGGACCCTGTTGGTTTTAGCTTTTTGGAGCACAGAACATAAGAGTAGATAATTGAGTTCTTAAACTTAATGTCTCTGTTTAATGGCTTCAAGGTCTAAGAAGATTTTCTACATTTTCAAATGGTTGGAATAAAACAGAAGAAAATCACTATTTTGTGACCAATGAAAATGATTTGGAATTAAAAATTTTGTTTTCCTATATAAAGTTGTATTGGACATACCAGGCCCATTCATTTATGTGTCATCTACAGTTGCTGTGGCTGAAGAAAATGGAATTTTTCAGAACTGAGGATATTTTGCTACAAAAGCAGAATTGAGTAGTCTCAATGGAGACCAAATGTCTTGCAATGTACTATTTGGCCATTAGAGAAATTTGCTGGTTCTTGCTTAGAATGACAGTGACAACCTGCAGAGTCTGAGAAGGCATTCAAGGAAAACTACCTAGAAAAATTTATGCATATTCATAACTTAATGAGTTTTAGTAAATTCACCAATTTATGCAACCATTACCACAATCCAGTTTAGAAAATTCTGTAACCTCAATAAGATCTCAAATTCCTATTCATTGTTTATTCCATTTCTACCTCCAGCCATAGGCAATCTACTTTGTGTCTCTGTAGGATTGCCTTTTTTGAAATTTCATTTAAGTGGAATCATATGATAGGTGGTCTTTTGCATCTGTCTTTTTTCACTTGACATAATGTTTTCAAGGTTCATCCATGTTATAGTATGTATCAGTACCTAATTTTTTAAATTTTATTTTTATTGATTGATTGGAATGTAATTGACATATGCATATTACACTGTGTAAGTTTAAGGTGTATAACCTGTTGATTTGATACATTATATATTGCATTATGATAGCTACTGTAACGTTAGCTAACACCTCCATCACCTCACATATTTAGCATTATTTTTGGAGGTAAGAACATTTAATATCCACTCTCTTAGCAACTATCAAGTATGTAATAATATCATATTGTTAACTATAGTAATCATTCTGTACATTAGATTTCCCAGGACTTATTCATCTTATAACTGAAAATTTGTACCTTTTGACCAAGATCTCCTCCATTTCCCCTACCCCATCCCATGGTAACCACCATTATACTCTTTGTTTCTGTGGGTTCAGCTTTTATAGATTCCACATATATGAGTAAGTGAGGTCATGCAGTATTTGTCTTTTTCTGTCTGACTTATTTCACTTAGCATAATACCCTTCAGGTTCATCCATGTTGTTACAAATAGTAGGATTCATAGAGCCTATTTCAAAGCAGGCTATTTAGGTGGTGGTTTTTAGTTCTCCCTCTCAGATTGACAGTCCTGACTTGTCTATGAGATTCATCTGCCCACTTGCAGAGATCCATAGCTTGGCTTAGATGGTTTGAACAGCACTAGGCATTCTGTTGAACTTTTTTTTTTTACTTTTTCTCCATTTCATTGGTTGTCTTTCCCTTTTTTTTTTTTAAAGATTTTATTGGGGAAGGGGAACAGGACTTTATTGGGGAACAGTGTGTACTTCCAGGCCTTTTTTCCAAGTCAAAGTGTTGTCCTTTCAATCTTAGTTGTGGAGGATGCCATTCAGCTTCAAGTTGTTGTCCTTTCAGTCTTAGTTGTGGAGGGCGCAGCTCAGCTCCAGGTCCAGTTGCCATTGCTAGTTGCAGGGGGCGCAGCCCACCATCGCTTGCGGGAGTCGAACCGGCAACCAGCCAACTGGGCCATCCAGGAGCTCAGCAGCAGGGACTGGAGGAATGGAACTGGCAACCTTGTGGTTGACAGCCCACTGGCCCATGTGGGAATCAAACCAGCAGCCTTCGGATTTGGGAGCACGGAGCTCTAACTGCCTGAGCCACTGGGCTGGCCCTGTTGAACTGTTTTTGATTGTGGCTTCTTATCAGTTAATCCAGTCCTCTGTTATGGCCATGTAGTTCCTCTTTTACATATTCAACCACCATTGCAGACTATGTCTACCCCACTCAAACTCGTTTATTCCAACAGAAGTCAGTTTAAATCCACCCCTATTTCCTGTTACCCATGACTTATGTGAACTTGGGGGTATCACTTAGTATTTCAGTCTCAATTTCTTCACTTATAAACGGGGATGTTAAGAGCACACATAGCTCATAGGGCTCTAGGAAGATTAAATGAAATAATGTCACGCCTGGCTCATGGTACATATTCGCCCACGAATGTGTATGTGATCATTTGCCTTCTAGTTGATTTTCTGAACCCTAGAATATGTGTGCATGTGAATAAACAACAGTACACTTTAATTTATGCACTTGGTTATTTATGTGTTTAGTTAGATAGTTACTTATTGTGCTTAGCTAATAGTTCAAAGCACTGATTGTCATACCATCCTGTCTTGATTTGAATCCTGGGTCAGTCAATTATAATCTTCTAACTACTGTGTTTCCCTGAAAATAAGACCGGTTCTTGTATTAATTTTTGCTCCAAAAGATGCATTAGGGCTTATGTTCAGGGGATGTCATCCTGAAAAATCATGCTAGGGCTTATTTTCCAGTTAGGTCTTATTTTGGGGGAAACACGGTAACTGAGCATTACTTTTTTTTTTTTTTTTCTTTTTTTTTTTTTTTTTATTAATTAGTTTCAGGTGCACAAGACAAAGCAAAACTTAGACATTTATCATTTATATCCCTCACACTGTGTGAACCCCCCTCCCCCCATCCACTATCCCTCTGTACGTTCCCAAAACCTCTCACCTTCCCCTTATCCCCACCCCCCCGCCCCTCTAGCAACCCTCTGTTTTTCCTCCATGTTTCCAAAACTGTTTCTGATTAGTTCATTCACTTATTCTTTTCTTTAGATTCCACATATAAGTGAGATCATATGGTATTTGTCTTTCTCTTTCTGACTTATTTCACTTAACATAATGTTCTCTAGGTCCATCCATGTTGTTGCAAATGGTAAGATTTCTTTCTTCTTTATGGCTGCGTAATACTCCATTGTATAAATGTACCACAGTTTCTTAATCCAGTCATCTACTGATGGGCATTTCGGTTGTTTCCAGGTCTTGGCTATTGTATATAGTGCTGCAATAAACATAGGAGTGCATAAAGATTTTTGAATTGGAGTTTTGGATTTCTCCGGATAGATACCTAGGAGTGGGATTGCTGGATCATAAGGTAGTTCCATTTTCAGATTTTTGAGATATCTCCAAACTGTTTTCCATAGTGGCTGCACCAATCTGCATTCCCACCAACAGTGCACCAGCGTTCCCTTTTCTCCGCATCCACGCCAGCACTTGTTGTTTGTTGATTTATTGATGATAGCCATCCTGACTGGGGTGAGGTGGTATCTCATTGTGGTTTTTATTTGCATTTCTCTAATGGTTAGTGAGGTTGAACATTTCTTCATATGTCTGTTTGCCATCTGTGTGTCCTTTTTAGAAAAATGTCTCTTCATGTCCTCTGCCCATTTTTTAATTGGGTTGTTTGTTTTTTTGGAGTTGAGTTGAGTGAGTTTTTTATAAATTTGTGATATTAACCCCTTATCAGATATATCATTGGCAAATATCTTTTCCCAATCAGTAGGATCCCTTTTTGTTTTATTGATGGTTTCCTTTGCTGTGAAAAAGCTTTTTAGTTTGATGTAATCCCACATGTTTATTTTTCCTCTTACTTCCCTCGCGCGAGGGGATATATCAGATAAAATCTTACTCCGGGTAATGTCTGTGAAGTTTCTTCCTATATTTTCTTCTAGGAATTTTATGGTTTCAGATCTTACATTTAAATCTTTAAGCCATTTTGAATTTATTTTTGTATGTGGTGTAAGGAGGTGATCCAGCTTCATCTTTTTGCATGTGTCTGTCCAAGTTTCCCAGCACCATTTATTGAATAGACTGTCTTTACCCCACCGTACATTCTTGCTTCCATTGTCATAGATTAAGTGGCCATATAGGCATGGATTTATTTCTGGACTCTCTATTCTGTTCCATTGATCTATGGGTCTGTTTTTATGCCAGTACCATGCTGTTTTGATTACTGTAGCCTTGTAGTATAATTTGAAGTCAGGTATTGTTATACCTCCCACTTTGTTCTTATTTCTCAAGATTGTTGAAGATATCCGGGGTCTTTTGTTATCCCATATAAATTTTAGGATTATATGTTCTATTTCTGTGAAAAATGTCGTTGGTAGTTTGATAGGAATTGCGTTGAATATATATATTGCCTTAGGCAGTATGGACATTTTAACTATATTAATTCTTCCTATCCATGAACATGGTATGTGTTTCCATCTATTTGTATCTTCTTTCATTTCTTTCTTCAGTGTCTTATAATTTTCTGAGTACAGATCTTTTACTTCTTTGGTTAAATTTATTCCCAGGTATTTTATAGTCTTTGGAGCAATTGTAAATGGAATTGTCTTTTTAATTTTTCCTTCTGATGTTTTATTATTGGTATATACAAATGCAACTGATTTCTGAATATTAATTTTGTATCCTGCTACTTTACTAAATTCATCTATCAGCTCTAATAGTTTCTTGGTGGAGTCTTTAGGGTTCTCTAAATATAGTATCATATCATCTGCATATAATGACAGTTTTACTTCCTCCTTACCGATTTGGATGCCTTTTATTTCTTTTTCTTGTCTGATTGCTGTGGCTAGAACTTCCAGCACTATGTTGAATAGAAGTGGAGAAAGTGGGCAGCCTTGCCTTGTTCCTGATTTTAAGGGGAATGGTTTTAGTTTTTCCCCATTGAGTATGATGTTAGCTGTGGGTCTATCATATATGGCCTTTATTATGTTGAGATATGATCCTCTATTCCCACTTTCTTAAGGGTTTTTATCATGAATGGCTGCTGAATTTTATCAAATGCTTTTCTGCGTCAATTGATATGATCATATGATTTTTATTTTTCATTTTGTTAATGTGGTGTATCACATTAATTGATTTATGGATGTTGAACCACCCTTGCATACCAGGGATGAATCCCACTTGATCATGGTGTATAATCTTTTTAATATATTGCTGAATTCTGTTTGCTAGTATTTTGTTGAGGATTTTTGCATCTATGTTCATTAGCGATATCGGCCTGTAGTTTTCTTTTTTGTGGTGTCTTTGTCTGATTTTGGGATCAGGGTGATAGTGGCTTCGTAAAAGTGTTTGGGAGTCTTCCTTCCCTCTGGATTTTTTGGAAGAGTTTGAGGAGAATAGGTGACAATTCTTTTTGGAACGCTCTGTAAAATTCACCTGTAAAGCCATCTGGTCCAGGGCTTTTGTTTGTTGGGAGATTGTTGATTACTGATTCAATTTCCTTGGTGGTAATCAGTCTATTCAGGTTTTCTGTCTCCTCTTGAGTTAGCCTTGGGAGGTTGTATGCATCTAGGAAATTGTCCATTTCTTCCAGGTTGTCAAATTTGTTGGCATACAGTTGCTCATAGAAATTTCTTAGGATTTTTTGTATCTCTGCAGTGTCTGTTGTCACTTCTCCTCTTTCATTACTGATTTTATTAATTTGGGTCCTCTCTCTTTTTTAATGAGTCTGGCTAAAGGTTTGTCAATTTTGTTTATCTTCTCTAAGAACCAACTCTTGGATTCATTGATCTTTTGTATTGTTTTTCTGGTTTCTATTTCATTTATTTCCGCTCTGATCTTTATTATCTCCTTCCTTGTACTCCTTTGGGCTTATTTTGTTGTTCTTTTCCAGATCCCTTAAGTGTGAAGATAAACTGTTGATTAGTGATGTTTCTTGTTTCTTTAGGTAGGCCTGCAGTGCTATGAACTTCCCTCTTAGGACTGCTTTCGCTGCATCCCATAGATTTTGGGTCGTTGTATTTTCATTTTCGTTTGTCTCGAGATATCTTTTGATTTCTTCCTTGATCTCCTGTTTGACCCATTCATTGTTTAGTAACATATTATTCAGCCTCCATGAATTTGTGTGTCTTCCAGTCTTTTTCCTGTAGTTCATTTCTAATTTCATAGCACTGTGGTCAGAGAAGACAATTGGTATGATTTCAATTTTCTTAAATTTATCCAGACTTGCTTTGTGGCCTAACATATGGTCTATCTTGGAGAATGTTCCATGTGCTTGAGAAGAACGTGTATTCTGCAGCATTGGGGTGGAATGCTCTGAAAATATCAGTTAAATCCAAGTGGTCCAATGTGTCATTTAAGGCTGTTGTTTCCGTATTGATTTTCTGTCTGGAAGACCTGTCCCTTGTTGTCAGAGGTGTGTTGAAGTCCCCTACTATGATAGTGTTACTGTTGATCTCCATCTTTATGTCAGTCAATATCTGTTTTATATATTTAGGTGCTCCTATGTTGGGTGCATAGATGTTTACTAGGGTTATATCCTCTTGTCAAATTGATCCCTTTATTATTATATAGTGTCCATCTTTGTCTTTTAATATTTTCTTCATTTTAAAGTCTATTTTGTCAGAGATAAGTATTGCAACTCCAGCTTTTTTCTCATTTCCATTTGCATGGAATATCTTACTCCAACCCTTCACTTTTAGCCTGTGTGTGTCTTTTGATCTGAGGTGAGTCTCTTGTATACAGCATATACAAGGGTCTTGCTTTCTTATCCATTCAGCCACCCTATGTCTCTTGATTGGAGCATTTAAACCATTTACATTTAAAGTGATTATTGATAAGTACATAGTTATTGCCATTTTTAAATTTGTGGATAAATTGTTTTCGTCTTTCTTCTATTTACAGAAGTCCTTTTAGTATTTCTTGCAATGCTGGCTTGGTGGTAATGAATTCCTTTAGCTTATTCTTTTCTGGGAAGCTCTTTATCTCCCGTCAATTTTAAATGATAGCCTTGCTGGATAAAGCAACCTAGGTTGTAGGCCTTTGTTTTCCATCACTTTGAGTATCTCCTGCCACTCCCTCCTGGCCTTCAATGTTTCTGCAGAAAAGTCATTTGATAGTCTTATGGGAGTTCCCTTGTATGTAACCCTCTGTCTTTCTCTTGCTGCTTTTAGGATTCTCTCTTTGTCTTTAATCTTTGCCATTTTAGCTATAATGTGTCTTGGAGTGGACCTGTTTGGGTTTATCCTGGTTGGAACTCTCTGCACTTCCTGGACTTGTATGTTGGTTTCCTTCATCAGGTTAGGGAAATTTTCAGACATTATTACTTCAAATATGTTCTCAATCCCTTGTTTCTTCTCTTCACCTTCTGGTATTCCTATGATGCATGTTGTTGCGCTTGATGTTATCCCATAGGTCTCTTAAACCATCTTCATTGTTTTTTATTCTTTTTCTTTCTGTTGTTCTGTTTGGGTGATCTCTGCTAACTTGTCTTCTAAGTCGCTGATTCGATCCTCTGCTTCATCTAACCTGCTGTTAATTCCTTCAAGTGAGTTCTTTATTTCGGTAACTGTGTTCTTTAGTTCTAACTGGTTGTTCGTTATGATTTCTACATCCTTCTTGATGTCCTCTCTAAGTTCCTTAAACATTCTTATCATCAGTATTCTGAACTCTGTCTCTGACAGTTTGGTTACCTCTGCTTCATTTAGTTCCATTTCTGAAGGTTTCTTCTGTTCTTTTATTTGGGATATGTTTCTTTGTTTCCTCATTCTGGCTGACTCTCTGTGTTTGCTTCAATGTATTAGATAGGTGCCCTGGAGTTCTTAGTTCTTGCTGGATTAGTATATAATAAATGTCCTTTATATTTGACTTGCACTACTTCGTTCTTCTCCCCTGCGTGTGCTCTAAAAGTGACTCTTGTGTTGTGTATATTGTCCTGTTAAAGAAGATCCTTAATTGCTTTTCGCTTGTGAGTAGGTGGAGTTAACTCCTAGGCTGACTAGTTGTGAGACTTGGCTTTGCCCACGCAGGGTATTCTGCTGCGTGAGGATTGACCGCTTAGATGTGGTTTGCCCTTTGGCCTCTATGTGCCTGTAAAGAATCCCCTCTGAGTGTGTCACTTGTAGGTCAAACCCGGTAGTACTCTGGCTTGGTCTGGAGTTGGCCGCTGGGTATGTTGAATCTTGTGCCTCTTAAGCTGGGCACTGGTAGGGCAATTACAGAACAAAGCAAATCACCAAGCACAACAATAACAACAAGGAAAAGTCAAATACATTCACATGTAAAAAACAATCGACAACCCCCACTCGACATAGGCAAAGATGTCAGAAATATAAAGACAAATCAAAACAGAACAAAAAAAAAAAACAGCGCCAGTTGTGGCTTAAGCCCACCAAGTAATCTCCAGGTTGTTCTCTGCTATAGCACAGAGTCCCCACTCGACACAGGCAAAGATGTCAAAAATATAAAGACAAATCAAAACAGAACAAAACAAGCAAACAAACAAACAAACAAACAAAAACCACAGCGCCAGTTGTGGCTTAAGCCCACCAAGTGATCTCCAGGTTGTTCTCTGCTATAGCATAGAGTCCCCACTCGACACAGGCAAAGATGTCAAAAATATAAAGACAAATCAGCACAGAACAAAAAACAAACAAACAAACAAAAAACAAACAAACAAAAAACAAACAAACAAACAAAAAACAGCGCCAGTTGTGGCTTAAGCCCACCAAGTAATTTCCAAGTTGTTCTCTGCTGTAGCACAGAATCCCCACTCGACACAGGCAAAGATGTCAAAAATATAAAGACAAATCAACACAGAACAAAAACAAACAAACAAACAAAAAACAAACAAACAAAAAACAAATAAACAAACAAAAAACACAGCGCCAGTTGTGGCTTAAGCCCACCAAGTAATCTCCAAGTTGTTCTCTGCTGTAGCACAGAATCCCCACTCGACACAGGCAAAGATGTCAAAAATATAAAGACAAATCAAAACAGAAAGAAAAGAAAAAAAAAAAAAAAAAAAGATAGCGCCAGTTGTGGCTTAAGCCCACCAAGTAATCTCCAGGTTGTTCTCTGCTGTAGCACAGAATCCCCACTCGACACAGGCAAAGATGTCAAAAATATAAAGACAAATCAACACAGAACAAAAACAAACAAACAAACAAAAAACAAACAAACAAACAAACAAAAAACACAGCGCCAGTTGTGGCTTAAGCCCACCAAGTAATCTCCAAGTTGTTCTCTGCTGTAGCACAGAATCCCCACTCGACACAGGCAAAGATGTCAAAAATATAAAGACAAATCAAAACAGAAAGAAAAGAAAAAAAAAAAAAAAAAAAAAAGACAGCGCCAGTTGTGGCTTAAGCCCACCAAGTAATCCCCTGCGTATTGTGCAGGTAGAGCCGGTCACCTGATGCCCAGAGTGACTCTGAGGCTGCAGCTTTAGATGCGTGGGGCTGAGGGGTCTGGACAGTAGGTTTTACAAAGTCAGTGCAGTTTCTGCCCTTGCCGGCACATATGCACACCGAGAATAGCACCACCAGCCCTGTGTCCAGCTCTCCTGAGTCTTAGGGCACCTCTTCCCTGTGTGTGTGTGTGTGGCCGGCAGGGAATTCCTCAGCTGCTGAAAGCTGAGTGCTGTATCTGCCACTTACTGCTGATCCCTGGGAGTGCCTCCACCGATGTAATTGCCCCGCCCTAGGCAGGCCAGAAAGGGTGGGGGCTGGGGATGGAAAGAGGGGTCTTCTCTTTCCCAGCCCAGCTGTGTCACACCCCACCCACAGGCCAGAAACGGTGGTATCTGGGGGTGGATGAGTCTTCTGTCTCCTAGTCCAGGGCAAACCACACTCTTCTCAGCCTCTTCCCTGGGCCAGAGCCAGCGGCCAGTCTTCCCTTAGCCCAAACCCCAAGGCTCCTCTGTAATCTGACACTGCTCTTCAGATCAGGAGCCAGTTCAAGTCTCTGGAAGGGTGGGGGTAGGATTGGAAGAGCGGGGGGAGGGGCCCAGGTATGGAGTTTAATAGCTTCAAATGCTAGATATCCTCCCTCTGTGGGGGGGAGAGGTCTGCTGTGGGACGCAAAGTAGAGTCCGCCACCTGGGTTTTGTGTTCTCTCTTTTGTCCTGGGAACCCCTGCATCTCTGCAGCTGGGGATGTGTTTGCCCCGCTCTAGGCTGGCTAGAAAGGGTGGGGGCTGGGGATGGAAGGAGGGGTCTTCTCTTTCCCAGCCCCGCTGTCTTAACACTCTTCCCGCAGGCCAGAAAAGGTGGTGGCTGGGGGCGGAAGATTCCCAGCTCCTAGCCTCCTCCCTGGGCCCGCCTGTCTTCCCGGAGCCGGGGCTCCAAGGCGCCTCTGTAATCTGCCGCTGCTCCTTAGTGCAGGGGCTAGATCAAGTCTCTAGAAAGGCGGGGGTAGGGTCGGAAGAGCGGGGGAAGGTGCCCAGGCACGGAGTCTGTGTTCCTTGTCCGGCCCAAGGACCAACTGAGGTTATTAGCTGAAGTTAATGCTGGATATGCTGCCCCTGCAGCGGGAGAGGTCCGCTGTGGGACGAGGGGCAAAACGCCCACCTCGTGGCTTCCGGGCTCTCCTCCGTCCTGGGATATCCTGCGATCTGTAGCCGTGGGTGTGGGCTGGAATTTCACAGGCACAGGTGCGGAGCAGATTTCCACAACCCGAGGGTGGGGGCCGAATTTCTACCGCCACAGGTGTGGACCGCGATCCCAACCCGCGTCCCCACCGCCGCCGCAGGTGCGGCGTGTCTCCGCTCCGCTCCCTTCCTTCTTCCCCTGCTCGCCCAATTTTTCCCCACCTGCAAGAAATCCCTGCGCGAGTCTCTTCGCTGTTCTGCGTGATGAGCAGAGAGTCCTTTGATGGGTTATAAGCTTCCCATTTCTGATAAGATCCGACGGAGAACTCAAAAAGTGCGCCCCGCTGCCGCCATTGCTATCAGCATTACTTTTTAATACCAGTAAAGTTGAAATGATAATAGTGCCTACTTCCTAAGTTTTATGAAGATTAAAGGACATAACACATACAAAGCTGTTAAACAGCTCTAAGCAATAATTTGCACAGTATTTTAATTATTATTAACAGTAACTTTTCATTTTAAAATTGATCATGGATACTTTCTTTTCATTGCACAGGTTGTTAAATCATCTGTTAAAATGTTGCATGATATTGGACTTCAAGGTGTTGGCTAACACAACCTGTTTCTGCCTTATTCTTGGCCACTTGGTTGATTAATAAAAGTATCACCTCTCCTTGGAGTGTGTGAAAATGTCTCCATTCTTTGCCAGACGGGTTTCCGATAAATGGCATTTTAATTTTAATTTGTGCTTGCTGCTTATTGATGAGGGTAGTTGTCATTACACTTACTGGACTGGTATTTCAGTATTTCTGAATTATAAGTTTAAATTTTGGCAAGAGGATGAGAGATGTGACTTCTTACAGAGTGAAGGAGAAAGATGTTTTGGGGGGGTGTTTTACGTATGTGTGTAGAAGCAGGAAACTGACAGACACCTTTTATAAATAGTGAGTGGACACATGGCAAGATGTGATGTCAACTAAATTTCTATTTGCTTAGGCTAATTGATAGATACAGCAAACAAAATATTTCCAAACATCATGTTGTACACCTAAATTTACATGATTTATATTTGCCAATTATACCTCAATAAAGCTGGAAGAAATAAAAAACTGACTGACTTGTGAAAGAAAGCTAAATCTAAATATTTCAGGAATGTGTATATATACCACAACTTCTTTATCCATTCATCTATCGAAGGACATTTTGATTGTTTCCATCTCTTGGCCACCGTAAACAAAGCTGCAATGAACAATGGAGCACACGTGTCTTTATGGATAAATGTTTTCAGATTTTGGGGGTAGATACCCAGGAGAGGGATTGCTGGGTCATATGACAATTCTATTCGTAATTTTTTGAGGAACCTCCACACTGCCTTCCATAGAGGCTGCACCAATCTGCATTCCCACCAACGGTGTATGAGGGTTCCTTTTTTTCCACAGCCTCTCCAACACTTGTTACTATTTGTCTTGTTGATGATAGCCATTTTAACTGGGGTGAGGTGATATCTCATTGTGGTTTCTATTTGCGTTTCTCTGATGATTAGTGATGTTGAGCATTTTTTCATATGTCTATTTGCCATTTGTATGTCCTCTTTGGAGAAATGTCTCTTCAGGTCCTCTGCCCATTTTTCAATTGGGTTGTTTGTTTTTTTGTTGTTGAGTTGCATGAGTTCCTTGTATTTTGGATATTAGCCCCTTATCGGAGGCACTGTTTGCAAAAATCTTCTCCCATTCAGTTGGTTGCCTCTTTATTTTGTCGATGGTTTCTTTTGCTGTACAGAAGCTTTTAAGTTTGATATGGTCCCATTCATTTATTTTAGTTTTTACTTCCCTTGCCTTTGAAGTCAAATTCATAAAATTCTTTTTGAACCCAAGGTCCAAAAATTTAGTACTTTTTTTTTTTCATTGCTGTTTATTGTTTCAGGTGTTATGTTTAGATCTTTGAGCCATTCTGGACACATCGTGACAGATACAAAAACTCACAGACACAGACAACAGTTTAGTGGTTACCAGAGGGTAAGAGGGGATGGTGCTGGTAGATGAGGGTAAGTAGGGTCAAATATATGGTGATGGAAAGAGAACTGACTCTGGGTGGTGAACACACAATGTGATATATAGATGATATAATACAGAATTGTACACTTGAAGCCTATGTAATTTTATTGGCCATTGACACCTCAATAAATTTTAATTGAAAAGAAAAAGAAATGGGATGATAACCTGAAAATAAAAGACCTTTCCAAGTGAGAGGCATCAAGCATTTACAGAGATCATTGAGAAAAGATATTTGGGAATCATTAATTCAGGTGGAAGCCCAAATATGTTCCAATTAGGAAGCAAATGCCAGGGGTATTTATAGGAAAGGGAACAATCACATCAATAGAAAGAAGGCATTTCCATTGGTGCAAATAAAAATAGTGATGCTAATTTTAAACAATGTTTTTAATTTTCAGTGTAGTAGTCATCAGTCTGGTGGTCATATCTGCTTTCTTGTTGTCTTTGGGACAAACAGTTCTTTGGGACACAAGGTAGCTTAGGTCCAGTCCAAAGGTTAGTTAGCCCTGTTTTAACATCCCAAAGGTTTGAGGAATAAGAGATGCAATTCAGTTCCTCTGGGATGACAGTTCTGACTCCATTTTACAGTGGTTCCATTTATATCGCTGTTTACAAGGGTCAACAATTTGAGATTGTGATGGGTACCAGTGTTGAATGGCAGTTAATTAACTTTAATTTGGTGCCTGGTTTTGGCGTTCCTGTCTGAGAAGAAGAAAGAGGAAATGGATAACTTTAGATTTGATTCTGATGATTCTGGTCTGTAATGCAAACTCATGCTCTTTGTGAAATTTCTTTCATATGCCTTTTGCCACTTCCCTTTCTGTCTACCCATCACAGCAGATCCATAGCTTTGCTGACCTATAACTCCCAAGATGGTAGTTAAATTGTGAGATATTTTTCTGATTGAATCACTTCCTGCAGTAGCAGGGTCGTAAGAAGAGGGTGTCCTACTTAGTGGCTTATCTTATCTTGACAGGACCATTGCTAACACTAAACCCGACACAGTCTTTTAATTTTTTCCCTGGAGCATATTAACCACGCTCTCTGAAAAGTCACACATTCGAGGTACATAACAACTTTTCCTCCTCCTGTTGCCTATAGATTTATAACAAGGTCATTTATGTTAAATGTGCCTTTCATCAAAGCACACTAGTAAAACTAAAGGGGTAACCTAGTCTTAAAACAGCCAGGGGCACTAGAGCTAAGAGAATCTAAGTTCTGTCTGATTTATCTTTTCTTCTCCTACGTCAAATCATAAAATGTCAACTTTGTGTAGACTCCTATTCAGTCAAGTCTACTAATGAAGCTTCTTACCTTTAGAAATTCTTCATTTCTTCTTCAGGTCTCCTGAATCTTAAGAAGATGTTCACATTGACACAATAAAATCACCTCTTATTTAGTGCCTTGGAAAAAGCATCCCCCAAACACGATCTTATATAATCTTGTCCTTCTCAGGAGGGCGAACAATGTTCCTCAGAAGACAGAGTAATTTGAGTGACCAACCTCAAAAGGGTTAGAGGCTGGGTTGAAAATAATAAGTTGATTATTCAGATAAAATTTTAGACTCTGAAAACTGATTGCCTTGCTTTGAAATCACCTTAGCTCCATTACAAGCTAAAAAGTGGCAGATGGTAGGAAATGAGAACCTGTGTTGGAATAGTATAGTCTGACTTTGAGTTCTGTCTCTGTTACTAGCTGTGTGACATGGGGTATGTGACATGGGGTATGTGACATGGGGTACGTTAGATACTTCCTGTGTCTCCATTTCATTATCTCCAAGTAGCCACAGTAACCCCCTATTTCAGAGTAGAATGTTTTAAATATATCTAATTCTAAAACGTGCTTAGCACATATGAGCTTAATACTAGCTGCTTCTGTCAATTACATTTTTCTATTATTATATTTAACTAACTAGGTTACTTTTATTCATTGAGCTCTTTTATTTTTGTTTTTCTCCATGAAAACCTTCAGATATTAGACTATTCTTATTAGTTTCCACAGTATCCCCTCATCAATAACTAAAATGCCTTATCTTTTGAACACATAATGGTTTCAAGTGCCCTCACCATTTTCCTAAAAATCAAAATATTTTTTCTAAATACAAAGATCCCCTATATAAATATAAAATTAAAGCAATATTGAAAAACATAAGGAAATTTAACACCCAGAAGCAACCAACAGAACAAAATAAATTTTGAGAAGTCTGTGTATATGAATACATAAACACTTAAAGATTATATTTTCTCAAGATTTTTTTTTAAGTTTTTTTATTAGGGAAGGGGAACAGGACTTTATTGGGGAACAGTGTGTACTTCCAGGACTTTTTTCCAAGTCAAGTTGTTGTCCTTTCAGTCTTAGTTGTGGAGGGCGCAGCTCAGCTCCAGGTCCAGTTGCTGTTACTAGTTGCAGGGGGCACAGCCCACCATCCCTTGCGGGAGTCGAACCGGCAACCTTGTGGTTGAGAGGATGCGCTCCAACCAGCTGAGCCATCCAGGAGACAGCTCAGCTCAAGGTGCCATGTTCAATCTTAGTTGCAGGGGGCAGAGCCCACCATCCCTTGCGGGACTCGAGGAATTGAACTGGCAACCTTGTGGTTGAGAGTCCATTGGCCCATGTGGGAATCGAACCGGCAGCCTTCGGAGTTAGGAGCATGGAGCTCTAACCGCCTGAGCCACCGGGCTGGCCCCTTTCTCAAGTTTTTATGGACATCATTTGAGGTCAGCAAATACCGTTGTAAATTAGCTTGAAACTATTGTGTATATGGACATAACATCATATATTCTAATATCTTCTATTGATATGGATTTTACTCTCAATCTTTTATCAGCGGTGATATTGCTCTCAATCATTTATCAAGGCGATGCTAAGAATTTTGATTTAAACTTCCGGAAAAATGGCGGAGTGAGGTGAGCCTCTGTAAAGCTCCCCTGGAATTAACAAAGAATCGAACAACAAAAACTCCACAAAGGACTCCCTGCACAGCAGACAGGCAAGATGAAGAGGCCCACTACCGACTGAAATCACCTACAGGTGGGACATTTGTGCGAGTGGAGGGAGGAGGAAAGGGAGAAGTGCGTGGAGACGGAGCCGCGCAGGCGCAGGACGCAGAACTGGCTCAGTGCTCCGAGCTCGCTGCTTCCCGAAACTACCGCAGCTGCGAGTGAGGGAAGAACTCGGACTGCTAGGGCTCCGCCAGGGCTCCACAGGGCTGAAGGGACAGCATATAACACGGCTGAACCCAACGCTCACAGCAGAGACCTCGGAGTAAAAACTGAGGGAAAAAGGCTGAAAACGGTGGTTTAAGCCCTCACTGCCGAGCAGAGAACGGAAGCCTTAGGCACTGAGACTAGCCGCCCCCTCCCTCCCCTCCCAGAGCTCGCCCCGCCCCCACCTGCCCGGTGCTAGAAGCGAAACAGTAGCAGTGTCAGATCAAAACAACAGAAAATTTGCTTTTTTGAGAACTGTGGACAGCTGACACAAATTCACAGCCCAACTAGTTCTGGCAAAGGGGAGAGAGCTGTGGAAGCAGGACCGGCTGTGGTGGTGGTCGCCGCCATTGCTCTGGCCCACCTCTCACAACTCACCCCACCCCTGACCCCACCTATCTGGGCAGATCCCTGCAGGAGTAAACAGAACTGCTGAAATATACGGGCTCTGAATCAGGAGCTGGAAGAGCTTTGGAACATCAAAAGCTCTCCGCATACCCACCGGGACACGGCGCCCTGTGACCTAGACGAACTATTAACAGAGGAGAAGCCCGTCTCCCAGGGAATCCCCCCATTGTGTGAGAAGTTGGAATAGTGCAGAGAAAACATAGCACTACCGTGTGGGAGAAGAAAAATAAGTTGCAGTTGGAGAAATAATAAAACATTCTACCAACAAGTACTGACAAACAAAAGAAAGACCGCTTTCTATCAACCTGTTGCAGAAGTCACTCCTGTAGATGTCTAGGAAGAGAAATAGTAAACCAGTAATCGCCATGAATAACCAAGGCAACAAGATAGCTCAGAAAGAAAGTGAAAAATCTCCAGAAAAGGCACTTAAAGATACAGAAATATGTGACTTAAATGACAGAGAATTCAAGATTGCAGTTCTGAAAAAACTCAACGAGATACAAGAAAACACAGATAGGCAGTTAAATGAACTCAGAAACTCAATCAAAGAACAGCATGAGCATTTTATGAAAGAGATTGAAATTTTAAAAAAGAACCAAATAGAATTTCTGGAGATTAAGAACTCAATAGAAGAAATTAAGAATGAAATAACCAGCTTACGTAGTAGAGTTGACCAGATGGAGCAAAGAATCAGTGACATCGAAGATACAAACCTGGAAATGACACAGATAGAAGAAGAAAGAGACTTGAGACTTAAAAGAAATGAAAGAAATCTACAAGAACTTTCTGACTCCATCAGAAAGAGCAATATAAGAATAATGGGCATACCAGAAGGAGAAGAAAGAGAGAAGGGAACAGAGAATATATTCAAACAAATTGTCGATGAGAACTTCCCAAATTTGTGGACAGAACTGGACCCTCGAATCCAAGAAGCAAATAGAACACCTAGTTACCTCAATCCCAACAGGCCTTCTCCAAGGCACATTGTATTGAAGCTGTCTAAAATCAACGACAAAGAAAGAATCCTCAAGGCAGCCAGGGAAAAGAAGACGGTAACTTACAAAGGAAAGCCCATTAGATTATCATCAGATTTTTCAGCAGAAACTCTACAAGCCAGGAGGAGTGGAACCAAATATTCAAACTATTGAAAGAGAGAAATCATGAGCCAAGAATAATATATCCAGCAAAGATATCCTTTAGATATGAAGGAGGAATAAAGACCTTTCCAGACATACAGAAGCTGAGGAATTTTCTAATACATGACCTGCACTACAAGAAATACTAAAGGAGGCTATTCGACCACCATCAACAGGGACAATATGTGGCAACCAAAACTCAAAAGGGGAGAGTAAAGGCCTGAACCGAATATGGGAATGGAGAAAGTAAGCGTGCTGAAGAAAATGGAATACTCTAAATATCAAACTTTCTTTTACATAAACTTAAGGGTAACCACTCAAAATAAATCCAGAACTGAAATATATACTGAAATAAAAGAAGAAACAGAGGAAACATCATAGAATACCACCACACAGAAATAATAGACAACAACAAAAGGCAAAGAAACAATGGAGACACAGCCTTACCAGAAAACTAAAGATAGAATGACAGGAAATCCTCACATATCAATAATCACCCTAAATGTAAATGGACTGAACTCACCAATAAAAAGGCACAGAGTAGCAGATTGGATCAAAAACTAAACCCAACCATATGCTGTCTCCAAGAGACACATCTCAGCTACAAGGACAAGCATAGACTCAAAGTGAAAGGGTGGAAATTGACACTCCAAGCAAATGGTACCCAGAGAAAATCAGGTGTAGCCATAATGATATCAGATGAAACAGACTTCAAGGTGAAAAAGATAACAAGAGACAAAGATGGACATTTCATAAAGGTGAAGGGGACTGTACAACAAGAAGACATAACAGTCATCAATATTTATGCCCCCAATCAGGGAGCACCGAAATACACCAAGCAACTACTAACAGAACTAAAGGGAGAAATTGACCAAAACACAATTATACTAGGGGACTTAAATACATCATTGACAGCTATGGATAGATCATCCAAACAGAAAATAAATAACGAAATAGTAGCCCTAAATGACACATTAGATGAAATGGACATAATTGACATTTATAGAGCACTTCATCCTAAAACATCAGACTATACATTCTTTTCTAGTGTACATGGAACATTCTCAAGGATAGACCATATATTGGGACATAAAATCAGTCTCAACAAATTTAAGAAGATTGAAATCATACCATGCATATTCTCTGATCACAAGGCTTTGAAATTGGATATCAACTGTAAAAAGAAAGCAGGAAAAAACACAAATACATGGAGATTAAACAACATACTTTTAAAGAACGACTGGGTCAAAGAAGAAGTTAGAGGAGAGATCAAAAGATACATAGAAACAAATGACAATAAAAATGCATCCTACCAAAATTTTTGGGATGCAGCGAAAGCAGTTTGACACGGAAATTTATCTCATTACAGGCCTATCTCAAGAAACAAGAAAACTCCCAAATAAATAACCTCATGTTACACCTTAAAGAACTAGAAAAAGAAGAACAAGTAAAACCCAAGGTCAGCAGAAGAAAGGAAATAACAAAAATTAGAGCAGAACTAAATGAAATAGAGAACAAAAAGACAATAGAAAAAATTAACGTGACAAAGAGCTGGTTCTTTGAAAAGATTAACAAAATTGACAAACCCTTGGCTAGACTTACTAAGATAAAAAGAGAGAAGACACTGATTAACAAAATCAGAAACGTAAAAGGGGAAGTTATCACGGACACCACAGAAATACAAAGGATCATCCAAGAATACTATGAAGGACTATATGCCACCAAATTCAACAACCTAGAAGAAATGGACAAGTTCTTAGAAACATATAGCCTTCCAAGGCTGAACCATGAAGAACTGGAAAATCTAAACAGACTGATCACCAGTAACAAAATTGAATCAGTCATCCAAAACCTTCCCAAAAGCAAAAGTCCGGGACCAGATGGCTTCACTAGTGAATTCTACCAAACCTTCAAAGAGGATCTAATACCAATCCTGCACAAACTCTTCCAAAAAATTGAAGAAGAGACAGTACTCCCTAACTCATTTTATGAGGCCAACATTACCCTGATACCAAAACCTGGTAAGGACAGCACAAAAAAGAAAACTACAGACCAATATCTCTGATGAATACCGATGCAAAAATCCTAAATAAAATTCTAGCAAATCGAATACAGCAATGCATTAAAAAGATTATTCATCACGACCAAGTGGGGTTCATCCCCGGGGCACAAGGATGGTTCAACATACGCAAATCCATCAATGTGATACATCACATAAACAAAATAAAGGACAAAAATCATATGATTATATCAATTGATGCAGAAAAAGCATTTGACAAGATACAACATCCATTTATGATTAAAACACTTAATAAAATGGGTATAGAAGGAAAATACCTTAACATAATAAAGGCTATATATGACAAGCCCTCTGCTAATCTCATAATTAATGGAGAAAAACTGAAGCCCTTTGCTCTACGTTCAGGAACACGACAGGGATGTCCCCTATCACCTCTGCTTTTCAACATAGTGTTGGAAGTCCTTGCCAGAGCAATCAGGCAAGAGAAAGAAATAAAAGGCATCCAAATTGGGAATGAAGAAGTTAAATTATCACTCTTTGCAGATGACATGATGCTATATATAGAAAACCCTAAAGACTCCACCAAAAAGCTATTAGAAACAATCAACGAATACAGTAAAGTTGCTGGCTACAAAATCAACGCACAAAAGTCCATTGCCTTCCTATATACTAAAATGAAATCTCAGAAAAAGAAATACAATATCAATTCCTTTTGCAATTGCAGCAAAAAGAATAAAATACCTAGGAATAAACTTAACCAAGGATGTGAAAGACCTATATGCTGAAAACTATAAGACATTTTTGAAAGAAATTGAAGAAGACACAAAGAAATGGAAAGACATTCCGTGCTCATGGATTGGAAGAATCAACATAGTTAAAATGGCCATATTACCCAAAGCAATATACAGATTCAATGCAATCCCCATCAAAATCCCAATGGCATATTTTAAAGAAATAGAACAAAAAATCATCAGATTTGTTTGGAACCACAAAAGACCCCGAATAGCCCAAGCAATCTTAAGCAAAAAGAACAATAATGGAGGTATCACACTTCCTGACTTTGGCTTGTACTACAGGGCTACAATAATCTAAACAGCATGGTATTGGCAGAAAAACAGACACATAGACCAATGGAATAGAATTGAGAACCCAGAAATAAAACCACATAAATATGGACAGATAATTTTTGACAAAGAAGCTAAAAACATACAATGGAGCAAAGACAGCCTCTTCAATAAATGGTGCTGGGAGAATTGGATAGCCACGTGCAAAAGAATGAAACTGGACTGCTATTTGTCACCATGTACCAAAGTTAATTCAAAATGGATCAAAGACTTAAGCATAAGACCTGACACAATAAACTGCATAGAAGAAAACATAGGTACTAAACTTATGGACCTTGGGTTCAAAGAGCATTTTATGAACTTGACTCCAAAGGCAATGGAAGTAAAAGCTAAAATAAACGAATGGGACTATATGAAACTTAAAAGCTTCTGCACAGCAAAAGAAACCATTGACAAAATAAAGAGGCCACCAACTGAATGGGAGAAGATTTTTGCAAACAGTGCCTCCGATAAGGGGCTAGTATCCAGAATATACAAGGAACTCATGCAACTCAACAACAAAAAACAAACAACCCAATTGAAAAATGGGCAGAGGACTTGAAGAGACATTTCTCCAAAGAGGACATACAAATGGCAAATAGACATATGAAAAAATGCTCAACATCACTAATCATCAGAGAAATGCAAATCAAAACCACAATGAGATATCACCTCACCCCAGTCAGAATGGCTATCATCAACAAGACAAATAGTAACAAGTGTTGGAGAGGCTGTGGAGAAAAAGGAACCCTCATACACTGTTGGTGGGAATGCAGACTGGTGCAGCCATTATGGAAGGCAGTGTGGAGGTTCCTCAAAGAATTACAAATAGAATTGCCATATGACCCAGCAATCCCTCTCCTGGGTATTTACCCAAAAAATCTGAAAACATTTAGAGATAAAGACACGTGTGCTCCAATGTTCATTGCAGCTTTGTTTACTGTGGCCAGGACATGGAAACAACCAAAATGTCCTTCGATAGATGAATGGATAAAGAAGTTGTGGTATATATACACAATGGAATACTATTCAGCAGTAAGAAAAGATGATATAGGGACATTTGTGACAACATGGATGGATCTTGAGAGAGTAATGCTGAGCGAAACAAGTCAGACAGAAAAAGCAGAGAACCATGTGATTTCACTGATATGTGGTATATAAACCAAAAACAACAAAAGAACAAGACAAACAAATGAGAAACAGAAACTCATAGACACAGACAATAGTTTAGTGGTTGCCAGCAGGTAAGGGGGGCGGGGGGTGGGAGATGAGGGTAAGGGGGATCGAATATATGGTGATGGAAGGAGAACTGACTCTGGGTGATGAACACACAATGGGATTTATAGATGATGTAATTCAGAATTGTACACCTGAAATCTATGTAATTTTACTAACAATTGTCAACCCAATAAATTTAATTTTAAAAAAAAAGAGGGGACTTGAAAGCACATGCCACAAATCAAAAAAAAAAAAAAAAAAAGAATTTTGATTTATTCTAATGCTCTGTCAGATTGTTGTGCAAAAAGTGCATGAAGTTTTTCCTATGTCTTAGGTGATGAGTTGTCTGATAGTGGTGCTAAGTGATTAAATCATAGTGATCACACTTTCAGGGTTGTACTTATCTATTAAGGGTGTATGCCCAGGGCAGACTTAAGTACTTTCACGATGACACAAAAATGTTAGTTCTCTCTCCAGCAATAGTTGGTAAATTCCCACCTTTGTCTCTTCTCTGTAGGTCCCAGAATGATCAACACATGCTCCCTTTCTGGATGGACCTTTGTTCCATGTTTGGCTCAAACAAGAATCTGATGTTTCTGAACATCAGTCAGAGCTTCCTCAGTACCTCAGCAGTGAGGATTCTTTGTGAAAACATAGCCTGTGCTACCTGTAATCTCCAGAAAGTGGTGTAAGTAGAAGCTAATACCCAGATTAAAACCCCTGGGGCATGGCCAAACTCACTGGAGCAATATTTGAATTCCTGTCTCAGACCCCAACCGGATAGTCAACACACAAGGAATTGAGATGGTCTGGTCCTTAAATTTGTCTACTGAGAAAACCATATAAAGTAATTTTTTCCAGTTTTTTATTGTGGTAAAATGTGCACAACATGAAGCTTACCGTCTTAACCATTGTTAAGAGTGCAGTTATGTGGCATGAAGCACATTCACACTGTTGTGCAGCCATCACCACCATCCGTCTACAGAACTCTTAATCTTGCAAAACTGAAACTCTATGCTCATTAAATAATAATTCCCCAGTATCCCTTCTCCCCAGCCCCTGGCAACCACCATTCTGCTTTTCTCATATAAAGTAATTTTAATATAATGTGAAATGTGATTTGTACATCTGCAAAACACTGCAAGAAACATTAAGATCCTTGGGACAGTTTTACTCCTTTTATGACAACCGTAGAGCTGTACGTAGAGCAGGACTTCTCAACTGCTGCTGACATCTGGGCTGGGTGGGGGGCTGTCCTGTGCACTGTAGGATGTTCAGCAACCCCCCTGGCCTCTACTTTCCAGATGCCAGTAGCCCCTGCACACCCCCACTTGTGACAACCACAAATGTCTCCAGATATTGCCAAGTGTCCCCAGAACCTACAAAATCACCCTGGCTGGGAACCACTGATAAAGTGCTGAGACAGGCTTGTGCATTAAAATTTACTTGGACTGGGTATGTCTGTCTGAATATGATGAAAAAATATAAGTAGTTGGATAAAGTTGGAAAGAAAGTACCAGAAATCAGTAATTAAATGACTTAAATACTTATATTCAGAACAGAGCATGCTTTTGTCCACATAAGTAAGACAGCATTTCAGAGTCTTCGCTTGTGTAGCTAGTGTTCTGGGAAAGTCCTGCAAACTTAAATTTGGGCAAGTGGAGAGTGGGGGAGGGTACAGAAGAGGTTTGGGGAGGAGAGTAAACACGATGTAGTCAGCTGCGAAAGCCTGGATAGCAAGGAGATCTGCGAAAGCTGCAGGTATCATCTTGGATACTTTTCTTTCTCAATGTAGAGAAGTAACAGCCCTGGCCCACTTAGGGGTACATCAGCCATGGAATTCTAATTCTAAATGCAAGACCGTTCCTTGGACCCAAAGTATTCAGCAGGACATAGTGGCCCATTGCTTCCACTTCAGGAAAAGAGACACTCCCCTTCCTTTCCTTTTTTTTCTTTTTAGTGCGATTTTAAGCTTTAATCACTTCAGAAGCATAAATGCTATAAACTTACCAACTGCATCATTTGAAAGTCGAAGTATTTCCTTTTTTTTTTTTCAGTGAAATTGGGCTTTTATTCTAATGGATGACATTATAAATTGGCACAATCATTCTGAAGGCAATTTATATGGTCAGAGGATGTAAAGTACAGCATAAGGAATATAGTCAATGGTATAGTAACAGCTATATATGATGTCAGAGGGACAGCAGACTGGGAGGGGGGTTATCACTTTGTGAGCGGTGTAAGTGTCTAATCATTTTGTTGTTTTATACATCTGAAACTAAAAAAAAAGACTTTAAAAAAAAACTTTAAAAAGGGGATGGGGGCAACCCTTCCTTATCTTTTTCAAAAAGCCATAGAACAGCTTTTGTCTGGAGTGATGACTCATGACTGACTTCCCCTTGGCAAAAGTTTGAGATGACTAAAGAAAATGAAGCTTCCAAACAAAGTTTCAGACAAGCAAGATGAGTAAGTTCTGGAGACCCAATGTACCACAATGTGATGATAGTTAACCTACTGAGTTATACACTTGAAATTTGCTAAGAGAGTTGATTTTGAGTGTTCTCATCACAGAAGAAAAACAGGAAATGGTAACTCTGGGAGGAAATGGATGCCCTGATTACCTTGATTATGGTGATGATTTCATCAGATACACGTACATCAAAACATTGTCATGAACCTTAAATATATACAATTTTTATTTGTCAGTAATACCTCAAAAAAGGTGAAAATGTGAAAACGCTAGTTTCTAATGTTTAAACATACTGCAGCCCTTTGTTTCTATGTATATGCAGTACAGCTAGAGAAACTCAAGCTCTCGCCTTTGTTTTCTTTGCCCTAGCCTCAAAAACATTTCCCCAGCAGATGCTTATCGGAATCTCTGCGTCATTTTTGGTAGTCACAAGACTCTAACACATCTGACCCTTCAAGGAAACGACCAGAATGATATGCTTCCCCCATTGTGTGAGGTCTTGAGGCACCCAACGTGTAATCTGCAATATCTCAGGTATAGCGCACCATCACTAAGAACCCTCATATATAATCAGAACTGCGGCAGGCACACCTATCCAGCAATCTTCCATGTAGGTTAGAAAAAAAAATCTCTTATTCTGATAGGAAACAGTACCGCTCAGGCCACATGTCCCAGAATAGAAAATGGGCTGCAGTGTAGTGTCTGCTTGTGTTGATCACTGAACACCAGGACAACTGTGTATAGCAGCCCTGAGTCCAAAGAAACTCCCAGAAACTGGGTAACATCCTCCATCAGGGGTCATTTGTTTATGATTCATGTGTCTCCTATGTCATGATTCAGAATACCAGCTACCGGCTTCATCCTTTCCAGGCACGGGCACTTCAGGAGATCAGGCTGTCCCTTTCCTAGTTGCACTCTGGGTTAAGAGACAGTCCCTTGGGGAGCTCTCCATGGGGTTGCTCTGGTGATGATTGTCACTCATCGTCAGGTTCCACTGATCCACATTGGAGTAGTGACAGGAACACAATTTAATGTGATCTATTGGACTCAAATTGGGGTTCTTCCTCTACTGATATAATCCTGGGCTGTCTAAGTCTTCTCCCCACTAGTAGAGTGGAATAATGCACATGTCACAGGACTTGAGGATTGAATGCAACCATCCAAGCACATATGCATCCAACAGTAGGTACTATAGTCACTGACCATCACTAATGACCTTTCTTTCTTTTCCTGTAAGGATTCACCAGAAAAAAAAATTGTGTCATTAGAAGATTTGGGTCACTACATTGTTTCTCATTGAATAAACGGATACCCAAAATGGAAAGGGACGACTACGTATAAGTTTAGCTTATTTTAGTGAATGAAGTTGACGTTAACTTTGGTTCCTCTATTCTAGTAGAGACTCTAAGAGAAGAACATGTTTTAGCTGAATTTTCATGAACTTTAGCTATGTGGCATATATTTCACATGGCATTTCATGTGAATTATCAATTTTAAATATCCAACATGAAGGTATGACGTATTGACAACTTAAAGATGGAAATGAGGTTTAATGAAGTTAACTTGACCTCCATTTTCATATATAGTAAATGGAGGAACCAGAATTTTTTAGAAACCTCTTACCCTATAAGGATATACATAGTGTTCCAGTGAAATTCCATTTGTACATAATGAGAATTTCCATCTCCAAGAACTGAAAATCGGTGCCATTATAGCATGATATGCTTGATTGACTGGATTTCCAAATAATTAGTTCTCAACAGGTAGACCAGCAGTGACCACGTTACCTGGGAACTTATTAAAACCCAAACTCTTGGGTTTCACTCAGATCTTCTCAATCAGACTAGATATATGGCCCAAGAATTTGTTTTAAGACACCTTCTGGGTGATTGCAGAGCACTTTAAAACATAAATCACTGGACTCCAGAGTTTCTGAGGATTTGCATTTCTAGCTGGTTGCGATGATGCTCATGCTGCTGGCCCAGGGACTGCTCCAGACCGTTTAGTCCAGAGTGTGACATAACAGAGTGGAATGAGGGATGACACTGGAGACAACTATCCGGTGTTTAGTTCTCAACAATGACTTGTTCCCATTTCCCCTGCAGGTTGGTGTCGTGTTCTGCCAGTGCCCAGCAATGGGCTGATCTCTCCTCCTCTCTCGAAAACAACCAGTCCCTCACGTGTTTGAACCTCACAGCAAATGAGCTGCTCGATGAGGGCGCCCACTTGCTGTACATGACTCTGAGACACCCAAAGTGCTTCCTGCAGAGATTGTCGTAAGTCTCTCCTCTCTTCCCATGGAGCATCTTCCAGTTTTAGAGAAGAGCAATGGTAATACCCAGATGTGCTGGGCAACCTGTATGTGACCTCCTACTGATGTAGACCCTGGTTCACATTGTAGATCCCATGGGTCTCATCCTTCTCTCATTCCTGTTCTTCATGACTGTGATCACTAGCACGTGATTGACAGAGGGTGTGGAATTAATAACAAGGGCTGTAGCTGAGGTCTCTAGCATCTGGAGGCAGCCAAGAAGGTTGGGCCTTGGCAATGTTCTCACCATCTCAGCGTGTATGTGGTGCTTCCGCAGGATGGAAAACTGTCACCTTACAGAAGCCTATTGCAAGGAGCTCTCTTCTGCTTTGATTGTCAACCAGAGGCTGACACACCTGTGCTTGGCAAAGAATGCACTCGGGAATCACGGGGTGAAGCTTCTGTGTGAAGGCTTGAGTTACCCCGAATGTCAGCTACAGACTCTGGTATAAGTCCCTGCTGTGTGTGTGTGTGTGTGTGTGTGTGTGTGTGTGTGCGTACACGTATATACCAGATTCCAGTAAGACAGTTGCAAGCACTTAATAATTTATACTAATACCCCAATTATGATGCTGATGGTTAGATCTGGTGGGATGTGGTAATAGAAAAAATAACTACAAGTGATGTTAACTTTCTATAGGAATTTGGAGGATGTAGCTGGTTTCCAGGGTTTGGCTTTTTTTTTTTTCAATGTATGTTCTTAGAACTATGTAACATAAGCTTTACCTGCAGTTGGGTGTAGGTGGCATTATTTGCCAAAAAGCTCAATATACTCCTCCTGTAAATACTGAAATCATAGGACAAATTTTTAAACAGGAATTGGGGCTGTACTGTTTCTATTCAGAGATATTAGTCACTGTTAACATGTCTGCTGTTCTTGCTATCTACAAAATCACCTTCAGTAGGTAGTAACTGTCAACTTTTTTTTAAGATTTTATTAGGGAAGGGGAACAGGACTTTATTGGGGAACAGTGTGTGCTTCCAGGACTTTTTCCAAGTCAAGTTGTTGTCCTTTCAATCTTAGTTGTGAAGGGTGCCATTCAGCTTCAAGTTGTTGTCCTTTCAGTCTTAGTTGTGGAGAGCGCAGCTCAGCTCCAGGTCCAGTTGCCATTGCTAGTTGCAGGGGGCACAGCCCACCATCCCTTGCGGGAGTCGAACCGGCAACCTTGTGGTTGAGAGGACATGCTCCAACCAACTGAGCCATCTGGGAGCTCAGCAGCAGCTCAGCTTAAGGTGCCATGTTCAATCTTAGTTGCAGGGGGCACTGCCCACAATCCCTTATGGGAGTTGAGGAATCAAACTGGCGACCTTGTGGTTCAGAGCCCACACTCCAATGAACTGAGCCATCCGGGAGGCAGCTCAGCTCAAGGAGCAGTGTTCAATCTTAGTTGCAGGGGGCGCTGCCCACCATCCCTTGCGGGACTCGAGGAGTTGAACCAGCAACCTTGTGGTTGAGAGCCCACTGGCCCATGTGGGAATCAAACCGGCAGCCTTCTGAATTAGGAGCACGGAGCTCCAACCACCTGAGCCACCGGGCCAGCCCATAACTGTCAACTTTTCCTATAAACTAGTTTTAATCTCAGCTATTCCTTAAGGCACCCAGTTTCTGAAAACTACTTACTCACTTAAAATTTCATGAACTATTTAGTTGATGGTTGGAGAGAGGTAGAAGGAAAAGATACTTTCCCTACCTATCTAAGTCCCCAAACACTATAGTAATATAAAGTTCCATAGAAAATAAGTTGTCAAAGCTTCATTTGCCTGGGCCTTCCTCTGTTACTCCACAGTCATGGAAGTTTCTATAAATTTATAAATTACAAAACCATGGGAGTTGCGTCCTCTCACTCCATGTGGTTCACCCTCACATCTGTCATCCATTCCTGTCATCCCTCTAGGTCCTAGAGCCCTCGGCTGCTATTGTGCTTTGCTTGGGGAACAGGGGCACCAAGGCTGCCTGTGGTCCCACATCCCCAGATATAGCACATGACCGTTGTTCCCTGGGACCTGGCCACATCACGGGGGCCTATGTGGAAGCCAAGGTCACTTAGAGTTCATTAAAATAAAAAAGCTGCTTTTTTGGCAGTCTATTGTCACTGTAGCAAATTACCACAAATTTATAGGCATAACTTGATTTTATAGTTCCATAGGTCAGAAGACCAATACGCATCTCACTGGGATAAAACCTAAGTGTCAGTGGGGCTGTGTCCCTTTCTGGACATTATAAGACTGAATCTACTCCTTTGCTTATTGGGCTGTTGGCAGAATTGGGTTCTTTGTGGTTGCAGAACTGAGGTCCCTCTGTCCTTGCTGGCTGCAAGCTGAGAGCTAAACTCATCTTCTAAAGACCACTGCATTGCTTGGTTCCTGGCCCTCTTCCTCCATCTTCAGAGCCAACAATGGTGGGCCAAGTCCTCACCTCACATCTCTCTTCACTTCAGCAAGAAAGGACTCATATGATTAGATTCAGGCCCTCTGGGGTATCTGAGATTATCCAGGGTAATCTCACCACCTCAATTCCTTACTCTTAATCTCATCTTCAAAGTTCCCTTTGCCATGTAAGGTAACATAGTCACAGTTCCAGGTCATGAGGGCACAGACATTTTTAAGGACAATATGTCTACCTGTGGCAGCAGCCAGTGATAATTTCAATCATCTCTGCTTTTCTGCTAATATAACCAAGTTCAAAACTCTAATAGTAAGGCAGGAGAAAGCAAAAAACAAAAAAGATAAGGTGAAATGCCACTGATTTTCTGTCTGGTTAGATAATTGATATCTAGGATCCTAATACTAGACATGTTTGGATCAGAGCTGGTGTCTGCCACATCTGAGATACTACCTTTCTCGTAACTTGATTTAGGAAATATAATTGGTCACTTCCCCTAAAAGAAGGTGGCAGGCCAAGGCAAGATGAAATTCTCTGTCCCATAGTCCAAGTAGAAGTAATGTGGACCACTTGTATTCATCTCCTATTGCTTCTGTAACAAATTATCACAAACTAAGTAGTTTAAAACAGCACAAATTCATGATCTCAAAGTTTTGGAAGTTGGAAATCCAAAATGGGTCTCACCAGGCTAAAATCAAGCTGTCAGCAAGTCTGCATTCCTTCTGGAGGCTCCAGGGGAGAGTCTGTGTCCTTACCTTTTCCAGCTTCTACAGGCCACCAACATCCCTCAGCTCGTGGCCCCTTCTTCTGTCTTTAAAGCCAGTAGGTAGTGTCTTCAAATGTCCTTCTGTCTCCCTGCTGGTTTTGACTCCCTTGGCTCCTCCTTATAAGAGTCTTTGTGATTACATTGGGCCCACTCAGATAATCTCCCCATCTCAAGACCTTTAACTCAATCATATCCATAAAGTCCCCTTTCATGTAATGGAATGTATTTACAGAAACCAGAGATTAAGACATAGACATCTTTGGTGAGGAGAACGGGGCATTGTTCTGTCTGCCACACCACCCCATGATTTCCTTTCCATGTGCCCATTGTCTCCACATTTGCTTAAAACCCATGACTTGAGGCCAACAATCATGGTTTTGGTGCATCGCACCAGTGAGCACTAACAGAGTTTTTTTTTTCATGTGATTGATTTCTAGGCGGTGCTGTTGCAACATAACCAGTGATGGCTGTATTCATCTCTCAGTGCTCCTGCAACAAAATTCAAGCCTTACACACTTGGACCTGGGGCTGAATCATGTCGGAATTACTGGACTGAAGTTTCTGTGTGAGGCCTTGAAGAAACCACTGTGTAATCTCAGGTGTCTATGGTAAGTTATGTTTTTTAACTTTAATCAGTATTTGAAATGAAGTATCAGTGTAGCAAGTCCCCCCAGCTCTAATACAAAATATTAGGATAAATTCAATTGTGTATTTTTAAAATCTACTAGAATAGCATTTTCACAGAAAAACATTTTTCTGTTTTGTTTGTGTATTTTGTTCTTTAGATTCTACATATAAGCGAAATCACATTGCATCTTTCTTTCTCTGACGTACTCCACTCAGCACAGTACCCTCCAGGTCCATCCATGCCACCACAGATGGCAAGAACCCATTCCCTTCCATGGCCGAGCAATATTCCATTGTATAGATGTATCATCTCCTATTTATCCATTCTTCCGTTGACAGACACTAAGGCTGCCTCCACATCTTGGCCATTGTAAACAATGCTGCAATGAACATATAAATGCACATGTGCCTTCGAAGTAGCGTTTTGAGTTCCTTTGGATAAATACCCTAAAGTGAAATTACTAGATCCTTCATTGTCTCTTCTTATAGCCTTTGTTTTAAAGTCTATTTTGTCTGGTATAAGTATTGCTACCTCAGCTTTTTTTATTTTTGCATTTTCATGAAATAACCTTTTTCATCCCGTTATTTTCAGTCTGTGTGTGTCTGAAATGAGTTTCTTGTAGGCAGCATATGTGTTTTGTTTTCTTCTCTATTTAGCCACCCTATGTTTCTGATTGGAACATTTAATCCATTTCATTGAAAGTCATTGTTGATAAATATGTAGTTATTGAAATTTTATTATTCATATTTTTATCTTTTTTTTCTATATTAAAGAAGTCTCTCTAAGACTCCTTATAATACCAGTTTGGTGGTGATGAACTCCTTTAGCTTTTTCTTGTCTGGGAAGCTCTTTATCTGTCCTTCAATTTTAAATGATAGCCTTGCTGAGTAGATTAGTCTTGGTTGTAGGTCCTAGCTTCTCATCACTTGGAAAGAGATTATGCCAATCCCTTCTGGCCTGCAATGTTTCTGCTGAGAAATCAGCTGGCAGTTTTATGGGAGTTCTTTCTCTTGTAGGTAATTAACTGATTTTCTCTTGCTGTTTTTAGGATTCTCTCTTTGACTTTAACCTTTGCCATTTTAATTATAATGAGTCTTGATATGAGTTCATATTTTTTGGGACTCTCTGTGCTGCCTGGACTTGTATGTCTGTTTCCTTCATCAAGTTAGGAAAGTTTTCAGTCATTATTTCCTCAAATAGATTCTCAATTCTTTGCTTTCTCTCTTCTCCTTCTGGTACCCCTATAATGCAAATGTTGTCATGCTTGATGTTGTCCCAGTGGTCTATTAAACTATCCTCATTTTTTGGATTATTTTCTCTTTTTGCTATTCTGATTGAGTGTTTTCTACTACGTTGTCTTCCAAACTGCTGATTCAATCCTCTGTTTCATCTAGTCTGCTGCTGATTCCTTCTAGTGCATTCTTCATTTCAGTTATTGTATTCTTCACTTCTGACTGGTTCTTTTTTATTGTTTCTATATCCTTTTTATGCTTGCTATCTTTTTATTTTTAAGTTCTCACTAAGTTCCTTGAGCATCCTTATAACCATTGTTTTGAACTCTGTATCTGGTAAGTTGCTTGCCTCCATTATGTTTAGTTCTTTTTCTGGAGTTTTTTTATTTGGGACGTATTTCTTTGTTTCCTCATTTTGGCTACATCTCTGTGTTTGTATCTATGTATTAGGTAGATTTGCCATGTCTCCCAGTTTTGCCAGGTGGTCTTATATAGTAGGTGTCTTATAGGGCCCAGTAGCACAGTCTCTCTGGTCACCTGAGCCAGGTGTCCAAGAATGTCCCTCGTGTGGGTTGTGTGTGCTCTCCTTTTATAGTTCAGCCCTGACTGTTGTTGGCACGTCAGTGGGTGGTACTGACGCTCAGCCTGACTGGCTGTGGTGTTTGGCCAAGTCCACAGCTCATTGACTGCTGTGCAGAAGGCTGACCACAAGAACAGGATTCCCCACAGTGGGCTGTGGTGCCTGTTGAGACCACCTTTTGGTTGTTCCACTTGTGGGGCTAATTGAGTAGTGCCATGCTGTGGTCTGAAGCCAACCTCCAAGTATATTGGTTCTGGTGCCTCTTGGGAGGGGCTCGTGTGCAATCCCAAGTCAGCCACTGCCTGTGACTGTCCGGGAGTACCTGGTAGGAGCTACAAAGCAGTCTATTGTTGGTTGCTGCCTGTGCTGGACCTGGAATCACATGAAACAGGCTGCAAACCAAAGAGGGCTGCCACCAGTACCAGGTCTGGGGTAGCTCCACAAAAATCCAGGACACTCTGAGGCCTGCTGCCACCTGCCATTTCCCATAAGGTTCAGCCACCGATAAAGCCTCATGGGGTACAGAGTTGTGTCAGGGTCTCAGTGAGCCACCAGGGTGAAACGAAGACAGCTCACCAGACCAATTCAGATTCAGATTTGGCCATGGGTGTGGGGGAGGGCTCAACACAGGAAAGATGGCACCCACCTGCCAGCAGCTTGAGAAGAGGACCCCACACAGGGAAAATGACAACTGTCCCTCCAGTCCTCGCCCCGAAGTTACACAACTCAGTCTTTCCCTATATGTCTCCGATGCCCCCCACATCATCATCCCTTTGCCAGAACCCAAGGTGAGTGTCTGTGTGTGCCCTGTAAGAGGACATCTGGGTTTCCCCCAGCCTTCCAACCACCAGATGGTCATAATCTCCACCATTTTTTACAGCCAGATGTTGTGGGGGGTTCCTCTTCCCAGCAACAGTATTGCAGACCAGGGACCCTTGTGTGGGGTTGGGGTCTCTCACTCCTCCATGGGGAACCTCTGTAGCCGAGATATCTCTCCTGACTTTCAACTGCCACATGTAGTTGTGGGAACAGCCTGTTTCATGTCTCTGTCCCTCCTACAAGTCTTGACGTGGCTTCTTCTTTATATACTTAGTTATAAAACTTCTGTTCAGCTGGACTTCGGATGGTTTTCCAGGTTGATTATTCTATAACTTAGTTGTAATTTTGATGTGTTCATGGGATGAGGCAAGTACAGCATTTATCTACTTTGCTATCTTGGATCTCTCCAAAACAAATTTTTTTTAATTACAAAATTTGTACAGAATCAAGGAAGACCCCAAATAGAAAAAGCAACCCTGACAAAGAACAACAAAGCTGGTGTCATCACACTTCCTGGTTTGAAACTATATTACTCTTCAAACTATAGTAATCAAAACAACATGGTACCAGAGGGCCGGCCCGGTGGCTCAGGTGGTTGGAGCTCCTTGCTCCTAACTCTGAAGGCTGCCAGTTCGATTCCCACATGGGCCAGTGGGCTCTCAACCACAAGGTTGTCAGTTCAACTCCTCGAGTCCCGCAAGGGATGGTGGGCTCCGCCCCCTGCAACTAAGATTGAACATGGAACCTTGAGCTGAGCTGCCTCCCGGATGGATCAGTTGGTTGGAGCGTGACCTCTCAACCACAAGGTTGCCGGTTTGATTCCCACAAGGGATGGTGGGCTGCGCCCCCTGCAACTAGCAATGGCAACTGGATCTGGAGCTGAGCTGCGCCCTCCACAACTAAGATTGAAAGGACAACAACTTGACTTGGAAAAAAGGAAGGAAAAGAAAGGAAGGAAGGAAGGAAAGAAAGAAGGAAGGAATAAAGAAAGAGAACGAAAGAAGATAAAGAAGAGCCCTATTTAAAAAACATGGTCAGAGGACCTAAATAGATGTTTTTTTTCCAAAGAAGACATACAAATGACTAATAGGTACATGAAAAAGTGTTCAGCATTACTAATCATCAGGGAAATGGAAATCAAAACCACAAGATATCACTTCACACCTTTTAGGATGGTTGTTATCAAAAATACAAAAGATAACTGTTGGTGGGAATGTAAATTGGTATAGCCAATATGGAAAACAGTATGAGGATTCCTCAAAAAATAAAAAATAGAGCTGCTATGTGTTCCATCAATTCCATTTCTAGGTATACATCTCAAGGAAATGAAAACAGGATCTCAAAGAGATATCTGCACCCTCATGTTCACTGTAGCATTATTCACAGTAGCCAAGATATAGAAGTAACTTAAGTATCTGTCAACAGAGAAAGACAAATACCATATGATCTCACTTATATGCGGAATCTAAAGAAAAGAATAAGTGAATGAACTAATCAGAGACAGTTTTGGAAACATGGAGGAAAAACTGAGGGTTGCTAGAGGGGCAGCGGGGTGAGGATAAGAGGGAAGGTGAGGGGATTAGAAAATAGTCGGTAACCACAAGATGGCCACAGGGTTTTGAAAATTAATTTGGGGAACGTACAAAGGGATAGTGGATGGGGGAAGGGGGTTCACACAGTGTGAGGGATATAAATGATAAACGTCTAAGTTTTGCTTTGTCTTGTGCACCTGAAACTAATTTAAAAAATAAAAATAAGTTTAAAAATTTTTTAAAAAGTATCTGTCAACAAATGAATGGATGAAGATGTGATACACACATATCCATGCGTGTACACACACACACACACACACACACACACACACACACACAATGGAATATGTTTCAGCCATGAGAAAGAAGGAAATCAACATTACCACCACAAAAAAAGAAATGGTAATTTTGTATCAGGAAGAAGACATTATGTAATGCTACAGTAGTAATCATTTTTCAATATATAAATGTATCAAATCAACAGTTGTACACTTAAACTTACACAATGTTATATATTAATAACATCTCAATAAAAATTAAAGAAAAACTCCAGCAACTTCTGTTTTCAACGATAAAAAAATAGAGATTTGCTAAGAGAGTAGATCTTAAGTGTTCTCACCATAAATAAAAAAAGTGGGCCGACCCGGTGGCTCAGGCAGTTAGAGCTCCATGCTCCTAACTCCGAAGGCTGCTGGTTCAATTCCCACCTGGGCCAGTGGGCTCTCAACCACAAGGTTGTCAGTTCAACTCCTCGAGTCCCGCAAGGGATGGTGGGCTCCGCCCCCTGCAACTAAGATTGAACATGGCACCTTGAGCTGAGCTGCCTTGAGCTGAGCTGCCGCTGAGCTCCCAGATGGCTCAATTGGTTGAAGTGCGTCCTCTCAACCACAATGTTGCTGGTTCAACTCCCGCAAGGGATGGTGGGCTGTGCCCCCTGCAACTAGAAAACAGCAACTGGACCTGGAGCTGAGCTGAGCCCTCCACAACTAAGACTGAAAGGACAACAATTTGAAGCTGACCGGCACCCTCCACAACTAAGATTGAAAGGACAACAAGTTGATTTGGAAAAAAAGGCCTGGAAATACACACTGTTCCCCAATAAAGTCCTGTTCCCCTTCCCCAATAAAATCTTTTTTAAACATAAATAAATAAATAAAGTAACTATGTGAGGTGATGGATGTGTTAATTAACTTAATTGTAGTGATCATTTCACAATGTATATGTATATTAATCATCACATTGTATACCTTAAATACATAAATTTTTTTGTTAATTACACCTCCGTAAAGCTGAAGAAGAAAATCCACTTGGATGGTTAAAAGAATAGTTTCTAGCCTAGGTTATCCAAAGGATACCGGTGAAAATTGTTAAGGATGCAGTGGCTTAAGGCATCAAGAAGAAGATGCTGCTGCCCCTGTTCCCGATATGTGGAGAGATAGGAATTAGATACCGTACCAGAAAATGTTGCTCCCACCAGCAGATAAATGACTTCAATTCAGCTCTGTCTGACAACCCTGTGTGAGCGAGGTACCATCAGTCACATGCACTTGAATCCGGACCCCTACCTGTGAAGGAATCTTTTTTTTTTTTATTCTTTTTTAATTTTAAGTGTTAATTTGTATTTATTGCTAACTGTGCAAAAAACACCAATTCAATATTGTGCAGTAAAACAGCTACATAAATCCAATATTAAACAATAGCATATGGGATAGATCTAAAGCAGAGCACCTTGTTTTCTGGCCTCTTCAGTACAAGAAGGCAACATGGAGTAGCAGTTCTTAGCCTCTATGTGTAGTAGAATTGCATAGAGCTTTGAAAATCCCAACATCTGGGCTGTAGCCCAGGCCAATCAAACCAGGATCTCTAGAAGTGAGTCCCAGACAAAAGTATTTTTAAAGCTCCCAGCATGATTGCAAATTGCATTGGCGAGGACAGTGGGCAAACCCTCAGAATCACAAGTAGGGAACCACTGGTAGCTACAATTTATGGTACATACCTGTTTGCAGGAGAGTGGTGACATTAACTATGATGGAGGGCTCTCTTAACAAATGGCGTGGGAAGGATGGCTGCCTTTTATCTGGTCAGCTGTCACCTTCTGGCAATATAATCTCAGTTACACATTCTAGGAAATAGAGTTAGTTACATCCATCAGAAAAGATGGTTATGGAAATGAAATATGTATGCATGTTATTTAATAATGTGCCAAGAAGTACGTAAATGTTTAATACTATGTTTAGACTCTTCTAAGTCCTAGAGTAAACTTTTCATGACCTAGTCCCTTATGTCAACAGATTATTTTATTTACTCAGAACAAAATCCTTCATGTGTCATAATTTATTCATTTCTCCTTTCAAATATTAAGTTCACTCTTTTTAAAAATTCTTCTACCCCCTTCAAGATATCTAGAATTGGGCCAGCCCAGTGGCGCAGGCGGTTGGAGCTCCGTGCTCCTAACTCCAAAGGCTACCGGTTCGAGTCCCACATGGGCCAGTGGGCTCTCAACCACAAGGTTGCCGGTTTGACTCCCACCAAGGGATGCTGGGCTGTGCCCCCTGCAACTAACAACGGCAACTGGACCTGGAGCTGAGCTGCGCTCTCCACAACTAAGATTGAAAGGACAAAAACTTGACTTGGAAAAAGTCCTGGAAGTGCACACTGTTCCCCAATAAAGTACTGTTCCCCTTCCCCAATAAAATCTTTTAAAAAAAAAAAAGGTATCTAGAATCTGTTCTCTACCCTACACACATACTAATAACATGTGGGTTGCTGTAGAGCCTTCAACTTAATCTGTATTCTGCCTTCTTTGTTCCCCTGCAGTTTTTCAACCAAGCAGTAAGACTAACTTCTAAGATATAACTCTTATCACCCTTCTGATCAACACCCTCAGTGGCTCCCCATCTCCTTCCAAGTAAAATCCTAAATTTGCAATGGTCTAAGGGCCTTCTGGGAGCTGGCCCCTCTTATCTATTACTTCATCTCCTACAACGCTCCCTGGCTCACTCTCAAGCTGGCTGCCCTACTGTTGTCTTACATGCTAATCATATGCCACCTCAGGGCCTTTGCACAAGCTATTACTCTGCCTGAAGAGCTCCTACTCCAGCTCTCTCTATGGCTCATTCTCTTCACCCCCTCAGGTCTTCTTCAGCCATTGCAGTGAGCATCCCCCATATTTATCCCTTGTCTTTCATAACCCTGATTTGTACATGGCACATTACATTCCTTGCTCTGTTTCCTATTACCAGATAAACTCTGAGGAAAGAGGCTTATGTTGTTCACTATTGGATCCCCAACACTCAAGAGTCTGTCTGGCCTATAGGATGGTACCGATAAGCATTGGTTGAGTGAATTAATGAAATTTTGTGTTTTGCCTCTAGGTTATGGGGATGTGCCATCACCGCTTTCAGTTGTGTGGACCTCTCATCTGCCATTAGCAACAACCAAAACCTGGTCACTCTGGACCTGTGCCAGAATTCCTTGGGATATAGTGGAGTAAAGATGCTGTGTGATGCCCTAAAACTACAAAATTGCCCTCTCTGGACACTCAGGTATGATCCTTTTATGCCCCACATTGTTTTCTCCATAGTAGGTTTTGCGGGGAATTTGTTGTAGGCATTGATCACTAGCATTCAGTTTTCATCCATTGATGTTGGTCACCCTTCTGTCAATTCCTTCTGTTGCTTGGGGGGGTATGATGAGGCCAAAGATAAGAACAAAACTTAATCTGAAACCAAGGAACTGGATTTCGGGCTTATCTAAGTGAGGGAGAGTTATGGTGGCCAGCCATCGTCTGGTTAGGGAAATCAAATTGCAGCCTACAGAGCTTCTGGAAAGTTTGTTTTCAGGCTGTATTGGTTACAGAGGTCTAGAAGGTCAATGTCAGCCTTACAAGCATGTCCACTGGAGTAAGCCCCTATCTAATGAGAGTAGTCTGTGGTAGTAGAAGGTATCACCAACTGGCTGTTATCCACTTACTCCTCAGAGCAAGTTGTCATTGAGTTTCGTTGTTTATTTGCTACCATGGCAACAAAGAACCATAAAACTCAGGAACTTTCTTTTTTTGTTTGTTTTATTAGATACTGGTTTATTATTTATTTCACAATATCATAACTATATTCTTTTTTTTTAATTAAATTTATTGGGGTGACAATTGTTAGTAAAATTACATAGATTTCAGGTGTATAATTCTGTATTACATCATCTATAAATCCCATTGTGTGTTCACCACCCAGAGTCAGTTCTCCTTCCATCACCATATATTTGATCCCCCTTACCCTCATCTCCCACCCCCCACCCCCCTTACCCTCTGGTAACAACTAAACTATTGTCCATATTTATGTGGTTTTATTTCTGGGTTCTCAATTCTATTCCATTGGTCTATGTGTCTGTTTTTCTGCCAATACCATGCTGTTTTGATTATTGTAGCCCTGTAGTACAAGCCAAAGTCAGGAAGTGTGATACCTCCAGCATTGTTCTTTTTTCTTAAGATTGCTTTGGCTATTCGATGATTCCAAACAAATCTGATGATTTTTTGTTCTATTTCTTTAAAAAATGCCATTGGGATTTTGATGGGGATTGCATTGAATCTGTATATTGCTTTGGGTAATATGGCCATTTTAACTATGTTGATTCTTCCAATCCATGAGCACGAAATGTCTTTCCATTTCTTTGTGTCTTCTTCAATTTCTTTCAAAAATGTCTTATAGTTTTCAGCATATAGGTCTTTCACGTCCTTGGTTAAGTTTATTCCTAGGTATTTTATTCTTTTTGCTGCAATTTCAAAAGGAATTGTTTTTTGTATTTCTTTTTCTGAGATTTCATTGTTAGTATATAGGAAGGCAATGGACTTTTGTGCGTTGATTTTGTAGCCAGCAACTTTACTGTATTCATTGATTGTTTCTAATAGCTTTTTGGTGGAGTCTTTAGGGTTTCCTATATACAGCATCATGTCGTCTACAAAGAGTGATAATTTGACTTCTTCATTCCCAATTTGGATGCCTTTTATTTATTTCTCTTGCCTGACTGCTCTGGCAAGGACTTCCAACACGATGTTGAAAAGCAGAGGTGATAGGGGACATCCCTGTCGTGTTCCTGAACGTAGAGCAAAGGGCTTCAGTTTTTCTCCATTAATTATGAGATTAGCAGAGGGCTTGTCATGTATGGCCTTTATTATGTTAAGGTATTTTCCTTCTAATCATAAATGGATGTTTTAATCATAAATGGATGTTGTATCTTGTCAAATGCTTTTTCTGCATCAATTGATATAATCATATGATTTTCGTCCTTTATTTTGTTTATGTGATGTATCATATTGATGGATTTGCGGATGTTGAACCATCCTTGTGCCCCGGGGATGAACCCCACTTGGTCGTGATGAATAATCTTTTTAATGCATTGTTGTATTTGATTTGCTAGAATTTTATTTAGGATTTTTGCATTTGTATTCATCAAGGATATCGGTCTGTAGTTTTCTTTTTTAGTGTTGTCCTTGCCAGGTTTGGGTATCAGGGTAATGTTGGCCTCATAAAATGAGTTGGGGAGTATTGTCTCTTCTTCAATTTTTTGGAAGAGTTTGAGCAGGATTGGTATTAGATCCTGTTTGAAGGTTTGGTTGAATTCACTAGTGAAGCCATCTGGTCCCGGACTTTTGCTTTTGGGAAGGTTTTGGATGAGTGATTCAATTTCGTTACTGGTGATCGGTCTGTTTAGATTTTCCAGTTCTTCATGGTTCAGCCTAGAAAGGCTATATGTTTCTAAGAACTTGTCCATTTCTTCTAGGTTATTGAATTCAGTGACATATAGTCCTTCATAGTATTCTTGGATGATCCTTTGTATTTCTGTGGTGTCCGTGAAAACTTCCCCTTTTTCATTTCTGATTTTGTTTATTAGTGTCTTTTTTCTTTTTATCTTAGTGTGCCTAGCCAAGGGTTTGTCAATTTTGCTAATCTTTTCAAAGAACCAGCTCTTTGTCAGATTAATTTTTCATATTGTCTTTTTGTTCTCTATTTCATTTAGTTCTGCTCTGATTTTTATTATTTCCTTTCTTCTGCTGACCTTCGGTTTCATTTGTTCTTTTTTTTTTTTTTTTTTTTTTTTTTTGGACAATTACTATATAACATTTTATTCTTTGTGAAGTATACTTTGTTAGGAGAAACAATTGCTTAGAATTGGAAGTACTAGAGAACACAATAGATTTCTAAGCATTTTTGTGAGCATATAACTTAAATAAATTTTTAGTCAGGCAGTAAATAGAAGGCTTAAATATATACAACCTATGAAAGGATCCTGGAATTATTATCAACTACTTAAGAGACAGTTTCACTTTGACTTAATATTACACCGTGTCTTAGTATTTTTTTTTTACTTTTTTTTTATTAGTTTCAGGTACACAACACAAAGTAATACTTAGACGTTTATCATTTATATACCTCACACTGTGTAAACCCCCCTTCCCCCATCCACTATCCCTCTGACATCGCACAGAGCCATTACATTTCCACTGTCTCTATTCCTAATGCTGTACTCTGCTTCCTGTAACCATATACATACATATATATACATATATACATATATACATATATACATATATACATATATACATATATATATATATATATATATATATATATATATATATATATATATAAAATTATAGTTGGCATTCATTATTGTTCAGCTTCAGGTGTACAGTGCAGTGATCAGGCACCTACATCATCCCTGAGGTGGTCTCCCAAATGGGACATGTGTCCATCGGACCCTACAAAATCTTTAAAACATTATAGACTACATTACCCAAATTAATTTTCAAAACCCCGTGGCCATCTTGTGGTTACTGATTGTTTTCTAATCCCCTCACCTTCCCCCTTATCCCCACCTCCCCCAACCATCTTGCAACTGTCAGTTTTTCCTCTATGTCTCCAAAATTGTTTCTGATTAGTTCATTCACTTATGCTTTTCTTTAGATTCCACATATAAGTGAGATCATATGGTATTTGTCTTTCTCTGTCTGACTTATTTCATTTAACATAATGTTCTCTAGGTCCATCCATGTTGTTCCAAATGGTAAGATTTCTTTCTTCTTTATGGCTGCGTAATACTCCATTGTATAAATGCACCACACTTTCTTAATCCAGTCATCTACCAATGGGCATTTCAGTTGTTTCCATGTCTTGGCTATTGTGTATAGTGCTGCAATAAACGTAGGAGTGCATAAAGATTTTTGAATTACAGTTTTGGATTTCTCCGGATAGATACCTAGGAGTGGAATTGCTGGATCATAAGGTATTTCCATTTTCAGATTTTTGAGATACCTCCATACTGTTTTCCATAGTGGCTGCACCAATCTGCAATCCCACCAACAGTTCACAAGCGTTCCCTTTTCTCCACATCCGCACCAGCATTTGTTGTTAGTTGATTTATTGATGATAGCCATTTTGACTGGGGTGAGGTGGTATCTCCTTGTGGTTTTTATTTGCATTTCTCTGATGGTTAGTGAGGTTGAGCATTTCTTCATATGTCTGTTTGCCATCTGTATGTCCTTTTTAGAAAAATATCTCTTCATGTCCTCTGCCCATTTTTCAATTGGATTGTTTGTGTTTTTGGAGTTGAGTTGAGTGAGTTTTTTATAAATTTGTGATATTAACCCCTTATCAGCTATATCATTGGAAAATATCTTTTCCCATTCAGTAGGATCCCTTTTTGTTTTATTGATGGTTTCCTTTCCTGTGAAAAAACTTTTTAATTTGATGTAATCCCACATGTTTACTTTTTCTCTTACTTCCCTTGTGCGAGGAGATATATCAGTAAAACTCTTACTCCGGGTAATGTCTGTGAAGTTTCTTCCTATATTTTCTTCTAGGAATTTTATGGTTTCAGATCTTACATTTAAGTCTTTAAGCCATTTTGAATTTATTTTGTATATGGTGTAAGGAGGTGGTCCAGCTTCATTTTTTTTTTTTTTGTAAAACTTTCACTAAAAATTTTATTTGTTATATTTATTTTTTTTTTATTTTAAATGTTTTTATTCTTTTTTTTTCCTTTTTTCTTTTTTTTCTTTTTTTATTATTTTCAGGTGCACAAGACAAAGCAAAACTTAGACGTTTATCATTTATATCCCTCACACTGTGTGAACCCCCCTGCCCCCATCCACTATCTCTCTGTACGTTCCCCAAATTAATTTTCAAAACCCCGTGGTCATCTTGTGGTTACCGACCATTTTCTAAACCTCTCACCTTCCCCTTATCCCCACACCCCGCCCCTCTAGCAACCCTCAGTTTTTCCTCCATGTTTCCAAAACTGTCTCTGATTAGTTCATTCACTTATTCTTTTCTTTAGATTCCGCATATAAGTGAGATCATATGGTATTTGTCTTTCTCTGTCTGACTTATTTCACTTAACATAATGTTCTCTAGGTCCATCCATGTTGTTGCAAATGGTAAGATTTCTTTCTTCTTTATGGCTGCGTAATACTCCATTGTATAAATGTACCAGTTTCTTAATCCAGTCATCTACCGATAGGCATTTCAGTTGTTTCCAGCTTCATTTTTTTTGCATGTCTCTGGCCAGGTTTCCCAGTACCATTTATTGAATAGACTGTTTTTACCCCACTGTACATTCTTGCTTCCATTGTCATAGATTAAATGGCCATATAGGCATGGATTTATTTCTGGACTCTCTATTCTGTTCCATTGATCTATGTGCCTGTTTTTATGCCAGTACCATGCTGTTTTGATTACTGTAGCCTTGTAGTATAATTTGATGTCAGGTATTGTTATACCTCCCACTTTGTTCTTATTTCTCAAGATTGCTGAGGCTATCCATGGTCTTTTATGGTCCCATATAAAATTTAGGCTTATATGTCCTATTTCTGTGAAAAACGTCGTTGGTAGTTTGATACGAATTGCGTTCAATATGTATATTGCCTTAGGCAGTATGGACATTTTTCTATATTAATTCTTCCTATCCATGAACATGGTATGTGTTTCCATCTATTTGTATCCTCTTTCATTTCTTTCTTCAGTGTCTTATAATTTTCTGAGTACAGATCTTTTACTTCTTTGGTTAAATTTATTCCCAGGTATTTTATAGTCTTTGGAGCAATTGTAAATGGGATTTTTTTAATTTCTCCTTCTGATGTTTTATTATTGGTATATAAAAATGGAACTGATTTCTGAATATTAATTTTGCATCCTGCTACTTTACTAAATTCATCTATCAGCTCTAATAGTTTCTTGGTGGAGTCTTCAGGGTTCTCTATATATAGTATCGTCATCTGCATATAATGACAATTTTACTTCGTCCTTACTGATTTGGATGCCTTTTGTTTCTTTTTCTTGTCTGATTACTGTGGCTAGAACTTCCAGCACTATGTGGAATAGAAGTGGAGAAAGTGGGCAACCTTGCTTTGTTTCTGATCTTAAGGGGAATTGTTTTAGCTTTTCCCCATTGAGTATGATGTTAGCTGTGGATTTATCATATATGGCCTTTATTATGTTGAGATATGATCCCTCTATTCCCACTTTCTTGAGGGTTTTTATCATAAATAGCTGCTAGATTTTATCAAATGCTTTTTCTGGATCTATTGATATGATCATGTGATTTTTATTTTTCATTTTGTTAATGTGGTGTATCACATTAATTGATATGCGGATGTTGAACCACCACCCTTGCATACCAGGGATGAATCCCACTTGATCATGGTGTATGATCTTTTTAATCTATTGCTGTATTCTGTTCACTAATATTTTGTTGAGGATTTTTGCGTCTATGTTCATTAGCGATATTGGCCTGTAGTTTTCTTTTTTTGTGGTGTCTTTGCCTGATTTTGGGATCAGGGTGATAGTGGCTTCGTAAAAAGTGTTTGGGAGTCTTCCCTCCTTCTGGATTTTTTGGAAGAGCTTGAGGAGAATAGGTGGTAATTCTTTTTTGAACGTTTTGTAAAATTCACCTGTAAAGCCATCTCATCCAGGGCTTTTGTTTGTTGGGAGATTGTTGATTACTGATTCAATTTCCCTGGTGGTAATCAGTCTATTCAGGTTTTCTGTTTCTTCTTGAGTTAGCCTTGGAAGGTTGTACGCCTTTAGAAAATTGTCCATTTCTTCCAGATTGTCAAATTTGTTGGCAAATAGTTGCTCATAGTCATTTCTTAAAATTTTTTTTGTATTTCTGCGGTGTCTGTTGTCACTTCTCCTCTTTCATTTCTGCTTTTATTAATTTGGGTCCTCTCTTTTTTTTAATGAGTCTGGCTAAAGGTGTGTCAATTTTGTTTATCTTCTCTAAGAACCAACTCTTGGATTCATTGATCTTTTGTATTGTTTTTCTGGTTTCTATTTCATTTATTTCCGCTCTGATCTTTATTATCTCCTTCCTTGTACTCCCTTTGGGCTTATTTTGCTGTTCGTTTTGCAGATCCCTTAAGTGTGAAGATAAACTGTCGATTAGTGATGTTTCTTGTTTCTTTAGGTAGGCCTGCAATGCTCTGAATTTCCTTCTTAGGACTGCTTTCGTGGGATCCTATAGATTTTGGGTCGTCGTGTTTTCATTTTTGTTTGTCTCGAGATACCTTTTGATTTCTTCCTTGATCTCCTGGTTGACCCATTCATTATTTAGTAACATGTTATTCAGCCTCCATGAATGGGTGTGTCTTCCAGTTTTTTTCCTGTAGTTCATTTCTAATTTCATAGCACTGTGGTCAGAGAAGACAACTGGTATGATTTCAATTTTCTTAAATTTATCAAGACTTGTTTTGTGGCCTAACATATGGTCTATCTGGAAAATGTTCCTTGTGCGCTTGAGAAGAACATGTATTCCGCAGCACTGGGGTGAAATGCTCTGAAAATATCAATTAAATCCAAATGGTCCAATGTGTCATTTAAAGCCATTGTTTCCATATTGATTTTCTGTCTGGAAGACCTGTCCCTTGTTGTCAGAGGTGTGTTGAAGTCCCCTATTATGATAGTGTTACTGTTGATCTCTGTCTTTATGTCAGTCAATATCTGTTTTATATATTTAGGTGCTCCTATGTTGGGTGCATAGATGTTTAGTAGGGTTATGTCCTCTTGTCAGATTGATCCCTTTATTATTATATAGTGTCCATCTCTGTCTTTTAATATGTTCTTCATTTTAAAGTGCATTTTGTCAGATATAAGTATTGCTATAGGAGCTTTTTCTCATTTCCATTTGCATGAAATATCTCACTCCAACCCTTCACTTTCAACCTGTGTGTTCCTTTTGATCTGAGATGAGTCTCTTGTATACAGCATATACAAGGGTCTTGCTTTCTTATCCACTCAACCACCCTATGTCCCTTGATTGGAGCATTTAATCCGTTTACATTTAAAGTGATTATTGATAGGTACATAGTTATTGCCATTTTTAAATTTGTAGTTAGATTGTTTTCATCTTTTTTCTATTTACAGAAGTCCTTTTAGTATTTCTTGCAATGTTGGCTTGGTGGTAATAAATTCCTTTAGCTTATTCTTTTCTGGGAAGCTCTTTATCTCTCCATCAACTTTAAATGATAGCCTTGCTGGATAAAGCAATCTAGGTTGTAGGCCTTTGTTTTCCATCACTTTGAGTATCTCCTGCCACTCCCTCCTGGCCTTCAATGTTTCTGTAGAAAAGTCATTTGATAGTCTTATGGGAGTTCCCTTGTATGTAACCCTCTGTCTTTCTCTTGCTGCTTTTAGGATTCTCTCTTTGTCTTTAACCTTTGCCATTTTAACTGTAATGTGTCTTGGTGTGGGCCTATTTGGGTGTATCCTGGTTGGGACTCTCTGCACTTCCTGGGCTTGTATGTTGGTTTCCTTCATCAGGTTAGGGAAGTTTTCGGACATTATTACTTCAAATATGTTCTCAATCCCTAGGTTCCTCTCTTCACCTTCTGGTATTCCTATGATGCACATGTTGTTGCCCTTGATGTTATCTCAGAGGTCTCTTAAACCATTTTCATTGTTTTTTATTCTTTTTTCTTTCTGTTGTTCTGTTTGGGTGATCTCTGCTAACTTGTCTTCTAAGTCGCTGATTCGATCCTCTGCCTCGTTTAACCTACCGGTAATTCCTTCAGGTATGTTCTTTATTTCAATTATTGTATTCTTTAGTTCTAACTGGTTTTTCTTTATGATTTCTCTATCCTTCTTTATGTCATCACTAAGCTCCTTAAACATTTTTATCATCAGTGTTCTGAACTCTGTCTCTGATAAGTTGGTTACCTCTGTTTCATTTGGTTCCATTTCTGGGGGTTTCTTCTGTTCTTTTATTTGGGACATGTTTCTTTGCTTCCCCATTCTGGCTGACTCTGTGTTTGCTTCGGTGTATTAGGTAGATCCCCTAGAATTCTTAGTTCTTGCTGGGTTATCTTATGTAGTTTGTGTCCTTTATATTTGACTTGCACTACTTCATTCTTCTCCTCTGCGTGTGCTCCAAAGGTGACTCTTGCGTTGTGTATATTGTCCTGTTAAAGAAGATCTTTAATTGCTTTTCGCTTGTGAGTAGGTGGGATTGACTCCTAGGCTGACTAGTTGTGAGACTTTGCTCTGCCCACTGCAAGATGTTCTGCTGCATGAGGGTTGACCTTAAATGTGGTTTGGCCTCTATGGGCTCTTGTGCCTGTAGAGAATTCCCTCTGGGTGTGTCACTTGTAGGTCAAACCCGGTAGTACTCTGGTTTGATCTCGAGTTGGCCTCTGTGTATGTTGAATCTTGTGCCTCTTAAGCTGGGCCCTGGTAGGACAGTTTCAGAACAAAGCAAATCACCAAGCACAACAAAAACAACAACAACAAAGAAAAAATCAAATAACTTCTGTGAAGGTAAACAACAACCAACAACCCCCACTCAACATAGGCAAAGATATCAAAGATATAAAGACAAAACAAAAGAAACAAAAAGCAGCGCCAGTCTTGGCTTAAGCCCACCAGGTAATCTCCAGGTTGTCCTCTGCTGTACCAAAGAGTCCTCTGCATATTGTCCAGGCAGAGCCGGTCACCTGGTGCCCAGAGTGATGTTGGAACTGTACATTTAGATGTGTGGGGCTGAGGGGTCTGGATGGTAGTTTCTACAAAGTCCGTGCAGTTTCTGCTCTTGCCTGCACATATGCACACTGAGAGTAGCACCACCAGCCCTGTGTCCAGTTCTCCTGAGTCTTAGGGCACTTCTGTGTGTGTGTGTGTGTGTGTGTGTGTGTGTGTGTGTGTGCAGGCATGTGTGTGTGTCTGTGTGGCGGGCGGGAGATTTCAGAGCTGCTGAAAGCCCAGAGCTGCATCTGCCAATTACTGCTGATCTCTGGGAGTGCCTCTGCAGTTGTAATTGCCCTGCCCTAGGCAGGCCAGAAAGGGTGGGGGCTGGAGATAGGGGGGTCTTCTCTCTCCCAACCCAGCCGTGTCACACTCTTCCTGCAGGCCAGAAAAGGTGGTGGCTGGGGATGGAGGAGTCCCTTCTCTCCTAGCCCATCAAAAATCACACTCTTCCCAGCCTCTTCCCTGAGTCAGAGCTGCACGCCAGTCTTCCGTAGAGCCTGAGCACTAAGACTCCTCTGTAATCTGACACTACTCCTCAGTTCAGGGGCCAGTTTAAGTCTCTGGAAGAGTGGGGGTAGGATTGGAAGAGTGGGGGGAGGGGTCCAGGTATGGAGTTTGTGCCCTTTGTCCAGAGAGATCAGCTGTGGAATGCAGGGAAAGAGCCCACCTCCTGGCTTTTGTGTTCTCTGTTCCATCCTGGGATCCCCTGCATCTCTGCAGCTGTGGATGCCGGCCTCGTTTCCACAGCCACAGATGCCAGCCGCATTTCCACAGCCAAACCTGCGAGCCACATCCCCACAGCCGCAGATGTGGGCCGCATCTCCACTCTGCTCCCTTCCCTCTTCCCCTGCTCGCCCAATTTGCCCACCTTCAAGTAATCCTTGCATGAGTCTCTTAGCTGTTCTGTGTGATGAGCAGAGAGTCCTTTGATGGGTTATAGTTGTCCCGTTTGTGATAAGATCCGGAGAACTCAAAAAGTGCGCCCCGCTGCCGCCATTCCTATGACGTCACTCTCATTTGTTCTTCTTTTTCTAGTTCTTTAAGGTGTAATGTGAGGTTATTTATTTGGGATTTTGTTTCTTGACATAGGCCTGTAATGATATAAATTTCCCTCTTAAAACTGCTTTTGCTGCATCCCAAAAATTTTGGTAGGATGTATTTTCATTGCCATTTGTTTCTATGTATCTTTTGATCTCTCTAATTTCTTTTTTGACCTGGTCATTCTTTAACAGTATGTTGTTTAATCTCCATGTATTTGTGTTTTTTCCTGCTTTCTCCTTGCACTTCTTATCCAATTTCAAAGCCTTGTGATCAGAGAATATGCTCAGTATGATTTCAATCTTCTTAAATTTGCTGAGGTTAGTTTTATGTCCCAATATATGGTCTATCCTTGAGAATGTTCCATGTACACTAGAAAAAAAAATGTATAGTCTGATGTTTTAGGATGAAGTACTCTATAAATGTCAATTATGTCCATTTCATCTAATGTGTCATTAAGGGCTGCTATTTCATTATTTATTTTCTGTTTGGATGATCTATCCATAGCTGTCAATGATGTATTTAGGTCCCCTAGTATAATTGTGTTTTGGTCAATTTCTCCCTTTAGTTCTGTTAGTAGTTGCTTGGTATATTTTGGTGCTCCCTGGTTGGGGGCATAAATATTGATGACTGTTATGTCTTCTTGTTGTGTAGTCCCCTTTACCATTATGAAATGTCCATCTTTGTCTCTTGTTATCTTTTTCACCTTGAAGTCTGTTTCATCTGATATCATTATGGCTACACCTGATTTTCTCTGGGTACCATTTGCTTGGAGTGTCAATTTCCACCCTTTCACTTTGAGTCTATGCTTGTCCTTGTAGCTGAGATGTGTCTCCTGGAGACAGCATATTGTTGGGTTTACTTTTTTGATCCAATCTGCTACTCTGTGCCTTTTTATTGGTGAGTTCAGTCCATTTACATTTAGGGTGATTATTGATATGTGAGGATTTCCTGTCATTCTATCTTTAGTTTTCTGGTATGATTGTGTCTCCATGGTTTCTTTGTCTTTTTTTTTTTTTTTTTTTTTTTTTTTTTGTCTATTATTTCTGTATGGTGGTACTCTATGAGGTTTCCCTCTGTTTCTTCTTTTATTACAGTGTATATTTCAGTTCTGGATTTTTTTTTATTTTTTTTTTGAGTGGTTACCATTAAGTTTATGTAAAAGAAAGTTTGATATTTAGAGTATTCCATTTTCTCCAGCATGCTTACTTTCTCCATTCCCATTTTCTAGTTCAGGCCTTTACTCTCCCCTTTTTATGTTTTGGTTGCCACAAATTATACCTGTTTATGGTGGTCGAATAGCCTTTTTTAGTATTTCTTGTAGTGCAGGTCATGTATTAGAAAATTCCCTCAGCTTCTGTATGTCTGGGAAGGTCTTTTTTTCTTTTCTTTTCTTTTTAATTTATTTTTTAATTTATTGGGGTGACAATTGTTAGTAAAATTACATAGATTTCAGGTGTACAATTCTGTATTACATCATCTATAAATCCCATTGTGTGTTCACCACCCAGAGTCAGTTCTCCTTCCATCACCATATATTTGATCCCCCTTACCCTCATCTCCCACACCCCACCCCCCTTACCCTCTGGTAACCACTAAACTATTGTCTGTGTCTATGAGTTTCTGTTTCTCATTTGTTTGTCTTGTTCTTTTGTTGTTTTTGGTTTATATACCACATATCAGTGAAATCACATGGTTCTCTGCTTTTTCTGTCTGACTTATTTCGCTCAGCATTACACTCTCAAGATCCATCCATGTTGTCACAATGGAATACTATTCGGTGGTAAGAAAAGATGATATTGGAAAGGTCTTTATTCCTCCTTCATATCTAAAGGCTATCTTTGCTGGGTATATTATTCTTGGCTCATAATTTCTCTCTTTCAATAGTTTGAATATTTGGTTCCATTCCCTTCTGGCTTGTAGAGTTTCTGCTGAGAAATCTGATGATAATCTAATGGGCTTTCATTGTAGGTTACCATCTTTTCCCTGGCTCCCTTGAAGATTCTTTCTTTGTCATTGATTTTGACAGCTTCAATACAATGTGCCTTGGAGAAGGCCTGTTGGGATTGAGGTAATTAGGTGTTCTATTTGCTTCTTGGATTCGAGATCCAGTTCTTTCCACAAGTTTGGAAAGTTCTCATAGACCATTTGTTTGAATATACTCTCTGTTCCCTTCTCTCTTTCTTCTCCTTCTGGTATGCCCATTATTCTTATATTGCTCTTTCTGATGGAGTCAGAAAGTTCTTGTAGAGTTCTTTCATTTCTTTGAAGTCTCAAGTCTCTTTCTTCTTCCATCCATGTAATTTCCAGGTTTCTATCTTCGATGTCACTGATTCTTTCCTCCATCAGGTCAACTCTACTTCCTAAGCTGGCTATTTCATTCTTAATTTCTTCCAAGTTCTTAATCTCCAGAAATTCTATTTGGTTCTTTTTTAAAATTTCAGTCTCTTTGGTAAAATGCTCATGTTGTTCTTTGATTGTGTGTCTGAATTCATTAAACTGCCTTTCTGTGTTTTTTTGCATCTCGTTGAGTTTTTTTTCAGAACGGCAATCTTGAATTCTCAGTCATTTAAGTCACAAGTCACATATTTCCATATCTTTAAGTTCCTTTTCTAGAGACTTTTCACTTTCTTTCTGAGCTGTCTTGTTACCTTGGTTATTCATGGCAATTAATGATTTATTATTTCTCTTCCTAGACATCTACAGGAGTGGCTTCTGCAACAGATTGATAGGAAGAGGTCTTTCTTTAGTTTTCCAATACGGGTTGGTAGAATGTTTTATTTTCTCTCTGACTGCAGCCCTTTTGTCTCTCTCACACTGTAGTGCTATGTTTTCTCTGCACTATTCTAGCTTCTCACACAATGGCGGAATTCCCTGGAAGGCTGGCTTCTCCTCTGTTAACAGTTCGCCTGGGTAATAGGGCACCGCCTCCCTGTGGGTATGCGGAGAGCTTTTGAAGTTCCAAAGCTCTTCCTGCACCAGATTCAGAGCCCATGTGTTTCAGCAGTTCTGTTTACTCCTGCAGGGATCCACCCAGATAGGTGGGGATGGAGGCGGGGTGAGTTGTTAGAAGTGGCCCAGAGAAATGGCGGTGACCACCACCAGAGCCAGTCCTGCTTCCACAGCTCCCTCCTCTTTGCCGGAACTAGTTGGGCTGAGAATCTGTGTCTGCAGATCACAGTTCTCAGAACTGCAAATATTCTGTTCTTTTGATCCGACACTACTACTGTTCTGCTTCTAGCACTGGGCCAGTGGGGGCGAGACGAGCTCTGGGAGGGTAGGGAGGGGGTGGCTAGTCTCAGTGCCTAAGGCTTCCATTCTCTGCTTGGCAGTGAGGGCTTAAACCACCGTTTTCAGTCTTTTTCCCTCAGTCTTTTCTCCGAGGCCTCTGCCGTGAGCGTTGGGTTCAGCCGTGTTATATGCTGTCCCCTCAGCCCTGTGGGCCATAAGCGGAGCCCTAGCAGTTTGAGTTCTTCCCTCTCCCACAGCTGTGGTAGTTCTGGGATGCAGCGAGCTTGGAGCACTGAGCTAGGTCTGTGTCCTGCACCCGCGTGGCTCCGTCTCCGTACTTCTCCCTTCCCTCCTCCCCTGCTCACCCAATTTGCCCACCTTTAGGTGACTTCAGTAGTGAGCCTCTTCATCTTGCCTGTCTGCTGTGCAGGGAGTTCTTTGTGGAGTTATAGTTGTTCCATTTGTTGTAAATTCCACGGGAGATTTCCAGTGGCTCACCTCACGCCGCAATTTTGATGACGTCTCCCCATGATTGTTTTCTTGATTAGTTGTAATTTTGATGTGGTTGTGAGAGAAGGTAAACATAGCATTTACCTACTGCACTATCTTGGTTGTCCCTAACCTCATTCTTAAAACAACACATTTAGATCTTTTGTGTGGCTTGTCACACCCATTTTTTATTTCTTCAACACTTTTAACCAACACAGATCTACTGTAGGAACTATTTTTGTTCTTCTGCCACAGACCAACCTCTGACAATCATGAATCAACACAATTACATTTGACTTTGGAGGGTCATGTTTAAAATATTTTGAAACTAGTTGGCCCTTAATTTTAGCCAAAGTTATTTTGATAGCTGACAAGATATCTACTCAAGCTAGCTTAAAATTGCATGGGTGTGTTGGGCTCTTTTGGGTTTTTTGTACAGCTTTATTGAGGTATAATTGATAAATGAAATTTATATATATTTAAAGTATATAATGTGATGTTCTGATATATGTATATATTTTGAATTGATTACAACATCAATTAATTAACATCTTCATCACCTCACATAGTTACCTTTTTGGGTGTGTGATGAGAACATGTAAGCTCTATTCTCTTAGCAAATTTCAAGTATATAATACAGTATCATTAAGTATAATCACCTTCAGAGGGTAACAGGTGTGGGGGGTGGTAGATGAGGGTAAGGGGATCAAATATATGGTGATGAAAGGAGAACTGACTCTGGGTGGTGAACACACAATGAGATTTATAGATGATGTAATACAGAATTGTACACCTGAAATCTATGTAACTTTACTAACAATTGTCACCCCAATAAACTTTAATTTAAAAAAAGTATAGTCACCTTGCTGTGCATTAGATCCTCATAATTTATTCATAATATGACTGAAAACTTGTTGCATGGATGTATTGTGAATCTCAAATGACAAAGCAAAAATTGATTAATATACTAGGAAAACCAGGACTACAGAGCCAACAAGAAACATGGCAGCTAATAGCCTTGGTTTCTTATTTTTATACATATTTTGCTTTAATTGTGCCCTCTCCCCTCCTACTTCCCATTTCCACGTATACACAGCTGAATATGCAGAGGGTGACAAAAAAAATGTATACACATTTTAAGAAAGGGAAAAAATGTATTAAAATTGTATACTCAATATATACCAATAACAAAAGATGAATACAAGTCATGGGTATACATTTTTTGGCACCCCCAATAGTTACCAACAGGTGAATCCTAGAAATGAGGCTGCTATCTAGACTATGTGGAATAAAGGGTGGTCATTAGCTAGTATCATGCAGCCAAGGGGGATAAAAAGCTAGTCTGGCTGACTTGGTTCCAGTGTGTATGTCTCATCCTGGTCCACCTAGTAGGAGAAGTTGTCAAAGTAAGTTATAAAGTAGATGGGTATAAGAGCTATGTCACAGATATATTCATCAATTTCACCTCTCACACCAAGTATAATATGATAATCACCCAAGATCATCCAGCCATCCAAAACTACAGCATGGCTTTATACCATTACAATGTTAAACTGATATTATGTTTTCTTCCCCTATCAAAGCAATATGGAACTCTACGTGGCAGCATAGCATAATAAATAAAGGTGGTTCCTGCTCTGAAAATCCATAAAATATGAGACTTGTGGGTACTTAGGGGTTTGGAATGAATCTCCTTGAATCAACAGGAAACCTTTTTCCCCTATTGTACCACCAGGTTGAAGATAGATAAATCTGATGCTCGAATCCAGAGCTGCTGAAGGAAATCAAAGAAAACAACACACGTCTGACAATTGAGAGAGATAATCAAGATCCAAAAAATAACAGACCTTCTTCTCATGACTTTATTTTCTGAATTCTCTGGAGTCATTCATTCTCCAATCAAGTCACAGGTCTTCAAGGTGATGTGAACTTCCTGTGTGCATCTCAATGATGTTAGTATTGGGCCAAACGTCACTTTGGCCTTGGTTGTGTCTTCAGCTTACAAAAACATGCACAAGTCATTTAATGCTGTTATGGATGAAATGTCTACATCACAAGTATATCAAGAGAAATAAAGGTGAAAGCATTCATGAAGGAGGTTGTATTTGTTAATGGATTCTAACTAAACATAGAGGTCAATCTATAACCCATATTAAAGAAGGTTGAAGAAAGAGGTAAGTATGATGGTCCAGTGAGGATGCCATAAGATCCACAATGTGCAAGACATCAGGGAGGAGACTTTGGCATCCACTGGATTCCTTCCATCTCAAACAGAGGGAGTTCTTGGACAGAAAGCCAAATACAGAGCATGCCAAAAAAATGTATACACATTTCAAGAAAGAAAAAAACTGTATTAAAATTGTAATACTCGATATATACCAATAACAAAAGATGAATTCAAGTCATGTGTATACATTTTTTTGGCACCCCCAGTAGACATCGACTCAACAGCTCCCTGGCCCTCCTTTTCCAAAGCTGTAGCCTCTATCCTCTTGCTCTCAAATGCCACACACACTCTAAGTCCCCTCCTCACTCCCATGACCTATCTCTTAGATACAACCAAGCCTTGGGGTTCTAATAGTGGCATCCATGGTTATGACTATCTGGCCGACCCCTGTCCTGACAACTCTGTGCTTTCTGGGTCTGCGGGAGGGTTGGGAGTGGCCTGTGGACAGCTCTGACCCGGTGCAGCAGGGGTTTCTTTCGGCTGTGCCAATCTTCCGCCAGGAGCCCCGCCAGAAGTATTAGAATCACAGCCCCAAGGCATATCCGGACCAGATTGCCTTTAGTGTAGTACGGGTGCGTGAGACCTGGAGAAGTGAAGAGAAACAGGAGCAGGAGATAAGAACCCATCTCCAGGACCCACTCCAAGCCACATCGTTGGTTCCTTACAGCCATATCCCTCATCTGAGATCCTATTACTCTCTGCTAGCTAGGGCACCAATCTCCTTCCTAGAGGGTCCCTCCCCTCCTCACCAGGGTCAGAGCTAGATTAGCCCAATTTCCTAAATATAACCTCTTACATGCATTCCCTCCCCTGCACAGACACTGCCAGGTTATTAATTATGAAAGAGAAGACTGTTACAAGGGGTGAGGAGAGAGATGAATTTATCTTCCTTTAGATCTCCACCTTCCCACCTGGCTTATTGCCCAGCTCTGAACTCCATGAGCTAATTTTCCTTCACCCCTTAAAACTTTACACACCAGGGCCCAAGATCACAGTGCTATATCTTCTGCACAGGGAAAGCCATCAGCTTTAGGTAAAGACATAGGGTGGAAAGGAAGAAGATCGAGAGGACCACTTACTCACCAGTTGGAGAGCTTGACCCCTCTGGAAAGATGGTGATATTCCTAGAAGGCTCTGAGAATCAAAAAGTGTAAGTGTGAAGGGATGGGACCATCGCCCCGACACTTGTTCCTGCCCCAACCTTCAATACACCCATTTGGAAGGCAGAATTCCATGGCTATAAGGACATGAACTGCCAAAAATTGGATGAACCTTGCAAACTTTATGCCAAGTAAAAGCAGCCAGGCGCAAAAGATTATATGCTGTATTAGTCCATTTATGTAAAATGTCTAGAAAAGGTAAATTTATACAGACAGAAAGAAGACCGGTGGTTTCCTAGGACTAGGCATGGGAGTTTGAATGACCTGTAAAAGGACATAAGGGAACTTTTTGAGGTGATGGGAGTGTTCTAAAGCTAGATTGTGGTGATCATTGTAAAATTAATAAAATCATTGAATTGTAGAAAAGAACAAGAACATGAACTATAGAGTTGGGCTGTCTAGCCTTGGACCTCAGATCCAGTATTTATTAGATGGAGAGCCTCTAGCATATGATTTAACATCTATGAACCAGTTTTCCCATCTCTAATGTGAATAATTACATTGCTATATCATAGGTCAATGTGAAAATTAAACTAATAATAATAGCATGAAGCACAGTGCTTGACATATAGTAAGCACCCATATATGCTAGCTCTTCTTCTCTTATTCTACAAATATCTCCTGAGACTTTCCAGGAGATCAGCCATGGGCTGTGCACCCTAAAGATGCATCAAACACACAGTTCTTGCCCATGTGGAGTTGCCAGACACTGAAAGAGACCAAGAATTAAAGTGATCATTTTAATTCACTGTGAAAATTGCTCTACTAGGTAGTCCACAGGACACTGAAGAAGCACAGAGGACACTACCAACCCAACCTGGAGTGTCAGAAAGGTTTTCTGGAGAAATTGAAGCCATGGGGAAATGGAAGGAAAAGCAGAGCAAGCGGCTTGGATGCAGAGTCCGGAGAGGACATAAAGCACCCAGAAGAGCATCCACTGACTCCATGTGGCTGAGGTTAGCATGCGGAATGAAGACAAGACAGGAAGGATCAGCAGTGGCTGGTCTAAGAGCATAGAACCTAAAATCACTGAGCAGCAAGCTCAGGCTACATCCTAAGGGTGACCGGGAATCCAGCAGGGTCTTGAACAGAGGGTGGGAAGAATCCCATCAGGGACTTAGGAAGAGCCTAAAGAAAGCTAGAGTTGGGTGGACTCAGTGGAGACATCTAACCTATCCTCGGGGGATCTGTCAAGTTTTTCTGTCTTGAAGGAAAAGGAGACTTTTTCAGGGAAAAGCAAGGGGACAGAGAACTACAGCATGAAGGAAGCATATCTGCATTGGACCCTGAATGATGAGAGGGTGTATTGTGTCCAGGCACCTATGATCCATGTGGGGCTGAAGCACAGGCTCTGCATGGAAGCAATGGGGACCAAGACTGCATACAAGGACCACAGCCAAGTCAGAAGAGCAATGTGTAGGGATGAGTCATGCTCTTCCCATCACAGCCTTGGGTCCGCCATCTTTGAAATGGCCACATTACCCAGAATGCTCCTCTGTCCCCAAGCTCAGAGCCTACTTCCCACCCATCCTCCATCCTCAAACCAAGGACTGTCCTGGAAAGACTCTGGTAGTTCCGTGACACAGATTAAAAACCTACAGCCTTAGGTGATGGAAAAGAGAGCCCAGTATTCATACTCCTTTCTGCTGAGCTCTAAGTACCTAGTTATATTTTTTAATTTTCTTGGGCACATAAGTACAAGTGGAATTGCTGGTTCCTATGATAATTCTATGATATGGTTGTATGACAATTCTTTCTGAGGAACCACTGAACTGTTTTCCACAGCAGCTACACCATTACCACTCCCACCAGTAATGTACGAAGATTACAGTTTTTCCGCATTATCGCTAACACTTGTTGTTGTGCTATTGTATAGCCATTCCAGTGGGTATGATGAATTTCATGGTATGTGACTTGTAATCCAATTTAAAAATTACAAAGTGGGTCAGCAGATCTATGTGAACTCAATGGAAGAACAAGCTGATACCAGTCTCTGAGTATAAGAGGCTCCCCTCCCTACCAAGGCCATTTTCTTAACCAGGGACTTTCTATTGTTTTTACATGGCCACCAAAATATTTCCCAAACCCCCTCAGCCTCCTGTTGAGGGTGGGGACAGTCTCTGAGGGGCTTTTTGGCTAGAACCAGTTCATCAAAGCCTAGTTTGTCCTCACTTATCTGCGATGTAATCAGAGCATGGATATTATTTGTTCTGTTATTTCTTTTCCTGTGTGTTTCATTAGTGAGTGTTTAAATTTAGAGTCAAACATGGTGTAGTACACACATGCTGTGGAGTACTACTCACCAGGGAAAAGGAACACACTACCAATACATGCAACCACTTGAGTGGGTGTCAGGGCATTATGCTGAGTGGGGTGCGGGGGGTAATTTCAAAGGTTCCATGCTGTATGATTCCATTCATATAACATTGTCAAAATGACAAAGAAATGAAGACAAAATTAAAGAAATAAAGACAAAATTAGGGATGGTTGCCAGAGGTTAAGGATGGAGGGGACAGATGAGTATAAAGGGGTAGGCTGAGGGGTATCTTTGTGGGGGTGGAATAGTTCTGCATGTTGAATGCCGTGATGGCTGCACTTGTGATAAACTGACATAGGACTAAACACGCAGATTGTACCAATATCAGGTTTCCAGTTCTCACATTGTATTGTAATTCTGTAAGACATAACCACTGGGGAAATCAAGGCAATGCGTACATGGAGTCATTTCATACTATCTTTGCAGCTTCTTCTGAATCCACATCTCAAAATAAAAAGTGTGGTGACGGAAGGAGAACTGACTCTGGGTGGTGAACACACAATGGGATTTATAGATGATGTAATACAGAATTGTACACCTGAAATCTATGTAATTTTACTAACAATTGTCACCCCAATAAATTTAAAAATAATAATAATAATAATTAAATAATTTAAAAATGAAATAAATAAATAAATAAAAAATTTTAAATTCCAATCAGCCAAAGTGTCCTTCGATAGATGATTCGTTAAAGAAAATGTGATATATGTACGTAATGGAATACTCCTCTGCCATAAGAAAATATGAAATACTGCCATTAGCAACAACATGGATGGATCTTGAGACTATCATGCTGAGCAAAATAAGTCAGACAGAAAAAGTCGAGATCCATATGATTTCACTGACATGTAGGATATAAAACTGAAAGCAACAAAGGAATGAAACAAAGAAACAAAAACTCATAGACACAGACAATAGTTTAGTGGTTACCAGAGGGTAAGGGGGGAGGGGGTTGTAGATGAGGGTAAAGGGGATCAAACATATGGTGATGGAAGGAGAACTGACTCTGGGTGGTGAACACACCATATGATTTATAGATGATGTAATACAGAATTGTACACCTGAAACCTATATAATTTTACTAACCATTGTCACCCCAGTAAATTTTAACTAAATAAAATCCAATCAGAAACACACACACACACACACACGCATGTGCATGTCTGCCCACATACTGTGTCTCTTTTGCCATGACAAGCCCCCGATCACCCTCTACCCCACATGTTGGCACATTCAGTTTGCGTCTTTTCAACATGCTTCTTGTTCCTCCAGACTTGGGACCCCCTGAGACACAGGAAATGTCAAAGATGTCATAGCCTAGCACATTATTTCTGAAGGCACCAGCTGTCATCTGATTCACCAGGTAATTCTCAGTCCCTCGAACATTTGAGAGCGATAGACTCAGAGCCTCAGGCATGCAGTCCAGAAACCTAGAATTTTATAAACCATTCAGATATTCTTCACATTAGGCTTTATAAACCGACCCCCTGAGGCTGGAAAGAAGGGGTGTGGAGCAGCACATTTGATATCTATTTATTATACCCACCTTCTTTACAGGCAAAAATAAGAGATTTTTAAAATAAAACAAATTTGTGAAAGACACAAGTGAGTTAAATTGAGAAGTCTGGAGAAAGGAGAGAAAGCAAAGAAGGGGTCCATGTGCCTTGGACCCCAGACACCAGCGTGAATCCTACAGTACTCACCTGTTACAGAGGTAGATGCTCCTCTGGGTAACTGGCTGGGTGTCACAGAGTTCCCTGAAAAATTAGAAAAGGAAAGAATTCTGTGCTCTGTTAGCTGTTGGTTCTGAGTAAATAAATAAATAAAACATTGGCCCACCCCAATTATATCACTGGACTACTATGGGTGAAAATAGCATTTGAAAGGCACCCCTGGCATATTCTGGGGCTAATTCATAATGACAACCCTTGTCCCTGCTTTTTGAACCTTTGTTTTGCCCTTTTCCTGGATCTCTGTGATACACATCCTTTGTTGCTGGGAGCAAAACCAGCCCTTGTGTCCTGAGAAGTGAGGGAGCAGAAAAGAACAGTGGGATAGCCTGGGGGAAGGGGCAAGTATTCCATGGGGTGGAGGCGCCTGAGGAACAAAGCACAGCCCCTCCCTGCTCCCACCACACTGGCCTTGCACCACCTGCAGCCACCCCACCTACCCCACCTGCCTGATTAACTTGTACTCTGCCCTGAGACCCGCATCAAACATCGATTGCTTAGGGAAGCCTCCCCTTCTAGGTTCAAACAGCACTATGGACTTCTAAGTGACAGTGCTTATCACAGTCACAATTACACATGTGTTGGATGTGTTTTTGATTTAAGATTGTTTGCTCTACTAATTACAATATTATATATTATATTTGCGTGTATGTGTGTGTGTAAATAAAATGATACTGTACATTGAGTGGAATCAGATGGTATATATCTTTGCACCTGTCAGTCCCTCCGCTTGGAACTTCCATCAGGGCCTGTGAAGACTGAGGAAGAAAAGTTTGGTCTGCACCCACCCTTACCTCTGACCACGAGCTCCAGGGGGTCACTGGGGGCTGACCACAGGTACGGGTCTCTGCTGGAAAAGCTGTAGCATTGGTAGGTCCCGCTGTGGGCAGCAGTCACCGTGATGATGGGGAAATCTGCCCGGTACCACCTCTCAGGTCCCTTGTTGGGCCCAGTGTCCCCCATCTTGTACAGAGCAAATTGGTCAAAACTATATATGCTCCGACACTGTAGAGTCACGTCCCCTCCTGGGGACACCACTGGGCTGGGTTGGGCTGAGAGCGAGGGCTTGTCATAAACTCCTGGTAGAAAAGAGACCTCTGGTGTTAAAGACACTGGCCAAAGTCTAGGCTAGGGGTGGGGAGGGGCAGGAAGGTCCCTCCAGTTCCCTAAGAGCTAAGGAACTTTCCAGCTGTATCCACCCTGGAGAATCCATCCTCTCTGCCAGCTCACAAAGTAGTTAAGAGAGCCTGACTAAAATCATATCATAGAGCCCAGGCTTAAATCCTGGTTCTGCCACTTAGGGACTGTGTGATCCTGGAGATAAATTGCCCCTACAGCTGTGCCTCAGTGTTTTCTACTCTACAATGAAAGAAACAATATGTATTAAGCATTGAGCAGAGTACCTAATGCATAGCATAGCAAGCACTGAAAATATTGAAAAACAAAATAGCTTAAGCTTACATTGTATTGTAAGCTTGTGTTACAGTGCACAATGGATAGTTACATTGTAAACTTGTATTCACATGCCAGATTCTAGGTGCTGTTCCAAGCTCATGACATATATCAATTCACCGAAGTCTCACCAAAACCTATGAATTCATCACTATGAATATCCCTATTTTATCAATGGAACTAAGGCGTACAATGCAGGACAACTTGTCTGAGATCATATGATAACAGGCAGCAGAGCTGAAATCTGCAGTCACAGCATTTGGCTCCAGGCTCTCTGCTCCTAAAAATGAACCTATACTACTTTATAACTTGACGATATTGTCATTGCAGAGCATGGCTCCACGTCGGGCACATGGTGCTCACAACAAAAGGTGCCTGATAATTCTGGCTCATTCAACAATTGTTTTTCCTTAGCAACTCTTATGTGTCCATCTCTGTTCTAAGAAATAAAATTCCCATCAGGAAGAAGAATAGACAATACCTAAGATAAATAAGTAAACGTGATAGTGATGAGTGCCATTTTAAATTGGCTGCAACTTTAAATAGGGCAGTGAGAGAAATACTCAAAGGGAAGAGAGCATTTGGGTCAGTCCCCAAAGCCAAAGTGGTCTGGCAGACCACTGACCATGGGAATTAGGGTGAGGCGAGTGAGGCACTCTTCTTGGATGCAAATTTAAAGGGGTGCAATAAAACCTTCTGTCATCACAATAAATACTATTTTAATGAAATTTTAAATCAAAATTAATGCAAACACATTCACAGTGAAAAAAGCATCAAGAGTTCAAGCAAAGAAGGAATCCATCTGTGGCCGGGGAGCCATGTTGAAGACTGAGGCAAAGGCTCCAAACGGTTTTCTGTACTTCTTTTGGTTAATTTTTTCCACACTATTAGCATAGTTGAAAAATATTGACAATTTCTACAGTAGGTTATTAAAACTCAAAACACTACTTTAAGTTTAAATATTTTATTTACACCCCCCCCAAAAAAAAATAAAAGACAGGATTTATTATCATTTTCACACTTCTGGCTTTCATGGAAACAGACTCATCAACATTTTCAAAACCTATCTTGGAAAATAGTCATTTAAAATGCATTGGAAAGAAAAGCATAAGCTGGGAACATTTTTTTCCATCTAAAAATAAACAACGCATTAGTGCATGAATAGAGAGTGCACCTTTTCCCTTGTGCATCAGGCTGGGCTATGGCTGGACCATCACTGACGGATTCTGTGTTTACTTAAAATTGTCATATTTTGCTCATCATGGATGTTTTTGCATTGATTTTGACTTTTGTAAAAATATAACATTATTGGTAAAAGCACTAACATATGACTTATGTTGATTAAGATTTTTGGCACCTCTCCTAAATTTAACACTCAAGGCCAGTGCCTCACTGGCCCCACCCAATCCCAACCCCCAGGGCCATTGAATTTGCTATCATCATCATCTCCATTTTCACCCTCTTCCAGCCCAAAACTGAGTACCACATAGTCCTGAGGCCACACGTCCAGCTACACCCCACCCCTTCCTGTCCAGTTACCAGTAGCCACCAGCTCCAGCTTGTCACTGGAGAGAGACCAGCAGGTCCCGTTCTGGTAGAAGCAACGGTAGCATCCAGCGAAACTTTTCTTCATGGCCGGGATATGGAGGACAGCCTGGTCGTTATACTTCCCAGATTTCAGTTTCTCCAGGCGGTACAAGTCCACGCCTGGGGGCCCCTGGCAACGGATGGTCACTGGATTCTCCAGGGGCACAAGAGAGCTGGGCTGGGCCTGGAGGGAGGGCTTGGGGAGCGGGCCTGGAAGGGAAGCAGAGGGTAGTGGAGGACAGCCTCCAAACAGCACCCTCCTCCTGAGCCCTCACAGCCCTACTGCCCTCTCACTGTCTGACCCCAGAGGAGGGATCCCCACTCACAATTCTGAGCTTGTATCACCTGCTCCAGACACAGCCCTGAGGACAAAAGAAAAGGACCAAATGCTAGAACCTTGCGTGAACTCACACTTCCTGCATGCTGGGCATGGTAATAAGACATTTGTATGCTTAGCTTTCTTTTGTCATAATTGTTTTCTCAAAGATACACATGCACATAATTGAAGTGAAAGAAGCCAGCCATAAAAAGCCACTATTGTGTGATTCCATATATATGAAATGTCCAGAAGAGGAAAATCTGTCCAGAGACAGAAAGCAGATTAATGGTTGTCAGGGGCTGGGGGAGGGGATGTTGAGGGGTGAGTGCAGTGCATATGGAATTTCCTTTGGGAGGGGTGAAATGTCTTGGAACCAGATAGAGGTGATGGTTGCACAGCATTGCAAATGTCATTAATGGTCAATTTTCTGTTAAGTATGTGATTTTACCATGAGGTGTTTTTTTTTAAGCCAACAGGGAATTGCTTGCCCCCTGCCAGCTCCCTCCAGGACCCCTCCCCCATGCACACACTTTTGATGACTAGATAGAGAATTACCTCCTCTTTGAGAAGGGGATAGTGTGTCAAGTGGGGTCTCTTACTTTTTTCTCCAGGTTTATCAAGATATAATTGACATATAACATTGTGTAAGTTAAAGATATACAATGTATTGATTTCATAAATTTATATATTGCAACATGATTGCCACCTTAGCATTACCTGACACCTCCATCAGGTCACATAATTACCATTTCTTTTTTGTGGTGAAGACATATAAAATCAACTCTCTTGACAACTTTCAAGTATACGAGTATAATACAGTATTATTAGCTATACTCACCATGCTGGACATTAGACGCCCAGAACTCACTCATCTTATACGGAAGTTTGTGCCCTTCGACCAACACCTCCCTATTTCCCACCCCTGACCCCTGAAAACACCATTCTACTCTTTGCTCCCATGAGTTCAGCTTTTTTAGATTCCACATATAAATGAGGTCATGCAGTATTTTCTTTCTCTGTCTGGCTTATTTCACTCAGCATAATACCCTCAAGGTCTACCCACCATGTTGTAGCAAACGGCAGGATTATTTGAGCCAGTACCATGAGGAATAATGAATGACAAGTTAAATCTATAAGCTAGTCCTGATATTACTGACTCCACATTTTTTTAAAATTATGTAGTGGGAGAAAGTTGTGGCCAATACTAGGAAACTTGTGTTCATTTCCTGGCCCAGCCAAGAATAGACTACAATAACTCAGACAAACACTCCACCTCCCTGGGTCCCACCCAACATATGAATGGGCCTCTTGCTCCAAAATTCACTGCTCACATGTTTAAAAACTTCTTTGTCTCGTAACCCACTGCCTGTCCCTCAGCATTTCCCAAATCAACCCTCAGGACTCACCAAGGCAGAAGAGGACAGACTGGAATGGGGACATGGTTCCTCAGGAGGGAAGCAGTGTGGGACTGGAGCAGAGACACAGGATGTGATGAGAATGAAGAATGCTCTCCTCCCTCTCCTCCCTCCCCCGCCAGCCTGGCTTTTCCTAATTGAGACTTATCAAGCGGGAGCTGTTCCTGCTGTAGAATGACTTGCACACAGCTCCAAGGAGCCTCAGTTATCTCTTGTCACCAGCCCAGGTCATACCGTGTGGGCCTATTAAGGGACTGTTCATATTCTGATACTTCCATAAACTTTCTATCCCTCACTGGGAATATGTAAATCAAAACCACTACAAGATCACTTCACACACCACTATCATCAATAAGACAAATAATAACAAGTGGTGGTGAGGGTGTGGAGAAGTTGGAATCCTCATGCATGACTAATGGGAATGGAAAATTGTGCAGCCACTATGGAAAACACTATGATTGTTCTTCAAAATGTTAAACATTGAATTGCCACATGACCCAGTAATTCCACTCCTGGGTATAAACCCAAAAGAATTAAAAACAGAACCTGAATAGATGTTTGCACACCCATATTCATAGCAGCATTATTCAAAAAAGCCAAAAATGAGGGAGAAACCCAAGTGTCCATTGATGAATAAACAAACTGTGGCATATTCATACAATGGAATATCATTCAGCCTTAAAAAAGGAACAAGAGGGGCCAGCCCGTTGGCTCAGGCGGTTAGAGCTCCGTGCTCCTAACTCTGAAGGCTGCCAGTTCGATTCCCACATGGGCCAGTGGGCTCTCAACCACAAGGTTGCCGGTTCAACTCCTCGAGTCCCACAAGGGATGGTGGCCTCTGCCCCCTGCAACTAAGATTAAACATGGCACCTTGAGCTGAGCTGCCTCCCTGATGGCTCAGTTGGTTGGAGTGCATCCTCTCAACCACAAGGTTGCCGGTTCGACTCCCGCAAGGGATGGTGGGCTGTGCCCCCTGCAACTAGTAACAGCAACTGGACCTGGAGCTGAGCTGTGCCCTCCACAACTCAGATTGAAAGGACAACAACTTGACTTGGAAAAAGTCCTGGAAGTACACACTGTTCCCCAATAAAGTCCTGTTCCCCTTCCCCAATAAAAAAATCTTTTTTAAAAAAAAAAGGAACAAGAGGGGAACAACCAAGATGGCGCAGTAGGTAAACGCTGTGCTTACCTTCTCTCACAACCACATCAAAATTACAACTAATCTACAAAACAACCATTATTGAGAATCACCTAAAATCAAGCTGAACTGAAGCCTTTCAACTAAGGATGCGCAGAAGAAGCCATCTCCAGACTGGTAGGAAGGCCAGAGATGCAGAATGGGCTTGTCCCACACCTGTGTGTGACCATTAGAGATCAGGAGGGCTATTTCGCCTGTGGGGGTCCCCCCTCCCCTAAAGGAGCAAAAGATCCCAGCCCCATCCCAGCCTAGGGTTCCATTGGGGGGAGAGAACTCCCCATAATTTTTGGTTGTGAAAACCAGCAGATTGTGACTGAGGGCGGCTGCCCTCACAGGTGCTCCCCTTAAAGGGCCTGTGCGTGGACTTACGCACCAATGGAATAACTCGCTCTGAGCTCCAGCGCTGGGACAGCTGCTGAAGAGGTGGCAGGGGTAAATGGTGGGGAATTGAGTTCTCTGGCTTTGGACAGGGGCTGGAGAGGCAGCTTCCTCCTGGACAAGGGAGCTGGTGGAGGCCATTTTTTCTTTGTTGAGCCCTCCACCTTCCTGGGGGGCAAACACAGGCAGCCCCCATATCTGAGTCTCTGCAGTTCATTGGCCATACCCAGGTGATTTGAGACTCAGCTCTGCCCAACTTTTGGGCACACTCTGGCCACTTTCAGTGGGTTTTCCATGCAGTCTGCCTGCCATTGCTCAAGCTGCAGACTTTTCTAGCATCTCTCAAAGTTAGTGGAACCCAGACAAGCAGCATCTGGCTTGAGCATATCCTGTACCTCTGGCTGAGCAGACCTAAGTTGGCACTAGTGGCAGCCGGCCTTAGTTTGTGGCTGGGCCTCTCAAAGTGCTTCCAAGCACAGCACAGGCAGCAGCCATCTGCAGATTTCTTTCTGGCTCCCACTGGGTGCCCCCAGGTGGGGCTCAGGCTATGGCTGAAGTAGGCCTACAGTGGATCCCCTCCAAGGTGGTCCTGGTGCTGGTGCCCCCAGTGGCCAGCTTCAAAACGAGCTGGAGCGAGTGACGTCGTAGGAATGGTGGCAACAGGGCGCACTTTTTGAGTTCTCCTCCAGATCTTATCAGAAACGGACGTTTATAACCCATCAAAGGACTCTCTGCTCAAAACGCAGAACAGCTAAGAGACTCGTGCAAGGATTACTTGCAGGTGGGGAAAATTGGGCGAGCAGGGGAAGGGGGAAGGGAGCGGAGTGGAGATGGGGTCCGCACCTGTGGCTGTGGAAACCCGGCTGACATCCACAGCTGCAGAGACGCAGGGGATCCCAGGACAGAACAGAGTACACAAAAGCCAGGAGGTGGGCTCTTTCCCTGTGTCCCACAGCTGATCTCTCCCGCTGAGGGGGCAGCATATCCAGCATTTGAGGCAATAACCTCAGCTGATAACTCCAGTTAAGCCCTAGGCCGGACAAAGGACACAAGCTCCATACCTGGGCCCCCCCACCTTCCATTCCTACCCCCGCCCTTCCAGAGACTTGAACTGGCGCCTGAACTGAGGAGTGGTGTCAGATTGCAGAGGAGCCTTGGTGCTCAGGCTCTGGGAAGACTGGCGGGCAGCTCTGGCCCAGGGAGGAGGCTGAGAGGAGTGTGGTTTTTGCTGGGCTAGGAGAGAGAGGACTCCTCTGCCCCCAGCCACCACCTTTTCTGGCCTGCCTAGGGGGGGGCAATTACATCTGCGGAGGCACTCCCAGGGATCAGCAGTAAGGGGCAGACAAAGCTCCCAGCTTTCAGCAGCTCAGAAATCTCCCACCCGCCACACACACACACACACACAAACATGGAAGAAGTGCCCTAAGACTCAGAAGAACTGGACACAGGGCTGGTGGTGCTACTCTCAGTGTGCATATGTGCAGGCAAGGGCAGAAACTCCACTGGCTTTGTAAAAACTACCGTCCAGACCCCTCAGCCCCACGCATCTAAATCTGCAGTCCCAACGTCACTCTGGGCACCAGGTGACCAGCTCTGCCCGCACAATACGCAGGGGACTCTTTGTTACAGCCGAGGACAACCTGGAGATTACTTGGTGGGCTTAAGCCAAGACTGGCGTTGCTTTTTGTTTTGTTTTATTTTGTCTTTATATCTTTGATATCTTTGCCTGTGTTGAGTGGGGGTTGTCGGTTGTTTTTACATGTGAATGTATTTGATTTTTTCTTTGTTGTTGTTTTTGTTGTGCTTGGTGATTTGCTTTATTCTGAAATTGTCCTACCAGGGCACAGCTTAAGAGGCACAAGATTCAACATACACAGAGGCCAAGATACACAAGAGGCACAAGATTCAACATACACAGAGGCCAAGATACACAAGAGGCACAAGATTCAACATACACAGAGGCACAGCTTAAGGGGCACAAGATTCAACATACTCCAGACCAAACCAGAGTACTGCCAGGTTTAACCTACACGTGACACACCCAGAGGGAATTCTTTACAGGCACAAGAGCCCATAGAGGCCAAACCACATTTAAGCGGTCAACCCTCACGCAGCAGAACACCCTGCTCTGGGCATAGCCAAGTCTCACAACTAGTCAGCCTAGGAGTTAACCCCACCTACTCACAAGCGAAAAGCAATTAAAGATCTTCTTTAACAGGACAATATACACAACGCAAGAGTCACATTTGGAGCACATGCAGAGGAGAAGAACAAAGTAGTGCAAGTCAAATATAAAGGACACATACTACATAAGATAACCCAGCAAGAACTAAGAACTCCAGGGGATCTACCTAATACATCGAAGCAAACACAGAGAGTCAGCCAGAATGGGGAAACAAAGAAACATGTCCCAAATAAAAGAACAGAAGGAACCTCCAGAAATGGAACCAAAAGAAGCAGAGGTAACCAACCTATCAGACACAGAGCTCAGAACACTGATGATAAAAATGTTTAAGGAGCTTAGAGACAACATAAAGAAGGATAGAGAAATCATAACGAACAACCAGTTAGAACTAAAGAACACAATTACCGAAATAAAGAACTCACTTGAAGGAATTAACAGCAGGTTAGATGAAGTAGAGGATCGAATTAGCGACTTAGAAGACAAGTTAGCAGAGATCACCCAAACAGAACAACAGAAAGAAAAAAGAATAAAAAACAATGAAAATCATTTAAGAGACCTCTGGGATAACATCAAGCGCAACAACATGCACATCACAGAAATACCAGAAGGTGAAGAGAGGAACCTAGGGATTGAGAACATATTTGAAGTAATAATGTCTGAAAACTTCCCTAACCTGATGAAGGAAACCGACATACAAGCCCAGGAAGTGCAGAGAGTTCCAACCAGGATACACCCAAACAGGCCCACTCCAAGACACATTACAGTTAAAATGGCAAAGGTTAAAGACAAAGAGAGAATCCTAAAAGCAGCAAGAGAAAGACAGAGGGTTACATGCAAGGGAACTCCCATAAGACTATCAAATGACTTTTCTGCAGAAACATTGCAGGCCAGGAGGGAGTGGCAGGAGATACTCAAAGTGATGGGAAACAAAGGCCTAAAACCTAGATTGCTTTATCCAGCAAGGCTATCATTTAAAGTTGATGGAGAGATAAAGAGCTTCCCAGAAAAGAATAAGCTAAAGGAATTTATTACCACCAAGCCAGCATTGCAAGAAATACTAAAAGGACTTCTGTAAATAGGAGAAAGAGGAAAACAATCTAACTACAAATTTAAAAATGGCAATAACTATGTACCTATCAATAATCACTTTAAATGTAAACGGATTAAATGCTCCAATCAAGAGACATAGGGTGGCTGAGTGGATAAGAAAGCAAGATCCTTGTACGTGCTGTAGACAAGAGACTCACCTCAGATCAAAAGAAACACACAGGCTGAAAGTGAAAGGTTGGAGTAAGATATTTCATGCAAATGGAAATGAGAAAAAAGTTAGAGTTGCAATACTTATTTCTGACAAAATAGACTTTAAAATGAAGAAAATATTGAAAAACAAAGATGGGCACCACATAATAATAAAGGGATTGATCTGACAAGAGTACATAACCCGGGCCGGCCCAATGGTTCAGGCAGTTAGAGCTCATGCTCTTAACTCTGAAGGCTGCCGGTTCGATTCCCACATGGGCCAGTGGGCTCTCCACCACAAGGTTGCCAGTTCAATTCCTCGAGTCCCTCAAGGGATGGTGGGCAGAGCCCCCTGCAACTAAGATTGAACTCGGCACCTTGAGCTGAGCTACCTCCGGGATGGCTCGGTTGGTTGGAGCACGTCCTCTCAACCACAAAATTGCCGGTTCAACTCCCGCAAGGGATTGTGGGCTGCGCCCCCTGCAACTAGCAATGGCAACTGGACCTGGAGCTGAGCTGCGCCCTCCAGAACTAAGACTGATAGGACAACTTGAAGCTGAACGGTGCCCTCCACAACTAAGATTGAAAAGACAACAACTTGACTTGGAGAAAAGTCCTGGAAGTACACACCGTTCCCCAATAAAATCTTTAAAAAAAAAAAAAAAAAAAAAAGAGGACATAACCCTAGTAAACATCTATGCACCCAGCATAGGAGCACCTAAATATATAAAACAGATATTGACTCACATAAAGACAGACATCAACAGTAACACTATCATCGTAGGGGACTTCAGCACACCTCTGACAACAAGGGACAGGTCTTCCAGACAGAAAATCAATATGGAAACAACAGCCTTAAATGATACATTGGACCACTTGGATTTAATCGACATTTTCAGAGCATTTCACCCCAATGCTGCAGAATATACGTTCTTCTCAAGCGCACATGGAACATTTTCCAAGATAGACCATATGTTAGGCCACAAAACAAGTCTTGATAAATTTAAGAAAATTGAAATCATACCAATTGTCTTCTCTGACCACAGTGCTATGAAATTAGAAACGAACTACAGGAAAAAAACTGGAAGACACACCCATTCATGGAGGCTGAATAACATGTTATTAAATAATGAAAGGGTCAACCAGGAGATCAAGGAAGAAATCAAAAGATATCTCGAGACAAACAAAAATGAAAACACGACGACCCAAAATCTATGGGCTGCTGCGAAAGCAGTCCTAAGAGGGAAGTTCATAGCAATGCAGGCCTACCTAAAGAAACAAGAAACATCACTAATCAACAGTTTATCTTCACACTTAAGGGATCTGGAAATAGAACAGCAAAATAAGCCCAAAGGGAGTACAAGAAAGCAGATAATAAAGATCAGAGTGGAAATAAATGAAATAGAAACCAGAAAAACAATACAAGAGATCAATGAATCCAAGAGTTGGTTCTTAGAGAAGATAAACAAAATTGACAAACCTTTAGCCAGACTCATTAAAAAAAAGAGAGAGAGGACCCAAATTAATAAAAGCAGAAATGAAAGAGGAGAAGTGACAACAGACACTGCAGAAATACAAAAAATTTTAAGAAATGACTATGAGCAACTATATGCCAACAAATTTGACAATCTGGAAGAAATGGACAATTTTCTAAAGGCGTACAACCTTCCAAGGCTAACTCAAGAAGAAACAGAAAACCTGAATAGACTGATTACCACCAGGGAAATTGAATCAGTAAACAACAATCTCCCAACAAACAAAAGCCCTGGATGAGATGGCTTTACAAGTGAATTTTACAAAACGTTCAAAAAACAATTACCACCTATTCTTCTCAAGCTCTTCCAAAAAATCCAGAAGGAGGGCAGGCTCCTAAACACTTTTTACGAAGCCACTATCACCCTGATCCCAAAATCAGACAAAGACACCACAAAAAAAGAAAACTACAGGACAATATCGCTAATGAACATAGATGCAAAAATCCTCAACAAAATATTAACGAACAGAATACAGCAGTACATTAAAAAGATCATACACCATGATCAAGTGGGATTCATCCCTGGTATGCAAGGGTGGTTCAACATCCGCAAATCAATTAATGTGATACACCACATTAATAAAATGAAAAATAAAAATCACGTGATCATATCAATAGACACAGAAAAAGCTTTTGATAAAATCCAGCAGCCATTTATGATAAAAACCCTTAAGAAAGTGGGAATAGAGGGATCATATCTCAATATAATAAAGGCCATATATGACAAACCCACAGCTAACATCATACTCAATGGGGAAAAGCTGAAACCATTCCCCTTAAGATCAGGAACAAGACAAGGATGCCCACTTTCTCCACTTCTATTCAACATAGTGCTGGAAGTTCTAGCCACAGCGATCAGACAAGACAAGAAATAAAAGGCATCCAAATCGGTAAGGAGGAAGTAAAATTGTCATTATATGCAGATGATATGGTACTGTATATAGAGAACCCTAAAGACTCCACCAAGAAACTATTAGAGCTGATAGATGAATTTAGTAAAGTAGCAGGATACAAAATTAATATTCAGAAGTCAGTTGCATTTGTATATACCAATAATAAAATACCAGAAGGAGAAATTAAGAAAACAATCCCATTTACAGTTGCTCCAAAGACTATAAAATACCTGGGAATAAATTTAACCAAAGAAGTAAAAGATCTGTACTCAGAAAATTATAAGACACTGAAGAAAGAAATGAAAGACGATACAAATAGATGGAACTGCCTAAGGCAATATACATATTCAACGCAATTCCTATCAAACTACCAATGACGTTTTTCACAGAAATAGAACATAGAATCCTAAAATTTATATGGGACCATAAAAGACCCCGGATGGCCTCAGCAATCTTGAGAACTAAGAACAAAGTGGGAGGTATAACAATACCTGACATCAAATTATACTACAAGGCTACAGTAATCAAAACAGCATGGTACTGGCATAAAAACAGGCACATAGATCAATGGAACAGAATAGAGAGTCCAGAAATAAATCCATGCCTATATGGCCATTTAATCTACGATAATGGAAGCAAGAATGTACAGTGGGGTAAAGACAGTCTATTCAATAAATGGTGCTGGGAAACCTGCACAGACTCATGCGAAAAACTGAAGCTGGACCACCTCCTCACACCATATACAAAAATAAATTCAAAATGGCTTAAAGACTTAAATGTAAGATCTGAAACCATAAAATTCCTAGAAGAAAAATATAGGAAGAAACTTCACAGACATTACCCGGAGTAAGACTTTTACTGATATATCCCCTCACGTGAGGCTATCATCAATAAATCAACAAACAACAGTCCTGGCACGGATGTGGAGAAAAGGGAACGCTTGTGCACTGTTGGTGGGATTGCAGATTGGTGCAGCCACTATGGAAAACAGTATGGAGGTATCTCGAAAATCTGAAAATGGAACTACCTTATGATCCAGCAATTCCACTCCTAGGTATCTATCCGGAGAAATCCAAAACTCCAATTCAAAAATCTTTATGCACTCCTATGTTTATTGCAGCACTATACACAATAGCCAAGACACGGAAACCATCGAAATGGCCATCGTTGATGACTGGATTAAGAAACTGTGGTACATTTATACAATGGAGTATTACGCAGCCATAAAGAAGAAAGAAATCTTACCATTTGGAACAACATGGATGGACCTAGATAACATTATGTTAAGTGAAATAAATCAGACAGAGAAAGACAAATACCATATGATCTCACTTATATGCGGAATCTAAAGAAAAGAATAAGTGAATGAACTAATCAGAGACAGTTTTGGAAACATGGAGGAAAAACTGAGGGTTGCTAGAGGGGCGGGGTGTGGGGATAAGGGGAAGGTGAGAGGTTTAGAAAATAGTCGGTAACTACAAGATGGCCACGGGGTTTTGAAAATTAATTTGGGGAACGTAATCAATAATGTAAAGATTCTGTAGGGTATCCGATGGATACGTATCCCATTTGGGAGACCACCTCAGGGGTGATGTAGATGCCTGATCTCTGCACTGTACACCTGAAGCTGAACAATAATGAATGCCAACTATAATTTTATATATATATATATATATATATATATATATATATATATATATATGTATATGTATATGTATATGTATATGTATATGTATATGTATATGTATATGTATATGTATATATATGTATGTATATGGTTACAGGAAGCGGAGTACAGCATTAGGAATAGACAGTGGAAATGTAATGGCTCTGTGCGATGTCAGAGGAATAGTGGATGGGGGGACGGGGGTTCACACAGTGTGAGGGATATAAATGATAAATGTCTAAGTATTGCTTTGTCTTGTGCACCTGAAACTAATAAAATTAAAAAAAAAAAAAAAAAAAAAAAAAAAGAAAGGAAAAGAAAAAGGGGCCTGGCCTGTGCCATTCAGGATTCTCTGCTAACTGTAAAATGTGGACTGATTTTCTTGTTTCTTATAGTCCATGTGTATATAAACTTTCAGTTCTTTAAACCGAAAATTTTTATGCACACAATCTTGTTAGTGTATTGCCTTAGTTTTTAAAATGTACAACTACATAAAATAAAAACTATTGTTTCTTCAATATTTAAAAAAAAAAAATGAGCTGGAGCATCACCCAGCCGCCTCCAAATAGAACACACCCAAGGGGCAGATTGGGCAGACATCAGAGTCCTGCTGAGGCAGATCCTGCTCTGTAGGATCAGCCCCTGCACAACAACTCTTCCACTGTAGTCAGGGCCAGTCCTCACAACCAGTGAGCCCGAGGGTCAGTCCCTCACACTGATGTGCAATTATCAACCAAGGCTCAACTACAAAAGGAAGGCACACACAACCCACACATGGGACACACCTGGAGTGCAGGGCTCAGGTGATCAGAAAGACTGCACCAATGAACCCTACAGCTCACCTACTATATAAGGCCACTCTACTAAGACCGGGAGACATAGCAGCCCTATCTAATACATAGAAACAAACACAGGGAGGCAGCCAAAATGGGGAGAAAAAGAGACATGTCCCAAGTGAAAAAACAGAACACAGCTCCAGAAAAAAAAACTAAGCAAAAAGGAGATAAGCAATCTATCAGATGCAGAGTTCCAAACACTGGTTATAAGAATGCTCAGTGATCTCAGGGAGAACTTCAATAGAGAGATAGGAAGCATACAAATGGAGATGGAAACCATAAAAAAGAACCAGTCAGAAATAAAGCATACAATAATGGAAACAAAGAATATATTACAGGGAATCAACAGTAGATTATATGAAGCAGAGGATCCAAACAGCAATATAGAAGATAAGGTAGAAGAAAACACCCAACCAGAACAGCAAAAAAGAAAAAAGAATCCAAAAAACTGAGGAGAGTTTAAGAGGCCTTCGAGACAATATCAAGCACACCAACATTCACATTATAGGGATACCAGAAGGAGAAGAGAGACAGCAAAAATATGAAAACCTATTTGAAGAAATAATGACAGACAACTTTCCTAACCTGGTGAAGGAAATAGACATACAAGCCCTGAAAGCACAGAGAGTCCCAAACAAAATAAACCCAAAGAGGCCAACACCAAGACACATCATAATTAAAATGCAAAAGATTAAAGACAAAGAGAGAATTTTAAAAGCAGTAAGGAAAAGCAATTAGTTACCTATAAGGAATCCCCTATAAGACTGTAAGCTGATTTCTCAACAGAAACTTTGCAGGCAAGAAGGGAGTAGTAGGAAATATTCCAAGTGATGAAAAGCAATGACACACAACCAAGATTGCTCTGCCCAGCAAGGCTGTCATTTAGAATTGAAGGACAGATAAGGAGTTTCCCAGGCAAGAAAAAGCTAAAGGAGTTCATCACCAGCAAACCAGTATTACCAGGAATCTTAGAGGGACTTCTTTAAGATGAGAGGGGGATTAAGGATGGGTGAAAGGGGAAGGGATTAAGAAGCACAAGTTGGTTGTTATACAGTAGTCATGGGGGTGTAGGGTATAGTATAAGGAATATAGTCGATAATATTATAATAACTAGGTATGGTGATTCCCACATGGGCCAGTGAGCTGCGCCCTCTACAGCTAAGATTGTGAACGACAGCTCTCCCTGGAGCTGGGCTGCCGTGGGCTTCCGTGTGCAGCCGGAGGTTGGTGTGTGCTGTTGTGGGCTGCCATGTGCTGCCATGAGTGGGCGGCAGCAGGCGACAGCTGCCATGAGCCGCTGTGAGCGGCTGACCGATGACCAACTGCCTCAGCTGGGGGGAGCACAAGGCTCATAACACCAGCATGGGCCAGGGAGCTGTGTCCTACACAACTAGACTGAGAAACAAAGGCTTGAACTGGAGTGGGGAGGGGAGGTAGAAGAAGGGGGGAAAAAAGAAATACAAAGTGATAGTTACTATAATGTAGGGAGTATAATCAACAATGTTGTAAAGATCATATAAGGTGACAGATGGGCACTGGACTTATCAGGGGGATCACATCATAGACTGTGTAGATGCCTGACCACTGCACTGTACACCTGAGGTGAAGTAGAATAATATTGAATGTCAACTATAACTAAATATATAGGTGTATACAGTCATGGGATGTGGAGTACAACATAGGGAAGATAGTCGATGGTATTGTAACAGCTATAAAGTTGTCAGAGGGGTAGTATTTGGGGAATGGGTTATCACTTTATGAGGAGTTTAAATGTCTAACTATTATGTTGCTTTGTACACCTGAAACTAACAAAAATAAATAAATAAAAATAAAACAAAAAGGAACAAAATTCTAATACATGCTACCACATGGATGAACCTTGAAGACATTATACTGAGTGAAATAAGCCAGTCACAAAAGGCCACATACAAGGTCTGACAGTTAAGTTTGTGAACTCATCCTAGAAAAAGTGCTACATACCTCATTGCTGAATGGTCACCTTCGAAGTACTCCCCTTGGGAAGCTATGCACTGATACCAGCACCTAGTTCACCCTTCAAAGCAATTTTGGAACTCTTTCTGGAATGACCATCAGAGCTCTCGTTATATTACCCTAGATGTTTTGAATGTCATCAAAATATCTTCCTTTCAATATTTCCTTAATCTTCAGGTAAAGAAAGAAGTCATTGGGGGCCAGATCAGGTGAGTAGGGAGGGTGTTCCAATACAGTTATTTGTTTACTGGCTAAAAACTCCCTCACAGACAGTGCAGTGTGAGTTGGTGCATTGTTGTGATGCAAGAACCATGAATTGTTGGAAAAAAGTTCAGGTTGTTTTTGTCTACCTTTTTCACGCAGCCTTTTCAGCACTTCCAAATAGTAAATTTGGTGAACTGTTTATCCAGTTGGTACAAATTCATAATAAATAATTCCTCTGTTATCAAAAAAGGTTAGCAACATCGTTTTGACTCTTAATTTGGACTGATGGAATTTTTTTAGTCATGGAGAATTAGCTGACTTCCATTGTGCACTTTGACGCTTTGTTTCAGGGTCGTATTGGTACATCCATGTTACATCACCAGTGATAACATGGCCCAAAACATTGTCTTGCCTCTCCAAAAGGTCTTGGCAAACTTCGACTCTCCTGTGCTTTTGTTTATCTGTGAGCTCCTTTGGCACCATTTTTGCACACACCTTTCTCATGCCAAGATTTTCACTTAAGATTTTCCTAACTGAATATTATTCTGCCATGAGAAAGGATGAAATAATGCCATTTGCGACAACATGGATGGATCTTGAGGTTATAATGCTAAGAGAAATAAGTCGTACAGAACCACATGATTTCACTGACATGTGGTACATAAAACTTAAAGCAACTAAAGAACAAGACAAACAAATGAAGAAACAAAACTCATAGACACAGACAATAGTTTAATGGTTACCAGAGGGTAAGGGGGGTGGGGGGTGGGAGATGAGGGTAAAGGGGATCAAATATATGGTGATGGAAGGAGAACTGACTCTTGGTGGTGAACACACAATGTGAGATATAGATGATGTAATACAGAATTGTACACCTGAAATCTATGTAATTTTACTAACAATTGTCACCCCAGTGAACTTTAATTAAAAAACTATATTTTCCTGTTTCTCTATCAATGTGTACTTGGTCTGCTCTGCTTCTCACAGTCAGCCGACAATTTTGGCATACAATTCAATGAAGTTTTGCAGTGTTTTCGTCAGTTCTACTGGTTACTGGCCGCCTTGACCTCTCTTCATCAGTGACGCACCTCACCCCTCAGCAAAATGTTTAATCCATTTGTACATTGCTGTTTTCTTCAGGGCATTATCCCCATAAACTTGGACTAACATGTCCCTGATTTCACTTCAACTCTTGCCAAGTTTAACAAGAAATGTAATGTTTGTTCATTGCTCTAATTCAATCTCAGACATTCTCACGACGGCACACAAAAACACACAACAACAATAATGAACTCCACTCAGCAAGACACCACCACATGTCGACAAGAACACCGCTGTGAGACCCTGATATTTCAAGGTTATGAAACTTTGCCAAGCGCACAGTAGCCAGTTCGCGATCTTAATTGTCAGATCTCATATTTTGTGATTCCATTTATGTGAAAGAACTTTCTTCTCCACGTCCTTTTGTCAAAATTCATTGAAAGAATTATTTTTAATACCAACTCCAGTTTTTCTCCTCTTCTTCACATCTCCTTTTTTTATTATGGTCTATTTATTTTAACTGCATAATTGAAAAGAGAAATTCATCAAAACTGGGGGCAAACTATAAATCTCCCCTCCACATACCCTCCCCAAGAGTAACCCTTCTTGTCAAACTGCTTCATTTTGCAACTTTGTTGCTTCACGAAAAACACTTCCTTGTTCAATTTTTGCTGCTCTAAGAGCTCAGCTCTCAACAGCTCCTGGAGTGTGAGACTGAAACGCTGTTAGGAACTTTTCTTTGCCCTATTTGACTCCTACTTCTTTTTTGGGGGGTGGAGGGTTTAAGGGTTTTATTATAATGTGGACAACAGAAATGAAGTACATTATGTTTCCATATTAAAACAAAAAATGCTGGGTGGCTGGATGGCTCAATTGGTTAGAGCCAGAGCTCTGGACAACAGGGTTGCCGGTTCAATTCCCACGTGGGCCAGTGAGCTTGTGCCCTCCACAACTAGATTGAAGGACAATGACCTGGAGCTGATGGGCCCTGGAAAAACACATTGTTCCCCAATAAATCTTTTTTTTTTAATGCTTCCATTTTTTGATGGGCATGTTTTTTAAATGTATTGCTGATGTCCCTCCATTCTTTTTTTTTTTTCAGTTTTGTTTTTTCTCCAATTACAGTTGACAGTCAATATTATATTAGTTTCAGGTGTGCAGCATAGCAGTTACACATTGATGTAATTTACAAAGTGATCTCCCTGACTAGTCTAGTACCCCCTGACACCATATATAGTTGTTACAATACCGTTTTTCCCCAAATATAAGGCCTAGCCGGACCATCAGCTCTAATGCATCTTTTGGAGCAAAAATTAATATAAGACCCAGTCCTATCTTATATTATATTATATTACATAAGACCAGGTCTTATATTAAAATAAGACCCGGTCTTATATTGATTTTTGCTCCAAAAGGCACATTAGAGCTGATGGTTCAGCTAGGTCTTATTTTTGGGGAAACATGGTATTATTGACTATGCTGTACTTTACATCCTGTGACTATTTCATTTCATTTTGTTTTTTTAGTGGCAAAAGGACAGCTTTATTGAGCCTCCCAGTCCTAGTTCTCTTTCTCCTGCACAGTCTTGGTTCCAGGTAGACACCGCACAACCTTCATGGCCACACCCTACACATGGGGCCAACAATTACTCTCTGCCTTGTACTTGCAGTAGGCAGGGCCGGCCTTCAGGATGGGCTTGTCAATGTGGCCACCTCTGGCCACCACACCGACCACAGCTCTGTTGGCAGAGGAAATGACCTTCTTGGAGCCCGAGGGCAGCTTCCCTCGGGTCTTTTTGGTCTCGGGGTTGTGGGAGATGGCGGTGGCATAGTTGCCAGAGGCTTGGGCCAGCTTGCCCAGGGCACCAGGCTTCTCCAGACAGCACACAATGGTGCCCTCGGGCCTGGTACCCACCAGGAGCACGCTGCCAGTGTTCAGCGGAGCCTTCTTTCAGCAGTACACGAACTGGCCCGTGCGGATGCCTTTGGCAGCATTGAACAGGTCCGTCTGCTTCTTACAGGGTATGGATCACGGAAGACCACCTTGGCAAGGGGCATGCCACAACCTGGTTCATGGATGATATCCTTCCCCATGCCCCTGATGTACCTGTGACACGGGATGAAGTCCACGGGCATGCAAACTCGCGGCGCCCTTGCGGTGCTTCACGTGCTTCGGAAACGCAGAGCCCAGCGTGACCCTCTGCCTGGGGATCACTGGGCCCATGGCAGCACTCTGCTCCCCAGTGGCCAAAAGAGGCCGGGGACTATTTTATAACTGGGAATTTGTACTTGTAATCCCATCACCTTTCTCACCCAGCTCCCCAAACCCTCCCCTCTGGCAACCATCAGTTTGTTCTCTGTGTCTATGAGTTTGTTTCTGTTTTGTTTGTTCACTTATTTTATTTTTTAGATTCCACATATAAGTGAGGTCATATGGTATTTGTCTTTCTGTCTGACTTACTTCACTCAGCACAATACCCTCTCATCCCATGTGTGTTGTCACAAATGCCAAGATTTCATTCTTTTTTATGGTCAAGCAATATTCCGTTGTATATATGTACACCGCTTCTTTATCCAGTCATCTATCGGTGCACACTTAGGCTGCTTTCATATCGTGGCTATAATAAATAATGCTGCAATGAACATAAGGGATGCACATATCTTTTCGAATTAGTGTTTTGGATTTCTTTGGATACATACATAGAAGTGGAATTGCTGGGTCATAAGGTGGTTCTATTTTTAATTTTTTGAGGAACCTCCATACTGATTTTTATCCTGAATGGCAAGTGTTCGGCTTCAGAGAAGCCACATCCACGTTCATCGTTTGTGAAAGAGGGCTACAATATACCTAACCCCATAGTCCACAGTCATTCACCTAAGAGATCAGATGCCCCTTAGGTGCTGAAGGCCCAGAGGGGAGACCTTAAAGACTGACCACAGAAAGGCAGCTGGTGATAGGACACTATGGGGACGACGGGTGGGAAGCCAGGCAGGGGGCTCCTGGGGCTTCCAGGGATGAATGGGGAAAACTGTTCTCCATCAGGCACCAGCAAAAGAATTTGAAACCTGGAGCCTTTCGAGCCACATTCTGAGAGATGAAAGAGAGGAGAAAGACTAGCAAAAAAAAAAAAATATTCCAGGCAAAGGGTAAAAGCAGAGTCAGTGTAGCTGTTAGGAAGTTAGAGTGGAGTGGAGACAGAGCAAGGGTCAGAGCTAGAATCAGGGTTTGCAGGAAGGGCTGTGTTCTTCAAAGTACCAACCAAAACAAAGATTTTGGAGGGCTTGCCTGAGCTAGTGCTGCCCTTGGATGGCTTTTGAAAAGGCCACTTTATTTGCAGCATGGAGGCAGCACAGAGCCAGGCAATCGTGGGAGATGAACACAGTTGGGGAGGATGTAGCTGGAATCCAGTGATGTGCAAAGTTCACCTGAGGGCATGGAGAGAAGTGGGCAAACTGCGATCATTTTCTAACATAGAAAGAGTAAAACATGTTCACCAGTCAAGTGTGGGTTGTAAGGGAAGGACAGAAATTGAGATGAGTCCAAAAATATTTGATTGGAAAGACAGGGAAGACAGAGATCCACACGTCAGTGCTGGGGAAAGGGTTTGATGGCGGGAATTATAGGATGCAAGGAAAACTTACACATTTTCTCACATAAGTGCCCTAAGAAACAGATGGGAGGCATCACTTCCCTTATTTCTAATGGGAAGAATTCAGCCTTATTTTTTCTTTTTAAAGATTTTTTATTGGGGAAGGGGAACAGGACTTTATTGGGGAACAGTGTGTATTTCCAGGACTTTTTTTTTTTCCAAGTCAAGTTGTTGTCCTTTCAATCTTAGTTGTGGAGAGTGCCATTCAGCTTCAAGTTGTTGTCCTTTCAGTCTTAGTTGTGGAGGGCGCAGCTCAGCTCCAGGTCCAGTTGCCATTACTAGTTGCAGGGGGCACAGCCCACCATCCCTTGCGGGAGTCGAACCAGCAACCTTGTGGTTGAGAGGATGTGCTCCAACCAACTGAGCCATCCGGGAGCTCAGCGGCAGCTCAGCTCAAGGTGCCATGTTCAATCTCAGTTGCAGGGGGTGCTGCCCACCATCCCTTATGGGACTTGAGGAATCGAACTGGCAACCTTGTGGTTGAGAGCCTGCACTCCAACCAACTGAGCCATCTGGGAGGCAGCTCAGCTTAAGATGCTGTGTTCAATCTTAGTTGCAGGGGGCCGAGCTCACCATCCCTTGCGGGATTCGAGGAGTTGAACCGGCAACCTTGTGGTTGAGAGCCCACTGGCCCATGTGGGAATCGAACCGGCAGCCTTCGAAGTTAGGAGCATGGAACTCTAACCACCTGAGCCACCGGGCCAGCCCCTCAGCCTTATTTTAAATTTGTAATTGCTCTCACACTTTCAGCTGTGACTGCGAGCTCCCAGCTTATGGTGCCAATTTGGTGGTCAAACCAGTAGCTTCCTGGACTCCCCCCCAAACTCCCCCACCGACCCTGTCATGCGGGGTGTCATGCGGGGTCTCTAGTCCCGCTCCCCACATAAGAACGCAGGACATGGTAAAGCCAAAAAGGAACACCCACGGAGCCATAGATAGGGGAGTCATACCACTATAGTCTCGCTGGCGGCTGGATTGGAGACACAGGAAACAGGAGCCATACGATCCGCAACCCGCCGTTCACTTGTCATTGCCAGCCCAATCTCACTTGCTAGCTGCAATCCGCCTCTCTACAATCTGTAATCCACACTCCGCCACGCCACGCCATGCCAGGACACCCCACCACTACATGGTAGTACATTCCCAAGCAATCAGTCAAGCGGTCCATCAAATCAGGGATGAACGGCAATTCCCCATAGTCCACAGTCATTCGCGAGGGCTGTGAGCCTCACAATCTGTGCCCCCTCCACAGGGCAAGGGCTCCAAGTCCTCCCCAACCTGGGGGGAGGGCCTCAGCAAGCATTTATGTGGGGACAGAGCCAGGAATGCCATTTCCAGGCTCAGCCTCACGTGGAAAGGTGTTGGTTCAAGTAGTAAGTGGCCATCAACTGTGATTGGATGGCCATCAGGTGTGGCTAGTTGGCCATCAGCTGTAACCAGTTAGCCAATTAGCCACTGATATAACTGCCAAGGCTGTGCTGGTTGGTCAGTCAGTTGGTTGGCAGGCAGAGAAGCGGACAGCAGGTTGCAGGTCATGTGGACCCAGCCTCCAGTGAGACTATAGTGGAATGACTCCCCTATCTATGGCTCCATGGGTGTTCCTTTTTGGCCTCACCATATCCTGCGTTCTTATGTGGGGAGCGGGACCAGAGACCCCGCAGGCCGCCTCGCACGACACATGGTGAGGCCAAAATGGAACACCCACAGAGCCATAGATAAGGGAGTCATACCACTATATTCTCGCTGGTGGCTGGGTTCGAGACACAGGAAGCAGGAGCCACACAATCCACAATCCACCGTTCGCTTCTCTGCCAACCAACCTCACTTGCTAACTGCAATCCGCGCTTGCTAGCTCAGCCACCATCTTATTGCTAGCCCCCATTTGCTGCTAGCGTAGCCACAGCAGTTATATTAGTGGCCAATGGTTCACTGGTTACAGCTGACGGCCAACTAGCCACAGCTGATGGCCATCTGATCACAGTTGATGGCCATTTACTACCCAAGTGAGCACTTTTCCACGTGAGAGCGAGAGCCTGGAAACTGCACTTCTAACTCTGTTCCCACAGTAACAGAAAGAAAACTAACTGGATTTATAAAGTGTTGGGTGTCTTTGATTCAGCCTCCACCACTCTCCCCTTCCCCCCCCGCCCATTGCTGGCATCCAGGGCCGGTCATTCTGTGCTGTTCTGTGGATTGCAGGATGTGATGCAGCACCCCTGACCTCCCAAAGTACGGTAAATATTAAATATTACATTTTTTAATGTTAAAATGTTTATCTGGCTTACTGAGCTTTTGGTGCCATCCCCCCTCGAATCTGTGCCTGAGCTGAGTGCCAGCCCTGTTTCTAACACAGAAGACAGCTAGACATCAATGACTGTCGCCACATAAAAAGAGGGAAGCACTTTCACCTCTAAACATCTGAACATGTTTTATTGCCCTGATATTTAAACTGACGTCTGAGTTTCCCAAAAGGAAGAAATACATGAGTTGTTCTTGTTCAGCTCGTTGGCACTTCCTCACTGGCATGGAGGAAGAAAATAAAACCTGTGACTCAGCTAGATGTTCTATTATTAATCTTTTTAAAGAATAAGCTTGAGAGTCTACGGGCCAAGGAAAGGTCATGACCCCAGGCATCCGGGGTACTCAGCAGCAGCAGCTGTTGTCCAGGGCATGACTGGGAGATAACAAGGCCAGGTCTGGCTTATGTAAGACCCTCAGTAAACTTCCTCTGGGAAGGAATGCACAGCTACTATTCCCTGAGCCAAGAAATTACTTGTTTGGCATCACGCCATCCTGTGAGGTAGTCAAGATACTGCACACATTCTACAGTTGGAGAAACCGAGACTCGGAGAGGAGGCTGGAGCTGTACAAGGTCCCACAGGGAACCGTGAACTCACCCGTGTCTGTCAGACAACTTGTCCATGGTCATACGGTCCCCCACTGTGGCCCACACCAGAGGGAGCTGGCTCCTCTCGGCAGGCACAGTGCCCCAGCCAACCCCTGGGTAAGGTGCCCACCTGAAGTCCAATCCACTGTGGCCACAAAAGAGAAAAAAAAACCAGGTCAATACTGCCATTTAGAGGGTGATGTGGGCATGGCAGCCAGCATTCCTTGGCCAATGCTGCCACCTAGAGGGTTAAGCGGGTATGGCAGCCACGTTCCTTAACATCTTGAGGCCCATACAGTGTCAATACTGCCACCTAGAGGGTGATGTGGGCATGGCAGTTATCCTTGGTCTTGCTCCATCCTGATGACTCTGCCTCCCTGGTGGCTTTCACACCTGCTCCCAGGTTATTTGGGGAGGGGCTCTCCCCTCACAGAGGACCCATGAGACACCTCCAAGCCCACCAGGCGGGTACTTTCAGCCCAAAGTCTCTGGGCTACCTCCTCATCCTCAGCCTCAGGGGCCGGAGCTTTCTCTTTAAGTCCATCGAAGTACTTTCCAGAAACACCTTCCAGTTCTTCCGCCACCACCAGGTAAGTGCTGGGCTGGGCCGCCAGCTGGGGGCTCTTGACCAGCAGCCAGAAGATGGGTCCTGCAGTCAGCCCACAGAACATTCAGTCCACACACACTCAAAGAGGAAGACACAGAAAGCCCTACACCACCCCCAGGACACAGGGCCCACTGAGGCCAGACATTGGCCTGTAGTCCCACAGAGCCCAGTTCCAGGCCTTTGTTCCTAGGGTGCCCTCCACCAGGAAGTCCCTTCCCTCGCACTGCCTAGCCAAATCCCTCCAGATGCAGGGACTAACCCAAAAGCTGCCTCCCCCAGGAAGCCTCCCTGGCTTTCCCAGGCAGATGGAAGGCCTCTGTCCTCTCAGTCAGCCCTGAGTCCCACCCTGCCCCATCGTGCTTTAAAATAACATGTATTTGTTGAGCACCTCCAGTGCCAGCCTCAGCCTAAGACCCTTGACACTTGGCACTCACCTACCAAATGTTTCTCAGGATTACAAATCCAGTTATAAAGTTCTAATTATTTACTCAGCTTAAATCTGGGCCAGGCACTGTGCTGGCCTTTTTAAGGGAGGTCTCATCTAAACCTCCCAGCAACTGTGAGGCAGGTACTATGCTGGTCCTCACGTTGCAGGAGTAAACTGAGGCTGAGAGGTAAGCCTCGCAGAGTAGCACAGCTAGTTTCAGGTGAAGCTTAGGTTACCCTGAGCACAGCCAGACACCAGCAGTGGGCTTCTACAGGCTCCTCCTCTGAGACACGGTTTTCTCATCAGATGGACTCTGGACTGTTTCCTGGGACTATTCTGAGGCTGGCTAGCCAGATCGACATAGAAAAGTGACTTGTTCTTGGTACCATGGAAGATACAGGGGAGAGGGCAGAGCAAAGCCCCTGAGAATAGTCCCTGAGTGTGATTAATTTTATATGTCAACTTGGCTGGGCTAAGGGACACCTAGAGAGCTGGTAAAACCTTACTTATGGGTGTGTCTGAGGGTATGACCAGAAAAGGTAAGCATTTGAATCCTTAGACTAAATAAAGGAAATCCGTTTATTCCTGGGCAGCATGCACTTAGTTCAGGGCCAGAATAGAACAAAAAGGTGAGGAAGGGTGAATTCGCTCACTCTCTCTCTGCTTGAACTAGGACATCCACCTCCTTCTGCCCTCAGGTATCGGCACTGCTGGCCATCAAACTCAAACTGGGGCTTACACCACCAGCTCCCCTGGTTCTCAGGCCTTTGGGTGTGGACTAGAACTACACCACCGGCTGTCCTGCGTCTCCAGCATGCTGATGGCAGATGGTGGGGCTTCTCAGCCTCCATAAATCATGAGCCAATCTCTTCTAATAAATCTCCCTAAATATCTATACATATCCTATGGCTAATACACTGAGGAGGGTCCTGGGCCCCTGCTGAGAGGGCAGGGGTTCAGCTAAGGGACCCCACGCCGAGTGGGGACTTACCAAGCATGAAGCTGGAGAAGGCAGAGTTATACATGCCTGTGTGTCTGCCCAGTTCTGTCCTGGCCACACCGGGGTGCAAAGCATTGACGGTCACTCCTGTGCCTGGGGAGAGAAAGGAAGAATAGGAGTGGGGAGGGGGTCAGACACCAGGTTCACTCCTTCCCAGGAAGCCTGATGCTGCCCACCCTGAGCCCTGGGGGTCTCCCATTTCCTACCCTCAAACCCACACCACCTTCTTGCTCTGAAGTCTCCATGACAGGTAGTCTCATCTTGCAAGACAGCTCTGTTTCATGGCTGCCCAGAGCAGAGCCTTTCAACCTGAGCGTGTGTGTAAAAATAACACGGAGGGCCGGAAAAACCCAGACCACTGGCCCCACCCCGCAGAAAGTCTGAAGCAGTGGATCAGGGTGGGGTCTGAGATGCTGCAATTATGACAAGCTTCCAGGTGAGCTGATGCTGCTGGTCCACTTTGAGAAGGAAGAGTGAAGGGCAGACTTTTAAACTTCAGCACTATGGATGTTGAGATCCAATCATTCTTTACCCTGTGCACTGTAGGATATTGAACAGCATCTCTGGATTCTGTCCACCAGATGCCAGTAGCAAAGTCCACCCGTCCCCACTCCCTGAAATGACAGCCAAAGAGATTGCCAAATGTCCACTGGCCTGGAGCACCAAAGGCTCAGATGCCTGTCCTGGATGAGCAGGGAAGAAGCCTGTGATTGATTAGTGATGGTCTGCTTCAGGCACCAGTGGGGAGCCCGCTAACATGTGTGTCATTCACTTGCCTACTCTGTCCTGGAGCCAGTGCGTGACCTCTCATCAGCCCAGGGTCACAGCAGAACTGTTCCAGGCTGAGAGCTAAAGGAAGAAGGAGGCCACACTCGCACCTTGCAGCCGCCGGCTCAGCTCCTTGGTGAAGAGGATGACGGCCAGCTTACTCTGGCAGTAGGCCGCTTTAGTGTCATACTTCCTCTTCTCCCAGTTCAAGTCATCAAAGTCTATGTGCCCAGCAACGTGGGCCAAAGATGAGAGGTTGATGATCCGTGAAGGGGCCGAGGCCTTCAGCTTGTCCAGCAGTAAGTTTGTCAGAAGAAAGTGACCTGGATGAAAAATAACAAAAAGATAACTTTTACTGAACTCTTACCACATGCCTAGGACCCTACTGAGAACATTACCTTATTTCACCCTCCTAATAACACAAGGTTCCCAATCGGATGTAATTTTGCCCCCCCGGAATATTTGGCATTATCTGGAGACAATTTTGGTTGTCACAACTGCAGAGTGAAATGGGGACATTACTGCCATCTATTGGGTAGAGGCCAGGGATGTTGCTCAACATTCTACAATGCACAGGACAGTCCCCACAAGGAATTATCCAACCCCAAATGTCAAGCCCTTTGATAACTCTATGAGGTCAACTGGGAAAAAGACTGCCTTCTGTCTCCCAAAATATTTTCTCCATTTCTTCTTTAGTAATATGATTTTTGGCTTTGCACAAGACTGCCCAGTGAAAGACTACATTTCCCAGACTCCTTTGCAGCTACATCAGGTCATGTGACTGAATACCAACCAATAGGGCATGAATGATAGTAATATGTGTGTTTAGGGTTGAATTGTATCCTTCTCCCCACTAAAACATATGTTGAAGTCCAACCCTCCAGAACCTCAGAATGTTACCTTATTTGTAGATGGGATCTGGGTTCTTTACAGAGGCAATTAAAGTAAGATCATTAGGGTGGGCCCTTATCCAGTATGACCCACTGACTCTTTGCCCTTATTAACAGAACCCTAGGTGCATTCAGGGTGACAACAAATAGACTGACAGCATAACTGAAAGACAAAGACTGGAGGACGGACAAAGGGACAAGATGTCAAGAGACTGATAGAGGTTCCGAAAGACTGAACATCCAGAGGTGGTCAGGCAACCCCAAGCTACCAGGTGACCCGGACGCCTTGGAGAATGGAGGAAGGGACCTCCCACCTGCACTGTGAGCCTGTGTTTGGCCCACTGGGGACCCGCCCACATCCCAGGCTGACAGCAATACCACGCAGCCTGTGGCCTCACCCAGGTAGTTAACGCCAAGCTGCATCTCAAAGCCGTCCTCCGTGGCCCAGTGGGGGCACCGCATCACGGCCGCATTGTTGACCAGGACGTGTACTTGCTGCTCCTCTGGAAGGCAAAGGTCAGGGCAAACGTGTCAGCTCCATACCTGCTGGGCTGACCAGTGTTCCCCAAACATTCATGTCTACCCGGAACCTGTGAATGTGATCTTTCTTTGGAAACAGAGTCTTTGCATAAATAATCAAGTAAAGATGAGGACATAGGGTGGGCCCTATCGAACATGACTGGTGTCCTTATAAGACAGGGAAATTTGGACACAGACATGCACATGGGGAGACCATGGTGTGATGACAAAGGCAGAGAGTGGAAAGATGCAGCTAGAAGCCAAAGAACACCAGGATTGACGGCCACCACCAGAAGCTGGAAATCTGAGGAAAAATTCTATCCAGTGCAGTCCTGCCGATACCTTGATCTCTGGCCTCACACAGGGTGGCTTGAAAACAGAAATCTATCGTCCCCCAGTCCTGGAGGCTGGAAGGTGTCGCAGGGCTGGTTCCCTCTGAGGCCATGAGGGAGAATCTGTTCCAGGCCTCTCTCCTTATCTTGTACACAGCCACCTCCCTGATTCCTCGCGTGGCCCTCCCTCTGTACATGTCTGTGTGCTAATCTCTTCTTATAAGGACTCCAGTCAGATGGATTAGGGCCCACCCTAATGACCTCATTTTCACTTGGTTACCTCTGTAAAGATTCCCCTCTCCAAATAAGGTGACAGTCTGAGGTACTGAGGGTAGGATCCCTCCAACATGTCTTTTTTGGGAGGATACAACAGAACCCATAACATTCCCAAAATGGTTTTGGGATCAATGAAAATAATGAATTAGTCATGTAGCACCTAATAAACAGAGCTTCTATTTTGTTCTCTATTTGAGGGGAAGGGGGTGTGGCACACCCATCAGGATCACAAGCTCTGGAGCCTATCAGAGGGGGGTTCGAGTCCCCCAGCTCTACCCTGACCAGTATGATCCCAGCTAAGTTATACAGCTCCTCTGTGACTCAGTTTCCCCCCTGCAATTCTTCCTGCATATTATTAATTTGTATTGTTAAAATAAAGAAGACCAGCTATGTTTTCAAGATGAAAGCTTCACGATGTAGAGGGGGGAAAAAGGTTAACAGTGACTCCCTTAGGGCTGGTGTGCAATCAAAGGTGTTTAGTTCTTTCTTACTTACTGTTCAGGATTTTAATAGATTGTCCACAACAAACATGTATTTCTTTGCATCAGGGGTTAAAAAAAAACACCCCATGAATGTTTATTTCTTCACCACTTCTGAGCAATAGCTGCTGTCTCCCCACTAGCTTTCCTGCTTTCATTTAATACAGAGCTGGGTGGAAAGGAAGAGGTTGTTCAAGATCTGCAGAGACCCTCACATGTGTGAGAAATAACAGATATACGAGAATGTTCACAGCAGCAGTGCCTGTAGCCCTGAAAACCTGGAAGCCAAGTGGCCATTGGTAGAGAACCAGTAACATCACTCGTCAGATCCACACAATGGAACACAATGTAGCTGCAAAAAAAGAATGAAGAAATACAATATAGCCGCAAGAACTGGGACACTCTGCCTAAAACCGATCTCTAAGAGACAATGGGGGACAAAGATCATGGACCACCAGGCGTATAACAGGCTCTGATTTGTACAAAAAAGCCAAGGGGAGGTGTATACACCTGCCTGCTTTATAAATGCATAAACTGTCTCCAGCAAGACACATGGGGGAGAACTGAACACACGTGAGGAAGGAGTCTGAGTAGCTAGGGGCAGGAGTGGCAGGGAGACCTGTCTCTGTCTCCTTGTTTGTACTTCCTGAATGTTTATTCCTGGAAAGGTTATTCCTATTCAAAAAAATAAATACGTGAATAGTTCTAAAAACACCAGATGGGAAGCAAAAAGCGTGAGTAACCAACTAATGCAACAGAAGTGCTGAAAAACACCAGCCTGATACCTGGATTTGCGAAAAGAATGCCCAGCAAAAAAGTGGGAGGTCAGAGAGTCTGCACTGTGCCTGTGGGTCCTCCAGCAGTGCAAGGTTGTCATGGCTGTGTCCCTGCCGGACCGGGCACTCCTTGGAGGCAAAGCCTGAATCTGACTCATCTCTGTCCCTGGCATCACCTGAGAGCCAGAAAGCCGCAAGAAACAATGGATGAATCATTGCTTCTGCCCCTCTTCCATGGCTAACTCCTCCTCCAACTCCCATCTTGGCTTCTACTTCTTGTAGGATCCAAGCTAATGCAGGAGTTCATTTTCCTAAAGAGCAGGAGTCAGCAAACTCTCTCTGGGAAAGACCAGGTAGTAAATATTTTTGGCTCTGTGGGCGATGAGGTCCAGGCCTGGTTTAATTTGCTCCTCAGAGCCTGGCCACCCGAGACCCTCCCCACAGGCCAGCGCCCTCCCTCCTACCTTCAGTGATCTTGGCTGCAAACTCTCGAATGGACTTCAAAGAGGCCAAGTCCAGGTGCCGGGCGTTGACATGGTGATTCAGGGTCACCCTGCGAATGTCCTTTGCCGCCGCCTCACACTTCTCCATGTCTCGACAGGCCAGGATGATGTTGCCTCCTGGAAGCCCAGGATAGCAAAAAAATTTTTTTAAAAAAAGGATCCATTCCTAGATACGTACACCCAGTGCAAATGAAAACCGAAGTCCGCACAAAAACGTGTCCACAGCAGCACTATGCACAACAGTAGAAAGGTAGAAACAACCCAAGAGTCCATCAACAGATGGTGGATAAACAAAACACAGTCTGTCCATAGAGTGGAATATTATTCAGCCATGAAAAATGAGTGGAGTATGGATACATCCTGCAACACAGAACCTAAGGCTGAGTGAAAAGAGCCCGACGCCAAAGGACATATAGTGTATGGTTCTATTTATATGAAATGTCCACAACAGTCAAATCCATAGAAGGTAGATTAATGGTTTCCTAGGGAGGGGAAGCCAATTGGGGGGGTGATGACTAAGGGAGGCAAGGTTTTGTTTGGGGGTGATGAAAATGTTCTAAAATTGAGAGTGGCAATGGTTGCACAACTCTGTGACTATACCACAAATCCCTGAAGTGCACATTTTTCAATGAGTGAATTGTGTGGTATGTGGATTAAATCTCAACATAGACATAAAAATAACTTTAAAAAATTAGAAAAGTGAGAACAGAAAGCAAGGACTGAGAGGACCATGTGGGCCTGTGTGGCTTATCCCACCCACAGGGGACCCAGCCCCTCCTATACATTCCACTGCCCCCTCACACTGTCCAAAATGGAACTCCTCGGACGCCTGAATCTGTACGTCTTCCCAGTGGTATCCCAGCCCTCAGGACAGCGGTGGGTATGTCTTCCCAATTTCCCTTCTGACCTTATCCTGAGAGGAGCACATGTCCTCCCTTGGGGAAACCCCTGTGGTGCTGTGGGGCTGCCCATCATAGCGTCCCACCACTCTGACCTCAGGGGTAGACAGGTGACTTGGGCCTAGTCCCTGGCCTCTGTGACTCAACAAGCCCAGAGAAAGTGTCCACTGTGCCCTCACCCTCATACCTGCCTCAGCCTTCCTGTCCCAGCCAATCAGCTCTGGCCTTCCAGCTGCTCAGACCAAAAACCCTGATTCTGCCCTTTCTCATGCCTGACCCCTCAGGAAATCCCATTCGTGCTAACTTCAAAACAGACCCGTGTGCGATGAGGAGGGCACCTCTCCTCTATGGAATTCCTCCCAAACCCCAGACTGACTTTGAGAAAAACTCTGAATACCCAAATCGAAGGCCTTCTACAAAATGCCTGACCAGTACACCTAGAAGAGCCTGAAGCCAGGTCTTGACCTTTACCTCTGACCCAGATCCCGAGCCAGCCATTAGGGCCAAATCCATCTGAAGTAGGAAAAAAAGAGGCCAACGCAGAAAAAAACTAAAACCGAAAATTGCTGAGTATCCACAGCCTCCTCTGATACCCTGAACCCCACCTTACCTCATCCAGGGTCACCAGCCTTTTTGGCTTAAGCCAGTGTGAGTATGGTTTCTGCTACTTGCAGGCAAAAGAATCGGGTGACCTTCACATCCCCTGGGGAAGCACACCCTCCATCGCCAGTCTCACGCCCCAAGCCCCTGCAGAGACAGCAGGACCTCACCTCTTCTGGCCAGCTCCAAAGCAGTCTGCTTCCCAATGCCTGTGTTGGCACCCGTCACAATGACGGTCTTCCCCTGAATGGTGGCCTTGCTGGGACAAGCCCCACCGGCAACATAATCCCTAAAGGTAAGAAACAGCACAGTCAGTTCCATCTGTCTGTCCATTCACCACAGGTTACCCCGACTGCTTTGACCTTGGGCACATGACCCCTCTGAGCCTTGACTTCCCCAAACTGAAAGACAGAAAGGACATCACATAACTCCTTGGGGCCGTGGTCATGTTACAGGTAAAGGGCGGAGCACAGTCTGCCTTTGGGAAGCCTCAAGGATGTGACAATTGTTTTTTTTATAAAGACCCCCTATATTCATGTCCTATGGCTGATGTAACAAACTACCACAAGCTCAGTGGTTAAAACCGGGCAAATGTATTCTCCTACAGTTCTGCAGGCCTCACTGGAATAAAAGCAAGGTTTCAGCAGAGTCTGTTCCTTCTGGAAGCTCCAGGGCAAAATCCAGTCCCTCGCCTTTTCCAGCTTCTAGGGGCCTCCAGCATTCCTTAGCTGGTGGCCCCTTCCTCCTCCTTCAAATCTCTAACTCTGACTCTCCTGCCTCCCCCTTGTGACGTAAGTGGGCCCACCTGGATAATCCAAGTTCACCTCATCTCAAGGTCCTTAACTCAATGACATCTGCTTTGACAGGTAAGGGAACATATTCACAGGTTCTGAGCATAGCATGTGCACATCCTTGGGGGGTGCCATGATGCTGCTACTATACTCATATTCCCCAGAGGCTAAAAACTGGAAATTAATGAGACAAGCAAAGAGTTAACAGGAACAAGCTTGTGTTAACAAAAACGAACTTAAAAAATTGTGTGGCTCTGAATCTCCCAGCTAGCACTGCACCTGCAAGCCAACAAGCACCTTACATCCATCATAGATGGGAACAGAACAGTTCCCAAATGAGGCCAACAGCAACGGCAACCCCTGCAATCAAACAAACACCCATTATAGATGGGAAGAGAACAATTCCTGGAAGAAGTCCACTGCAAGCTGACGAGCACCCTGCATCCATTATGGATGGGAACGGGATGGCTCCTAGAGGAGTCGAATTATAATGGCAACCCCCTGCAAGCTGACCAACACCCTACATCCTGCATAGAAAAATATAAAACCCCGCTAAACAGAAACCCATGACAGCTGTCTACTCTAGACTCTGTCCCCAGCAACTCCTCTGCCATTGTTTCTCCTTCTCATCAGCGCATCCATCTTCTCTAGACACTGCCATGGGCATCCTTGCTGCCCAACTCTCAATAAACCTTTTCTTATTTTCCTACTTTTCTGAGTTTTGTGAATTCTTTCACATTCTGTGAAAAACCAAAGCTATCCAAAAACAATACAGAAACCACCAAATGTCACCAATAGGGCACTGGCCAAATAAAAAAATGCCATCTCCACACAAGAGAAGGGCACTGTTCAATATGGTGGCCCACTAGTCACCTGAGGCTAATTTCTAATTTAAATTAAAAATAAATAGCCATGTTTTCCTTTCCAGGGCATTGTTATTTTTCATTCTCCCCATAGTGGCACTTTATTTATTTTTAGCTTTTTCAGAACTGAAAGACAATGGTATGAATAAAAATAAAAACAGCGGCCAATCGGCCAATGAATTTTATTACCATAATTCTATATTTTTTATTCCATTTTCTAGAGATTTCCAAAAATATCTAGTTCATATTTACAGCAGCAGTAGTTTAGTGAATTATAAATAACAAGATACCCGCCAACTAAATTGAAAAGACATTATCAGATCAGGAGGAACAAGTTCAAAATGAAGCCTCATCATAGAGCAGATAAATAAATCCAAAGGTGATTATTCACAGAGATTTAGTCTATCCTTCATGCCCTTAAAAAAAAAGAAACTAATTCAAAATTCCAATTATTTTCTGGCGTAACTCCCCGACAATCTCTTCTCTTGTGTAACTAATAAACATTACATATTGCTAATCTTTTTATTTTTTTTACTGTGGCAGGAACATTTATGTTTATATTGAGATCTACCCTCTTAATAAGTTTTTAAGTGTATCACACAATACCACATTAACTACAGGCATACTATAGCCATACTTTAAGGTCTCAATAGCCCCATGTAACGCACAGCACAAATAAAAAACATCACAGCATTCCCATCACCGCAGAAAGTTCTACTGAACAGTGCTTCTATACAATATTTGGTAGCATTTTTTTCTTTTTAAAGTAAAGTAGCCTAGGAAAGACAAGAACTGTGTATACATCCCATGCAATACCAGCTTTCCGTTTACTGAGTTGGAGAATTCTATTTGTTTCTCTAATTTCGGATAACAAGCGCTTCGGTGGCATACATTTTCCTTGTACCTGGGCCAGCAAAGTGACATATGGGAACTGCTCCAAAAATATTTGCTGAATTAATGAATTTATCGAAAGACCAAAATGTTTACAAGGGCCCGGATCCGCCCCTTCCTCTGGGTGACCTTGGCCGTGACCTGCCGTCTTGGGGCCTCGGTTTGCCCCCCACATTCTCTGAGGACACTGCTGGTGGGCTGAGCTAGAGGGCTCCTGGGTGGGAGAGGAGTCTCCACCCCGTCTTCTCTCCCTTGGCTGCCGATCGCCCCGCAATCACCCACGAGTGCCACATACTCACTTGAGCAGCACCGCGCCACCCACCGCTGTGCCCAGCACAGACACCGGCACAAGATAGCGGTTCATGCCCGGCCGGAGCGGGACGCAACGCGGGACCGCCCCCAGACCCGCCGCTCCAAGGAACCCGAGGACAGGGATCCACGTGGGGAAAGGCAGGCGCAGCTTGGAATGGTGACTTTCTGAAATAGGCGTGGGGGGCGGGGCACTGGGCGAGGGGCGGGGCTTCCGGGGCGCGACCTATGGGGATGGACTGCGAGCGCGGCTACTCCTGGGAATGGTAGTTTACCAGGCGGGAGCTTGGTCGGGGTCTTGAGGGCGGGGGGGTTGGGGGCGGGGCCTGCGGGCCATTCGAATGACGTCATCCTCTCTGAGCTACTAGGCGCAGTGGGGTTCTGAAGTGAAACTGCTGTAGGATTCCAATTATGCATCTGCCCCGTCCAGACTGAGCTCCTCTGTGTGACTTTCAAATATATCAGCCTGTTTCCTCATCTAAGAATGTGTTCACCGATAGTACTTCCCTCATAGACTCTATAGGAGAATTTGAGAATTTCGATGCTCAGAAACCAGGACCTATTAGCCTGGGATTCCCAAACTCCTGGGTCTGAGAGAGGAGGGGATGGGGTTCTGACCCCTGCGTCTGGGAGAAGGGGCTGGGGATTTTGTCTCATGACTCTGAGAGAGGAAGAAGCCAGACACCAAAGACTGGTGCTGTGTGATTCCAGTCATATGATCTAGGAAAGACATTCTAGTGAAAGAATGAAGACCAGTGGTTGCCAAGACAAGAGGGAGTGGGGAAAGTGATTCCTGCAGAGAGAACTTTTGGGGGTTTGGGAAATAGTCTCTATCGTCATCCTGCTAGTGATTATATTATAACTACATACATTTGTCAAATCTCATCAGAGCAGTCACTTAAAAATAGTGAATTTTATTGCATGTAAAGTATACTGCAATGATGCTAACTAAAATTTAAAAATGTTGAAAAGATTTTTATAATTTTGTTTTGGAAATTATTTGGCCACAAGTAACTCGTTTAATTTATGATTGGATTGGGTTTGTCAGCAATCAACAGATATACTTGAGAATTCTTATCAAGTGAGGAATATGTGACTCATAAATCATTTCCAAATGTCCCAAGAGGTTTTTTAATATTGGCTTGAACAATAAAGTTGATGCAATGTTTTGTTTTCTAGACATAGAATGAAATGTATTCACTTTGGTTTTGCAGCTTTTGTAGTACAGAGCTAATGATTTTTCCCCCTTGAAGAAGTGTGTCTTATTTCTGTAGTGCTCTAAAAACTGTGAGCCCAAAGGGAACACAACAGCCCTGGGACCATGATCTGTGATTGAAGACTCAGCCTAAAAGTGAGGGAAGACTTCCCACAGGAGGGGAAACCTAAATAGGGTTTTGAAGGATGAGTAGAAGTTCTTCAAGGGGACCAAGTAGAGAGGATAACTACATAGGAAGAACAGCATACGCAAATGCCAAGAGTCATGAGGCAACTAGCTTGGGACGTGACAGATGTTTGGGATAGTAGAAGTTTGGCTTGAAGGGAGAGGCAGCTGGCAAGAGATGTGGCTGAAGAGAAAATAATAAAAAAGGAATAATATGAATTACTATTTATTTATTGAGTACCTAGTATGTGCCAAGTATTTAATCTACACAACAAACTAAAGACTAGGTTTGCTGTTGCAGATGTAGCAAGGATGGCTGTGTCTGGCAAGATGCCTCTCCCTTTTCTGAGACTGTAGGAACTCAGGGCTCCTGGACTATGGAGGGGGCATGACCTGGGAAAGGAGAAGGTGCCATGGAGACTGTGGTAAAGAACCCCAGACATGGATCTAGACAAATCTTGTTTCAAATTCCTGATCCATTTCTTCTTAGATGTGTACCTTGAGCAGTGACCTCCCTCTCTCCGTTTCTGGCTCCTCTTATCCACCATAATGACAGAGTTGACATCCTTATTATGTAAAGAGATCTTATCAACCAATACAAAAAAAAAAAGACTCAAACCACCCCCCCTCCCCCAACAAGGAGAGGGGAGCATAGGCAAAGTGTATGATGGGCAATTTGCAAAGAAAGTCAACAAATGTATGAAACTACTCAGGCTTACTGGCAATCAAAGAAATGCTTCTTAAGATAATGACAACATGATATTTTTCACCTATCAGATTGGCATGATCAAAATAATGATAAAACCGAGTGTTGGCAAGGATGTGGTAAAACAGGTACTTACTCATACCTTCTGATGGGAGTGTCAATTAGTACAGCCTTCCTAAAAGGCCATTCCAATACATGGTAAAAATCATCCGTGCATATCTTTAACCCCGCCATTCCTCTTGTAAGAATTTATGCTACTAATTGCTCATTGAGAAAGAAACATACATAGGAAAATGTTCCTCACTGCCCTGTCTGTCATAGCAACACACTAGAAGCAAGTAAAATCAACCTCAATGTCAGCAGGAGAGGGGTCCTACTCTCTCCTAGTCCTATTCCTGCATTCCTTCTATAACAATTATTTAATGAGCACCTACAAATTCCAGGCATTGTACTAGACACTGGAAATTCAGCCACAAGGCACACAGGGTCCCTGCCCTTACAGAACCCCTGACACTGACAGTAAAAGTTAGTTCATCTGTATGTGCTTCTGGACAGACTCTGTCTATGCCTTTATCAGGCTCCAATGTTTAAGAACATCCATGAGTTTCTTCATTAAGCACCAATACGTGGTGGGGGTGGGGTGCGGGGAGCAGACTGACTCTCTTTTTGTTAAGTTTATATACAAGCATATTTTTAGAGTAAAAAAAAAAAACACTATAATATTCTGCATGGGGTCTCTGCCAGACAGGGTGATGGGTAATTTTATTTTGTTGTTGTTGTTCATATGCATTTTCTCAATGTTTTTGGAGAATAGTTTCTTCCTTGTGCAGGTGAAACCATCCATGAGACATAGTGGAGGGCAGTGGTTAAGAGTGTGTGTGTGGGGGGAGCCGGCCGGGGGGCCGGCCAGGGGGGCCGGCCCAGTGGCTCAGGCGGTTAGAGCTCCATGCTCCTAACTCCGAAGGTTGCCAGTTCGATTCCCACATGGGCCAGTGGGCTCTCAACCACAAGGTTGCCAGTTCAATTCCTTGAGTCCCGCAAGGGATGGTGGGCAGCACCCCCCGCAACTAAGATTGAACACAGCACCTTGAGCTGAGCTGCCTCCCGAATGGCTCAGTTGGTTGGAGCGCATCCTCTCAACCACAAGGTTGCCAGTTCAATTCCTTGACTCCCGCAAGGGATGGTGGGCAGCGCCCCCTGCAACTAAGATTGAACACAGCACCTTGAGCTGAGCTGCCGCTGAGCTCCCGAATGGCTCAATTGGTTGTAGTGCGTCCTCTCAACCACAAGGTTGCCGGTTCGACTCCCACAAGGGATGGTGGGCTGCACCCCCTGCAACTAGCAACTGGCAACTGGACTTGGAGCTGAGCTGCGCCCTCCACAACTAAGATTGAAAGGACAACAACTTGACTTGGAAAAAAGAAGTCCAGGAAGTACACACTGTTCCCCAATAAAGTCATGTTCCCCTTCCCCCCCAAAAAAAAAAAATCTATAAAAAAATAAAATTTGTAAAAAAAAAAAAAAAAAAAAAAGAGTGTGTGTGTGTGTGCGCAGCAATCCAAGTGTCCCTCAGAGGATGAATGGATAAACAAAACAAACATGGTATACACAGACAGTGGAATATTATTCAGCCTTAAAAAGGAGGTGAACTGTGAAAATATTGTGCCAACTGAAATGAGCCAGTCACAAAAAGACAAATACTGTATGGTTCCACTTCTTTGAGGTGCCTAGAGCTGTTAAATTCATAGAGATAGAAAATAGATGATGGTTACCAGGGGCTGGGGAAGGGGCAATGGGGAGTTGTTTTTTAATAGGGACAGAGTTTCAATTTTACAAGATGTAAAGAGTGATTGAGGTGGGTGATGGGGATGGTTGCACAACAATGTGAATGTACTTAAATGTCACTGAACTGTACACTTAAAAATGGTTAAAATGGTAAATTTCATGTTATGTATATTTTACCACAGTTAAAAATAAAGAAAATAATTAATAATAATAAAAAGAACATGGGTGGGCCGGCCCGGTGGCTCAGGCGGTTAGAGCTCCGTGCTCCTAACTCCGAAGGCTGCCGGTTCGATTCCCACATGGGCCAGTGGGCTCTCAACCACAAGGTTGCCAGTTCAATTCCTCAAGTCCCGCAAGGGATGGTGGGCTCTGCCCCCTGCAACTAAGATTGACACGGCACCTTGAGCTGAGCTGCCTCCCGGATGGCTCAGTTGTTGGTTGGAGCGTGGGCTCTCAACCACAAGGTTGCCAGTTCAATTCCTCGACTCCCGCAAGGGATGGTGGGCAGCGCCCCCTGCAACTAAGATTGAACACGGCACCTTGAGCTGAGCTGCCGCTGAGCTCCCGGATGGCTCAGTTGGTTGGAGCGCGTCCTCTCAACCACAAGGTTGCCGGTTCGACTCCCACAAGGGATGGTGGGCTGTGCCCCCTGCAACTAGCAACGGCAACTGGACCTGGAGCTGAGCTGCGCCCTCCACAACTAAGACTGAAAGAACAACAACTTGAAGCTGAACAGAACCCTCCACAACTAAGATTGAAAGGACAACAATTTGACCATTGTTCCCCAATAAAGTCCTGTTCCCCTTAAAAAAAAAAAAAAAAAAAAGAACATGGGTACTGTGTTCAGATACTGGTTCTCTCAGCCTTTAATAAAGCATTTCCCTCTCTGAGCCTTTTTCTCCTATTCTGTAAACTCAGCTCCTAATATCATCTACCTGTAGGGCAGGGGTCAGCAAACGTTTCCTGCAAAGAAAGGACCAGATAGTAAGTAATTTCAGCTTTGGGGGCCATGCAGTCCCTGTTTCAACTACTCTACCATTATAGCAGGAAAGCAGCCATAGACAATATGCAAACAAACGAGCACAGCTGAGTTCCAATAAAACTTTATTTACAAAAACAAGCAGTAGGCTGTACTTTGCTGGCCCCTGTCACAGAGTTTGGAAGGATGACACTAAGTACTCGCAACAAGGACCTAATCCACATTAAGTGCCAGAACATCTCTAGCTATTAATGTTATTATAAAGAGAACAATGCATACAAACTCCTTCCTCCCACCTGGTTCCCAGACTCACCCAAGATGTTGAGAGTCTCTCTTTAGACTCCATGTAGGCTATGTACATTTATCATAGCTGATGTTCTTAACAAATTCCTAATAAGCATTGGGTGCTGTCCCAGGTGCTGAGAGAATCCCCCCACAATGCCCTCTGCTTTCCCCATCAGAGGGTTTATGGCACCCAATTCTCTCTCTCTCTCTCTCTCTCTCTCTCTCTCTCTCTCTCTCTCTCTCTCCATTTTTGGAAATATATTTAAAGTTTTTAGGGGTAAAGGGATATCAGGTCTGCAACTGACAAACAGTTGAGAAAAAAGGGGTGTGTGTGAGAGAGACAGATACAGAGAGAAGGATAAAGCAAAAGCATTCAGGTTCACTGTTAACCTCTGGGGAATCTGGGTGTAGTATACGGGAATTGTTTGTATTCTTTTGCAACTTTTATATAAGTCTGAAATGATTTCAACACTTGATCGATACGACATGTGTGAATCTTAAAGACCCTATGAGGTCACATAGTGTACAATTCCATTTATATAAAATGTCCAGAATAGGTAAATCCATACAGGCAGAAGGCAATTTGTGGTTTCCAGGGGTTGGGGGGAGGGAGGAATGGGGAATGATTATTAATGGGTACAGGGCTTTATTTTGGGGAGCTGAAGATGTTTTGGAACTAGATGGAAGTGATGGTTGAAAAACACTGTGAACGTACTAAACGCTACTCAGTTGTTCACTTTACCATGATTAATTTTGGGGTGGCTGGATGGCTCAGTGGTTAAAGCGAGGTGCTCATAACACCAAGGTCACCAGTTCAAGTCCCAGTGAGCTGCGCCCCCCCCCCACAACTATATTGAAAAACAATGACTTGACACCCTGGAAAAACACACTGTTCCCCAATTTAAAACAAAAACAAAGATGATTAATACTTTTTTTCTTTTTTCCCCTTCTTCCGCCTCCCCCCTCCCCCACTCCGGTTCAAGCCGTTGTTTCTCAGTCTGGTTGTGTAGGACACAGCTCCCTGCCCCATGCTGTATTATGAGCCTTGCACTCCTCCGCCCAGAGGCAGTCGGTCACCTGTCCTCTGTCAGCTGCTGGCCAGCATGAGAGGGAACAGTGCCTGGTGTAGAGTAAATGCTTCATAAACGTTTGTTGAATGGATGAATAAATGTATTGAATAAATGGAATGGCCATCAGAAGCTAGGAGCTGGAGAAATAGACTGCTGCCTGAGGTGTCAGAGCAGGCACTGGAACTCAGAGCTGTCTGTCTGCAGAACCACCCTTGTCACCTCATATCGCCTTGGTCATTTAATTATTGGTTCATTCCTTTGTTTATTTATCCTTCATCGATCAGCTAAGCACTGAGCCCAGATGTAAGCACTTTACACGTCTTCTGACAGCTCACCTTCCCACTAGCCTTTACGGCAGGTACCAGGACTTCTGCTCGTTTTTAGAGATGAAGAAATGAGAATAAACTGAGTCACCTGTTCAGAGAGTAAAGTCGCTTGCTCCAACCCAGTGTCCAAACTCGTCTGTCTGGAGTCCTTTCCCTGTCACTGCCCCCGGGGCCCAGCCCCCCAGCCTCGGAGCCAGGCATCTCCAGTTTCAGCAGACCTTCCCTCTTTCCATCCCTCCCAGAGAGCAAACAGCTTTGGGACAGCCTCCCTCCCCACCCTGTGCCTCCTGCTGGCCGGTTCTTAGACCCACCCTCTTGGTCCACTACCCTGCCCCCATTCTATACCTGGCAGGCCTCAGAGAAACTCCAAGGAAAAACCTACCCTAATCCCTTTGCCCAGGGAGGAATTCCTCTGGACTTCCACACTGCCTGAACCACCTTCATGATGGCACATTTAGGCCAGCCCATGTTTGCGTCACCTCCCCAGCCAGACTGAGAGCTCCTTGAGACTCAGGCTTGGGGCAAACCCATTTATTTAAGTTGGAGTTTGGCCACCCTCTCATTTGCATTTGTCATTGTCCTCACCAACATCATGACTGTCCTCATAGCTAGGTTTCTGGTCTCACCTCCGGGAGCCAGTCACACCTCCTACAGATTTTCCTGGTCCAGCCTCCCCAAGGTATTCTCTCGGCCTGAAACCCTCTCTCATTCTCGAAATTCAGGTCAAAGCTCACATGCCACCTACCTCAGAGAGGCCCTCTCTGACCACCCCACCTGAAGTGACCACACCTGCCTGTCCCTTGGTCAATCCATCTCTGCACCTTTGTTTCATTTCCTCCATAGCGCTTACCACAACCTGAAAGTCTTATTCATGTATGTGTTCCTGCCTGTTTATCTTCTGACTCCCCACTACACCCACTAGGATGACAAAAACACAGGGGCAGGGGTGTGCTCTGCCCAGCACTTAGAACGTGCTTGACACACAGTAGGTGCTTAAGTATTTGCTACTACGTGACTTTGGGACATCGCATATGCCACTCCCCATGCTTAGAATATCATTCCTTCCTATATCTTCCTTGGCGAACTCATATTTATCCCTTCAGAACACCGTCTAGATATCACTTAACCAGCGAAGGCTTCTTTGACCGCCTCCCATACCCATCACAAAGCTGGCATAAAGGCCTCCTCTGGGGATACACAATGCCCTATGCCACCTCCATTAGTGCACAAGTCACTGTGAATTGTGACTGTAGGTGCCAGCAAGGTATATTTTCCCTTAGGTCTCAGGAACCATTTATTGAGTGAATAAATTAACAACAAGTGAGTAAATATATCTCCCTGAGACCCAGCTCCCATCTTTACACCCTCTCCCAATGATCTGTCATACCTCCCATTTCCCAAGAATTTGACCTCCCTCCCTGTCCTATGAATTCATCAGTAAATCCTCTTGTTGGGTGCATGTATGTGGGGGTGTGAGCAGTGGGAGAGGAAGATGAGGGAAGAGATGGGGCGGGGGTGTCAGATATGACACACAGGGCATCTTAGCTTATGAAGCCCCAGTGGGGAATTCTGTTTGTTTCCCGGGTCCCCTCAACCCAGAGAATAAATTAACTAGCCCAGTTCCCCAGTTTGAGGACAGAGGCAAACTCAGACCCATAGTCCTAAAGCTCACTTACTGAAAGATGCTGTAAGGACGGTATGAGAAGGCAAGGGGGTGGAAAGGGTTGTGTTCTTAGGTGCCCGGTTCCTCCCACTGGTAAGTCTCCAAGACAGGGGTTCACTGCCTCCTCCCGGGACTTACTGAGTCAGGCTGTGCAGGGGTGGGAGTCCCCACTGGTATCTGGGAACCACTTACTACGGTTTGGAGAGAGGGAGGGCCCTCCTTTGCGGCCACAAAAGGAGGAAGGAGCTCCTGGGCCCGGGAACTAGGGCGGGTCCTCCGGTTTCGGTCTCTCGTGCCGCTCCAGACCGCGGAGAAGGGGGGCGGAGCCTGGGAGAGCCTGCGCCGGGCAGGCCCTCCTCCCTCAGACCTAGAGTCCCGGGCCCTGACTCCCACCGAATGCCTCTATGAGGACAGTTTCTCCATCTGCACCTAAAGAAAGGGGCTTGCGATCAGCTAAATATGCATTTGTGGCACAGTCCGGGGGTGCTGTAACCTTGGGCTAGTGGTTTTCCCCACTCTGAGCCTTTATCTGCTCCTCTGTCGCAGGGGTGCCAATCCCCCCAGTCAGCCTCACAGAGGGTAAGGGGTCTGTTCCTTCCTTCCACCCCCAACCCAGGTAGGAGCTCAGAAAATATTTGTGCCATGGATGTGACAGGGACACAGAGTGACAGGAGCTGGAGACAGAGACACACAGATCCCTCTCCCTGCTGCACACCTAAGACCCACCCGCCTGGCACTCAGGTACGCCCAGTGGGCATAGCGCCTTGGCTCCCCACCGCCGCTGCACAGCTCAGGCAGCTCCCTGGCCTGGAACACTCCCCCCTCCCTCATCCTCTAGGCCACTTTGAGCTGCCAAACTTGCCCTTCAGGTTCAGCTCTACCTGCCCCTCCTCCAGGAAGCCTACCCTGCCCCTCTTAGCAGCCTCTTCTGGGCTTCCACAGCACCCTTTGTGTCCTCCATTAGAGCACATACCTAAAGAAAGACCATCATCTCTGTCCTTGTAACATTCATCTATCGTTTCCTCTTTGCCAGGTCCATAATCTCATTTAATCCTCCCAACACTGTGATCACCATTTTACAGTTAGGGCGCTGGGGCACAGAGAGGTTAAGTCATTTGTCCAGGATCGCACAACTAGAAAGGGGCCAGGTCACAAAGTCACAGTGCAGGCTAGCACCAAAGGATGCTGGGTCTAAATCACATGGCCTGGATTCAACCATATCCATCATGTATTAGCTGTGCGATTGCAGACAAATTACTTAACTTGTGTGTGCCTCAGTTTCCTCATGTGTAAACGGGGTTCATAGGACCCATTTCATATATTGTTGTGGGGATTATACATATACACACACAGATATAATGTACTCAGAGAAGGACTTAAGCACACAATAAGCATGACCCAAATTATTAAGTGGCAAAGCCAGAACATGAACCCATGCCCCTGGACTCTTTGCCATCACACCACACCATATTATTGTCTCTTTCTCTCAGTTCTTTCATCCCCTTCAATCTAGGACAAGTATGTGTCTTCTCTGGTTTCCAGCCTCACTCAGCATAAACTGTGAAGTCAACACGTCTTGACTGAAACAATGAAGCAATAATGCACATGAATATTGTGTTCTTAGGTACACAAGCTCAGGCACCAAGTACAAAAAGCTCATTAATTCAACAAATATCTCACTTACTCTGTGCTATACTCTATTCTATATGCTGCAGATAGAGTGGGAGTCTGAACATACCCTTGTGAAGCTTTCATTCTAATGGGGAGACATATAATAAACAAAAGGAACACCTATTACATAGTGTGTTAGAATGTGATAAACGCACTGAAGAAAAATTAAGTACAAAGCAGGGGAAGAAATGAACAAGGGGAGGGTAAGACATGCTGCAATTTTAAATAGGATGGTTTGCCAGGCCTCTCTGAGAAGGTGACATTCGAGCAAAGACCTGAAGGTGGTGAGAAGCAGGCCATGAGGATGTCTAAGGGAACAGTATTCCAGGAAGAGGGAACAGCAAGTGCAAAGGCCCTGAGGCAGGATGGGGTCTGGGAGCTCAAGGAGCAGCACGAAGGCGGGTGTTCAGGAATAGAGTGATAGGGAGAGGAAGAAGAGGAGATTAGAGTAGTGACCCATAAGACCCTACAGACCTCAGCTTTCACACAGAGAAAGGAGAGCCACTGAAGGATTTTGAGCAGAGATGAATTTGACTTGAGCTGACTTTTGGGCTGACTTCAGTTTCTATGAAGTCCATGCACTGAAACTAGACTGAGGGGAAGGGAGCAGGAAGACCAGTTTAGGAGGCAGGTCCATGTGAGAAATGATGGTGGTGAGAACTAGGTGGGAATCACTTATAAGAAAGAATAAAAGTGGGCATGTCCAGCCTCCTGCTTTCGGAGGTCTGAGCTTGGGCGGCTGATGTTCTAATGCATTCACTGCAGGAGTAACCTTGGGCATGGCTCTTAACCCTTATGGTCCTCTGTTTCCTCATCTGTAAAATGGAGACCGCCCTCACCTCACTGGGTTTGGGAAAGAAATGATGTATACATATACCTCGGTTAGCAAGGACCTTGGTACAAGGAAGTTCTTGAAAGCAGACTTTCTGCCTGAGGAACCTGCTCGTTTTTTTGTGATGTACCTGGAGCTGAGTTGAGTCTTAGCCATCAGCATCACCATAGGGGTTTATTGAGGGAAATTTCCAAAGAAAGAGGAAAGAGGAGGGATGGGGGTTGAGGGCACCAATGGAGATGGGAGCTGTGGACAGGTGTGCACGGAGCAGGGGATGACACTGGCCCTGGAGATAGAAAAACAGCCATGGGTTCAAAGCCAACCCTTCCACATTGACCACCCCTCTCTTGAAACATGAACAAGTAGAAATCAAACCTCTGACTTCCAGAGATATTAGGAGAATTGGAAGGGGGTATTTGAGACCGAGAACAGGTAGTGTGACATCTAGGACTGTTGTTATTGTTCTACTGTTGTTGTGATGAGACAATTATGGTTCCTGCTCCCCTGAGGCTGTCCCAGCTGCCCCTCCCCTTCTTCCCCCGCCCTGGGTCTTTCTGCCAGCCCCGCCCAGGGGCCACTCCAGCTGGGCTGTGCCAGGTGAGTGCTCAGGTATGCAGAGGCGGGACAGCCCAGGGAGGGAGAAGGAAGGAGGGGCCCTTGGTCTGGAAGGGAGAACAGAACGGGCCTCTCTGCTGACAGAGCCTGACAGGGCAGGTGAGGAGGGGGCCCGGGAGAAGGTCTGAGTCTGAGGGAGAAGGGGCTGGAAGGTGGGGACTCCTGGGTCTGGGGGAGGAGGAGCATGGGCCTGGACTCCTGGGTACTGACAGGAAAGGCTGCGGGATCTAAACTCTTGAGTCTTGTAGAGGTGGGGGCTGGAGATTGGGCCCCCAGTTCCTAAAGGAAGAATGTAGGGTCATACGGACTGAGGAATTGGATGAGTGGTTCTCTGAGGAGACCGGGGCTCAAAACCCTCAGGTTCTTAGGAGTGAGCAGCTTGGAGCTGAAACTGGGTTCCTGAGAAGAGAAAGCTGGGAGACTGGATCCTGGGTAGAGGAGGAAAGTGGGATACACATAGATTAGGAAAATGAATGCATGGATTCCTGAAGGATTTGGGGGCCAGTGTACTAGGTGTGAAAGAGGAAGGGCTAGGGGCCTAAACTCCTGGGTCTGAAGGAGGAGGGGCTGGGGGCCTGGACTCCTGGGTCTGAGGGAGGAGGGGCCTAGAGTCCCAGGTCTGAGGGAGGAGGGGCTGGGGGCCTGGACTCCTGGGGCTGGCCTGGGAATCTTAGGCCCCGCAGGTCAGGTCAGGCCTCACCTCTTCACTGGCTCCCAAGGTGCCTCCAGGCTGCAGGAGCTCCCCATTCTGAGCACCATGAGCACCACCACAGGGTAAGTGCCCCCTGGCCACCAGGCCCCCAACCCCACCATACCTCTCCACCCTCTCACCCATACCTGCTGGTGGCATTTACAGCAGCCCAGATCTGGACACTCAGAAGGAAGTCAGAGCTGCCCCCTTCCCTGTCCGGGCTGTAGTTAGAGCTCTGCTCCAGAGCAGACAGACCTGGGTTCAAATGCAGACGCTAACACTCAGCAGTGGTATGACCCTGGCCAAAGGACATCTCCTCTTTGAGCCTCAGTCTCTCCTCTGTGAAACAAGGACAATTTTGAGAGCTTGATGGGATAGTGCACATAGAACTTAGCAGAGAACCTGACTAACAGCAGGTGTTCAGCTAATAGGAATTGCTATTGCTATTGTTATTATCTTATTATTAAATAGTGACCCTTTGCTAAAAAGTCAGACATGTTTATAACAAAGGCTCAAGTCTCCTGGAGTGAGCAGGGAGAAGGACAAAGACAGACACATGGGAACAGGTGCACAGGAGATGTGACGTAGTAAGTTCTCCAGGCCAGAGGTAATCAAATTGTGGGGCGATCTGACTGGCAGGAACAGAATGAGAGGTGGAAGTTTGACTGAAAGGGTTTCTTATCCCTCATCTCTGACCTCACCTGAGCTCCGAGCTTTTGTTATTTCTGTGGAAATGGGGACTCAAGAATTCTTGGAGAAGGTGACCTTGAAGAGGGGGTCGAAGGCAGGAGACAGAGAAGGATTTGGCTGGGAAGAGCCTGGCCCATTGCGGGTGGGAAGGGAAGAAGGTAACTCTCTGTCTACTCTGAATGCTAATGCTATTGTAAAAATTCCCACTTATTGAGCAACTACCGCACAGTTATTGAGGCTGCAAAACACTTCAACTGCATTATCTCATTGAACTTGCCCAACAGCTCTACCAGAGGGAAGCTGTAGGGTAATTAACCCCTATCTTACAGAGTAGGAAACTGAAGCAGGAGAGGTGAAGTCTCCCACCTTGGGTCTTATGGCAAGGCAGTAGTTGACAGGGGATTCAAACCTAGGTCCCTGTGACAGTAGGGACCACACTCACCAACACCACCCAATACCACCACCTCACCTGTCTTAGTAATGTCCAGCTATGCCCTGCCCTCCCCTGCTTAGAACCCTCCGTGGTTCCCCGGTGTCCTCAAAATGAAGTCGCTGCTCTGCTTGGCATTTGAAACCCCCATGATCTCCCAATTCCCATAGCCCCTCTCACCCCTGTTTTCCTTCACCAGCCCAGAAGCTGCCCCCAAACCAAGTGCCAAGTCCATCTATGGTGAGTTTTCAGGCAAGGAAACCCCAGGCAGAGAGAAACAGGATCTGAGGAGTGAGAACTGAGAACCTGGACTCCTGGGTGTGAGGGAGGGAGGGGCCGGGGGCCTGGACTCCTGGGTGTGAGGGAGGGAGGGGCCGGGGGCCTGGACTCCTGGGTCTGAGGGAGGAGGGGCTGGAGGCAGGGGCGCCTGGGTCCATCCTCCTTTTTTCCCCACACACCCCACAGAGCAGAGGAAGCGTTATTCAACTGTGGTTATGGCAGACGTTTCCCAGTATCCAGTCAATGTGAGTCTGGGGTCTGCATTGCCACTGGGAGTCTTGTAGGATGAAAGGAGACTGGGGTGTTGAAAGCAGTTGGGCCTCCAAGTAGAAAGAACTTGGGAAACTCAGTTTGCTCACCTGCGCAGCGAACTTCACCTTGCCTCCAACATGGGCACCAATGGAGGAACTCAATTCCACTCGAATCTGCCAACTTTTGCTCTGGACCAGCTCTTGAGCTGGACGATCTGGCCACAGGGACAAATCAGATGCAATCCTGGATGAGTAGGGGGCAGACAAGGTCCACAGGTACAGCAAAGGGTGCCAGTAGCTCTAATGGAGGTAGAGGTGCTTAAAAGGGACTAGATATAATCTAGACCATTCCCTGCTTTCAAGGAGCCTCCAGTCTAGATGGGAAGGCAGACCCAGGTGTTAGTCACACTGATGGAAGAGAAATAATTGGGTAGAGGCATCCATAGGTGGAGCAGGTGATCAGGGAAGGCTTCCCAGAGGAGGTGTGGGTAGTCACAAGCCTGAAGGCTGATTCCAGGGGATGCTAAGCCTACCTGGCATCATCCCGGGACTCACTGCTTTCTCGGTGGCCCATGCTAGCACCTGGTGACCTTCTGCCTGGGTGAGGAGGATGGAGTGCACACCGTAGAGGACGCCTCACGGAAGCTGGCGGTCATGGACAGCCAGGGCCGGGTCTGGGCCCAGGAGATGCTGCTGCGCGTGTCTCCCGACCATGTCACGCTACTTGACCCCGTCTCTAAGGTGCCAGGGAGCACGTGGGCGGAAGGTGCAGATGGACTGAGCAGAGGAGGCATGGAATAGAGACATCGGGGATCTTAGTGTGAATCTTGGCTCCAGTGTGTCCTTCCTCAGGGAACTTCTGGACCCCTGCCCCATTTTTGAGCCCTATTAGTCTCATCTATTAAACAGGGGTGCTATCGCGGGTTTGCCCTGCTCAGTGCCTGCACCTGCTGTCCCTATGCAGTACTGTTTTTGGTTCCGGACCTCAGTTTACCCGCAGTCCCGTCCCGCAGGAGGAGCTGGAGTCGTATGCACTGGGCGCCATCGTGCGCTGCGACGCGGTGATGCCACCAGGCCGAAGCCGTTCGTTGCTGCTGCTGGTGTGCCAGGAGCCCGAGCGCTCGCAGCCCGACGTGCACTTCTTCCAGGGCCTGCGTCTCGGGGTGAGCGGGCCTTACTCTGGGGGCTGCGACGGAGGATAGGGATGGTACCTGGAGGCCCGGGGGGGGGGGGGGGGGGAGGGGGGTGGCGTCTAACATCGGGGCGTGGCCTGGGGCAAACGCGGGATCTGGGCCAGCGGAAGGGGCGTGATCTGGAAAGACGTTCTGGAAGGAAGGGGACTTTGAGGGCAGGATGGATACAGGGTCGAGGTAGAGCGTGAGGGCGTAAAGGAGATGGAAGCTAAGGGCTTGGACAGAATATGTGAGCGGGGTCCCGGGGAGCAGCCAGATCTGGAATGAGGGTGAGTGTGGTCTGGGGTCCAGGAGCCACCTAGACGGGGCCTCCGTGGGTGGGGGTGTAGCCTAGATCAGTGACAGATTTATGGCGAAGGTATGAGTCTAGGGCGTGGACTTGCGTGTGTCCACAGGCGTGAGTGATGACTAGAAGTGGTCTGGGGCCGAGCCAAGGAATCCATCCGGAGCTCGGCCAGGTCGGGCAGTGGGTGGGGTGGGGGCATGGCCTGACGGCGTGATTGACAGGCGGAGCTGATCCGAGAGGACATCCAGGGGGCTTTACACAACTATCGTTCCGGCCGTGGGGATCGCAGGGCGGCAGCGCTCAGGTAAGGGGACTGGACTGGAAGCGGAGAAGGGACGACGGGTGGGGTCTCTTTGGTCCTCAGTTTCCCCATCCGAGAAATGGGCTGATACCACTAGCCTAGACCAGAAAGAATTTTGAATGGAGTCCAACAAAGCCTGCTTCAATTCTTGCGTGTACCTCGCAGAGAAGTGTGGGAGGACCCTACTTTTCCTGGTTCTGCTCCTCGTGTTCTCCTCCCTTAGCCTCGTTTCCCTCCAGAGAAGTGCTCCCTCCCCCTCCATATCTTGGATTTCTCCCTACCACTCTGAGCCTAGATTCGACCTTTTTGGACCAGTGTCTCCGTCTTAAGCCCCGAATTTTTCCCCTCTCTGGGCCCCTGGGGAGACCCAGCCTCAGTTTGTCCTTCTCCATTCACAGGGCCACGCAAGAGGAGCTGCAGCGTAGCCCTTCGCCCGCCTACGAGACCCCGCCCCTGCAGCGCCGCCCGTCGGTCCGCGCAGCGATCAGCACGGTAGAGCCTGCCGCTGGCTGCGGACGACCCCAGACGGAGCCCATCCCCGAGGCGGAAGCGGCGCGGAGACCCTGCTTGGCGGAGACCTCCGGTAACGTTGACCTGACCTCCCTGGACCTGGGCCCGCGCGGCGGGGACCTGGCCAGTCTGCAGGCTGAGCGGGACGTGGTGAGTGAGGCGCGGCCAGATGCCCAGGGTCGGAGCTACACTGGGGGCGGGACCGGCTGTGGGGTCCTCCATGGGGGGGGGGCTTGGTCCTGGGCTGGGGTTGGTGTCTAAGCGCTCTTAGCTGGAGGGCTTCCACCCGGGTGATGAGGGTCCGGGTCTCGGGGGTCTTACGCGTCCTCTTGCTCTGTCCCCCAGGACATCCTGAACCACGTGTTTGACGACGTGGAGAGCTTCGTATCGAAGCTGCAGAAGTCTGCGGAGGCGGCCCGAGTGCTGGAGCACCGAGAGCGCGGCCGCAGGACCCGGCACCGGGCGGCCGGGGGTGAGGGGCGCCCCTCGAATGGAATCCCAAACACTCCCTCCCCTGGTCACACCCAAATGCCTCTCTCTCCCTAGGATCTCTCCTCATACCCCCTGCTAGTTTGACTCCCCATCCTGATCTCACTGGGTCTCTGCGCCTCTCTCCCTGACGCTCTCTCGGTGTTCCCCCATCGCCTTGCTTGCTCCCTTACCCACAGAAGGCCTCCTGACGCTGCGGGCCAAACCGCCCAGCGAGGCCGAGTACACCGACGTGCTTCAGAAAATCAAATACACCTTCAGCCTATTGGTGAGGACGCGTCCGACCCAGGGCATCAGGGGTGAACCTGACGCCTCCATGCATTTATGCCAAGCCCTTTCTACTCTGCAGGCTCGGCTCCGCGGCAACATCGCCAACCCCTCCTCCCCAGAGCTGCTCCACTTCCTGTTCGGACCTCTGCACATAGTGAGACGACACCCCCGCCCCACCCTCAGGTCTCCTTGCAGAAGGAAGAATTGGGGTTCCACTTCTAGAGGGTCTGATGGCGTGCCCACTTCTTTCTCCTGGTAGATTGTGGACATGTCGGGCGGCCCCCAGTTCGCTGGCGGCGTGCGGCGGCCGTACCTAACGTCCGAGGCCGTAGCACTGCTGCGGGACAATGTCACCCCAAGTGAAAATGCGCTCTGGACCTCGCTGGGGGACTCGTGGACCCGCCCAGGGTGAGGGTAGTGGTGACTGAGGGGTGGGGCTGGGAAGCAGGGACCTGGCTATTGGAGAGCGGAAGGGAGGTCGGGGGCGTGGCGATTGGAAAGAAGGTGGGGCTGGGAAGGAGTCGAGGCGGGGCTTACATGGGGGTGTGTCGAATGAAGAATGTACCTAGGACAAATGACAGCATCCGATTGGGGGAAAGGCCAGAAATTAGCGTGAAGGAGAGATTTAAATTTAAGATTGAATCACGACCGCACAGGATCAAAAGGCGGGGTTTAGAGGAATAGAGTGGGCTCCAAGTGCGGAGCAGAGCGGTACTGAAGGGGCGGGGTTTACGAAAAGTTTGACCCGGGACGGAGTGTGTGTTCTTGGAGGCACAAAGCCTCAAGGGGGTAGGGGCAGAACCAGGAAAGGATGTGCGTAGCTAGAAACCCGGTTTGGAATCAGAGATGAGATACGTACAGAGGCTGGTGCGGGGAGCATTAAATTGCAATCCGTGTATTTAGAAATGTAATTGATGTCGTGGATGGAGCAGGGCTTGGCAAAAAGTGGCGAGGATAGAATAGCTGGGATAGCTATAGCTGTGAGGCTTAGGGAAAGGGGGAAAGTGAAGCTAATGACAGGGCTAAGTCGGGGACGAACCAGGATCCCTAAGCCCTGGGCCCTGTCCTTGGTCGCAGGGTGGAGCTGCCCCTGGAGGAGGGACTCCCATACATTCCCGAGTTCTACAGTGGCTGGGAGCCCCCAGCTACTGACCCGCAGGGCCGCCCCTGGGAGGACCCAGTAGAGAAACAGCTACAGCACGAACGGCGGCGCCGGCAGGTGAGGCTAAAGCTTCAAGGGAACAGCAAGCTCCCCCAGGTGACACAGCGGGGACCGGGAAATCTGGAAGCAGGCCGGCCCCGCCCTGACCTGCTGCCCTTTTATCTCCCGCAGCAAAGCGCCCCCCAGATTGCTGTCAATGGGTGAGTGTCGGCCCCAGGGCGGGGCAGGTGGGGGCCAGAGGGGTAAGTCCTGGGGCCTCCAACGCTAACTTTGCCCCCTTTTTTCTGTCTTTTTCCTTCCATCTACCCGGCTCGGCTCTTCGCAGGTGGGTGAGGTGGTGACGATGCGGGGGGCGGGGCTGGGAGAGGGGGGAGGAGTAGGGAGGAAGGGGGCGGGGCTCTGATTTCTGGGTCCAAGGGAGGAGGGAAATGGAGGTCCAGATTCCAGGGTCTGAGGGAAGAAGGGACAGGGAGTGGGTAAAGTCTGAGAGGTTGGACCCCTAGGTCCCCAAAGGGCTGGAAGAAGGCAATTTGATTTCCCAGGGTTTGGGAAGCTCTCCGCATGGGTCCCTATCAGAACAGAGCACTGGGTGTTGGGGGGAAGAGGCTGGGGAACTGGACATTTGGGTTCAGAAGAGCTCAAATCTGATGCTTGAAACCTTGGACAACCAAAGAAGTGGGCTTGGGACTTTCAAGAGCCATGGGGCAAGTTTCCAAGAAAGTTAGGAAGTGGTAATATCTCTGGGCCCCTGAGAGAAGTGAAGGCTGGGAGCCTGGACCCTCGCTTTCCCAAGGCTCTAAACTTTAATTGTCAGTCCCTGCTGCGTGTCAAATTGGAAGCCTTTACAGGTTAAAAGGGCAAGGAAATTAAAGCTTGAGACCTGGACTCCTGGGTCTCTGGGGGGGGAAAAACTGAGGGGTCCAAGTTCACTGTAACAAGCAATGGGGGTGCAGGGGGGAAGAAGGGGATAGAGGGTCTAGGACTCTAGGGTCCCTAGGCAAGTCTGGGGCAGATAGGAGGGAAGCCATGTGGGATGAGAAGAAACCAAGCAGCAAGGCTGGAGGAGCAAAAGGGGGGTCTGGGTGAGGGCCCAGCAGAGGGTCTCAGCAGGGACAGCATGCTGGGAGTGCCGGCCCCACACAGGGGGTGCCGCAGCCCTGAAGACCCCCCCTCTCCCTTGCACAGGTAGGCCTGATCTGGGCTGAGACCCCTCTTACTGGGGGGGTCAGAGCCCAAATCCTGCTCCCCTCCCCCCAGATGCCTGGTCTTGCGGAACCCCCTCCCTACCCTACCTCTGTGCTTCTGAATCTTGGGCTTGACCCCAGCTTTTAAGTTCTTTGGAGAGAAAATGGGAATCATAATAATCCCTTCCTGGAAGAATGAGAAGTCCATGAGGTTGTACAGGCTAGCAGTTAAGAAGTCAAGGCCATGGCAGAGCTCAGGTTCATGTGCAGTTGCATGCACAGGAGAGCAGTATTGCTCAAGACATGGGCTCGGGGGCTAGCCTGCCTGGGTTCCAGGTCAGCTCTGCCTCTTTCTTGCTCTGAGACCTTCACATCACCGGGTTACTTTACATCACTCTTCCTCCACTTCCTCACCTGTAAGATGAAGATAATAGTAGGGTCTTTGGGAAGTGGAAGAGAATGAGGAGGGGGGGCCGGTCCAAATACATAGTTCTCTCAGGGGTTGTCTTGAGAATCAAAGCAGCTAATATATGTAACAGACTTTGAATAGTGCCTGGCACGTGCTAATAAGTGCTAACTATTGTTTTTATTATGACCATGGGTTATTATGCATGAGCCCAGTACATAGTAAATGCTCAATAAATAGTAGCTGGAGACAGCTGTGTGATCTGGGGCAAGTGATTTTATCTCTGAGCCTGAATGTTCTCATCTATAAAATGGAGGTGATGCTGTACCCATATCATGTGCTTACAGCACGGTACCAGGCACATAAGAAGCAAAATAAATTCAAGCTGTTATTCCAATTTTAAATTTCTGTTAACAGTACTAATTTGGCCCCCTGCTTTGGCCCCTGCTTGGCTCTAACCCCAGCTCACACCAACACCCTACAGCTCAGAGCAGTGAGGTTGCCTGCCTCCTATCCCCAACCCTTCCTTCTCCTCAGTCACCAAGATCCAGAGTCAGAAGCTGAGCCCCAGCCTGAGCCGGAGCCAGCAGGGAAGTGGGTCCTCTGTAATTATGACTTCCAGGCCCGCAACAGCAGCGAGCTATCGGTCAAGCACCGGGACGTGTTGGAGGTTAGAGGGGTGAGGTGGCTGAGGGGCTGGAGTGGACCCAGCCCTAGCTGCAGACACAGGCTCTGAACCCTCCCTCAAACCTCCCCCAGGTCCTGGATGACAAGCGCAAGTGGTGGAAAGTTCGAGACCAGTGGGAACAGGAGGGATACGTACCCTATAATATCCTGACACCCCACCCAGGGCCCCGGGTAGGGCGCAGCCAAAGCCCTGCCGGAATTCTGGTAAGCCAGGGCAGACTCCTGGGTCTTGAGGGAAGAAGTGCTGGTAGCCAGGTCCTGGGTCCTGAGAACAAGGGGCGTGGAGATCAGGTGTCAACGTCTAGGGTACTGGCAGGGGAGTTGGTTGCGGGTTCAGAAACTTATGTCCACAAGAGGAGGGGCTCGGACTCGGAGACCTCTCTGATCCAGGTGCTCTCCTCTTGGTCCTCTCTAGCATAGCACTCCACCTCCCCCAACAGCCCCGGACCTGGCCGCCGCTCCTGCCCCGGCTCCGCCCCACTGGGACAGCTGTGACAGCCTCAACAACTTAGACCCCAGCGAGAAGGGTGAGTGGTGGGGGCACCCCCCCCATCCGGGGGATCGATGCCTGCCCTCGCCTTCCAGGCAGGGAAACCGAGGCTCAGAAAGAGTAGATGCACTCCGGCCTATTATGAGGACCCTTCGCCCTGAGTCCGTCCCCCCTTCCTGTTTCCCGTCCGCAGAGAAATTCTGCCAGATGCTCAGTGTCAACGAGGAGCTGCAGGCGCGCCTGGCCCAGGGTCGTTCTGGCCCGAGCCGCACAGTTCCGGGGCCCCGCGTCCCGGAGCCGCAGCTCAGCCCGCGTTCGGACGCCTCAGAGGTCCGCACCTGGCTGCAGGCCAAGGGCTTTAGCTCCGGGTGAGTGGCGGGTGCCGGTTGCGGATCCTGAGTTGTGGGCACTAGAGGCGGAGTGTTCTGATTGGCCCAAAGGGGGGGGCGTGGTTAGGCCGCAGTGAACCGATATTGGCCCAAAGCGAGGGTCTGTGTGTGGTGCAACAATTCATGACTAGCTGTGATTGGCATGTTTTCCCAGGCTCCGATTGGAGTCTCCAGGAAAGTCCTGCCTCCCTTCAAAAGTAGGATTCAGGAGCTTTCAGCAGTGCCCCGACCTTGCTTGAGCTAGAATGCTGATGATTGGACAAACGGCTGGGTGCGCATGAAGTGATTGGTGGGGCTTGGGGAGCTGATTGGCCGTCAGGCCTGACCATGCCTCCGCTGCCATCGCTCAGGACTGTGGACGCGCTGGGAGTGCTGACTGGAGCGCAGATTTTCTCGCTACAGAAGGAGGAGTTTCGGGCGGTAAGCCCTCAGGAGGGGGCGCGCGTGTACAGCCAGGTCACGGTGCAGCGGGCGCTGCTGGAGGTGAGCTGGGAACCCGGGCCCGGGCCAAGGAGGGAGCCCAGGCTCAGCTGCCACGGTCTTGATTTTCACTCCGCCCACCAGGACAAAGTGTCAGAGCTGCAAGTGGTGATGGAGAGGCAAAAGAAGAAGGTAGAAGGCGAGATAGAAACGAAAGTCATTTGACTTTCCCTGGCTCTCCGCTAAAAGTTGGCAGGCAGCGGGTTTCCCTGCGCCCATGGGAGAACTGACTCTGCAGATCCCCAATCAGTGGAAGTAGACCCCTCAAAGGATCACCGACCTGTTCCAGCCCTGGTCTTCCCGTCCCGGTGGATAAACTGGCCTGTCCTCGCTGGAGTCTCCTGAATGAGCGCTGAACTTGCAGACTGGCCAGGAGCGGGAGGGGAACAGGGTGAAGCGACAATTTAGGGACCCAGCTTGCGACGCACCCCAAGAGAGGTCGCACGTGGGAGCCCTGTGCATTGTGATATGTGACCCAGTCTATAAACAGCTTCCTCTTAGCAGGCGGTGTCAACTGCTGTCCTTTCTCTACTAGGGGGCTCAGGGAGCTGATTGCCCCAGCTATAGCCTCAAGGGATGAAAGGAATCTAGGAACCCTCCCCACCTTCTTTAGTTTCTTTCTCTGAATCCTCTTCTCCCTCCCTGGGGTCCCAACCCAGGCTTCTTCTTGACCTCCCGGCCTCCAGTATGTCCTCCAGTTCATTCCAGAGGGATCTTCTGAACACCCGATATCCCAGCCCTTCCCTTGCTCAAAATCCTTCTCTGGTTCCTCAATGCCTTTCTAGTCCTGTAGTCTGGCATTTGAGGTACTGAGTGGTTCGGTCCCTACCCCCCTTTCCAACCTCATCTCTTAACTCCTCATTCTTCCATGCATTCTAGTCCTGCCCTCCCCAGACACTCCCCAAACCCCTTCAACCACTGGGGTTTTGCATTTGCTGGTTTCTGCTAGCTGGAACAGTGATTCTCTGCCTGGTGAACTCCTATTTGGCCTTCGGAACCCAGCCCAAATACCCACTTAGTCTCCTAGAATCACCCACTTTGTCCCCCACCTCCTGCCAGGAGTCCAGGAACGGAAAAGTGGTTGCCTCCTGAACGTGCCACAGGCTTCCTGGCCACTCTTCATCCTGTGAGATGACAGCCTAACATGAAACTTCCTACCACAAGAACAACTAGCTCCTTTTCCCTCTGCCAGTCAGCTACTTTTTCCCATTATCTGGGTGGCTGGCATGGCTGGTTCAGGACTGATTTTCTCTGGTTCCCAGCCTCATTCAGACTAGATGTTCCTCCAGTTTTGGGAGTAAGGTACCTTCCTCTTCCTCCCCTGGCTCCTTCTGCTTCCCCAAGAATGCCCACTGTAAAACTCCCCTGCCAGAATTCCGGCTGGCCTCTACCCCGGAGCCCAGAGGCACAGCTGTGGGCAGGCAGGAGCTGTGATTCTCAGTCCCCACTCTGCCCCATCGTGCCTCAGTTTCCTTCTGCAACCAGGACACATTAGCTCTCCAAGACTCCTTCCCGCCTTGACCTGCCACTACCCCCTGCTCACACACCTCCCATGGCTCCCCATGGCCCATCAAATAAAGTCCAAGTTCCAGCTCAGAGTCTAAGCCTAGGGCCTGTCACTGGCCTAGTTCACCAGCTTCTCAGGCTCAGTCCTCAGTTTCCCTCTTCCTGTTACCAGACCTGGTTCATGCTGTTCCTTTTGCCCGGAACTCTGGCCTTCGTGGGTATCTAACCACCCTTCAACCTCTAGCCTGGTCCCCCAGCCCTCATTTCTAACAGCAGAACCAGAGAAGCAAGCAGACCCCCAAACCTGCTTGCTCCAGTTTCCGCCTCCTCAATAAACCCCCTACACTGCCATCATCTAGGATGCAAACTGGAATGATTCTGGAAATATTGGAGGGGAGAGCCACCAGGATGTCCTGACAGGTTGGACTGTAACAGGAACAGGGCTTGAGCCAGACAGCTGACCCACATGAGCAAACTGGGCCCAAGCCTCGTTCCTATCACAACTGAACCTGTCCTGGAGGCTGTCCCCTCCAATATTCTCAGAATCGAACCATTTCTCACAATCTCTACCACCATCGTCCGGGTCTGAGCCATCATCACCTCTTGCTGGGATTGTGGCAGGAGCCCCTTAGCTGGCCTCCCTGTTTCTGTCCCTCACTACCATTCCTCAGACTCTTCTCAATGCAGGAGCGAGAGAGACCTGTTAAAACCCAGGTCCCCCCTCACAGCTCAAGTCCTTACCAGGACCACGTCCTTAAGCGGCCCACCGTCCTCTCTAACCCTACCCCCCACTACTTCCCGCCAACTACACCGGATTCATCCTGTGCCTCAACATGTCAGGCACCCTCTGCCCCAGGGCCTACATGGCTCATTCCCTGATGCCATCAAGTACTGGCCGTGCCAGCCTCTCTGTGAGGCCTAATCTGATTGCCCTGTACAACACACACACACCGGTCTCCCCATCCTTCCCCCTTTTTCTCCATAGCATCACCACCTGAAATACTCTAATTTTATCATTGGATACCTTATGCCTCTCCTCCTAGAAGGTATCAGGTCTTTGTTTTATTCATTACTGTGTCACCAATAGGTAGGACAGGGCCTGACACATAGAAAATGACCAAGAATGAATGAATGCATGCATGCATGCATGTCCCATCTTTGAAGATGGCCCCTACTCAGCTCCAGCCACCTGTTACCATGCAGGACTGAAGAGCACACATTTTCACTGCTTCCTATTTTTTTCAGAGAAGTCAAATTCTAGATTTTTCTATGTGAATTACCCACATTTTAAATGTTGGCAATAGACTGTTTCAAAAACACCAATGATAAGACCCGAGCTCCCCAACTCAATACTCACAGGCCCCGTCGTCTCACCCAGCTGACGCTTCCTGCCCCGTCCCAAGCCACCTTACTTCTGACCATATTAGCCTTGGCTTGGGGCCCCTTCCCACCCTGTGAGCACCCACTCACATGGTCCTGTGCTTTGGTCACACGCACAGCCGAGCACAGAAGCAACACCCCACCTCCAGCCAGGGACAGGGTCGTTGAGTGGCAACTTCACGACTTTTATTTGTGGTGCCTGTGCTTTGTCTCGAAAATACCTTCTCCCCCTGCCCCGGACAGTGGGCGGGGAGGGGGCAGCAAAAAATAGAAGACATCCTCCCTATTGCACATGGACCCTATATAGAGGCCCACCCGGCCAAGGCCAGCGGGACTCTTGGCACATTCTTGGATCCCTGTTCAGGAATGGGAGGGGTGACTGGGTGGCATCACACGTGAAAGAGAGGGGACCTCCGGGTGGCCACTCTGATCCTGGCTACTGGTCCTACAACTTCCTGGTCCATGGTTCCTTCCTGGTCCCACCTCCAGCCCTGGTCCCCTCTTAGTGACAACCCCTACCTGGCTCAGCCTCCCACCTCCAACCTGGCCTCGGATGGCCCCCCTTGGCTCCTGGGGACTCTGTCTTCCCCTCCCAGTCTGGAGGTCCTGAAGGGAGGTTATGGCTTCTCAGAGACCCCCCCCCGAGAACCCTGTCACTCGTGTTCACACAGGGGAAGGGGTGCGTGTGGCAGAAGCAGCTGTATAAATGTGGGTGTGGGGACAGGTCCTCCAGAGTCACTTGGACAGTTTGCTGATGACACGGATCAGGGCCGCGTTCTCATCCTTGAGCCGCTGGTTGTCAGCCCGGAGGTCAGACAGAGCCTATGGGATGGAACAGGGTCAGCTGGTGGCCCTGGGCAGGCTGAGCCCATGGCCCAGAGCGCCCCATGAGGATTCACCTTCAGCTCCTCCTCCAGCTCGGCTGCCTTTCGCTCCAGGGCCCTGCGCTCCTGTAATAAATGGGGAAGGTGAAAGCAAGGCACTGGGGGTCAGGGAGGGCCAGAGGTTGAGCAGGACTGAGAAGGGTTATGAAGGGTCGGAGGGCCAGGTTAGAAGGTCAGTGTGGCCTCCTTCATCCACACCTGCCTGGACTTGTAAGGCTGGCGACACATGTCTGGCCCCACCCCAGCTGCCCTACTCACAAATCTCTCCAGCTCCAGAAGGGCAGGCCTCTCTGCAAAACGCTCCTGCCTCTGGTGGGGACAGAGAAAGCACAGAAGTCAGATAAACATCCAAACCGCAATGGCCAGGAAGAGGAAACCAACAGTGAGAAGAGGAAGGCTCCAGGCTGGACCCCACTGTAGCAGCCCACAACTGAGTCCACAAGCTCCACCCACCGCCGCCCAGGCCCTGCCATAGAGCCCTATCCCCGCCCATCAGGCCCCTCCCCTTTGAAGACAGAGCCCAGCTCTCTGACACTTCTTGCCCCCAGGAGTCCTTGCTCCATCCCCCCTGAAGGCAGAGCCCAGCTCAGACCCCACACTTCATTGCTCAAAATTCTCCCCCCCACCCCCGCATAGGGTTGCCAGGGGCCACCTGTTGGGCCTCAGCACCCTCACCTGTGTGGCGCGCTCCAGTTCCACTTTGAGCTGCGCCAGCTGCAGCGTGGTCTCGGTCAGGGCCTCGCGAAGTCTCTCATTCTCACTGCGCAGCTCTGCGTACAGCTGGGGGCACCAGGAGGAGGGGCACAGGATCAGGCCTGCTAGCTGCCAGACCCAGCTGCCGCATGTTTCCGGGGAGGGGGCCGACTGAGCCTAGGTTAGGTCACGTGAGGCAGCCAGGGCAGGGAGGGCGCAGGGACCTGGCAGGCAGAGCCAATGACAGGGGCAGTAGGGCAGGGGTGTAAAGGCCGACGTGTGGGGACTTGTGGGGTTGGTAACGGCACCGACCATGGGGTGGGATCTCGAACCTTCCTGAAGCCTCCGTCCAGCTCTTCCGATTCTGGCTGGGGTTCTGGGGTGAGGTCCTGCTGCCTGCGAGATGAGGGGCCGCTCTCAGGTATGCTGGATGGAGGCAGAGCACAATGTCAGGGGGCGCGCCCCGTGGCCATGGGTAGCCCAAAACCTGTGTGGACAGCCCAGCCCCTGCCCTGCCCACCCCATACCTGGATTCTGGGCTGATGTCCGTGGGTTCCGCCTCCTCACCCTGAAGGCGTTCAGGTGGAGTTCAGCCAGATGCCGGAAGGGGAGTTGGCCCAACCCCCACGAGCCCTCCAAAGCCCACCCACAACTCCAGCTCGCCCCGCCTGGGCCCATCCCTCACCTCAGCAGGCCCCCTCCATTCCTTGCCAACTCTGCGGTTCTCCCTGGTGGCCAGTGGTCCCTGCCCCTGCCCATCGGGGGCCTCTGCTGGGGGAGGGGCAGGAATCAGGAATCCCCTCTCTGCAGTGTCAGGGTCCTTGGGCCCAAGACCCCAGGAAAACAGGAAGACTGCAGCAGAAGGGATCGGGTGGGCTGAGGAGGGCAACCTCCCAGAAACCAGACCTCACCTCTCTGGGCAGGGCCATCAGAGTTCTCAACCCCAGGAACTCGGGGCCGCCAGGAAGGGTCCTGTGGGAGAGGGGGAGAGGGGTTAAAGGAGGGCATCTTGTGCCACCCACTGCCCAATAACCTGACCTCCACCACCTCTCACCAAGCTCTGTGGGCATGACTTCTCTGGCTCTGGAGCCTTCCCTGCGGCCTTTTCTGCTTCTTTCAGGTCGGTCAGAGTCACACCCTGCAGGGAGAGGGGATAGTCCCGCAGCTCAGGGCCCAGTACCTTCAGTCCCCTAGTCCAGGCCCCCAGCCCCTCCTCCCTCAGACCCTGGAGCCCAGGCCCCTGGCCCTTCCTCCCTCAGACCCAGGAGTCCAGGCTCCCGGCCCCTCCTCCCTCAGACCCGGGAGTCCAGTCCCCCATCCCACCCCCACACCTGTGTGGACCTCCGAGACTGGCGCATGAGACGGGAGCGAGCTTTTCGCTGGGATTCAGATTCCTCATCCCGCACCGGCATCTGGTAGGACCTGAATGAAGGGCCCCCAGCCTCAGGAACAGTCCCTTTGAGCCCTGTCCCCATCCCATGCTGACATCCTTAAGGGGAGGCAAGTTCTGTAAGTGGACTTCAACCCCTAGCAGACCCTGGGACAAACGCTCCCTGGGGAGCTCCCGCCCAAACCCTGGGCCTCCTGGGTAATGCAGTTTTCTCCCGGCCCTGAAAAGGCAGGCTTCTAGGGGGCCTCTTCACCTCCGGCGGTCCCGGGACTCCACTGTGGGTACTGCAGAAGCTGCTGGGACAGCTGGCTTTCCTGGGGAGTCAGGCTCCGGAATCCTGTAGGGAGGAGTGGAGTTATCCAAGGGAGGAGGCCTAGAGCTCTCACACCTGTGTGAATTCATTCATTCAGTAAATATTACTCAAGCTCACATTATGTGACAGGCATCGGAGATACAGCAGTGAGCAAAAGAAACAAGTGACCTCTTCCTAATGAGTCAAATCTGAGCAGAAAGGATGCAAAATAAATAATAACCATAAAAAGATTAGCTATCATTGGATATGTTAGGAGAGTAAGCATACTGGAGAAAAGAAACAGAGCAAGGGCGGGAGATGGGAGAGTGTCAGTGTCCGGACACTCCTACAATATGAGGAGAAGGTTGCAGTGGACCTCGCAAAGCAGGTGACATGAAACACGAGGGAGGGAGGGAAGGAGGGAGCAAGCCCTGTGGGTGTGAGGGGCAGAGCTAGAGCAAAGGCCCTGGGGCAGGAGTGTGCCCATGTCGGAAAGGGACAGGTGGAAGCCAAGTAGAGAGGCAATAGGAGGTCAGATCACTATGGCCTTGCAAGTTTTACTGTGAGCTTTTACTTGATACAGAAAGAGGGAAACAGAAGCAGAGTGGTGGGGAGCAGAAACCAGATCCCAGAGAGCAGATGGACTTGCTCAGGATCATGCTGACAAGGTTGGAAGCCAGACCTGCCTCCCATCCTAGAGGAGCCCTGGCCCTTGGTACTCACAGGGCAGAGGGCTCCAGTATCTTCCGGAAGGGGGTGGGGGTAATTCTGGCAAGACGGGGCTCCTTGGCCTGTGGAAAGAGAAGAAGAGGAGGGGGTAGTCTCTTCCACTAGGTGAGGCCTGGCCCCCTGCCTCTCACCCCACTCACCTGAGTGGAGGTTCCCTCCAGCCGTGAGGAGGAAGCTGAGCGCTGCAGCCCAGCCCCAGGGGTGCCCTCAGATCCCCACCTATCCGTGGGGCCCAGGGCACCAGAACTGCCCGTCTTCTGGAGGCCAAAGCGCCTGGAGAAGGGGGCATCCTTGGGGTTCTGGGAGAAGAGAAAAGTATCAGTTATGGAGAAAGGTTCCCTTTTCCCATACATTTCAAGTGTTACCAGAAGGACCACAACAAACTATTAACTCTCATCAGTCCCTGGGGTGGGTGTAGCCAAAAAAAAGTAGTCAGTTGTCCTGGAGTTTTCTGGGAACTGTAGTCTTCAAGAGGTTTACAGGATTCATGGTATGCCTCCCCTCCCTTCCCCAGGCTAGCATGGCATCCAGACTCACCGTGGGGCCCTTAGGGCTAGGGGGTGGTGGGGAGGACACTCCATTGAGGGTTCTAGATTCTGCAGGGGGTTGCTCTATCGGGTAAGATGGGAACAGTAACAAGAATATGCCAGCTGCCTCAGAACCAGCCCCTCCTCCCTCAGACCCAGGAGTCCAGGTCCAGCCCCCTCCTCCCTCAGACCCAAGGGTCCAGGCCCCCAGGTTCTCACCTGTGAGGCCTTCTCCATCATCATCATCCTGGATGAGGGGTCCCCCTGTCCCCCCAGGCCGGCGCTCCTTGGACAGGTCCTGGAGGGAGATCTTCTCTCGGCTGCTCAGACGACACACGGAGCTCCTGGTGGGGAAAGGGAGGGTGCCAGGGTCCAAGCCCTGAGAGCCTCCAGATACCCTCCCCTGCCCCCTGGACACCTCTCCTGTACCTTCGGTGTTTGCTGCTGGAGGGCACCTGGGGCTCTTGGCCCCTGCTCTGGGAGGCTGCCTTCTGGTTCCGCAGCTGCAGGGAGAAAGGGGGCTGCTGCAGAAGGGAAGAACATGGGGGTCCCTCCTGGGGCTCACGCCCCCAACATGGGGGCCACCACACACAGCTGTGCTGGCCATGCCTTTGCGGATGCTCTAAGTACGGAGAGCTCAGTTCCTGCATAGCATCGAGGGTCTGTGGACTCGTTCAAGTTTTCATACAGACAGTCACGCAGTATCCAAGACACGCGCCCTGGATCTCATGTGGGAGCACACCCTGTGCACTGCCATCATCCTCTTCTTACCCAGTCTCCTGTTTCCCAGCCTCTGCTCTCATTCTACCTCCCAGGGGTCACCTGGCCAAACTTCTCCCTGACCTATGAGCACCCAACACAGATGGGTCTGGCCATCCCAGCCCCCTCTGAGCTCACACCACAAACCTACAGCAGAGCCTGAGTCCACACCATTCACCCTCCACTCCCCGTCTTTCCAGCAGCAAGGCCCAGCCCAGTGCTAGTCGGGGGCACCCCAGGGGAGACGAGGCCCAGCGCGAGCCTGGGCAGACTACCCCATCTGCATCCCAAGGTCCATCTGGACCCCAAGCCACACCTCCTCTGGCTGCCCAGCTGTACCCTCCTCACTGGCTCTCAGTCACCAGAGGGGAGCAGCACGTCCCCAGGGCGGTGGGCATTGGGAAGATGGGGTAGGGGTGGGAGACAAGGAAGCCCAGCCTCCAAGGTGCTGACAGGAGGGGAGGGGCCCGAGACTCACGTCCTCCTGCTTCCTCGCCAGCTCCTCCAACAGGCTCAGCACGTCTTCATCAGCAAGGTCACAGGGACGCTGCCCCTGTGGGGGAAGGGAGGCCAATGGTGAAGGAGGTTTAGGGCCCTCCCCACCCCACCGCCAGTCCCAGGCAACCCCAGGCCTCACCGCATGGGTCAGTGAGTCCATGCCCCCACCATGCTCGGCCAGTAGACGGCAGGCATCCTCCACACCCCAATGGGCAGCCGCGTGCAGGGGGGTCCAGCCATCCCCATCCCGGAGCTCAGGGTCATAGCCAGCCTGGAGGAGCAGCCTGGAGGCCAGAGAGGCTTGGGGTAAAGGACCAGGACAGGGCTTCTGAGTCAAGGGCTGTGACGGCCGGCCATGCTGTGGTGGTAGTACGAGCTGTGACAGCAGTACCAGCTGTGACAGTGCTGAAACCATCCTGAGCCCCTCCCCACAAATGACCCCTCTGCTATGGGCTCTGACCCCTCCCCTGGCCCAGCAGGTCGCCTCTGGAACCCTGCTCCTTGTACCTGCAGGTGGGGGTGGGGGCCCCCAAGCCTATGAAAAGGATGAGACCCAGAAGGGGCAGCTGGGGCAGCACTGTCCTAGGAACCCGGCTGGCTTAGAGGTCTGGTTCTTGGCGGGGCTGATGCCGCCCCTGGGGACATCGGGCAGTGTCTGGAGACACTTCTAGCTGCCACAACTTAGGGGTGGATGTTGTAGCATCTAGCAGGGTGGTGCCAGGGATGCTGCTATACATCTACTGTGGACAGCCCCACAGCAAAGAATGACCTGGTACAAATGCCACCAATGCCAACACTGAGAAACCCCAGCTTAGATGCCTTTCTCCGGGGGATTATCACCCCCTTATGCCACGCGATGCAGGGAACGGCAGGGTAACAAGTCCAGGGCAACTCTGCAAACCCAGCCTAGGGCGGACATGCCTGCCGTAGAGAACTGGCGTTGGGCTGTGTCTGAGGAAGAGCTGAAGCAAGGCGGACGAGCTCGTTTATAAAGAACCTTTTTCAATGAGGTCCTCTGTGTGGCCCTGTTGACCTGGTCACTCACCTGCCCCCCGAGTTCCCTCTGTTCCAGCCCTGCTGGGTGCCCCACTATTTCCCCAAGGGTACACCCACTTTTTAAAAAATTTTTTACTCACATTTCTTAACATAACTCACAGCATAAGCATATAGAAAGAAATCACTAAGGACATAGATTTCAACAGCATGACTACAAAGTTGACCTAATAACCTACGTAGAACACTGTACCTCACAACACAATTCTTTTCCAGCCCTGCACTTGCTGTCCTCTGCCTGGTGGGTGTTCTCGGCATTTCACATGGCCACCCCTTCTCAACAGGCACACCCGTGGGCCTGACTATTGAGAGTGCGCCGACCCCCTTGCCATAGGGATCGGCTCTGGGACAGGCAGGTACCCAAGGTGGCCCAGTGAGCATCAGACCCAGGACTCTTGCTGGAACTATGGAGAATGAGGCACTCTACTTCAGGAGTGGGTACTAACCAGCTGGGACACAAGCCTGGAGCTTTTAGGGGTCATCTTAAGTACTTCATTGGAAAACCTCTCTAAAGATTCAACACAGAGGTGCGTAGAGATGGAGTTCATCTTAACTCCATTTTCATACTAAAAACAAAGTCTAATATCACAAAAGAGAAAAGCGAATTAAAGAGAGAACAGGGAGCCTGAGGATAAGAACTGGAACCAACTACTCCACAGAAGGGGGTGGGCAGCCACGTGTGGACAGAACTGAGGTGAGTGACAGAAAGGAAATACGCCCCATAACAATTTAAACTCTACATGTACCAAACAACCTAGCCTTAAAGTATCTAACACAGAAATTGATAGAACTACAAGAATGAATACGCAAAAACCACAATCATGGGTGTGTTTTTTTCAAATCACACGTACAATAACTGACAGGATAAGCAGATAGAAAGAAATCACTAAAAACATAGATTTCAATAGCATGACTATGAAGTTGACCTAACAGCCTACATAGAACACGGTGCCTCACAACACAATTCTTTTCCCTCTTACTTATACTGAGATATAAAATAAAGCAAACCAACAAATTTCAGAAATCTGGAATCATACAGACCCCATTCTCTGATCACAGTGCAATTAAGCCAGGAAATGTGTAATGAAACAATGACTATAAAATCCCATGTGTTTGGAATTTAAGGACATACTTCTAAATAATCCATGGGTCAAAGAAAGATTACACGTTGGAAAATGTTTTAAACTGAATGATAATGAAAAGCCGACACATCAGGACTTATGAGAGGAGCTAAAGCTGTATTTAGGTACATACGTGAGAAAAAGATGGAAATACACAAAACCCACAGGAGTGTAAGAAAACGAAAAAGAGCACAGTGGCCGCGCACAAAGAACAAGGGAAAGGGAGGGTCCACGCCGGCCCAGCTCACCTCATCACTTCGATGTAGCCCTTAGCAGCAGCCACATGCAGGGCTGAGGCCCCCGTGCGAGGATGCCGGGCCTCAGGCATGGCACCACCATTCAGCCAGCACCTTGTGTCATGAAGCAGCAATTCCTCCTCGGCCCGTTTGGCTGCCTCCACATCTACACCTGGAAGGACAAGGGGTGACAGATGGGACTCATACCCCAAGGTCCAGGAAGCACGGTTCAGCCCCATCCCCCTCTGCCTGTGTGCTCCTCTGGGACTCAGAGGGCCTGGATCAGCTCAGCAACTTCCCAGCTGTGCTCTGCGCATTCCAGGTTCCACTAAGAGTCTCCAACTCACTGCTGGGGCTGGGACAATGGAGATCGTAGGCCTTTTCCCATTTAACCCAAAGCATCACCTTCATCGTTATTTTTAAGTATAAAGCCTAATGTTTATTGAGCAAATCTGGCATTTGGCTACATCTAACTCTTCGTGTCACTGCCAATACAATCCTTAGCCCACCGTCTTCATGCATTTTGTCACCATTATCACTGTGATCACTCACAAGTATCATAAACAAGGCAAAGAGCCACTACACAAAGTTTTTGTATCATGAGGGCAACAGCTTTGTCCCTGTTCACAGCAGTACTAGAACAATCTGGCTTCCTTCTTAGTCAATTTCATTGTACCCAATCGGGTTCATGGAAAGCTGTACTGCATTTATAGATGCCAAAAGCAAGTTACGACTTGAAATTAAATGGAAGTTGGGCCAGCCCAGTGGCTCAGGCGGTTAGAGCTCCATGCTCCTAACTCCGAAGGCTGCCGATTCGATTCCCACATGGGCCAGTGGGTTCTCAACCACAAGGTTGCCAGTTCAATCCCTGAGTCCCACAAGGGATGGTGGGCTCTGCCCCCTGCAACTAAGATTGAACACGGCACCTTGAGCTGAGCTGCCTCCCGGGTGGCTCAGTTGGTTGGAGTGCGGGCTCTCAACCACAGGGTTGCCAGTTCGACTCCCGCAAGGGATGGTGGGCTGCGCCCCCTGCAACTAGCAACAGCAACTGGACCTGGAGCTGAGCTGCGCCCTCCACAACTAAGACTGAAAGGTCAACAACTTGACTTGGGAAAAAAAGTCCTGGAAGTACACACTGTTCCCCAATAAAGTCCTGTCCCCCTTCCCCAATAAAATCTTCAAATAAATAAATAAATAAATGGAAGTTGATTTGGGACCAAAATAGCCTTGTTGAGGTTGGAATATTACCTGTGACTTGTGACTGAGAATCTGTATTCGTTTAATTCTTAAACTATTGAGGCAAGAGTAAAAATTGTCTTTCAATCTCTCACCTGGGAAGTTTTTTACTATGATCTTTTCAATTGTGAAATTTCTCACAAAGTACAGTGTGGAGCTGCGCTGTCCTGAGCAGCAGCTGTCAGCCACATGTAGCCACTGAGCACTGGAAGCCGGGAGCTATTAGGGGCCATCTGAAGCACCTCATTGCCAGTTGAACTGAGATGTGCCATAAATGTAAAACACGCTGCATTTCAAAGGATGGGGAAAATATGCAGCAACTCATTAATGGTTTTTTAAAACATTGATCCCATGATGTTTTAGATACACTGGGTGAAACAAAATGTACTACTAAAGTTAATTTCACCTGTTTCTTTTTACTTTTTTAAATGCACGTACTTGAAAATTTTCACTTACACTTGTGGCTTACGTTGGCTTTCCATTGGACAGCACTGGCAAAGAACCCCGCTTACCACCACTTGGCTTAAAATTTTTAAACGACAGAAACACCAGAAGCCTCCTCATCGATCTCATCCGACTCTTGCGACCCCCAAGCTAATGACCATCATGAATTTGCTTTTGTTAACGTGTATTTTGTTATATCCTTACTGCATATCCTTACTGCGTATATTGTAAACTTCTGCCCTAAGGCAACATGTGGGATTCCTAGAAACAATCCCCGCCATCCACACCTGAGGATCAAATCCACCCAGGTCCAGGCTTCGTGTTGGCACCACCTGGTGACCTGTGCACTACTTTTGGGTTTCCTGGCTGGCGGCACTGGACAGTGGCAGCTATTCCAGGAATGTCTGGTTGGTTAGGGCCCATCTCTTGGGCTCAGTCTAAGGTAGAGAGGCCTGGAGAGCACTGGGGACTCAGGAATCTGCCCTCTCCCTCACCCTCTGCCAATTCCTTAAAGGGAATCACCTACACCCAATCCAATTGCAGCTGAAGAGCCTGACTTCAGGGAGGGGAAGGGCCGAGTTTGCTGACTTACTCAGCAACCAATTAGTACAGTATTCTTAGTACCATGTTCACATGCATCCTTCTCAAATTTGCTTTCTGCACAGATCTGCCTTTGTCTATCGACAGAGTTCAAGATCCGGGTCTGCAAACTGCATGCTGGGTGAGCAGGCCACCTGTTTCGATTTTTACTTTTGTTGTGGTAATATAAAGATAACATAAAATTTACCAATTTCGCTATTTTAAAGTGTACAATTCCATGGTATTTAGGACACTCACAATGCTTTGCAACCATCATACTACCTAGTTCCTGAACTTTTTCATCTCCCCAAACAGAAACCCGTACCCATTGAGCGGTCACTCTCCACCTCCCTCCCCCAGCCCTGGCAACCACCAGTCTACTTTCTGTCACTATGGATTTGCCCGTTCTGAAAAGCCACCTGTGTTTGTCAATAAAGTTTAATTGGAACACGGCCATGCCCACTCACTTATGAGTACATACAGTCCCTGGCTGCTTTTCCCACTATGGCAGCAGTGAGGTAGAGTGGGCCAAACATGACAGCACATCCTGCAAAGCTTAAATTGTTGTGCAGCCATTCTCACCATCCATCTCCATGACTCTCTTCATCTTACAAAATGAAAACTCTGTGCCCATGAAACAGTAACTCCCCCAACCCCTGGTCACCCCCATTCTATTTTCTGTCTGTATGAATTTGACTACTGGGCACCTCATATAAGTGGAATTATAGACAGTGTTTGCATTTTTTGTGACTGGCTTATTTCACTGAGCATGTCCTCACGGTTCACTGACGATGTAGCACGTGTCCTTCCTTCTCAGGCTGAAAGTATTCCATCGTATGGCCTGGATGAACGACATTTTCTTTGTCCGTCACCTGTCGATGGACACAGCAGCTTCCACCTTTTAGCTGCCGTGCGTAATGCTGCTGTGCACGTGGCTGCACAAACTGTCTCTCTGGCCTGAGCCAGGCCGTAATGGGCTTCTGGTCCTTGCAAAGAATCGTACCTAATTCAGCTGAGCCAACTGGACCATGGCCTTCATGCGGTGCGCTCCGGGTAACTGGCCGAGCGGATCAGACCCTTTCAGTGACCAGCAGTCCCCAAGAGAGGGAGACAGCAAGTAAGGCGGGGCAGCAAAGGGGACAGTTGTGCTTGAGAAAGAAACCAAGGCTGAGCTCTCAGCAGCATCCACAGCACTGATGCCTTCCTTCCAGGAGTCTCCAGCCTCTGTCCACATCCGTCTTCTGCCCCAGCCCTGCTGTAAGCAGCTGCCAGGGTTACACTTCAGCCGGCACCTGTCTGGAGGCCCAGCACACATAGGGGTTCTCCATCTTCCAGATATGTCCCTCGGTGAGGCAAGAGTCGTTGTCCTCCTTGCAGCTGGGGTTCAGCCTGCGAACTGGGATCTGCTGAGGTCTCCATGTGAAGACGAAGGTTGTGCAGCCACGTAGCAGAGGCCCCCGGATTCCAGAGGCAGTGACAGCAGTGGCCTTCACAGCAGGGTCACAACCCCAGCAGTGCAGCTGAGGGTTCTCCCAACGGTACCATTGGCCTTTGCCCTACAAGCCAACCTCCCCCAACCTTCTCCTCACCCCACAAAGGGGAACATGGACCCCCTTCAGAAGCTGATGAGCACTATGGGCAATGCCTGAAGAAAAATCCAGAATGTCCAAGAGTTCATGGACCTTGCCATTCTCATGCCCCCAGGGTGGACATCCACAGAAGCAGCCTCCACACACTGCCCTACAGACTCCTTTTTATTACGAAGGGAGGAAGATGCCTCCGCCGAGAGCTACCTGGCTGAAGCCCTGAACAAAGGTTAAGGTTAACATCACCAGTAATGGGGCAGTCTCCTGGAGTGACTGCACGTCCTGAACCAGAGGAAAAGGCTACCTGCCCAATAGATAACAGTGGTCCTGACGCTGCTGGGAGAGTAACATTGTCATGTCCCATGCAGTTACTAGAAGTGTCCTTGCTCTAGGAGACACTGGCTCCAGTGTCCGGTGGAGGTTACAGTGTCTGCAATACAGTCTCAAAATGTTTCAGGAAAGAGGGAGGGAGCCACCGAGGGATGGAGGGAATGAAAAAAAGAAAAAGGGGAAAGAGGGAAGAAAAAGGAGAAAGGAAGGAAAAAGACGCAAATTAATGTATGGAGAGGGGAGGAAAAGGGGAAAGGGGGAGGGGGAGCACACACAAATGTGCCAAACAGTTACAAAACTGATAAATCTGTATTTTATGATTCCACTTATACAAAACATCCAAAACTGGCAAACCTAGAGAAACAGAAAGCTGATGGGTGGTTTCCTGGGATGAGAGTGACGGGGGATCAGAGGTAATGGCTAAGGGATGCAGGGTTTCTTTCGGGGTGATCGAAATCATCTATATCAGTGTGGTTGTGGGTGCACAGCACTGAATATACTAAAAAGCACCAGACTGGACACTCAAGGGTGAGCTGGACGGACTGGGAATCATATCTCCATAAAGCTCCTACAACGCGGGGGGACCTCAGTGAAGGGCACAGGAGACTCATACTATTGTCACAACCTTTCTCTAAGTTTCAAGTTTTTCAAACTAAACAGTGGAAGGAGAGGAGGGAGAAGACCCAGCTCTGTCTTTGCTTTCTTAACCAAAGCAGGGCTCCTGAGACCCAGATGTCAACTCCATGCGTCCCGCTAGAGCCTTGTTAGCCAGCGGGGCTGTCTCACGGTCTCGGGCACTGAACTGCATAGGGCCAGGCCCTGACCCTTCCCATCCTGGCCTGTAGCTGGGAATCTGGGCATCACTGCAGACACCCCATAGTGTTTCTTCATTTACTCGAGGCCCAGGACTCCTGCGGGGGTCCCACAGGCGCCGCAAGCCCCAAGATCCTGTGAAGCTGTTCATGTCCCACAGCCAAGCCAACCTGCCCTGCATCCTCTGCTGCCAGGCCACAGCCTGCCCCATGCTGCCTCATGTCAACTTGTCCTAGATGGCTTTTAGGTGTGTGGGGAGGGTCGCGAGCAGCTCTGAAAACCTGCTGGAACCAACACATGCCCTCCTTAGAAAAATAAACAGAGCCAGTCACCGAGTTTTTTTGGGTACTGGACAGCATACTAAGGACCCCTGGGGTTCAGTGAGCCTGAGCATGGGGGGACCAGTCCCCAGGGGCCCTCAGCAAACAGTCCTGAGAACACCTGCAGCGGGGGTGGATGGGGTGGAGTGTCCCACAATCCCACCCCTGGAAAAGCGCCCCTCAGTGTCCTCAGTTACTCAGATGGTAAAACGACAATGCAGGTCAATGTCAGTCTGAGCTCTTAATTCTGTGCCCAGTGGTGGCACAAGCACTTTATACGACCACTCATTTAAGGGGCCAAGCAACCCCTGGGGTAGGTGCTGACACCCCCACTTCACCCCCACTGAGGCACAGAGGGAGTCAGAGTCCCAGGAAATGGAGGGGCCGGCCTCTGAGCCCCGGCAGCCTGACTCCCAGGCACTGGAGAGGAGCCCGGCCCCCAGCGGCCCCCGGGCCCACCTCGGTGGGCGATCTCCGCCTTCAGGAGCCCCTCCATGGCATCGGACTCGGCCAGGTCCAGGGGCAGGTCCCCGTCACTGTTCACGGCAGCAATGTTGGCCCCGTGGCTCAGGAGGTACCTGGAGGTGGGAGGAGGTCAGGGCCGAGGGGTCCGAGCCCCGGCCCCACTGTCGGTGCTGCCCACCCTCCCCCGCCTCACCTGGCGATGTCCAGGTAACCACAGGAGGCGGCCACATGCAGGGGCGTCCAGCCCTCGTTGTCTGCCTGGTTCACCGTGGCGCCCTGCTCAACCAGGAAGTGCACCACCTCCAGGTTCTCATCAATGCAGGCCTGGGGGGGGGGAGCGGCTGTCAGCGTCCCCCTCATCCACACACCACACACCCACCCAGGTGGGGCTCCTGACAGGGACCGTGGGATAGATCCAGGGGCTAAGTCACCATGACATTCAAGGAAGAGACCCCGATGGCTCTGGGACAGGCTCTGAAAGGTACCAGCCAGGCCCCTGAGGCCCCTCCAGCCACCCAGCTGTTAGAGACACCCCTGGCTTCCCAATGGTTAGGTGAGCCAGGCCTTTGGAGTGCAGTGAAGACCATGAGAGGGGGTTTCCCAGCTGCCTGCAAGCAGGAAGCAGATGGAGAAGAGAGGGAGCTTCTCATCCAGGTGTAGGAATCCTGAATAGTGCTTGTCAGATGTGACCTACCCCACAGCCACACCAACGGGATGTGGCTCCCAGTGATGAACAGAAGGAAAAGGCTCAGCCCGTCCTCCCTCAGACCCAGCAGATACCCTCCAGGAACTGACCATGGCCCCCCTTGCATCCTGAGGGGAGAACTGAGCCCCTGGAGCCCAAGGCTGTTGCAGGGCTGCTAAAGTCACCAGGTCCCTGAGAATGTGGGGCAGAGTGAGGGACTCCTGTAGTGGGACAGGAGGCGGCATCAGTGTGTGCCGAGGCCTGGGGCCCGAGAGGCTGCAGCTCCCACACACCGAGGGTCCACTATGCACAGGAAGCTGTGCCCAGGGGTCTCTGCGGGCATCTTCCCCATGCCTTTTGCTGTCAGGGTTCTGTTTTACAGAGGAGGAATCAAAGCTCCAGAGACAAAAGCCCCAGGACGCACACAAACACTGGGTGGGCACTGACCCTGAGCAGGTCCGTGGGAGGTGGGTGGAGTTCGACCCCCGGGTCTTCCAGGTAAATTAACCCAACTCCCTCACCTCTCCCAAACTGCCCATCTGGAGAGGGAGGAAGCCCCGAGGGCCAAGAGCATGAAGTCATGGAAACTCAGGCTGTGAGAGGGGGGCCACACGTGCCCTGGGAACGGGATGAACTCTGGGCTCCGTTTATTTCCACTCTGTTGTCATGGCAATGGGGAAGGGGGGTAAGGAGGGAGATGGGCCTTTCCCTTTCAAGGACCTGGCCCTGCACAGGCATCCATGTGAAAGATGCCTGAGGCCTGGGCACCAGCGATCCAAGAATCCAGGCCCTAGCCCCTCCTCCCTCAGACCCAGGAGGCCATGTCCTCAGCCTCTCCTACTAATCCAGACCCCAGACTCTAGCCACGAATTCATAAAGCAATTTCGGGAAGGGGAAGAGTATACCAGCCTCATCAGGTGGTTGCCAAACTGGCCTGAGGTGGGGACTAAAGTTTGAGAACTCCTGGGGACACAAGCAGGGCAGGGAGCTGAGGCCTGGGGACCCAGTCGGGGAGTATTCAGAACAGAACCCACAGCCCAGGCGGAGAAACCAGAATCCACAGCCCAAGGACTCAAACCAGACGGAGGAGCAGCCATCCCAGTCTGCCTGGGACTGGGGGCTTCCTGGGCCCTGGGATTCTCAGTGCTAACACCAGGCCAGTGTTGGGGCAAACCTGCATGGGGTGGTCACCCCACACCCAGCTCCCCCGCTGGCTGGCCCCGCTGGTTGGACCTGAGGTGGGAACTTCCCCTCCATGAACCTCAGATGCCCTAACCCTTCAGGTCTCCTCAGAGCCCTGGCAGCAAGTTATCATGTGCTGGCCTGAGGTGGGAGAGGGATCCCACTTGAGAGGCAGCATGCTGGACAAGGCAACAAGACCGGAGTGGCCTTTTGCAGGGTCCAGGCCAAGGGGATGCTGGGTAATGGGGCTTGGCCTGAAGAGCAGGGCCAGGAACCCCTTAGAGAAGGTCCAGGGGAGCCAGAAACACGGACGGTGGTGAAGGGGGACACTGAAGCCTGAGGTCCCTCTCCTGGGCTAGCCAACCTCTGAGAACCTACAAGGCCTCAGGGAAGCAGAACCCTCCTCTGAGTGGAAGAAAATGTCCTCCTGGATGGCACTAGGGCCTCTGCCAGGAATAGGCCTGGGGGTGGGGAAGAAAAGGGGGAAAGGAGTAGCACTTAGACCAGGGGCAGCAACTCCCTAGCTAACCACCTAGGGTGCTTCCTGAAGGGAGTTCTACACACACACAACCTCCCTCCTTCACCAGCGCCCTGCCAGGGAGGACACGTCGACTGGCCCCATTTTCCAGATAAGAAAACTGAGGCACAGAAAGACGAGACACTAATTCAAGGTCACAAAGTTGAGAAGCTGAGATCAGAACTCAGGGTTCTTCTGTTTTCCTGACCTGCTCCTCTTCCTGGGAACCTGAGAAGAGGGACACTGCAAGCATCCACTCCATCAGCCTGCCCCCTGCCAACCTTTCCTTCCCAGGGTCCTCTCCAGCTCCATCAGTAACCAAACCCTAGGGGCTGTGGCAGGGGGGAAAGGGCTGGGACTGGATCAATATTAAGAGACTAAGAAGGAGATGGCCTCAGAAATAAGGAGAGGGAATGGAGGCTCTCCTGTGGCCAGTCCTGTCCCTGGTGGTGGGTGGGGGAGCAGGGAGGAAAGGGAGATAGAGAAAAGCATCCAGAACCAGAAGAACTCTGAAGCATAACATGGCCTGGTTCATGACACAGGGACACCGGAGGCAGCAGCCAGGGTGTCTTGGAAGAGCACGGGTGCCCAGGTTGTAGAAGGAGAGGACTAACAGGGTTACAGAACCCTTGAGAAATGACATGACAGACGGGTAGGAGAGATTGCAGTCTATGGGAAGGAGAAGCTGCCCTAATCCACAGAGGGGGGATCCAGGCAGAGAAAGCAAGATGACCAGAGGATGGAGAGGTCGCCCAAAGCCAGGAAGAGGCAGGTGCTTTGAGGTTGCCTATAAAAAGAGGGATGAGGCAGGTCTAACCAAGGGAAGGGCAGACAGAGGAAGAGGAGGAGGTACCTGAAGGAGAAACATCCCTGACGTATGATGGGAGGCAAGAGGTGGCACAGGCCCCAGGAGGGCATCCCATCAGACGTTAAGAGGGCACGGGAGTGGATGGGGGCAGGGTGCCCCAGACAAAGGAAGCATCCACTTCAAGGATACAGAGCTGGAAGGTAGTGTGAACATTCAGGAAAGAGCATCCTTAGACAGTAATAGATGGCACAGACTACGGGGAATAAGGAGGAACCTGAAAGAAGTGGCATGGAAAGATCTGGGCCCGGCCAAAGAGCTGGCCCAGGCCAGAGACCCGGAGAGGAGGAAGAGCAGGCCCAGGAAAGAGGATGCTCCTCAGTGAAAGTGGCAACTGCCTGGAAGGAGGGGCAACAGTGGGCCAGAGGGGGTGCCAGTATTGCCGGAAGAAGTGGCACAGACTCAGGAAAGAATTAGAGGGCGTTGTAGAGGTGGCATCGGTGGAGGTGGCACAGATGAGACTAGTAAAAGGCCATTCAGGGTCAGGCGAGAACAGCGCAGTGACAAGACCAGAGCCAGTGAGATGGCCAGACTGGGGCCGTCAGCAATGGCTGGGGTCCAGGAAGAGGGCAGCACAGGGTGGCAAACACCAGGGCCAGCTCCAGTGGCTCAGGATTGGAAGAGGGGAGCTCGAGGTGGGTGGGATGGGAAAGGGGACTCAGACAAGGGGTCAGCACAGTATGGCATGGACCCGGGGCGGCATCGCCGGTGCAGACCAGAACTGGCAACGGTGACTCCGGACTGGGGAGGTTGGTGGCGCAGACCGAAGGCAGACGAGGCCCAGGAAGGGGCGGGGGGCGCTGACCTGGTGCAGGGCGCTGATGCCATCGGCGTTGGTGGAGTCGAGCACTGCGCGGGCGGGCGGTGGGGCAGCTGGGTCCGGCTCGGCGCCGGGGCCGGGGTCCGCGGCGCGCAGCATCAGGCGCGCCTCGTCCAAGTCGCCGCCCGCACAGGCTGCCAGGAACTCGGCGGCGCGCTCGAAACGTACGGTGCGGGAGCGCCGCTCCCCGGGGCCCGGCTCGGCGCCCGCCCGCGCCCCCCACTGCCGCAGCTGCTCCCGCCGCCGCTCGCGGGCTGCCGTCGCCGCCGCCCCAGGACCCGCCCCCGGGCCGTCCTCGCCTGACATCGCGCCGCCCGCCCGCCCCTGAGCGAGCAAGCGAGCGAGCGCCGAGCTCCGAGTCGCGGCCGCCGCCCGCCGCGGGGCCGCCGGGAACTACCGCTCACCACCGCGCAGTCAGCCGGAGGAACTGCCGGCCCTTGTTCGGCCCGTGACGTCACCGCGCTGACCCGGGGCACGCTGGGAAATGCAGTCCGCAGCCCAGAGAGAGCCGCGGGGAGCGCTGGGAAATGGAGTCTACAAGCAGAAATTGCTAATGGCAACATTCTGGCCTCAATATGCTCCGAGGCACACTGGGAAGTCCGCTGCTTCCAGGGGTCAAATGGAAATCCGATTGAGGGAATTCTCCGGGAAACGCTGGAAAATGAAGTCTAAGGGCTGGAGGTGTATTCCGGAGCATGCTGGGCAATGTAGTTCACAGTATCTAAGGGCAGGGACCTGGTTGGAAAGGGACACACTCGACGGCCCGGGAGCCCTAAAAGATGGAGAACTAATTTTCCCATACACTTTATCACCTTTCCTCATACCATATGACTTACTTATTTGGGCTAGTTGAAGTCTGCTCCCTTTAACTAGAAATAAGCTGCAGGAAGATAGAGATTTATTTTGTCTCCGGCGTGCACTCCTTGTTCCCAGAGCCTGTAACTTAGCCTAATGGTACGCGACCGAAAATGGTTTTTGAATGAATGGATTCCCTAGGTCGTGGGAAACACCAGGGCACCATGGGAAATTGAGTCCGCAACCACTAAATCATACAAGACACTTCACCTCCAAGGCTCCCACGGTGGCCGCCCAGGGCATGCTGGGAAATTAATTTTGCGGCACAAAAGTCACGGCATCGCTTAACAGCCTCAGAGCATACTGGGAAATATAGTCCGCAGGACCACGCCCCTAACGGCTCTGCTGGTCCTTAAGCAGGGCCCCAAAGCACCAACAGAAATCAGGCTCAATGCCAAGAGAAGCTCAGAGTCCCTGATGGCAACCCCTGGATCACATCAGAAAAGGAACCCAAGGGGCGGAATCCACAATGACAGCGCCCCCAGAATACGTTGGCCCGCCCTTCTCCCGCTCTCACTCAGGGACGTGGAGCACACTGGGAAATGTAGTCCAGCCTCTACATCTTCGCAAGCCATGCTGGGATTTGTAGTCCAGAGGAGGGGGGGAGAGAGACAGAGACAGACAGAGAGAGAGAGACAGACAGAGAGAGAGACAGAGAGAGAGAGAGAGAGAGGCGCGTTTGAATAGATTTGGAAAAGCGAATTGTTTCATACATAGCACTAGAAAGCACGAAAAAATACCTTAAGTATTCTGCACCCAAATCCCAATTGGGAAAAATGTGGGCACTTTGAGAGCAGAACAAAACTATACAAATTGCACAAAGGCGCCGAAATCTGGACAGGAGCAACAGACTCCACCCACTCTGAAGTCCTTGGACCTGTGCAAAGAAATAAACTATAAATCCCATGAGGCTTGGGAAACGCCAGCCATAGATACAAATGGGTTAGCACTCCCGGTGTCTCTTGGGATGGGTAGTCCTGAACCCCACAATTTCACACCCGTGCACAGCAATCTCCTTTAGGAGATTACCGCTTAAAAGCGGTAAATCATCCTGTTGTGTTTCTGTGCCTGTGTGTAACCTCGACGTTATAACTGTGTGCATTTGAGATTGTGTCTATGGCTGGGTGTGTGCTGTTGCTGAGTGTTTGTGTTTATGATGTCTGTAAGCTTTGGTGTAAATACATCTGTATTTTTGTGACGGTAATTTTTTTTATTTGTGAGACACAACTTGAGGTATCTGCTCAACCCATACAACGAACTGTGGGATGTGCTCCCACCATAAGCTCTATCAGCAATCTTTACATTGACTTTAACTTTTATTTTAAAAATTGTATTCTACTACAGTGGTTAAGAATTCCAGCTCTGGTTTAGGCAGTCCAGGGTTTGAATCTTGTCTCTGTCCACTTCCTAGCTCAGGGATTTGGGACTAGTCTCTTTATCTCTGCCTCCTGGAGTTGTTGACATAAATTATCTGATAGGTAGAAGTTGTTGGCTGTGTTCAGGCATTTGCATACTCCACTCATCAAAATGCTTTTCTTCTGCCGTTTTCTTTTCCATGGTGAAGGTTTTTTCACTTCTGAGGCCTGTTTTTCTCTCAGTGCTGACACTGGAATTTCAATGCTTGACCTTGGAACTGTGGACTCTCCTCACTGCTGGTGTAAATAATCTCAGAAAGATAAAAAAGATGTTCCCTCTTCCCCTGCATCAGGCAGAAAACCAGACACTAGGCTACATCATAAAGATGGTTCAGATAAAGGGATGAACTGAGAACTTCGCAAAGCATGCAGCTCACTCTCCTGCCCTGTGTGAAAACAGGGCTAGGCACATTATAAGTCAGTACTGATTTGTTATTTTAAAACTGTCCTTGCAAGACTTAGTTACACAAAAAAAGTTTTCTACGTTTAAGGGAGAAGTATACTGTGAAACACATCTCATGGCTGAGCGGCTTGTGGAGGCTGGTGGAGCACTGTCATTGTCTTAGTCAGTGCAGGTCGCTATGACGAAAACACCATAGACATAGACTGGGTGGCTTAGACAACTGTTGCTCACAGTTCTGGAGGCTGGAAGTCCGAGATCAGGATGCCAGCACGGCCGATTCTGCAACCCTCCTCCCAGCTTGCAGACGGTCACCTTCTCGCTGTGTTCTCACGTGGTGGACAGAGTGAGCGCTGGTCTCTTCCTCTTCTTGTGAGGACACCAATCCCATCATGGGGGCCGACCCTCATGGCCTCCTCTAACCTAACCACCTCCCAAAGGCCCCACCTCTGAACACCATCAAATTGGGTGTTCAGGCTTCCACATATGGATTTGAGGGGACACAAGCCTTCAGCCCATAACACTTGACCCTTGGACAAAGGCAACACTGTAGGATGGAAGCTTCACAGCTGAAGGAGGCCACGCCCGTACTTCACAAAACAGACCCCATCTCAATTCAGACAATCATGTGTGAGAGAAACCAACTAACTTGCTTAAGCCAAGGTTATTTGGGATTTTGGGCCCAGTAGCCAGACCTACACGCTCACTAATATAGGTCCCATGCTGAAAGTCACAAAGGCAGAGTGGCAAGTGACAGACATTGTCACTGAGCTGATCCTCCCCTGAGCAACTTTGCAAAATTTTTTGTTTAGCCTTGCATTTCTAAATTCAGATGTACTTCACATACCGAAAATTTGCCATTTTCAAGAGTGTAATTGAGTGATTTTTAGTATATTCAGTGCTGTACAACCATCACTACTATTTAATTCCAGAATATTTTCACCAGCCCAAAAAGAGACGCCATTCTTATTAGCCTTCACCCCCACCCCCATCCCTTCCTCTCCCCAGCCGCTGGAAACCACTAATGTAACTTTTTGTCTCTATGGATTTGCCTTCTGGAAATTTCACATACATGGAATCATACAATTTGTGGCCTTTTGTGCCTGGCTTCTTTCACAGAGCCTCATGTTGTTCGAGGTCCATCCATGTTGTACTGAATGTCCGTGCTTCCTTCCTGTTTGTGGCCGAGTAATATTCCACTGTATCCATTCACCAGTGATGGACACTTGGGTTGTTTCCATCTTTTGGCTGCCGTGAATAACGCTGCTGCCATATTTGTGTACAAGTTCCCATGTAGACCTATGTTTTCAGTTCTTTTGAGTAAACACCTATGACTGGGACTGCTGGGCCATAAGGTAACTCTGTGTTTGACATTTTGAGGAACTGCCAAACCGTTTTCCAGAGCAGCTGCTCCACTTTACACTCCCACCAGCTGTGTGTGAGGGTTTAACTTGACATATCATTGTAATGGCTGTTGATTCTCCAAGCAACAGCAAGTTGGTGGTAAGTCAATTAACCATGAGAGGCTGGCTGCATGTTAATAATAATAATCAAAGGACTCAGCAGGTGTCTGCAGGGGGAGCATTTATTTCAAGATACAGATGGGACAACACTCCATGGGCTCCCAGGTGCCTCAGGGTGGGCCACCGCCCCAGGTCCTCACTTCCAGCGGCCTCCAACACGGCCCTTCCCTGCTCCCTTCCGGCTGTGGGAGAAGGAAGGGTGTCAGGAAGGAGAGCTTTCCAGACCTCTGAGATGGGCCCCCCAAAATGCCTGCCCTCCCTGCCCAGAGGAAGAGGGGGATAAATGCATTCCCATTCAGGTGATGACTGGGGTGATGGGTGCATGGTCAAAGGCCAATTCCCATTGACATGTATGCATTGATATCTATGGTGAGTTGTGTCATGTGGAAGCTGATGACGTGAGTGACGAGGGGGCTGGCACTCCTGACATCTGGGGCCGGATCACTCTTTGCTGTGGGGTGCTGCCCTATGTACTGCAGGGTGTTGAGCAGTGTCCTTGGCCTCCCCCTGTACAGTTGTGACAACCAAAAATGTTCCAAATATTGCCCAATATCCAGGGGAGGAGGGAGGATGTTGGCGCGGGGAGGTTGTCTCCATTCCTTGAGAACAAGTGATTCAGAAGGACATGGAAACAGGAATGGAGATGCCAGAAGAGAGATGGGAGGGCAGAGAGAAAATGGAAGAGAATGAGGGACAAAGAGAAAGGGACAGAGACTAAGAGGGAGTAAGGGGCTAAACTCAGAGTGAGGGGCACCGAGAAAGAAGGAGAAACCCCAAGTCAGAGGGGCACTTACAACTTCTGGGCATGGCTGATACGGTTGTACAGCACGTTAATCTGTGGAGAGAGGCAAAGGGAGATGCTGGGATAGCGGGGGACAGGCCTGCCCCCCGTGCGCGCCCCACCCCTGGCAGCCTGGGCCCAGCAGAGATGGTGTCACCTCATATTTCTGCTGCTTCAGCTTGGCCATCAGGTCAAACTTCTCAGACTCCAGCTGGTGGATCCAGTCCGACAGTTCCTGGGCCTTGTCCCTGGCAGGGCAAATGGGCTGTCATGGAGGCAGGCCAGGCCACACTCTAGGCTCAGAGAGGTTGAGGGAACTGTCCAAAGCCACACAGTGCGTCTCTGAGTTTGGTGTTATTAGTGCCATTTTGAGGCCAAAATATTCATTGTGAATGGAAGCAAAGGGTTTTTAAATCTCTGTCCACTTTCTCCCTTTCCAGAATGGAGATTCATATCTCCCTAAGGGAGAATGAGGTCATGATTAGGGACCCAGGCTCCAGAGTTACAAAGCCCCGGTTCAAACAGCTCTGTCATTCTTTTCTTGGTGACTATGACTGAGTGACTTCACCCAGAATCCTGTTTCTCTCTCCAAAAAAATGTAGAAATGAAACTGTGAAAGAGACAGCTGGTTGCCCACCCAACATCCCTTCTCCCTTTCCTCCTTAGAAACAGAACTTTTTGCAACAGGCGCAGTCAACAAGCTACTCTCCCCAATCTCCCTTGCAGGTAGGGGTGTCCAACAGGATGAAAGTGGGTCACTGGCTGGGGCTTTCAGGAAAGCCTTTGTGGCTCTTCCCTTGCAACTTCTTTCTGCTGCTTAGATGTGATGTCTGGAGCTCCAGCAGCTATCTTGGACCATGAGGTGATTTTGAGGATGGAACTATTGGGCTAAAAGTGGTAGAGCAGAAAAATAGGAGTCTGGGTCTCTAATAATTTTGTAGAGTTGCCATACCAGCCATGGACTGCAGACATTTTCTATGTGAAAAAAACTCTGTATTTTAGGCTGCTATAGTCAGATCTCAGTTACTAGACACCAAACTTATTCTCAACTGATAAAAACCTATTGCATTGAGTTGTAGGATGAGATAATGGGCGTAAAGTGCCTGGCACATGGTAAACACTCAAGACAGCAAGTTGTTACTATTTTATTATTGCTAGCATTCTTTGTTTTCTTTTGCCAGCTAATGGCTTCCAACTGGAGGACCAATTAGCTTCCTCCCTCGTGTATTTTATTTTAAAATGTTACAGACTTTCATAGGACCTCTTCCTAATAAGTAAAATTTAGGTAACTGGAGAGCCTCAAAAGATACAAGTAGACCCAAATTGTGAGTGAATATATGGTGGGGGACAAGAAAAAAAAGGAAAATTGAACATTATTTTATGCCAGACCCTATGATCACGCAGGATGGAGGGCACAGAGCCGGCGGTAGGTTGGAACTGCGCACGCGCCTTCCAAGAACCCACCCCGCCCATCTTTTCTGCGTAGTGTCCTCCCACTGGTAGCTTGAAATTAGCGTAGTGGGAGTATTTACACCATGGAAATGGGTAAATGCTAAATTCTGGACTTTTTGCCCCTGGAGATCCGGCTATTAAACACTTACCATCACACCGTTTTATAACACAGTCATGAAGAGCACAGGCGACTACACCAGACTGCCGGGTTCCAATCCCAGCTCTTCCACTGCAAGTTGTGCAACCCTGGAAAGGTTACTTAACTTCTCTATGCCTCAGGTTCCTCATCTTTGTTAACATGAGGATAATAATAGTATCTGCCTCAAAGGGTTCCAAGTGCTCCCTAGGGGTTGCTGCTGCGATGATGATGATGATGTCACTGGCCTGTCACAGCTCTGTGAGGTCGATTTTCTTGTCATAGCCTCATTTTTACCAATGAGGAAAGCGAGGCCCAAAGAAGTTAAATACCATTAAGTCAACATCATCTCTTAAATTTTGGTGAGCTGTGTTGTATGGCTTCCCACCATATTACCTCCCAAACTCAGAGGTGTTGGCACCCACAAAAAGTGGGTGCTATCAGTGACACATTTCCCAGAGGAGGCTACAGCAGCCCAGAGAGGGAGAGACACTTGCACCAGGGCTGTGCCCACACGGATCTGGGTGAGGGTCCCCTTATCCCCTTGTGCCATCCCCAGGCCCCTCCCCGCCTACCGGAGCTGGTCCTCTCCCAGGTGGTCAATGTTCAGAGGCTTTTTACGTTCAGACAGGATACGCAGCTTCATCTCCCGCCCCGTCTGGCGCTTACCCCGCTTTTGTTCTGCCTGAGGGTTGCAAAGGGGACATGTTCACCCGGGGGAAGGATCCCCCAGGTGGCTCCCCACATGAGGGGTCTGCGCTCCTGGCCACCATCTCCCCCAGGACCCCAGGCATCTAAGACCCCAGCCCCTCCTCCCTTAGACCCAGGGGTCCAGCCCCCAGCCCCACCTCCGTCAGATGCAGGAGTCCAGGCCCTCCTCCCTCAGGAACCAGAAGTCTGGGCCTTTAGTTGCCTCCTCCCTGGGAACCTAGACCTTGGGTCTCAGCAGGCTGAACTCACCTTGACCAGGTAACCCCCAAAATGGGCCCCCATGTTGGAGAGAACCTTCTTCTTTTTGGCATCGTCCTCAGCCCGCTTCTTGGCCTCTTCCTCTTCCTTCCGCATCTTCTCCTCCTGTGGGAGGAAAGGGGTTAAACCCTCACTGAGGGGTGGCGCCCGAGATGGGGATGTGGGAGTAGGGCTCAGACCCACTCTGGGCCTTAGTGTCCCCCCAACAAAAATTAAAATGGGGGTGGGTTGTGCCTGAAATGGCCAATGGGGAACTTGGCTGTGTGATCTCAATGCAGATACTCACCCTCTCGGGGTCTTAGTCTCCCTTAGTCTTAGGAGATGAGAATGACTGTCTTTAGAGGGTCAAGGAGGGTAACTCGTGATGGTAGCAGGGGGCTTAGGGCACTAAAGAGGCTGATGGCCCTGAGCCTGAGGAAAGGGTTCCAGAATGTCTAGTGAAGGCGTTACCACAACCAGAATGTGTGCAATGCATGTTCGAGAAAGAGTGGCTTGTCCAGACCAAACTCCTTCCCACTGGAAGGGCCGGTGAGGCGGACTTAATGGCTTTTGCATGTCCAGTATTCCCCACCTGAGTTAGTAATTTGCAAATCTAGTGGCTTAAAAGAACACTAATTTATTATCTTACAATTGTGTAGATCAGAAGTCTGACATGGGTCTCACTGGGTTAAAACAAAGATGTGAGGAGGGCTGGTGCCTTCTGGAGGCTCGTCTCTTGCCGTCTCTAGCTTCTAGGGGCCACTGGCACCCCTTGGCAAGTGAGCCCTTTTTCCATCTTCAAATACCTGACTGACCCTCCTGCCTCCCTCTTGTAAGGACATTGGATCTACCTGCAATTCCAGTTTGCCTGGACAGACAGGATGCAGGATTGTTGGGGCTCGGACCGGGATAGTCCCACACTAATCCGGATGAGTCGGCCACCCCAGTGTCCACAGAAAGATGGGATGAGGAGAAGGAAGAGAAAAGCTAAGTTTTGTGATATTGAGTCCCTGAGCCAGCCACGCCTGAAGCAAGTCATGCCCTAGACTTTTGAGCTGTATGAGCCAATAAAATTTTCTGTCTGCTGAATCCAGTTTGGGTTGGGCTTTCTGTCCCTTCCAACAGAAAGATCCTTGAATAATAAAACATGAGGACTTTCTGGGGATCACAGAGAATATCATGAATGGAAAATGGAGCATCCTGCTGAAGCAGTCACACTCGGGCTCCCAGGGGCAGGAGGCACCCACCGCCAGCTTGGCCTGTCGCTCCCGCTCCTTCTCCGTTCTGAAGCGCTGTTGTTCCGCTCTCTCCGCCCTGCGCCGCTCCTGGGGGAGGGTGATGAATGAGGGGGTGCAGGGACCACCACCCACACACCACCCCTCCCCAGAGGAAGTCAAGAGCAGAGGAATACAAGTTGGAGAGTGGCCACACTTGGGTACATTCCTCACAGTTTCAGCTTCGGGTCTGTACTGGACAGGAATTTGTTATCACCCAATACCCAAAGGATGGCATGGACTGAGGGAAGGATTTGGGGATCCCCACCTCCCTCCACTCACAATGCGGTCTTTCAGCGCAATGAGCTCCTCTTCCTCTTTCTTGCGCTGCTCAAAGTGCACATCAATGAGCGTCTGCAGCTCCAGCAGATCTTTTTCCATGCGCTTCCGGTGGATGTCCTGCAGGACAGAGGGTGGGAGTCCAGTCATGCCCAGGAGCGGGCCCTCCCAGCAGGAAATGATAGGTTTGACAATTTACTAAACTTCCAGCAGATGGCAGCAAAGCACCGTGTTCTGACACTACTTAGCTGTCAGGACGGAATTCCAAGAGGAGTCAGAATGGGACCCCTTTTCCTAGTTTGCACGAAGGCACCCTAAGGGGTAGCAGCTGTACCTGGGGGTGGGATATCTGTCACTTACATCGAAGTCCACACGTTCCCCTTCCGGGATCTTTGGGGGGATCAATGGAGGTACAGGACGGCTGAGTGGACAGAAGAGGAGAAAGACTGAGCAGTGTGACCTCCCTAACGCTCCCGGCTATGCTGTCTAGCATGGTGGTCACCAGCCACGCGTGGTTCCGAGCACCTGGGACGTAGCTGGTCCCAATCGAGAGGGGCTGTCAGTGAAACACACCTAAATTCGAAGACTTGGTACAAACAAAATAATCTAAAATATCTCACGTTTTATGATAATTACCTATTGAAATGATTAAATTTGGGACATCACAGGTTGAATAAAATATAAGATTAATTCTACATATTTTGTTTTACTTTTTAACATGCAGCTAATAAAAAATGTACCATTACATGCTAGCATTACATGGCTAGCATTATATTTGCATTGGGTAGGGTCAGCCCTCTCTCTTTGGTTTCTGAATTGCCTCCTACTTCTCTGATGTCCCATCTCTGTCTCCTTGTCCCCCTTTAAAGAGTTTTGCCCTTTTATTCAGAGTACACACTTGTGATCAATGTCATTCAGCTCCATTACTTTAACTTCGATTATCATCAGTTACTGAAGATTTGCCAATTCTATCGGAATCCCAGACTCTCTCCTAAGCCCCAGCCAACTTTTCCAGCATCTCCTCGCCTTCCTCACACATTTCACAGTTCCCTACCCATGTCCTGTGTCCTCCTGCCCCAGGGCCTTTGTACATGCTGTTCTCGCTGTCTGCAATGCCCTCCCCAATATACTCCATCCTCCTAAAGGGCTTTCCTCCTCCAACAAGCCTTACCTGACCCTGTGGCACATCTGTGCTCTCTCACCCAGATCTGACCCTATGCCTCTTCTGCTCAAAGCCCTCCATGGCCTCCCAGTGCCCTGGCCTTCATGGCCCCTCTCCTTCTTGCATTCTACACTGAAATTCGCACAGTGCCCACACAGGCTCAGAGAAGTTCTGCTTTTAACTTTTTTCTCATGCTCATATTGCTGCTTCCTTGTATGTCCAAGTTTTTTGCCCCAAGGTCGTCTCCAGGACCAGCTCCTCTCTGTGAGGTCCCACGGCCTCCCCTAGTTTAGGGTCCTCCTCAACAGAATGACCTGTGTCTGCGTCTGCTCCTTGAAAAATTGGCCTAGATCCAACCGCAGGACCTTGCATGTACCACACCACTTTCTTGTCTGCAATTTCCCTTCGACCTCCTTCAGCTAGATAGGCTTCACCTCCCCTGGGAAACCTTCCTCGATTGCCTAGGGCAAACGTAAGGCTCTGGTCTGTGTTACTCTGGTATCCTGGCTACCATCACTATATGTGGGTCCTTTTCACCAACAGGGCAGTCAGGGGCTGATGGGAAGACCCTGGGAACACAATGGGAAGTTCTCCAGACACGTTTGCTGAAAGAAGGAATCACTAATTGTCCTTTCCTCTGTTTGAATATCCCCAGTCTCCTTCTCTGCCTTCCTCACACCCTATCTCTGGAGTCGAGGGACAGAATTAGGAAGACATGATTGGGACCCCTCCCCCCAACCCTTTAGGATCTCACCTTGGTTTGGGGCGCTCCTCTTCTGGTGGGGGAGATACAAAGAAACAGTTAGTTAATGAGGGTGGGCCTGACACACCCAGAGGAGGGAACCCTCCAAGCCTCTGCTGGGTCCCCAGGAGCCTAGTTCCCTCCTCCTGCCACTATGGGTGGTGGGAAGGCATGGGGGAAGAAAATGGGAGAAGGGAAATCAGGGTGGCCAGAAAAGAGGAAGAGGGTCACACGCATCAGATATACATTCAGAACTGGTGTGGGGACAGCCCCCCACACACACTTTTCTGGGAACCCAGACCTTCCTCCTCCTACATACCCAGAGGTCCTGCTATCTTCTATCAAAACCTAGCAGTGCAGGAGGACCCCAAGCCCTCTTTTCATTCAGCGACCCAGGAGTTGTGTACCCAGCCCCTCCTCCTTGGGGACACAGGAATCCAGACTCCCAGTACCAGCCCTTTCTACAATCCAGGTCCTAATATTTGAATGTATATGGAAGAGAAAAACAACAGACAGGGTCGGGAGCAAAGATGGGAGCGGGGTGCCTCTCCGCAAACATCCAACCCTTCTTTAAGTATTCCTCCAGTCTGGAGAAGAAGGCTTGGGTGTCGGTCCCTTTAAGAAGGAAGGGAAAAGGTTAAAGCCGCAGAGAGGCGATTTCCCTTCGTATCCACCAGAGGGCGCGCGGGCTCTCCGAGGCTTAAAGGACCGGATCTGGAGCGTGTTTGGGGGACGGCAGGGAGTCTTCGTTGAGGTCAGGGTCCCGAGGATATCGGGAGTTCCCCGGGCCCCCGAAAGCGTTCTCGGGAAGCGAAGCAGCCGTTGTTACCTCGCTCTGCCACCGGCTCCGGCTCTTCAGGGGCTGGGGAGGGGGCAGCGGAAAAGCGAGGATTTGGGGAGCAGGGGGGGTGGGGGAGAGCGGCCACACCCAGATGCGGGAAGGGAGAGAGAGAGGGAAGAGGCTGTTAAAGGAACTGAAGCCGAAGCCATCGGGAGCCCCCGTAACCCCACCCCAGCCTCCACCCCTGGACAAGCGTCCCCACCGAGCCCCCGTCCCGACCCTCGCGTCCAGCTCCAGACCTTCGGAGTCCAGGGCCTCACCTTCCTCCTCCTCCTCAGCAGCCTCCTCTTCTGGAAGGGGTAGAGGCAGAGAAGAGAGGGCTTTAGGAGCCCAGTGAGGTCTGGGGGCGGGGTGGGGGGGCGGGGCAGAGACCCAGTTCCAGTCTTAGCTCGGACGGGGCACCGCTCTGAATACGAGTCTCAGCTGCATATGGGCACAGTGAGCTTTTCCCACTGGCTGTGCGGATTGAACTGGAAAACCCAGGAGGCTGGGATTCGGGGCGGGGAGAGCACACCCGCCACTCTGCACAAGCCTTCTCCCGGAAGGGTGCCACAAATCCTCTCGCCTCCCACAGGCTGTGATCCGCGTGGTGTCCCCAGGTGCCCAAGGCCAGCGCACTCCCCACTCACCTTCCGGCTGCTCCCTGCGGACCGGTTTGCGAAGGAAAGAGGGAGGGGGAGAGTTAGACGGTTGGAAGGGGGAGAGTGTCTCCGTTTCTCCAGGCCCCCCGCTCTCCCACCAGCATCACTCACTCCTCATATTCCTGTTCCTCAGCGTCCGACATCCTGGCGCGACCTAAGAACCGCAGAGAACAGGCGGAGTGGGGTGGGGTCTTGAAGGAAGAGAGGCTGGGGGTCTGGACTCCTGGGTCTGAGGGAGGAGGGGCTGGAGGCCGGCTCCTAAACCTCGGAGGACAGCTTCAGGAGGTGTGGTGCTGGCACGGCCCCAAAGCTGCAGCTCACCCACTCCACCCCACCCCCGCCCCCAGCTGTTCTCTTTTGTCTTATGATACGTCCCTGGGAACCTGATCTGAGTCAGCATTAGGAGAAGGTATTTGGAAGGACAGTGGCCTGAAGACAATAGAGCCCCACCCCCAGGAGCTATTTGGGGGGATGTCGTAGACAGTGACACAGAGGACATCTTCTAAAAAGGGATTCGAGGAGGGGGGCTTATTGGAGAATTAGTCACTCTCGTTGCCCTCTTCCGCCCCCAGATACCACCGCCTCCACTTTGGCTGTTTTGTCTTCCCACAAGTCTCCTTTCACCTTCACCCACAGCCAGGGAGGGAGCAGGAGCAGGAAGGTCCAGAAACCTCATCCTCACCCCTAAATAATACTTAGACCTCTCCCAATCACTGGCAAACTCCAGGCCTCAACCTGCTCATGCTGAGTCCCCCCAAATCCCAGTACCCACAGATCCTGAGACTCCCCAATTTATAATACACCAGCAACTCTCCAGATTCTGAAACCCCAATTGAGATTCCAAGTCTTGACACCACCTAAATTCTGAAACCTCAAGATCATGAGACCCTCTGATAGCGATGCCCAAACTCAGAGGCCCAATTCATGATACCCCAAATTATGACACTACAAGTTCTAAAACCCCCAGTCATAGGAAGATCCTGTGACCTCAGTTCCTAGAACTCTAGATTCTACACCCACCCAGGCCTGACACCCAGACTGTTTGACGTCCAAGCCCAAATACCCCCAATTTCTGAGATTCCCTGACTGTGAGACCTCTGAGGTCCTAAATTGTTATATTCTGGGGCACCCAAATCCCAGCACCCCAGATTCTTAACCCCCAAATCCTAACAATTTCCCCTCCATCCTCAGTCAACTAAGGCCTCAGCCTCCGGAATATCCAGACCTCCATATCTGTGCCCCTCCACCACTATACCTCTTCTTCACAGCGCCCCCCTGCCCGGGAGACCGCAGGGCCGTTACCTACGGCTGAAACAGCAGAGGCGTGAACTGCGGGGCCAAGCCTGGTGAGGCGGCGGAAGCACCCCTGGGTTTATAGTGGAGCTCAGCCCCGCCCCGGGGGAGAGGCAGGGGGGGAGAATTCCTTTCCCCAAACACTAGCCCCAGCGCCGAGGCTGCTCTGCCCCCACTCAGGCTCCAAGTTCAGGATCCCTGCACCTCCAGGCTGCTCTGAGACCCCTCCTCCATCCCGTGAGTGCCTCCCCGGAACGCCTGACTGGGTCCAGGCAACCCCATGCTTCCCACCCAACAGCACTCGGTACTCAGTGCTTTGAAGTCCCTGGGCTCAGCACATTTCTTATCTTTGGAGAATGCTTATTGACGAAGGGCGTAAAAGGAACGTTTTCTTTCCCAGGTTCTCTGTCCCAGGCTCTCATCTCCTTTTCTGTGTCTGGGCGCCGGTCTATTATACCCTCTTTCTCTCCTTTGTCTCTGTGACTCCATCTGTGTGTCTCTGTCTCTGTCCATCTTTCTGTCTCCCCTCCCCACCCCCACCCCTTTGTCTGCCACCAAGATTCCACCCTGGTGACAACAGGCGCTAAAGCAGGGAAGCAGGTGTGTGTCGGGGGAGGGGAGTGGGTGGGGTGTCAGGCTCGCTCGACCTCACTCCCCACATCTCCATCTGACACTGACCTTTTTTGGTATCCCTCTCCCCCCTTCCCAACCAAGCCATGACCTTGACCTCTCGGGGAGCCAGCCCTGGAGAGCAGGACTCCTCACCCTTCTGTGTCTCTTGGTGTGTCTGTGCTGTCTCTGTCTCTCATTGTCAGCCGTTCTCTTTATTTGTTTCTATGCATTTCTCGGACTTTCTCTTTGGGTCTCTTTCTCTAGCTCTGCATCTGTCTGTGTCTGTGTTCTTCACACTGTTTCTCTCTCCCTCTCTGCGCATTCTGGTCTCCTCATTTCTGTGGGTGTCCCTTCATATCGCTCCCTTGGTGTCTGTGTCCCCAGGTCTCTCTGTGCATATGTGTCTGTAACCCCGTTTCTGTCTCTCTTTTGCTCTGTGTCCATGTCTACCTTTCTAGCTCTTTCTTGGGTCTCTTTTTGTTTCTCTGCAGTTCTCCCTCCATGGGTCCTTATATCTGTCTCTTTCAGGGCTCCATCATCTCTGTGTCTTGCTGTGTGTACCTGCCTCTGTTTTCCCTTTATTTGCACTTCTTTCCATGAATCTGTATTTTTCCCTCTCCCTTTGGGTCTCTGTATGTGTCTTTCCCTGTGTCTCTGACTCAATGTCTCTGTGTCTCTCAGGACCTCAGTCTCCACATCTCTTTTTCCTCCGCGTGGAGCACAGAAGCTGAGAATGCCCCGTAACGGAGACGCTGCTCTGTTCCTGATATGCAGCATGCCTTCTGGAGAGCCTAGTCCTCAGTTCCCCTCTCTCTCCCACCCCCAAACCCCCTGGTAGAAGACATGCAGCCACTCCCAGCTGAGAGAGAAGCTTTATTCCTCAGGGCCATCCTTTAAGGCCAGGGCGATGGGAAGGCCGGCTCAGCCCTCAAACTTTTTCTTGCGGCCCTCCATTCCACTCAGTGCGTCGATGTTCTTGCGCCAGTCTCCCACTTCCCGGTTTTCCTGGGGGGGGAATGGAATCAGAGGTTGAGGTGTCTTCCTGGTCTACAGTCTCTCAAATATCCTCCACCTGCACTGCAGCCGGTGGGCCACTCTGTTCTGGATGCTTGCCCAAGGATCTTGTTCTGGAACATTTCTTTTCCCCTCAACAATCCCATCCAATTTTCCCCTTCCACTTCCTGTCTCTCCCATGTACTTCCTGTTTCCCCCATACACTTCCTGACTCCCTCATGCACTTCCTGCCGACTTGCTCACTTCTCTTCCTGTTGTACTCCCTGTCTTCTCCTTGTCTCCCTCATGTACTTCTTGATTCCTTGCTACTTCCTTTCTCCCTAAAGCACTTCCTGTCTCCCCCTTGCATTTCCTGGGCCCATCTATACTTCCTGTTGAGGACCCCTTACCACATACTGCTCCTCATAACTCCAAGGGCCATCTGCCTTCAGGATAGGCCCTGGGATTGTTGCCCCCGGACTCTCTCCTCTACATATCCCCTTTCCTGGCCCTGCCACACTCACCTTCTCTGTGTCCTCCTTCTTCACCTGCTTGAGGTGGGCCCGCAGGTCTAAGGACTCCTTAGCCCTTGTCCCCAGCAGTGCCTGCATCATGGCATCTGCAGAGATCCGCACTCTCCGTAGGGTGGGCCGCTTGAACTTGCCCCGAAGGTCAAAGATCTTCTGGGTCAGATCTGCGATCTGTGGGTGGCCATAAGGGGAGGTGGAGAGCCCTCCCTCCACTTCCCACTTCCCTCTCCCCCCACTCTTCCACCCTCCACTTCCCTCTTATCCCTATCAAGGCCTCATCCAGGGTGTCCTAGCTAAGGCGCCTACCACCTTCAGAACAAAATCTAAGCTCCACATCCTAGAACTGTAAGGCCTCCCCAATCTGCCCCAGCCTCAACTCTCTGAAAATCACTGACACATCCCTGTCCTGATACCTGCATCTCACAGCTCCCCACCCATGCCTGAGTTCATTTACCAACACTTGATGCTACAAGCATGTATGAAGCCTGACAATTAAGTTTGCGAACTCATTCTAGAAAAAGTGCTACATATCTCATTGCTGAATATCACTATGGTCACCTTTGAAGTACTCCCTTGGGAAGCTAGGCACTGACACCAGTGCCTAGTCCACCCTTCAAAGCAATTTTGGAACTTTTTCTGGAATGGCCATCAGAGCTGTTGTCGTATTACACTTGATGTCCTGAATGTCATCAAAATGCCTTCCCTTCAATATTTTCTTTATCTCTGGGTAAAGAAAGAAGTCATTGGGGGCCAGAGCAGGTGAGTAGGGAGGGTGTTCCAATACAGTTATTTGTTTACTGGCTAAAAACTCCCTCACAGAGGCAGCTGGTTAGCTCAGTTGGTTAGAACACAGGCGCTTAACAACAAGGTTGCTATTTTGATTCCCACGTGGGCCAGTGAGCTGCACCCTCCACAACTAGATTGAGGACAAAGACTTGAGCTGAGCTGCCACTGAGCTGCTGGTGGGTGGCCTAATGGCTCAGGTGGTTACAACATGTGCTCTTGACAGCAAGGTTGCTGGTTCAATTTCCGCCTGGGATGGTAGGCTGCGCCCCCTGCAACTAAATTGAAAATGGCACCTGGACTTGGGGCTGAGCTGCGCCCTCCACAACTAGACTGAAGGACAAAGACTTGACTTGGAGCTGACGGGTCCTGGAAAAAACAGTTCCCCAATAAAATTTAAAAAAAACAAAACAAAACAAAAAGACCCCTCACAGACAGTGCTGTGTGAGCTGGTGCACTGTCATGATGCAAGAGCCATGAATTGTTGGCAAAAAGTTCAGGTCATCTAACTAACTTTTTCATGCCGCCTTTTCAGCACTTCCAAATAGTAAACTTGGTTAACTGTTTGTCCAGTTGGTACAAATTCATAATAATCCATCTGATATCAAAAAAGGTTAGCAACATAATTGCAACAAGTTCACGAACTTAATGTCAGACCTTTGTATTTTCACAAACATGTTTTCTGCTGTCCTACCGCCTGGCTTTTGCGTGTGTTGTTTCCTCTGCCTGAAACAGCCTTGCCTGGCCATATTGAAGTCATCCTTCTGCCCCCTCCCTACTAGACTGACAGAGTTGTCATGGGTCTCCTTAACCACAAGCAGCTGCAAGGGGCCAGGCTGAGACAACAGCCCCAGGCATTGTACCCCACCCTGAAGGGAACCAGACTGCCCCGTGCCTCCCACCTCCGTGATGTTCTTGGTAACTTTTGCCTCCACATCGTATCTCTCCTCATCCACCTTGTCCACACGGGCATGAAGCTGTCGGCACAAGTCCTGGTGAAGGAAAGTGGTGTGTGTAGTTGGGGGGAGCCTGGGGACCTGGACTCTTGGGTCTGAGGGAGGAATGGCTGAGGACCTGGACATCTGGTCCTGAAGGAGTAGACTGAAGCTGAATTCTGAGGAACTGAGAACAAAGCAGAACTCTAGAGCAAGGAGTCCTGAGAATCTGACAGAATTAGGGCTGGAAAAAGCGACCTCTGGATTTTTTGCAGCTGCAGGCGGTATTTCTGAACTTGTGAGGGTAAGGATTGGGAGATTGGACCCCAAGGTCCTGAGCAGAAGGGGGAGAATAGTTACTGTACCCAACTCCCAAGGATGCAAGATCGGACACGAGGAACCTCGGAACCCGGGCTGGGCAGGAGTCCGTGATTAGGGCCAGTACCTGCAGCTCCTCGAAGCCCAGCCCAGCTAACTCCAGAGGCTGGCACCGCGTGCTCAGAGCGCGTCCCTTCTCTCCACGCCGATCCTCCGCCTCCCGCTCCAGCTCCTGCTTCGCTATCTGTAGCATCAGGGTCTGCAGAGGGGACGCCGGGACCACAGCCCACCGGGGTGAGGGGTTCGAAGTCGCAGAGGGGATGCCCCCTCTGTCTGGTCCTCCCTCTAATCTCAGGCGGGGTCCTTGGTCTTCCAGAGACCTGCCTCCTCAAGGTCCATCATTCCAAGGCCCCGCCTCTCCTATGGCGGGTTTCCCCACTTCAAAGTCACGCCCCCAAGACGCACCACTTCAAGCCACGCCCAATGACAATCCAAAGCCCTGCCCCAATTTTCAAGCTCTGCCACCCAAGGACATCTAGGCACCCTCTCCAGGCCCGTCCGCACCTTCAACTGCAGTTTTCTCGAGGCGGAGATCTTAGACTTTTTCTGCCAGGGTGAGATAGAGAGAGGATCAGGAAGGGGGATCCGAAGGTGGGCGGTGGGAGGGACTTAAGAACCCATGTGAGGCTACGCCCCTCAGTCCCATCCACCAATCTGGGCCCAACATTCCCTAAGCAATCGTAGTTCCCATGGGCAACGGAACTCCGCCCATAGGCAGCTCTGACAATCCGATCCCGGCCCCTTGATAACCCCCCGCCCCCCATCCAAAGCGCCTCATCCCTTTTGGCTCCGTCAGTGACTGAAGTCCCGCCTCTATTAAGGACCTGGCCCCGCCCCCATTTCCCAAGGTCCGAGTAAACCACCTTAGAGTCTGAATCCGGACCCCGCCCTTGCCCCGCCCGCCGCACTGGCCCCGCCCTCACCTTGGCATGCGGCTCGGTGGCATAAGCGCGGTAGTTGGCGGAGGAGCGGCGGCGGATCGGAGCAGGCGCGGGGCACGAGTCCCCGGCCTGGGTTGGGGGGACGGAGCCGCATTACCACCGGGACCTCCAGCTCCCCTGCATGCTCCAGCCTCCCGCCCCAGAGCCCTCCCTGCAGCGCCCTCCCCCGGCCCGCGGGTCCGGCCCACGCCTGCTCTCACCGCATCGCCGCTTCTGGAGGGAGAGAAACCAGGAAAGGGGGGTTAATGCTGGGCCTGTGTACTGTCCTGTCCAGTCCGTCTCCTAAGGGACCCCAGAAGCCCCTCTGACCAAGAGGTCTGGCCACCAGCTCTCCAGTCTCTGGTCCCAGGAGTGTGATTCACAAACTCTTAACCCATTCCGACTCCCAAGAATCCTGTCTCCACCTCCCTTCTCAGGCCAGGGGTCCAGTCTCCCAGCTGTCACTCCTCCCAGGGACCCAGGAGACCGGGTTACCATCTTCACTCACTCGTCTGCCATGCTGAGACTCCAGCCAAGAGTTGAAAAGGCAAAGAAGGGGCAACAGGCTCTTGGAGGGTCAGTGAGGGGGCGTCCGGAGTGACCTTGAAGACCCTTGGGACTTTGTGGCGTCTGAGCAGCTCAAGCCTCACTGAGGACACTGATAAAGGGCGAAGGCAGAGACTAAATATACTGCTGCCCTCTCCTCCCTCTGCCCAGGATGAGAGATAACAGGGCACGTGAGGGGTGGGATGGGCCATGCTTCAGCTGGATCACCCTTCCACATTGGTGGACTAGGAATCCAGCCCGGCCCCTTAGCTTTGACCCAGGAATCCAGGCCCCCAGCCCCTCCTCCCTCAGACCCAGGCATCTGGGCTCCTCTCCCCTCACTAAACTGCAATCTCCATGAGGGCAGGAGCTTTGTCTTTCGTTGTTTTTCATCTTATGGTTAGGTTCAGTGCCCCAAAGCTGTCAGCAACTCAATGTATTTTGTTGATTTATTTGAGGATCTAGGTGTGGGGTGCCCAGGCACTCAAGCGACAGCACCAGGAAATCCACTCCTAGTCTACTTGGAAACCCAGAAATCTGATGTTGGCTCTCCTTGTCTAACCACTTCTGACCCCTTCCTTGCCCCAACCCTGTGGCAAGGAAAAGACAGGAAAGACACACAGACACACAGAGAAGAGGACCAGGTTCTCTTTACTTGACCACGTGGGTGCTGACCAGCCCGAGAGAAGACACCCCCAACCCCAAGTTAGGAATGGAACAGCTGGGAACCACATAGAGGGCTGGAGACCCAGAGCCAAATCTCTAGGCCCCGTTTAGAGTCTCACCAGTGCAGTGTAGAACTCTGAGAAAACAATGTAGAATTCTAGGGATAGAATATAGAATCCCAGGAATGGAATCTGAAATTCAAGCAACACCTTTGGGGCTGAAGACCTGACTTTAGAAGTTAGAGATGGGGGACTTGGTTTCTGGGGATCCAGTCAGACTCTGGTTTTGAGGTCTGACTCCCTGTGGGTGGAGTCAAAGCCTGGGAGAATGAAACCTGAGATTCTGAGGGTAGTTGGAGGGGCACAGGGTGTGGGGTTCGGCCTTGGAGGGGCTGGATCAGATCCTCAGAGAGCGGGTTCCTTGCCTCATGGGGTGAGACCAAGACTTCAGGGAGCAGATCCATGACTCCAGGGGGCGGGACCAGGACTTCGGGGGTTGGAGGCCCGGGTTCCGCCACTGAGTCAGTGCAGACGAAAGCAGAGTCCCGGGACTTGTAGAAGCGCGCGAAGGTCTCAGACGGCCTGGCCCCGGGCTGTGGGGCGAATCCGGCTGCCTGAGCTAGCTCCCCGACCCGGGCGGTAAACGCCTGCAGCTGCTCCTGCCGCAGGTCCACCAGGTACCTGAAATCGGGAAATAGCGTTAAGAGACACGGTTTTCGGCCCCCAGCCTCGTTCCCTGCCCTACTCTCAGCTGCTGGCTCACCGGGCTAACTCCACAATCAGATGTCCACCAGGGGCCACACAGGCCCCGAGCTCAGGGCTGAGAAGATGGGCCATCCTGAGGAGAGAAACGGGGAGGGCTGAGGCTCAGACTTTCAGGTACTGAAGGAGGAGGGGCTGGTACCTGGACTCCCGGGTCTGAGGGAGGAGGGGCTGGGGGCCTGGACTCCTGGGTCCGAGGGAGGAGGGGCTGGGAGAGGGAAGTCTGCAAGCCCCCCACTAGGCCCTCGTACCCACAGGCCACGTAGAGAAGCTGGAACTGTCCCTTGTAGCAGGTCTTGTGGTGGAGGGTCTGGGAAGAATGGAGGGGCAGGAAGTAGATGGTGAAGGATGCCGGGCCCCGGGCTGCTGGGGAAGATGGCAGAGTTAGGCAGACACACAAAGCTTGGCCTCCTTGAAGCCCTTTCTCATCCTTTCTTTTAGGTGGATTCCTGGGAAATATTGGGATGTTGGCTGGGTAGGCAGAGACATTTTATAGACCAGGTAACTGAAACTCAGGAGAAGGGAAAAGAGTGAGCCCTCATGGCCACACAAGGCACGCAAACAACTGGGAGAGCTAGATTGGGGGATAGTTAGGAGGCGAGACCAGATTTGGGGCGGGGGGGCTTTTCTGCAAAGGTGAGCTGGGAAAGACCAGCACCTTATTAAAATGTTCTCATCCTCTTCGACTTCCCACGAAGGCTTAGAATTCTACTACTGGAATTCAGAATGCTAAGAATGGTGTCAGGACTTAGAAAAGGGAGATAGAAACACAAAGAGAATAGAGAAAAAGAGACGGACTGTCAGGAAGGGGAGGTTACTTGTCCAAGCATTGGAAACCGTTATCTGTCCACGCTGGTATTTGAAACACCTGAAGTCTGGAGCCCGGAAGGGGTGTCCAGGTCCCACTCTCTCTGGGAGGATGATGTAACCACTTTATCACCCGAGCCTCCTCCCCTCTCAAGGGGAAGAACTGAGTCCGCCGCTTACCAGGCTCGCGGGTTCCATCCTCTTCGCCCGGCACCTCCATGGGGTTCCCCTCGGAAGCTCTCGGACGCCCCCAGGCGGTCAGCGCTCGGAACAGCTTCGTCACGTTGTGCAGCGTGATCTCGCCCGCAGTCTGTGGGGGAATGGGCGTGACCAGAAGCTGGGTTAGGACCGCGGGGCGGGGCTTAGAGAATGCCATCCCTCCCCCCTCTCCACCCCCAGAGCTAGCTTCTACGGTAGGGGGCGAGCTTGGATTCCCGGACTGTGTTTAGAAAGTAGAGAGAGGTGGGGCGTAAACCGTGGAGGCGGAGCCTATGATTTTGTGGCGGGGCCTAGAATACAGAGGGCGGGGCCTTGCGAACACCACTCTGGCCTCAGCACCCGGTGCCACACACTTTGATCGGCTGCGCGTTGCTGGTCCGCAGGAGGTTCTCATCGTCCGCTTCGATGCCAAAAGCCACGAAGGGCCCCGTGGCGATGTCCCCCCAGTACCCTCGTGCTGCCACGCGCTCCCCGCACTGGGAAAGCAGGGAGAGAGGAGGCGGATGAGGTCGACCCAAACTCCTGGGTGCCCCAAAAGAAGAAGGAGCTCGCCAGGGCAGGGAGTGGACACACACATGGCTCAGTAGGCGACCGGATGCCAGGGTCCTGTTGGGCACGTGGTAGGCGCTGGAGTCTCTGAGTTCAAAGGCGACGCCTGTGTCCCTCCAGCGCCGGAACTCGTGGATGTGGATGACTCGGGCCTGCAGAGGGGAGAAGGAAAGAAAAGAAGCCTCTGTGAGTCCGGTAAATGGGCCAACAACCCTTCCTCTCAAAGACCCAGGAGTCCGGGCCTCCAGCCCCTCCTCCTTCACACTCAGGACTGAAGGGCTCCAACCCCCTCACCCCGCGGTCGTGCAGCTTCATGTGCAGGTCCCAGTCGCTGACACCGCGCCGGGCGTCGTAGCGGGAGCCCAGGTAGTGGCGCAGCCTCGAATCCCAGAGGCGACTCATTGGGAAGGCCTCCGGCCCCTTCTCCCCACCTGCCCAAAAGCGGAACACCGCCTCCAGAACGTCCCGTTCGCGGAACTGCGCGGCCGGCATGCGTGGAGAGAAAGCGAGAGGGAGGGGCTGCAGGGAGAGCAGCCTCTCCTGCTTGACCCTCCCTTTCATCCCAGGGCATGGGCACGATTCTCCCGTTTCTCAGATAAAGAAACAGGCTCAGAGAGCAGAAGCCAACCCCTAGGCCAAATCCCACAGAGGGAGCCATGTAGCTGGAGTTCCAACTCTCCAGCTCCCGACCCGCTCCATCAACGGAAACCTTTTTGGACCGCTCATCTCCATTCTTTCCGCGGCCACCCGAATCCCAGGCGGTGACGGATGGAGGCTAGGCGGCGGCACCTTGAGTGCACCCAGGCTAATCCAGGGCAGCTGCTCCGCTAGGCTGTCGGGCTCCGGTACCAGGTGTGCTAGGCGGTCGGCCTGGGCGCGCACGAAAGCGGCCACCGGGGGGCGCAGCAGCGTGTTACCCCACACCTCCAGGAAGGCCTCGCTCCTCTCTGCGGGGAGAAGGAACAAAAGTAGTGGAGGGAGCAGAAGACTGAGTCCAGAAGTGAGACCCGTGTCTCATACTCTATTCATAGAATGACGCATTCTATATGATATATATTCTCCTTATTGTTTCCTAGTCATCTAATGAGTACAACGGACCCTGGCAAACTCCCCATCCATCCCAATAGCTAGAACGTGAAGAATAACTTACACCTCACCCAGGTTTCCAATCCCCGTCCCCAGGTAACCCCAATCCTGAATTTCAAGTTTGTTTCCCTTGCCTTTAAAAAAGAAAAGGTTATACTCGTAGATGGAGATGGAGATACATGTATGTTAAAATGTTACAGTATAATTTGTTTCATTTTAGTTAAGAATCTTATGAGAACTATATACCTTTAGTTGTATATACATATCTACATCAATAAATCTATACATCCATATATAGTTTTATTTTAGTTGTTTAAGAACCTTATAAAAGAGAACTCTATACCTTATGTAGACAGATAAGATTTGTTTAATTCTAGTTGTTTGTTTTATATAAAATGCACTTTGAAATGTGTGCAATGGATTATGAATGCCCTGGGCTACTAATGAATGATGGGTACTATCTCTAATCATGATAACAATAATCGCTAAGATATCCTGAGTGTATATCATAAGCCAAGAGCTAGGCTTTTTTTTTTTTTTTTTTTTATTGAATCCTCAAAAGTACTCTGTGGGGCAAGAACTTTTAGGATCCCCATCTTATAAATGTAGAAACTGAGCTCCATAAAAAGGTAGATGCTAGCCCAATGTCCCAAGCAGAGCCAGAATTTGAACACTGCCTGTCTCAGTCGTGACTTTGCTCTAGGTACTAAGCTGAAGTTATTTCTGGGAGATAATCACTTTCTGCCTCCCCACCCAAACGCTCCTCCTCCTCCCTCTCCTTTTAGCCTCAGTTCCCAAACTGCCTCCTCCAGGCGGACTGCCTGGGATTTACATCTCTCACTGGGGAGGCTTTGTCAGGATTGAGCTCAGCTCAGCCAAACCCTCCCCACATCTGGGACTTACTAGCTCTCAAGAAGTCCCCTAATCTCTTTTGGACTTCTGTTGTAGGAGGTTTTGAATGCTTACACTGTGCCCATGCACTGTTCTGAGAGTTTTGTGTGGATTTTCTCTTGGAATTCTCTGAAACGAGTGAGCAAGTGATGAAATACGGAACAATGTCCAAAATGTTTAATTGCAACACTGAAATGCCAGAATCCCTACAAGAAGAGGCGAGAGACTGGGGGCCAGAATGCCTGGGTCCTCCTAACTGACCTTGCAGCCCCATCTTCTCAGGATCCTCCAGGGCTAGGCTAAAGATCAGCATATGTCTGGCCACAGCTTCCAGATTATTCTCCAGCACGTAGAACTGGAAGGATGGACAGGGCAGAATGATTCTCAGATCTACGTCTCTCGCTCCTAGGAGGCTCAGGAGTGGGAGACCTCAGGTGCCTCCTTCCACAGGACCCAGATCCCAACTTACACGGAATCTCCTGGGAGACCAGAGCTCCACACTGGCCAGTGTCCGCAGCAGATGCCGCCCATCCACGGAGCCCAGCAGCAGCACATTTAGCTGGGGGGTCCCGTGCTCTGTATCAGCCTGCAAGTCTGGGTTCACGGGAGGACCTGGCAAGGTGACAGCAGGCTGGGGGTTGGTGGGCTGGAGAGCACCCCTGCAGCCGCGCCTAGCACGAGGGACTACAACTCCCAGCAGGACTTGCACTTATGGCTTAGGTTCCAAAGGGAGCTGTGCCTCTAAGCATTCTGCGACTCGTAGTCCGCAGAGAGGCCACCTAAGCTGCCCCATTAAGGGGCGCCCCCACCTCCGCCGTTGTAGACTCAGAGAACGTTAGCCCATAGTCTGCCAGGTTGTGATGGTAGCCGCTGTGACAGATGAGGTCCTGGGGTGGGGGACTCACTCTCAGCCTGCAGGTCTAACGCCGGGGACAGGCCCCACCAGGACACGGAGCCGAAACCCGCGCCCGAGCCTGCCGGTGTGGTCATCGTACTGCGGGACAGACATCCAAGAAATCCTCAAACTTCGTCTCTCAGTCGCCCACAATTCCCTTCTCACCGACTCTGACTTCTTTCCCCTTTCCTCCAGGTGACAACCCCCCCCACACACACACACACACCTTTATCCTTTCAGGTATCCGGGGGGGCCTCCTCCCTCCCTGGTAGGTACTGTGAGGACGTCGGCCGCCGCTCCGCAACTGGGCCGGTAGCCCCCGCTCTTTTCGACAATCGGCCAATGGGAGTATACAGACTGGCAACACCTCGATGAACGGACCAATGAGAGTGAGCGACACCCGCCCACTTCGAACTTTTGGCCAATGGGAGCGCTGAGGGACGACTTCCAGGCGTGCCAGAGAGGAGGGCGTGTGGACGCGGTTGTCATGACGACGGTGTTGGAGGGAAGGGGGGGTGGAACGAAAGAAGCTGGGGCAAAGCCTATGGAGGTCCAAATTTCTTCGATGCGAGTGGCCTGGGCTTATTCAAAATTAGACAGAACTGAACAGAATCTTGATTAATCCAAATTAAAGTGAATTGCCCTAGACCTTAAATTATAGACCTCTGTGTTCCCTTTCCTCCCTCATACCCTGAATCTACCATACCGGGTTTCTCACCAGGTGGGAAACACAACAAAGTTCTGGGGCCAGTCAGCACTGGCCCCTGGTTATTAAATTTCCAGGAATTTTGGGACCTGGTTATTATACTCAGTCGTTACTAAAAATTATTTTTTTACTGTTAATTACTAAAATTACAATTCAATGCATTACATTAAAATAAAGGTAATACATACTCAAAACTCATACTTCTTATTTTACTATATTTTACTGTTATTGATGGTCCTATGGTTATTTACATCTATTGTATCTATATGAAGGAAATACTATTTTAATGTAATAATTTTTAAAAAGTAGAATAGGTAAATTGCGACTACAAGCTATCTTTGTTTTATTAGAACCAGGACCAGGATTAGGATGAGGCAGATTGGTCCAAGTGCAGGGTCAGATCCTATCTTTAAAATTTTTGCATTTTGTCCATTGTGGATTTTTTTGCATTAATTTGTATTTTTTAAAATATTGCATTAAAATAATATTTATCTTGATTACTGAGTGTTTTGTTTTTTGGAGGGGGGCTTTGCCTTAATTATTGGGACCATCGACCTGACACTGGGAAATAGTTTACGTTGGTGCACTAGTAGACATCTCTTCCCAACTCCATATTCAGTGTCTTCACAGTGGTGGCTTGCAATCAGCCACAGTGGAAGTATTTACACCATGGAAATGGGCAAACTACAGACCAGGGCTTCATAAGCTGGTAATAGCACATCATGGGAGTAAGTCCTCTCTTAGCTCCAGATCTGTATTCTTTGCATTATTTCTGCTAACATCCTCCCCATTCTCCTCCTAGAAAAATCCAGCTCATCCTTTTATTTCCAGCTGGAGATTTTCCTCTGAGTTCTGCTCCTGTCTTCCTGGCCAGCAAGATGGCCACAACAGCAGTCATTCCCACTACTTTATATTTGGGGGAACCAGACAACATGATTCTTGACAATGTGGCTTTTGGTGTCAGACATGCCTGGGTTTACATCTTGCCCTGTCACTGGCTGGCTGAGAGCTTTTGGCCAGGTGACAACCTGAGTTCCACAAGGGCAGGGATTTGAGTGAGACACATCCAGGTCAGCTCCAACATCCAGCACAGAGCGCAGCACCACAGGGGCCTCAGCCTTCTGCCTCCTCACCTCACCCAGCTACATAACCTTAGTCAAGTCATGATAAATTCACAAATAAGTAAGTGACCTCTCATCAACTCCTGGCAGCAGGGGGCCCAGTGAATGAATAAATGAAGGAATGAATGGATGAGTAAGTAGGTGAGAGGCTGGATGAACAGGTGGGTGGGTGTGTGGGAGGGTGAGTTTCCCTCAGTGTTTTTCCAGGATGGGCTGCCCTAACTCTACCCTTGCGTGATCCCACCCCTGGAGTTGAGGCTCTGTCTTGAGCCCTTGGCCCCGCCCCTGCCCCACCCCAAACAAGGAGCACTGAGCCAGACCACCAAAGTTGCTGAGTATTTATTTGGCCCCAGGAGCAGTGCAGGAATCAGAATATGGACAGGAGTGGGTGATCCTGTGTAGGGTGAAAGGGACAGTAGGATGGGATCACTGATTGTCAAAGCAGAGGGCAGGACTCTAGGTGGGGGGAGGGAGGCCAAACTGCTCCCTTCCCCCAAGGATCCCTGGGGCTTCTGAGTATGAGCAGTGGGGGTGTTGGCAAGTTATGACTGGCACGATGGGGGTGAGAAGGCAGGAATGGGTCAGATGATTGGGGTGGAGTGGGTGTGTGGCAGGTTAGTGGTCAGAGAAGCCTTAGAGGTGGGCCTGGGTGTGGCTTTGACCAGGAGTATGGAGTCAGGGGTTTGAAGGTGGGGTCAGGGTGCAGGCAGTGGCCTCACACGGTCAGGGGGCCGCAGCGAATGCCACTGGGCAATGGGCCGCCGGGGATTGGCCAGCATATCCGCCCAATGTCGCAGACCAGCTCCACCAACCACTGCCCCTACAGCCACCCTCCCAATGGCCTCGTTCTTGCCCAGCTTGTCATAATCCAGCACAGTCAGCTCCACCTGGACCTTCTGGATGGGCGGAGGAGGAAAAGAAGATGGGAGAGTGGGACACGGAGGCACTGGCAATGGCTCCAGTAGCATTACTAAGGAGAGGCCCCCCCCCGTGGAGTCCTGGGGGGCCTTGCTAAAGCCCTAGGCCAAAACCCACCTGGAGCTCAAACTGGGAGGGGGTGGGAGGTAAGGTGGGGAGAGGCCTGCATTTAGAAGGGTGCTGTGCCATCCTTCTTCCTCCGCTGCCATCTTTCTTCCTGTGCAATCAGATTGCACAGGCAGAAACCCTCAGGACTTCTTGCTATGGGGTTGTTAAAAGCCTCTTTAGGGAGCAACCACCTAAGGGGAGCCAACCTCCAGGACTCTTAGGTGGATGGAGGGGCCTGTCCCTAAAGGATTGTGGGGAAATCTCTTTTTCTTAGTAACCATGGCTCCTGAGGGGGTGGGGCATCCTTACTTGGGTTTGGGTCACCCTGGTCTTGCCTGGTTCTCATAGGAGGAAATCGAGAACAGAACTTCAGATCCCCAAGCCCTGGCTTCTAGGGGTAGCTAAGGAGTCTCCCTTTACCTAGCCATGGGGGGTTCTAAGGGTCTGGGGCTCTAGGGCAGGGGCTGTTTTGGTGGGGCTACTCGCAGGCAGTAATTCACCTGGACCTGGTCACAGGGCACCTCAAAGCTGAAGGCCTCATTGTAATAGGGGTTCAGAGTGTTCTTCTTGATGGTCGTTTTCTTCTTCCGCACCTTTTTGCCTCCCTGCAGCAGGTGCACCTTGACATACGGATCTAGGCAGAGGGAGCAGGAGTCTTATAGCTGCTCACTGATGAGTCCAGGGGGCTCAGATTGAGGGGAAGGCATGAGACTCTTCTTTGGAACAGAGACACCACATGCACCCCTCAAGTCTCCTCTGGTCTGTGTCCAAATCAAATCTACATCTTCCCATGGCAGCCTGGACCTCCCTCTCCCCCAAGGGACCCGTGGGCCGAGAAACTGTCAACCTTAGCCAGAGGAACCCCCCTGCACCACCACCACCACCACCACCACCACCACCACCACTACCACCACCATTTCCTTGCTTCCCGCACACCTGACAGCCCTCCTACATCCATCTTCTTCAGGTTTTTGGCCTCCAGGACGATGACAGTGAGCTTCCCGGCAGTGGGGACATAGCGGAGGGAGAAGCAAATGTCTCCTAGTTTCTCCTGCTAAAAGATGGGGAGAGACCCATCACTACAGCCCCACTGCACATCCAACCCCTCTGCAACCCTTCTTCCCTCCCCCTCGCCTTGGAATGGAATGGTCCAGAGGTAAGACTCCAGTGGTTCAATCCAAGAGGGTACCCCTCTGCAGCAGGTTGAATGGCTGGAGCCCTGGTCGGAAGGCCTGTGATCTGATTGGCCTAGGGTGCAGGGGCAGAGCCACACGTGCTCACCTCCTCCCTCGGAGCCGCCTGCAGCTCCCGCCAGGACAGCACTGGCCGCCCCAAGTCCACAGAGCTCATGGGGACCCGCACCTCCCCGATGGCATCATTGCGGGAGAAGCGGTCGAAGTCGTACACTGCCATGACCAGTATCCTGCCCCCTAGCTCCACGTAGGGGACCTGGGTGGGGAGTGCACAGAGAGAGCACAAGATGGAGAGTAGGGAATCAGAGAAGTGGGGCACCGCATATTCCAGTGTATGGTGACAAATGGAGAAGCGAGGGGCCCAGGGAACAGTTGGGGTGGGGTGTCCATGCTCAGATTGAGGGGAAGCATCCCCATGCATCCCAAATGGGACAACGCAAGGACCAAGGGTACAGCCCAGGGGTCTGTAGTGCCCCAAAGAGACAGCAAAGGGGTCAATGGAATAGTCCCCAGAGCTGGTAGCTGCCACCTGAGCTGTGGCTACCTCCAGAAAAACCTGAAGGGGTCAGTCCCCAGTGCTCTACGGGCTGGAGGCAGGCTGCCAAGTGTGGGGCACTAAGGCTAGGTGCTTACCTTGAATGCAAAAGTCTCCCCAAAACGTGGGTTCAGCGTCTGCCGATGCACCTTGGTCTCATGCCGCCTCCGCTTGTCTGGCAGCAGGTAAACCCGCACATAGGGGTCTGAAGAGCCACCCAGGTCCAAGGCTGCCAATCCCTGGGCTTGCAGGATGCCCACTAGCAGCTGTACAGTGATGAAGGGCCCCTAGTCTTAACTTCCCTTCTGGATCCTCCTGGGACCCTCCCCTCCAAAGCCTCCGCGCCTCCTCTACACCCACCTGGCCACTCTGGAAATCATAATCCAGTGAGTACTGCAGTCGCCCTAGCTCATTCTTCTCTGCCACCTGCTGACCTGGCCCGGATAGTGCTGGCTCTAGTTCTTCCACTTCTGGCTGCACCTTAGGGAGGCAGGGGCAAGGGCAGGTGAACTCTTCCCCTGAGGGTGTTACCCTCCAGGGACAGAAGCCAAGGGAGACTCATACATCTGTCAGCTAAGCCTGAGCACTTGCAGGCTAAGCAGAGTCAGTGTTTAAATAGTGATGTCTGCCATAGGCAGACATAGCCATATCAACACATGCAGTATGACAGTGTTTGATTAGTGATGTCTGCTATGGTTGGGGAATAGACGTGATGACAGGTAGCCATGCTTGGACAGGAAAAACAAACAGGATAGTATCTCATTGCCTTCAGAAAGGAGGCAGGAGATTTTATTTCACGTGCTAATAGATGTATTGGGGTAGTTGTGTAAATTGCTACGTAGATTGGTGATCTTGTCACAGCAAAATATGGAGAAGATATGGCACATTTACTGTGTATTTGTTGTTCTAAAGTAAAACAGCAAAATCAGAAGACTTCTCCTTAACCTAAGCCAACAATTTTCAAAATTCAATGTGAATCAGAATCCCCCTGAGTAATGTGGTAAAAATTCCTTCACTTCGGAGATTCTGACTCAGTACGTTTGGTGCTAGATCAGAATTTCTTTTTCAAATACTAGAGGTGATTCTGTTGCAATTGGTCTTTGAATGTCACTGGCTTAAGGGTGGGGATGGAGACTGGACACCAGAACTCAAAAGGGCACCCTCGAGGGGTAAGAATTATAACAGCTATTTGTTGACAAGGGAGGAGGGGTAATACTAGTTATAGACCACGAATTTGAGGCTCAGAGAGGGACAGTGAAGTACCCTATAATTCAGGGGCCACAGAGCTGGCTTTTCTAGGATGGAGACCCAGGACTCCCTGGCTCCCAGGCGAGCATCATTTCACTTTGTATTCAGAGACCTAATGCTCAGATCCTTGCACCTGAAAACTTCCATTTTCCATTCCAATGGACTCTTCCAACTCATGGTTCCTTCACCCTCTCAGGGCTGCCATACGAACTCCTCCCTGGTCTCCTTGTCCTAGGCCTGTCCTCCACATGGGTTCCAGAGGGTTCATCCTAACACCCATCTGACCCTGTCCTCTCTTGCTCAAGTCTTCTGTGGCTCCGAATTGCCCTCATTATGTGGACATTGACGACTGTCCAGCCACCTCACTCTAGAGTGTAGTGTATCCGTGCTCTATGCCCCAGCCATTGTGGAAGTGACTCTTTGTTTTCTGAATATGCCTCAGAACCAGGATTCCAGGCCTCGACACATGCACTTACTTCCTTTGACTCAGACTGTCCTTTTCTCTGCTGTTGGTTAACTCTGTGTCACCTCCGCCGGGAAGCCTTCTGGGACCCGCTAGGCAGTCAGGTAGCTTCTTTACATCTCCATATGCCCTGTCCTGCCTCTAATGTGCCACATACCACCCTGTATTGTGAATGTCTGTGTGTATGTCTGACTTCTCCACAAAACTGGAAGGTTCTTGTGAATAGTGAGTAGGTCTGGTCCATCTCCAGATCCCCAGGGTCCAGTATGGGGCTAGACACACAGGGGAGAAGGGCAAGTAAGGTGGGTGTAGGGGGGAAGGGAGCAAGGACTGGGGTTGCTGGGCAATGGAAAAGAGCAGGGGTGCAGGAAGGGGCTGGGTTGAGGGGCTGGGCCAGGCCACACCTTGTCTATGTAACTCCGGCCCAGCTCCTTCACTTCCTGAAGGTGGACCTGGGCTTGGGCCTGGCTCTTCTTCCCCATACGCCTCCGACAACGCTTCCGGTAGAGACAGAAACAGCAGCTGAAGACGAGGAGGCCTGAGACTAGCACGATTGTGGCCAGGGCCCAGGGGGGCACTGCAGAGGGCATGGATACAACAGACATTGAGGCCCTAAGAAGCAAGCTGGCTGGTTCAGTCTTGATGACATGGGGAAGCTGGAATCCTGGCCTTGTTTTCCCTCCAGTCATATCCATCCCATTGTATTCCCAAGTTTTTTTCCCAACTGATCTCACCTATAAAGTGAAGTGATGCCCTAATCCAGGCTGACTGACACCACCCAGATTTTCTTGCCCATCACTTCAACTCCTATTCTAATTTTTCAGCTCAACTCCTGATGCTCTTAGAAGTCTTAACCGCTCCCTGGGCCTCAGTTTCTGTATCTTTAAAAGAAGGGAGAGGTGGACCTTCCATTGCACCAATCCAAGATTCCAATCCATTCCACACCCCTTGATCTGGTTCTCGTTTTTGCTGCGAACCTGTTCATTTTCCATTGCATTTAGATTCCAGTCCATAATACCGACTACGATGCCACCCGGATTTTCCAGCCCGCCAGCCGCCCAGTACACCCGTCCGAATCCCGCCCTGATAATCCTAGCCGGGCTTTCCCTCCGCTCCGGCCCCGGGTCTGGCTCACCAGGACCGTAGCTGATGCGACTCGAGTCCGGAAGAGCGTCGGGAGCTGGAGGCCCCGGAGTTGGCGGCTCCGGAAACATGGCGGCGGGGTCCTACGGTCCTTTCTGCGGAAGCAGCCAAGCGCCCTAGCCCCTCACGCCCACCCCGTGCCACCATTGAGTCCTCCCAATGACAAAGAACTCCAACTCCCATCGGCACCCTGGGCGACTGGTCGCAAAGGAGTTGGTCAGCTGCCGCGAGGCATGCTGGGGGTTGTAGTTTCATCCACGACAAAGGACGCGCGCTGGGAGTGCGTTCCAAGACCTACTTCCATTCTTAAAGGGACGTCTCCTCCTCCCGAGGTCCCCGCAGGAATCCCGCTGATGTCTGCTTTTTCCTTGCCCCTCCCCCGGGCCTGAACCGGAAGTGGGCAAAGACGAGCCAGGGAACCAAAGCACCGGGTTGCCCAGAGCAACGCCTGGCTCTACTCTGGCGGGGTGGGAGCCACGCTGGTTGCCCTGGCAATGGCCTGTTACCACGACAACGGGCGGGGCTATGCACGCAAGCTAAGTCTGCCGGGAAGACTGGCTCTGCGCTCTGTCCGGCCTGGGATCCCAGACCCAGGTCCTAGGACGAGCGAGGGTGGGTAGGGGCGGCCTTGCCCGTCGGTCCAGGCGCCCACAGCTGTCTCCTCCCTCCATCCACATCTGGCCCTGGAAGGGGACTCGGGAGCCCTTCCACTCCCATTCTTGCAGGGAGGCTGCCCTGTTGCCTCTGCTGGGCGCCCACATTCTTCTCCGCCTGTTTGTCTCTCCCGCGCATCCCGAGCAATTTCTTCATACCTGTCCTCGTGACCGCCTCGGCCTCCACTCTCGTTCTTGACTCCCTATTTCTGTCTGTACCCCCATCGGCTTCTCGTCGCTCCCCCTGTGTCTCCCTTGCCCTCTCCCTGTTGTCTGGCCTCTGTCTCCCGGGGTCACTCACTTTCGCCCCCTGCTCATTCCTCCCTCCTCTCTGGCTCTTTGTCCTTACACCTGTCTAAATCCCAATCTCAACGTTTCAGGCTCCAGCCCTCCCACGCCCTCTGTTGGTTCCACCCATGGGCCCCCCAACACAACACACTCCATTCCTTTAGGGATGGGATGGAGAATGGGGCTTAGGAAGGAAGGTCCCAGCAGCTCCTTACCTTCTCAGCAGCTGGACGGGACCCTCCCAGGAGACACCGAGGCGTCGGCCCTGACACTGACGTAGCCGTGTGGCGCTGTCCTGGGTGCTGATCGCGGAGTACGATGGGGCGGGGGCGCGGCTGGGCGGAGCCAGGCGTGTGTGTGTGTGTGTGTGTGTGTGTGTGTGAGTGTGTGTATGTTGAGAGGGTGTGTGTGTGTGTGTGTGTGTGTGTGTGTGTGTGTACGCGCGCGCGCGCGCGCTCGTGCGTGTTCGGTCCCGGGTGAGTGGAGAGACCCGCCCCGCCCCTCGTCCCCCCCACCCCCAGGCAGGAACCACCAGAGCGCCCACGGATATCCCCTCTGGTCTCCCAGGATTTTCTGCCTTCTAGTTCAGCCATCTGGCATCCAGCCCCCCACCTCCCCACCCCCTGTACTGCCCAAAGAACCGAGTGCCAGGGTGGTCCTAAGACACAAGAGACCCTCTCTGGAGACCCAAGAATTCAGATATCCAGATGAGAGACTCAGCGTGAAAGTCTCCAGCATATCAGCCGCAGACATCATCCCACCCTCTAAGTTCCCCTATCGCTAGGCTCAGGAGGCAAGGCCCCATGTTCCTTGCTCCAGGGAACCACATCCACACTGCCCAGACCCTGGACACGGAACTCTGTACCTCGAACCTTCTCTGAGAGACCCAACCATCCAAAGCTACATTTTTCAGGTGCAAAATTGTAGGCCCTTCTAGTTTCCTCCGTAGGACATTTGTCTCAGTACCTAAATATTCCATCTCCAGGAACCCATCCCAATACTATGTCCAGACCCAGAAATCCACGGGGCCAAGAGTCTTGGGTAGAACAGTGATTTAATAAATTATGGGATAGAAGAAAAAATATGTACAGGTAAATGTGTGCTGGGAAACCTGAGATCTAGAAGACTGATCTGGTTTCTGGAACAAAAGATAGTCACGATTCTGCCTGCCATTGCTATTTGGGTAGCCAGAATCCCAGACCCTCATTCCTTCCTTCTTTAGAACCCAGCTTGTTTCCATGAGACCCTGCAGCCCAGGCCCCTAGCATCCTCCTCCTGCCAAGAACTAGGACATTCATTCTATCCCCCACCCCCTCCCTGCCTTCAAGGAACCAGGATCCTGGCTCCCACCTGACCTCTCTCCCCCAGGGAAACAGTGTAGTCAGCCCCTTCTCTTGCAGGACCTGGGAATCTGGGACCCCAGCACTCTTCTCCCAGGGGTCCAGGAATCTGGGCTGAAGTCTGGATCCAGAGTTCAAGTCTAACTGGGCTGGGATCTCAGTGCCCCAAAGCTTAGCTTCCCCTAGCAGGCATGAATGGCAGCCTCATTCTCAAAGACCAGGTTCTCATATGTGGCCTCCTCCTTGGCTAGCGCTAGGGATGACTGCTGGAGAAACCGCAGGATGCACTGGTGCAAGAACACGTACTGGGCCTAAGGAGGTGACAAAGGGAGGGGTGAGCCTTGGCCTGCTTTCCCCTGTAGCCCCACTCCCACCAGCCCTGTCCCCTCAGAACCCATCACCTCAGTCTGCACCATCAGTGGCCGGCTTTCCCGCATCTTCCTCACATAGCTGAAGGGCGCCAGGAAACCCTCACATTCCAGTTGCCGCAGCAGGACGTCCAGGGCGATGAGGGTGCCTGTGCGGCCCACTCCAGCACTAAGCAGGGACAAGAAGCGGTCAGACCATGGGAGGGGGTTCTTGAGACAGATTGGAGGGATCTATTTTTGGAGCACCCAGGGATCAGGTTATTATTCAGCAAGACACCGTTCCAGGGAACACAATGTAAGTGGAGGGCACTTAATGAAGGGGAAAGTAATTACATGAGACTGCCTGGAGTTCTCTCTACCTGCCAGACCCTGTTCCAAGTGCCCCATGTGCCTTTCCCACTCCTCCCACACCTGAGAAGGAACTGTTAGCAGACCCAAATAATTCTATTTTCTGAGTCCTGAGGGTCCCACTGCTCTCACAGGGAGCGGCTTCAGGGTGGTCCTCACCTGCAGTGCACAATGGGGGGGCCTCCTCCCTGGGTCTGGTCCAGCCACTGCCTGAGCATCTTCCAGAAGGCTAGCAAGGGGTCTGGGGAGTGGGGGACGCCGTGGTCTGGCCAGGCCACATAATGGAACTGACGCACATGGAGAATCTTCTGCTCCTGTGTCTAGACAGAGGATGGGTTGGGGGAGGGAGAGCTCAGAACGCGAGGGGCTGTTTTCTGACTGGTAGAGGGATCCCTGGGGCACACTGGGGTTCCTTGGGGGAGTGCTAGAAGGTTAGACTTCCTGGGGAGTTCTGCAGAGGGCACTGCCTGGAATGTCCTGGGGCAGGAATTAGGGGCTAACATGGGGCTGGCAGCGTGGCGGGACTTACATGCCAGAGCTTCAGGTCTCGTATAGTCCAGTTCTCCATCACCTTCTCACCCTCCAGGGTCACTTGTAGGTGCCCGTAGGTGCAGGGCTGGGCATCTAGAGGCCAATAATGCTCACACTTCACCTGGAGGAGGACTGGGGGGTCAGAGAACAGGAGGCCCAAAAAACCTGCCATGAGGCCCCTCTGCATGGTGGTTCTTACATTCAGAGCTGGGAAACCCCCTGCTCTGGTGAGGAGGCAGGACCCACAGGCAGCCACGTGTAGATTCACCCCAGCCAGGGGGACCCCTCCATCCCAAGGTCATTGGGATCAGATTCACACCATATGTGGACCACTGCATGGACTGAGGGAGATGAAGGAACTTGGGGTCCTATGGGATGGAGTCAGTGAGGTCTGGTCAAGGCCTACACTGGGACCAGTGTCCGGGGCAGTGTCATGGGCCAGAGCTCAGGACTCAGGCCCCAGGTCTGCTCTCACCCGACCGAACTCCATGCAGTTGGTCAGCATGACCAGGGTGTGACTCTGCTGCTCCCACACCAGGCGCCAGAAGTCACCCACCGTCTGAGGCAGGGGACCCTGGGCTGCAATGAACTCCCGGGGGCTCCAGAGACCCTGGTCAAGGAAAACAGGCAGGTCATGACTCCTCCAGCCCTTCCCTTCTGAGACCCCTTCTGCACCCTCCCAGCTCCCAGCCACAACCTACAGGCATGAAGCTGGCGTTGATGTAGTCGGAGCCTGGCTCCCCACTGAGGGGCTTCAGGGGCACACGGGACCAGTCATCTAGGGGAAGAGGCCAGCTTTAGTGATGCAGAGAGAGGGGTGAGAGGCCCAGAGGCAACAGAGACGGAGACGAGTGAGACTGGGCGCTGGGACAGAAGTCCTACTGAGGTGCAGACAGACACTGGAAGCTCTGAAAAGGGCAGAGAACCTCAGCTGGGAAAAGTGGGCAGGGGACACACACCTCCCTGGGGTAAAGGGTGGGCTAGGGCTAGGGTGCTGCCAGTCATGCCTGGGAATGAAGTCGGTAGAAGCTTAAGACTCACAGGGCAATACATTTCTGTACCGGTTCTTGGCGCTGTTTTCTGGAGCTGAGGCCACCCTTTGAGATTGGCTATGGCTCTCCAGGGCCAAATGCTGGGGGCAGAGGCAGAAGAGGGGTGCGTGGACATTACAATTCCTCCACCTTCGCTGAAGGACACCCCATCACTCCCTTTGCCTTCTTCAGTGTCCCCCATTTACCCTCATGCCCTGGAGTTCTGTAGCACCCACAGAAATGAAACGTGTGTGTGCCATCATCCCTTTGGGGCATTTGAGAGAATTGTGGGGATGGTGGGGACTGAAGAGTAGGCTAGAGAGTGGGAGTGTGGTGGGAAAACAAAGGCGTTTCTCTAGGACTGACCCAAGGATCGTCATAGTGTAAGATTCCAATGATTCAAAAAATGAATCGTGCCTCAGAATTTTTACATAAGCAAACAGATATATGTTACTGGTTTTCTTTAATCCCAAAGGGTGTGGAATGGTCTGGTGGGTGCAAGCGGCTCAGCTGAGTCCTCCATCCTCACCACACCTGCTACTCCCCTCTCCCCTCCATCCTCACCCCACCTGCTACTCCCCTCTCCCCTCCATCCTCACCCCACCTGCTACTCCCCTCTCCCCTCCATCCTCACCCCACCTGCTACTCCCCTCTCCCCTCCATCCTCACCCCACCTGGTACTCTTCTGCAAAGCCACAGTTGCTGTCCTTCTCGTTTTTCCTGACGTGGTCAGCAAAATCAGCTGCCCGGATGTCCCCTGGGAAGCTGGGCAGGGAGGGAAAAAGATTTACCTCCTTTAATCCTGTGCTCTTGGGATAAAAGAAAAGGTGTTTTCATTGTTGTTTACAACCCCAGAACTTATTTATTTTATAACTGGAAGTTCGTACCTTTAACCACCTTCACCTACCCCTTCGTCCCCCCACCTTTGGCAATCACTAGTCTGTTCTCTGTATCTATGAGTTCATTTGTTTTTTTAATTTTTTGATTATACATATATGTGAGCTCATACAGTGTCTTTCTCTGTCTGACTTATCTCACTTAACATAACACCCTCAAAGTCCATCCGTGTTGTCACAAATGGCTGGATTTCCTTCCTTTGAAAGGCTGAATATATTCCAATGTGTGTGTGTATATCACACTTTCAATATCCATTCATTCTTCAATGGATTCTTAGTTGCTTCCATGTCTTGGTATTGTAAACAACACTGCAATGAACATGGGTGTGCAGATATCTCTTCGAGACAGTGATTTTATTTCCTTCTGATAAATACCCAGAAGTGGAATTGCTGGGTCAAAAAAGGTGTTCTTCATCCATCAATTCCACTCTCGGGTATATATCAAAAGAATTAATAGCAGTGTCTTGGGCGGCCGGTTAGTCCACTTGATTAGAGTCAATGCTTGTAACACCAGGGCTGCTGGTTCAGTCTCCACATGGGCCAGTGTGAGCTGTGCCCTCCACAACTAGATTGAAACAACTACTTGTCTTGGAGCTGATGGGTCCTAGAAAAACACACTTATAATTTTTTTAAAAAGCAGTGTCTCGAAGAGATATGTGCACCCCCATGTTCACAGCAGCATTATTCACAATAGTCTAAAGGTGGAAGCAACCCAAGTGTCCATTGACATGAATGGATAAGTACAATGTGATCCATCCATACAAAAGAATAGTGTTCAGCCTTAAAAAGCAAGGACATTCTGACACGGGCTACAACATGTATGAACCTTGACATTATGCTCAATGAAGTTAATATGGTAAGTTTTATGTTCTGTGTATTTTACCACAATCACATTTTTTTAATGCAAAAAAAGGAAAAGTGTTTCTTCTCCATTTAAGGCTTCCCCTTCTTCTGGGCTCCATCCCCTCCCACCTCCTCCAGCCATCTGTTCTTTCTTGTCTTCTGTATCTGTACCCTTTCCTCTTTCCCTTTATCTTGTAAATATCATCACCTCTCTCCCACATTAAAAAAAAAAGCTTCAGATCTGTCGCTCCGGTTCCAGCCCTTTCTCTCTCCCTCCATACAATACAGTCATATAGTCTTATAAACGCTGTCTTGACTCAGTCTTGAGACCCTGGCTGGAGGCCCATCAGTTCCCTTTCCTGAACAACTGACTAAATATACAACCCATCACCTCCTTTATGGGACACACATGCACTGGGCCACTCTCCACCTGCCCTAATTCCCCAAAGGCAGGTACCAGATAATCATGGACAGCCCCCATGCCCCAGAGCCCCTGAAGTTATTCAAACGAAGCCTGCTTGCCTTACAGTGCCTTTCCTTCTTGCAGAAACCACAATAAAGTTTCTTGCTCATGTCTCCCCCACCTCCAACCAAACCCGGTGCTTCCCCACATGGCCCCTTCTCTTGGGACCTCTGAGTGCAATAAACTTTCCTTTCAGTGGTGCAGTCCCCCGCTCCACTGGCCTTTCTCCACCTGGATGTCCTTGAGGGTTATCGCTGGGATGTCCAGCCATACACACTGAGGTTGGCAAACCCTGTCTCTGTGCTCAACATATAGACAGGGCCAGACTGGGAATCCAATGAATGTGGTGATTTGTTACAGATGCCATGTAAGGCAGGTGGGCACAGGACAAGGTGAGGAGAGGTCAACTTTACTGGAGTGGGATGCTGGCCAGGACAGGTTGTATGGCAAAGAAGAATCGGGACATCGCCTTCCCCTATATCTGCATCTATTCTACCTCATGCATCTGCTTCTGATGGCCACCGCCTCAGTTTACACTGCATTCCTTTGTGCCTAGACCATCACAGCTGGTCTCCCAACTTCCCTTCTCGCCCTGTCCCATCTCTCCTTATCCATCCCTGGGGATCATTCTAACAAAGAGATTTGATGACTATTGACCCAACCGAAAGAGGACTCAGAGTGATGAAGACATTTGCACAAAGTTTCTCTTGAACCACTGAGCTGTTTACCCAACTGCCCATTCAGCATCTTCACTTCAGATCCAACAAGCATTCCAGACATAAGGTGTCCACACGAAGCTCCGACTACTTCCCCCAAAACCTGCTCCCCTGTAGCCACTCCATCTCAAACAGCGGTGTTTCCAGCTGTCCTGGAGCTCAGGTTGCACTCCTTGGAGACACTCTTTAGTCCTCTCTGACACTCACACCACACACCCATTCTTTAACCAGCTCTTCTGTTTAAACGCTTGCACTGTATCTAGAATCTGACTACCTCTAATCATTTTCTGGTCCAAGATATGATCACCTCTTGTTTGGGTTATAACATAGCTCTTCCTCTATCTCACTATTCTTGCCTTTGCTTCTTCAATAGGTGAGATTGTGTTACTGGCCTATTCACAACCCTCCCCAAACACCCATCTCAGAATAAAAATAGTCTTTACTTTCATGTACAAAGTCCTACCTGATCTGCTCCCACCTCTCAGACCTCATTTCTTACTACTCTTCCCTTCACCTACTTCACTCAATCTCTGAGACACACACATGTTCTCTAAACACACCAAGCACGCTCCTGCCCCAGGGCCTTTGCACTTGTTGGTCCCTCTGCCTGGAATGCCTTTTCTCCAGATGTACACATGGCTCCTCCCTCACTAGCTCAGTGTCTGTGTCAGGTGACTTCCTCTTAGTCATATTCTCAGTGAGGCTATTCCTGGACACCTTGTCTACAATTTCCTCTAGTTTTAACATCCTATCTAAAATGTTCCTCTACCCTTCCTATCCCCACCTCTTGCCTATTTGTCTCCAAGTAAGTATCACATTCTTTAATATCTTTTTTATCAATGTCTTCTTGTGCTAGAATGGAACATCCATGACGACAGGAATCTTTGTTTAATTCACTGTTTCTTCAGCACCTAGGACAGTGCCTGACACATACCATGTTTCCCCGAAAATAAGACCTAGCCAGACCATCAGCTCTAACGCGTCTCTTGGAACAAAAATTAATATAAGACCAAGTCTTATTTTAATGTGACTGTGTCTTGATAGTATAATATAATATGAAACAATATAATACAATATAATATAATACTGTGTCTTATATTAATTTTTGCACCAAAAGACGCATTAGAGCTGATGGTCCGGCTAGGTCTTATTTTCGGGGAAACACGATAATAGGTACTCAGTATTTTGTTGGATGAATGGAAGTCACAGAGGAGAAACTGAACCTGATTCCAAAGTCACTGGCCCAGGCTGCTTGGGGTATGGGGAGCAATGAAACTGTTGTGATCCCTGTCACAGAGGGCATTAGGTCCTTCTGAGACTAGTAGGTGGGTTCACTGATCCTGCCCTCTGAACCATCTAGTAACCAGCAAATGCCTCTTGATTTGACTGGACAGTGATCCTTTTGGATGCTTCCAAAACCTTCTACTCACCTGAAGACCAGATCCTGGGGTGCTGACTTCTTCTGGCTTGTCTTGTACCTGTGATTAAAGGCTCAGGGAGTGAGGCTGGAACCAGAGATGCTGATGCTTCCCCTGGTCCCCACCTCCACACGGTCGTCGCTCAGTCCTGCACTAAGTCTCTCACCTCTTCTTCAGGAAGAAAATCAGCAGGCCCACCAGGATGAGGAACAGGAGGACACCAACAATGGCCCCGGCAATGACCCCTGGGAGAAGGAGGGGTAGGGAGCCATTAGAGCCCGGGTCTTATCTCCTGGTGTCCCATCTCTCCTATCGTCCTTACCCAGACAGTGATCAGAAGGACTGCAGGGTAGATGCTGGGACAGAGAAGGGACAGGAGAAATCTGGGTAAAGCCCCGTCTCCCACTGAGCCTTTCCTCTCAGTCTCTCACTACCCCAGGAGACTGGTCCAAATGCATCATTTTCTCAGGTGACCTGGGGGCTAGAGTGACATTTCCCCTCCTTGGCCTAGGCTAATAGTTCTCAACGAGGGCAATTTTTGCCCCACCGATGACATCGGGAAATGTCTGGAGACATTTTGGTTTGTCACCAGTGGGGTGGTGGTGCCACTTGCATTGACTGGGCAGAGCCCAGGGATGCTGCTTAACCTCCTACAAGGCATAGGACAGCCCCCACAGCAGAGTGATCCAGCACCAACGGCAATATGCCAAGGCTGGGAACCCACTCCCTGAGGCTGAAGGCATTGATGGTTCTCCCCAGAAGCCAAGCTCATCTTCTCAGATGTCCTGTTTGCTAGGTGAAGGGCTCCCTTGCAGGGGGACCCACTGAGGCTGGTGGTGCCTAAGGCCTTGGTCCCAGGCTCTGATGGGCACAGATTTCCCAGGATCTGTCCCCAGACACCTGCTCTTAGGGTAGACTCAAGTCCATAGCCCACCACCATCAGCCATGGTGGCCTCAGGTTACAGCTTCTCAACTATCCTAGTTGCCAGGACCTGTCAACAGGCTCTAGTGGGGTCTTACACAGCCTGGTGGGAAGCCCATTCCCCTATGAGCCTGGTCCCACAGAATTGGACAAGAGGGTCTATCCTCCCAGAGACCCTTCTTGCCAAGATAGAGACTGTCCTGGGCAGTGGGCTCCAGTGAAAGTGAGTTTGGAGTCTCATCTATTGATCACTGCCAGTCTCTCTCCAGAGCACAGATCCAATCTTATAAGAGGCCCTGATTCCTAGGAAGTAACTGTGGAGGCCCAGTGAAGCCTATGACCACAGTCAGTGGGACATGATGAGAAACTTCCTGTTTGAAGAAGTTCAAACTTCTTTAAATACCCCCACTGATGAGTAAAAAATGGTGCCGCCATGGTGGGAATAAATCTGGCAGTTCTTCAAATGGCAACTCTAAACATAGAGTCGCTGTGTGATCCAGCAGTTCTACTCCTGGGTACATACTCAAGAGAAATGAAGACATACATTTACACAAAAACAGGTACATGCATGTTCATAGCAGCAATACTCATAATAATCAAAAAGTGGAAACCACCCAACTGATCCATCCACAAAAGAACAGAAATGACAGTGGGGTCCAGCCATACAGTGGAGTATCATTTGGCAACAGAACGGAAATGAAGCACTGACACACACTACAACATGGGTGGACCTGAAAGACATTATACTGTGAGAAAAGCCAGTCACAGAGGACCAACACGTTGTATTTTTAGGAAATGTCCAAAACAGACAAATCTACACAGAGAGAAAATAAATTAGAGATTCCCTGGGCTTGGTTATGGGGGAGTTGGGGCAACTAGGGGGCAATGGCTTAAGAAGGTGGTATTTCTTTATGCGGTAATGAAAATATTCTAAAATTGATAGTGATGATGGTTGCACAATATTGTGGATGCACTAAAAGCCACTGAATTATACATTTTAAATGGGTGAGTTGTATGGTATGTGAATTATAGCTCAGTAAAGCTGTTTTAAAGAAAGCTGGGAAAACACAAACAAACAAACAAAAGGACCCCATGAGCAGGTGAGACTCCCTTACAACAGGGCCTGATGAGGTCTAGAGAGACTTTCTCTATCCCCTGAGGCTCTGCTCACCTGTGCTCTCAGTGTGGCAGGTCACAGAGGCAGGCGGGGCCCTCATTGTGGACCAGATGGTAGTGACGGTGGCTGCGTAGGCCTGAGCCGGCTGGAGACCCGACACGGACACGCCCGTCTCACAGGAGGATCTGTCCTGGGAGACCTGCTGCCCACCCACCTGCAACTCAAAGGCCTCATAGCCTCCTGTGGGGCAGGACCAGGTCAGGATGACCCCGTAGCCCCCATGGGTGCTGATGCAGGAGGTGATGGTGACAGGGTCTGGGTCTGGGTAGAGGGGACAAGAGGAGTCAGTAGGTGCCATCCAAGGTGGTGTTCCATCCCTCCCCAACTTCACTACCAGTGACGCCAATTCCACGACAACAAGCCCATCCTTTCTTTCCCTAAACCAAAATACTTCTTCATGCCTCATTTTCTGTCTTTCCCAATAGGTCTCTTCACCCATGAGCTCTCTGACTCTGTATCATTGTAAATTATGAAATCACAGGCTGATGGGATTTTTAATCCACTCACTTCTCGTTGCCCCCAGGTCAGACCTAAGCCCCCCACCAGGTAAAAGGGGGCCCATCTCACCTGTGGATGCATGGAGGCTCTGTGTGGAACTGCCTACATCGTTCCTCTCTGACCACACACTGAAGTTGTACAGAGTCCCAGGTACCAGGGCCTCCACCACATACCAAGTCTCATTGGTCTTGCCTGTCTGGTAGGCTGGCCGCCTTTGGGGATCTCGCTCCCTCTGGGGATGTTCCCCACCAGCCCACTGGACCAAGTACATGTAGAAGTCAGCATGGGGGTCTGCAGGGGCCTCCCACTGCAGGGTGATTGAGATGTTGGTCTGAGTCTTCTTCTGCAGATCTGTGACCTCACTGGGAGCTGAGAATTGAAAAAGACACTCAAGAGGCTGAATCCTCAAGGATTCTCATACCCCAAACTGCTCACCTCCCCTTCACAGCAAGCTGAGGTGCCTCAGTCATCAGATGAGTCTACTTCCTAAGGAGTGTGGACCACAGAAAGGAGGCGGGGCCAGGATTACTCTGGCCCACTCTGTTCTGAGTCTGCAACACTGTGTCTCACCCACCACCTATCTCCATGGTCAGCCTAAGGCAGAGTCATTTCTCACTTCTAGATACACCAAGTTTCTAGAGGAAGCTGTTGACTTCAGTCTCCTTCGCCCAAATGACCAAAGACTAAAGGGTTCCAGATTCGGTCCATTCATAGTGAACCTAATCCCTGGGGGAATTCTGGTGCCTCTCGTGCTTGGGACCCTCCGTGTGTAGGTGAGAGGCGGGGCTCGGAGGCTTCAGCTCACTCCTCGACAACCTGTGGACGGTAGTCTAGCTGGTGACTTTGTTGGTTCCAGAGAGGTGGCACTGGACAGTCAGGGGCTCTCTTTATTCCCAAAAACAGACCCCAAAATTGGAAAGACTTGGTTGCTGAGGACAGACACCTCCTACGAAGCAGGCCTACAAGCCAAAGGTCTGATGAGGCTGGACAGGGTCCCCGAGCACAGCTCATCTCCCAGGAAGCTCCCAACACCCTCCTATCACTGTCTTCCCCCGTCCCAATAGTACTGGGTCCAGAACTAGACTGAGTCTCACCAGTGGCCCCAGTGAGGCTCCCTTTGTCACTGATGGCCCCGTTCCTCTCCGCTCGGACGCTGAAGGTGTACATGCTCCCAGCTTCCAGCTCCTTCAGCGTGATATTATTGTCTGTGGTGTTATGGGTCCTAAAGACAAAACTGCCCTCCTCTATCCATGAGACCCGGTAGGTGTAGGGAGGGTGACCTGGGCCGAGGGGAGCTTTCCAGCTCAAGGTGATGGAGCTGTTGGTCCGGTCCTGTATCCCGAGACTTGTCACTGCATTGGGGACTGGAGAAAGAAACAGGTAGTCAGGATTTCTATGTCCCCCATCCACTAGTAATCAGAACACAGTGATGTGCCCAGTTCCTGTACAGCCCAGCTTGTTAAGAAACACTTCCTAGCAGTGGGACCTGGGCTACTGCAGCCCTACGCTCAGTGGCAGACTTCTCGACAGGCCAGTCCCCAGGTATGGCCACGTCTCTGCTATGGACTCTAGGGGGGTGGGTCTGGCTCAAGGTCGAAGAGATGATGGGCAGAGCCCAGGGCCTGTAGGAGGTGCCATATTTGCCAGTTTTCAGCCTCTTACCAAACAGAATGAATATCGGTGCCTCTCACCTGTGGAGATGCTGAGGTTCTGGCTGGAGCCAGGTATATCATTCTTTTTTGCCCACACAGAGAATTTGTACAAGGTCCCAGGTTCAAGTCCTTCCATGGTGACACTGGTGTTTGTTGAGCTTTGGGTGTCAGTTTTGTCACTGTCACCCATCCACTGGACCCAGTAGGTGTAGGTCAGAAGATCAGGGCCATTGGGCACCTCCCAGCTCAGGGTGATGGAGCTGTTGGTCTGAGCCTCCACACTCAGGTTCCTGACGGGGTTGGGGGCTGAAAAATTAGGAAGAAGGAACTGGTGTCAGCAGGAGAGCAGATCAGACAGGACCCTCAGTGGTCATTTATAACCCTCAAAGTTCCCAGTCCTGCCTCAACTACCAGTCCCAGGAGATGCAGGGTGAGTGGTCTAGACCAGTGCTTCTCAAACTGTAGTGTGCACACAGAGCACCGGGATCTTGTTAAGATGTAGGTCCTGACCCAGTGGGTCTGGACAAGACCAAGATAGCATTTCCAGTCTGTCCTCGGGGCATGCTGGGGATGCCCCCGGGGGCCACACTTGGGGGAGTAAAGATCTAGGCCAGCGCTTTCCAGTAGAATTTCTGTGATGGTGGAAATATTCTTTCAGGGTCCCATATGGCAGGCACTAGCCCAGTGAGAGAATGAGGGGGACTGGGAGCCCCTCAGTAGGGCTCATGAGCACATGAAATGAGGAACTGAATTTGCAATTTTAGTGAATTTAAATTTAAATAGCCACACGTGACTAGAGGCTACCATATCAGACAGTGGAGGTCTAGAGCAGGAGCAATGTCCACGTCAGGGTGATGGAGCTGATGTCACAGCTTCCAGCCTCAAGACTGTGTCATAGCTGGAACGAGGTGAAGAGTCAGAGGTCAGAGTGTCCATATTCCACAGTACCTATTGCCCCCAGAGCTGAGGTGACCTGCTTTGCCCCTACACAGCCCTGGTTGCTCAGGAAGATACTCCCCACTATTATGGTCTAGAAAGCTGAGGTGCCCTGCTTTGCCCCTACACAGCCCTGGTTGCTCAGGAAGATACTCCCCAGTATTATGTCTAGAAAGCTCCCCAGCCACTAACTCAGAGGCAGGCGGGCCTGTGGATAATCCTTGGGATGTGGCCAGTGTCTCCCGCAGACTCACTGAAGGTCTGGCCCAATGAGGGCTAAGGACAAGTGGGCCCCCATTTGCTAACACCTTCTCCTGTGGGATCTTAACCATCTCCTACCACCCCACCCCGCTATGCAAAGCAAAGGGAACAAAACAGGGTGCTTCTGACCTGTGAAACCCTCGAGGGTCATCCTGGAGCCAGGTACACCGTCCTTCTCTGCCCACACAGAAAATTCATAAGAGGACGCCGATTGAAGTCCTTCCACTGCGTAACTGGTAATTGTCGTGTTTCGGGTCTCATTTTTGTTACCATCTCCAGGCCACTGGACCTGGTAGATATAGTTCTGAGGGCTTGGGCCATCGGGGACCGTCCAGTGCAGAGTGATGGAGCTGTTGGTCCACGTCTCCACACTCAGGTTTCCGACAGCGTTGGGGGCTGAAAAATCAGGACAGGAGGGGAAGTGAGCTGTGGTTTCTGGTTCCCACATTTCCAGGCCTTCCTTCACCACTGGACTCAGCAGGCATGGGGCGGGTAGCTAGATCCGCGAGTCCAATATGGCAGCTACTGAGCCCTGGAAACGTGACTTGTTCCGAGATGTGCTGTGAGTGTAAAATCCACACTGAGTTTTGAAGAATGATATGAAATTGAGCATGTATTAAGTTGGTGCAAACATAATTATGGTTTAAAAGGTTAAAAATAATTGCAAAAACCTCAATTACTTTTGCACCAGCCTAACAGAACATCTCATTGGTCTTCTTTTATATCAATTACATGTCAAAATGACAACACTTTGGATCTATTGGGCTAAACAAAATCTCTCTTTAAAATGAATTTAACCTGTTTCTTTTCTTTTTTTACTTATTTTAGTGTGGCCCATTGAAAATTTGAATTTATACGTGTGGCTTCCATAATATTTCTGTTGGTCTACACAACCTGCCATATTCTTGTGTGTGTTCTCAAGCACTGCCAGCCACCTCCCTTTAGAAAGCAAACAAACAACAAAAAATTAAACAGTGGCTGCCTCCCTCACCTGTGGTGGCTTTCAGGGTCTCCTGGGAACTGTTCACTCCACCTTCCTCTACCCACACGGAAAACTCATACGAAGACCCAGGGTCAAGTCTGTCCGCTGTGAAACTGATGTCTGTCGTGTTTCGGGTCTCATTTTTGTCACCCTGTCCAGTCCACTGGACCCAGTAGGTAGAGTTCTGCGGGTTCAGGCCCTCAGGGGCCTCCCAGCTCAGGGTGATGGAGCTGGTGGTCTGGGCCTCCACACTCAGGTTCCTGATGGGGTTGGGGGCTGAGAATTGGGAAGGAAGGTCCGATCTGAGCAGAAAGCAGATCACTATCCCCAGCTCTTATCACGTGTCCAGAAAGACCACTCCCATCAGCATCTGCCATGGATCACCGTGCCCTCCATGGAGACACCCCCCCCCCCAGAAGCTCACAGGAGTTGAGGTGCAACCCCTTTGTGTGGGCGGTGAACTTAGCAGGGGTCACTCACCAGCTGCCCTGGCCCCTGTCCAGCTGCACAGGCCCTGGGGAGAGCCCAGAGGGCAAGAATCAGACTAAGCCCTACTTCCCCAGACCCAGGGGAGACCGTTGGGCTGGGCAGTTGGCCAGTACCCTCCTGTCCTCTGCCCCCACCTGAGTCACAGCTGCCTAAAGGAGAGGAGAGACAATGTGCAATGTCTCCTCCCCCACGCTGAGCTCTGACAAAGGTCACTCCAACTTTGGGCAGTCTTTTCTGGGTGTGTGTGTGTATGTTGGGGGGCAGGGGCGGGGCTCCAGGGACGCAGGAGCTGGTGTTGGCTCCACTGATAAGGCTGAGAGATAAACTTAATGGTTTCACTTCCTGAAAAGTATGGCCTTGGAAGACTAGGAACAGAAAAATAATCAACAAACGGAACAGGGAAGAGACCAAGGCTGGGGACCAGAGGCCAAACACACAGGTCTGAAGGAGGAGGGGCCAGGGTCTGGATTCCCGGGTCTGAGGGAGGAAGACCTGGGGGCCAGGACTCCCGGGTGTGAGAGAGGAGGGGCCGGGGGCCTGGACTCCAGGGTCTGAGGGAGGAGGACCTGGAGGCCAGAACTGCTGGGTCTTTGTAAACCAGAGTTTACTCTTACCCCAGACACTGCAATATCTAAAAGCCTGGGTGTAAGACTCCCTGACAATCTCTTCCAACCCAGACACCTGCTTCCTTCTTCCTGGAATCATCAGCCCTTACTCCCTCAGGACCTGAGTTCAGGGACTCCTGTTTCCCCATCTCTCAGACCCAGCAGTGGCCCTCCTGCCGCCCCTCCCTGAGAGCCCACTCCACCAGGCTGGAAGCACTCACCAGCAGCACCAGGCTCCCCCAGGTCCTGAGGCCCCCACCAGGACCAGCCATGTCTGCAGACACCGCAAGGGATTCAGGTGTGCCAACCCTGGACCTTCCACCTGCTGGACTTTAAATGGAAGCATTTCCCCTTTCCCAGCCCAAAGGTGAGGTCACAGGTCATGTTGGGAAGGGAGGAGGAGGAAGTGGAGGCTCCAGTGTGAGAGCTCCCAGCCCTGCCCCGCCCTTGGTCGGGTCTCTCGGTCTTCCTGCTCCACCTGGCCATGGGGTCTTCCATCCAGCCCCTGCCTCCCCTCCTGTGTCCCAAGATAAAAGCTGGGATAAGGCACTGTGTTCCCCGTTGGTGTGTGAATGCACTACACAGGTCGCAGACAGTCTCAGCTTTACTCCAACTACACAGAAGTTCTTAAGGTTTTTTTGGTAGGTGCTCCGGGCTGTTTCAAACACCACAGTCTTTTCACGTGCTGTTCCCTCCATCTGGCCAGTTCTTTCTTGCCTATGGCTCTGTTTACTTCTGGTTGACCCCAGATACAGTTGACCACTCCCTCCTGTGTGAGCTTACCTAAGCAAATCTCTTTCTATAATACTCATAACATTGCATGTGGTTATGTCTGTGTGTCCTTTCTTTTGAGGGTAGAAAGAAGTTTATTCCTCTCAGCAACCAAAGGGCCAACTTGACACCTGGGCACTGATGACATATCACGGATAAAGTGTGTCAAGTTCATTCATTCCCATTTGGGATTAGATCTCCCTGGATCTTGTGCTGGTGACCCAGCTCAGGCTCCCACCTCACTGCTCACTCCTCCAGCTGACTCAGCCTTGGTTTTCTTCTTCCCAGCCATGATGTGGGGAGCCAGGATGTGATGACCCAGAAAGTAATGGGAGCCTGCCTTGCCATGTTGTAGGAGGACTCAGGTGTCCTACAGTCAGTCTTGGCTCCCTTGTCTCACTCACTGAGGCAAGAAATGAAGCAGGTGTTGGGGGAGGTTGGAGAAGGGAGATTCCTGGGGGCATCAGGATCCCCACTCAGTTCCCAAAGCTGCCACCATACCCAAAGGTCCTTGGCAAAGCCATAGTTGCTTTTCTTTATCTTTTACCTGATGTCATCAGCAATATACTCAGCCAGGATACCCTTTGAAGACCTGGAGGAGATGGGCAGATTTCACTGGGCAGGAGGAAGGAAATAAGAATTTCTTCTCCTGTCCTCCCAGAGAGGAACCTGCCTGCCCCACCAGCCAGCCCCAGCCTGCCCTGAGGAGCAAAAGTGGACTTCTCTAATTCCTATCATGTTTAAGGGTTCTTTTGACTACGTCTTCACTAGGGGAGGGGCAACCAGAATCCAAAGCATCTGCATTTAGCTATCACCCCAATTCTGCCATTCACCCCCCCAGCCTCAGACAACCACAATTCTACTTCTGTCTCTTATCTATTCTGGATATTTCATATAAATGGAATCCCATACTAATGGTCTTTTGGAACTGGAATCTTTCACTGACTGTAATGTTTTCAAAGTTCATGCACTTTGTAGCATGTAACAGGACTTTATTCCTTTTTTATGGGCCAAATAACATGCCACGGGCCCATGTTTTTAAGGGCTGACAGGTTTGATTGTTTGCCTGCAGAAATGGATCCTAGTGAAGCCAAGGACTGCGAAAGAGCCCCCCAAGTTGGAGGAGAGGAAAGGAGCAGAGTCATCCTCATGGACCTCAGAAGGAGCCAACCTTGCTGACGCCTTGATCTTTCTGTCTCCAGAAGTGGCCTGTATGTTAAAAACAAAAACAAAAACAAAAAAACATGGTCATCAGACAGATACCATGTTTCCCCGAAAAGAAGACCTAGCCAGACAATCAGCTCTAATGTGTCTTTTGGAGCAAAAATTAATATAAGACCCGGTCTTATCATACTATAACATTAGACCAGGTCTTATATTAATTTTTGCTCCAAAGGACGCATTAGAGCTGATTGTCCGGCTGGGTCTTATTTTTGGGGAAACACAGTAGAAGCTGAAGTGTGGCTCCTTAGCACTTTTTGCTGGGGTGGGAAGTTGTTCTGGGGGGCTCTTTAGGAGGGGAAGAGAGAAGGTACTTTATTACAGCCCACTTAGTCTGTCGTGAGCCTCTCACTCTTCATGGCAGATAGGGCAATGGGGACCCGGGCAGCGTAGTAGGTAGCCATGACCACCAGGAGGGCGTGGGGCAGGGGTTGAATGAAGGCATCCTAGGCCAACACCAAATCTGAGATTGTGAAGACCCCATTCAGAACACCTGCCCCTGATCAGGCCCTGCCACAGCATTCATGCCTCATCCTGCCCGAAGCCTTCTTCTGTGGTGAGTAGGGATCTTGGCCTGAAGGTGGGGCAGGGACTAACAAACAGGTGGGCTCTGGGGTGTGTGTGTGGGGGGGTGTCTCTCAAAGCACAGAAGAATCTCCTCTCTTCTGTAAGAGTCCCCTGAAGCACATCGTGGATGTAAAAATCTCCTCTCTTGCTATAAGATTCCCTTAAAACACATCACAGATGTAGAAGTCAAGCATGGTTTGGAGAGCAGCTCTGACTGCTTTATGCCCTCAGATGCAGACCCTGAGGCCCAGAGAGGGGCAGTGGGCTGCCAAGGTCACAGCCAGGATGAGAGACACCCCTGGGTTTTCTTCCTAGTATTCTATTCCCACCCCATTGCTACCTGCCCTTTCCTCCAAGATTCCCTCCTCTTTGAGTCTCTTCACCTCCTCATCCCTCTCCTCTCCTGGTATTTTATGTGACTGTAGTGGGTTGAATTGCGTCCCCTAAAGAAAGGTGTCCAAGTCCTAAACCCTAGTCCCTATGTTTGTTACTTAAAAACAGGGTCCTAGGTGATGTAATTAAAGATCTCAAGATGAGAACATCCTGGATTTAGGGTGGGCCCTGAATCCAATGACTGATGTTCTTAGAAGACACATAGAGGGAGAACGCTATGTGGGAACAGAGGCAGAGATCATAGGGACACCAGGGATGGTTGGAGCCCCCTGAAGCAGGAAGAGGCAAGACGGGCCCTCCCCTAGAGCCTTGGAGGAGTGCAGCCCTGCTGACATTTTGACTTTGGACTTCTGGCCTCCAGCACTGTGAGAAACTAATGTTATAAACCACCCAGTATGTGGTCATTTGTGACAGCAGCCCTAGGAAACTAACACATGGACCAAAGCCTCCTCCTGGCCTCAGATCTGTAAAAACCTCTGTGATGGACATGAATCCTGCCGCCATCGAAGGTCCCTGGGTATTGTCCATGTCCCATAAGCCCTGGGTCCCAGGCCTGGTCACAGTGAGCATCCTGTGTGTATGCTTAATACTGCATGACACACATAAAGATGTCGCACTAAGTGTTCTTACCACGAGAACTTTGTTTTGTAATCCCCCCCCCCCTTTCTTCCACCTCCCACCATCCCTCCGGTTCAAGCCGTTGTTTCTCAGTCTAGTTGTAGGACACAGCTCCCAGGCCCATGCTGGTATTATGAGCCCTGCGCTTCCCCAGCTGAGGCTGTTGGTTGCCAGTCATCGGTCGGCCGCTCACAGCAGCTCACAGCAGCTCTTGCCGGCTGCTGGTCACTCATGCTGGCCACCGGCCACCGGCCACTCATGGTGGCATACGCTAGCCCACAGCAGCCCACGGCAGCTCACTGCCAGCCACTCACGCTGGCCACTGGTCACTCATGGCGGCACACAGTAGCCCACAGCAGCTCACTGCTGGCCACTGACGCTGGCCACCTGCCACTCATGGCAGCACACAGTAGCCCACGGCAGCTCGCGGCAGCTCACAACCACCTCTGGCTGCTCACAGCAGCCCAGCTCCATGGAGCGCTGTTGTTCACAATCTTAGCTGTAGAGGGCGCAGCTCACTGGCCCACGTGGGAATCGAACTGGCGGCCTTCAGCGTTAGGAGCGCAGCACTCCGACCGCCTGAACCACCGGGCCAGCCCTCAAGGATTTTAAAGTCAGTGCACAGCACTGTGAGTGTACTTCATGTCACTGAATCGTACACCTCAAATGATAAATTTTGTTGGAGGTAAGAAAGGAATAAAAAAACTTTTGTTCTTATTGTGATCGCCCCTCTCCCTAACACCCCTTCCCAAATAAAGGAGATGTCATTTCAATGTCAGCTTTACTCAGGTAACAAAGATAGATTAGGGCCAGAAGGATGGGGGTAGGCAGCGTGGGAAGCCACCTGGGGTCACGGGAGCAGGCAGAGGCCTGGTTGAAGGGCCTGGAACCTGGAATCAGAATGGAGAAAGGGTGTTTGGTGTGGTTTTGATTCTGCAAACGGTCCCCACACATCTCCAAATGGACCAGCGCCTGCAGATGGGAGTCTGGGAGCCTGGCTCCCGGACCCGAGGGCATTTCCCTCACTGGGCCCTTCTGGGAGGTCAAGGTCCTTGCAGGACAAGAGGGGGCAGATGTCTGCATGCCTGGACCCCTAGTCAGTTGGTCTTGAGCCTGGGGCTCTGGAAGGCCGACAGGGAGATGAGGAACTGGGCAGCGTAGTAGGTCGCCATGACCACCAGGCGGGCGTGGGGCAGGGGCTGGATGAAGGTGTTGCAGGCCAGCACGGTATCCGAGATGGTGAAGAGCTGCGCTCCCCAGCGGGCACTCCCACCCCTGGCCAGGCCACGCCATAGCATGGTGGCGAGGGCCAGGGTATAGGCTGTCAGGAGCAGGACCATGTCGGGGGAGAGGTGCAGCAGCAGGAGGCAGTAGAACGGGAGGGAGGCCAGGACAACAGGCAGCAGGAGGCCCAGCTGCAGGGGCCTGAGGCCAAAGGCCCAGATGTAGAGCAGCTGAGCCTTGGTGAAGGCAGCCACGCCTGGAGGACACAGGTTCAGGGCACCCAGTGAGGACTTCGCTGCATTGCCTCCCCACCCCGAGCCTAAGGGACAGGACTGCCCCCGAGCACCAGCACCTACCCAGGCTGTGCCACCCCGCTTCCTTGGTGGCCTTGCCTCCCCTGCCCTTGGGCCACGTGGTGGGATCTGTCCTTAGGCTGCTCAGAACTGTCCACTGACACCCCTCCCCCACCACTGCTTCCCACTTGCTCCATCACCGGACACACGCACACACCGGGCACACGCCCACCCCAAGGACTCTGTTTGCTTGCCCTTCTGCCTGGACCATCCTTCCTGCACCCCCTCCAAGATGTCCCTGTCTCAGCAAGGCCATCCTCAACCAGTCTACTCAAGGCCGTGACACCCAGACCTCTGCTGTTTCCTCCATGCCTGCCACACACCTTCTAAGATAAGGCTGCCCAGCCCCTCAGTGGACCGAGCTCCATGAGGACAGGGGTCTGGATGGGTGTTGGTCATTGCTATACCCCAGTGCCTTTGAACGCCACCTGGTTATGGCAGGTGCTATCGGGTAGCCGCCCCTGCACCCCAGACCCCTCAGTGTGGAAGTCCCAAAGAGACAACATGGCCCTGCTCCTCCTGCCTACCGTAGGGGAAGGCCTCGGGCCAGATGAGAAAGACGTCCCCACAGGCTGAGAACAGCAGGGCCACCTGCAGGAGAGAGCTGTAGTACCCGCCAGAGCAGGCCCGCAGGAACCCCGCCAGGCACAGCACAGGCAGGCACTTGACCAGGGCACCAACGCAGGACGGTGGGTCCTCGGGGATCCAGAGGAGGAAGTAGATGGCACAGGTGAGGAAGAAGGGGCTCAGGCACCTGCCCAGGTGTGGCTGCTTCGGGAACAAAGGGCTGCTGAACCACTGGAGCTCAACCCAGCCCCCTGCGATGAGGCTTGGGAACCCACCTGACCTCAGGGTCCCAGCCAGCCCCCGGCCCTTGGAGGTCAGGCCCCACCTGGCCAAAACTCAAGTCTTGGGGCTTCCATCCCACCCCCACCCAGGGATCCCAGGACTTCCAGTCCCACAGAACCCAGCCTACTGGGAGGCCAGCCCCCCCCCCCCCGATTCCTCCAGGCTGCTTGAGTCCCCAGGAACCCAGGCCCAGCCCCCCTCCCACACTCAGGGGCTCTCACTTGGACTGCGAAGTGAGGATTTCGGGGTAGCCCCCCTTTCCGGGCGTCCATATCGGCCTGTGACCCCCCAGAGTGGTCTGTACGGGCACCAGTGGCTTTGGAAGTGGAGGGGACTGCGTGTGGTTACACGTTAACCCGGTAGTGTCCTGTGGACTCTGGGACTGATATCGGTTCAGGGAGATGCTCCCCCCACCCGGCGATGGCCCTGCCTGGCACTTGCTGATAAGGTGGCCCATCAGGTTGCAGGGGTCACTCCTCCGGCCCCCCGGGACCTAGTTTCCTCCCCCTCTGCCTGGGAGGCTGTGGGTACAAATGCCTGTCCTATAGTCCTGTGCCAAGCCACTCAATGCCCTCCTCTCCATGTGGGGTGGGGGGCATCGTCTCCAGTCTCTGCTGGTGGGGGGGCCACCCTGCCAGAGCAAGAGGCAGGCTACCCTCTACCCCTCACCACTCTGGGACCCCGAGAAGGCCACCCAGGGTCCTACCTGTACTTGGGCCTCTGGATGGTTGCTTCCCGGTGGGAACCCAAACCACCCTGCAGCACCCCATGCCGTGGCCTTCATAAGCCCTTCCTGCTCAAACGCCACAGTTGTCTGAGGCCATCACCAGCCTGCAGCACAGCTTTGGGTGTCACCAAAACAGTCTTCCCACACAGGTCTGGCAAGTGCGCTTGGTCTAGTCGTTCACTTCCCCTTTGGAAGGCACAGACCTACTGGGCACCTATTGGCTTAACTCGCTCGCTTCCTTGGCTGCCCCCAACCACCCACTGCTCCACCAGAAAGGTGGCGGCTCAGGGGACGTAGCTTCCGCAAGGTCACCTCCGCGGCCGGCCAGGGTAGGTGAGGGGTGAGCAGTGGACATGTGGGGTTGGGGAGACTAAGGGGACCCTCGGAAACGGCTCCTAGATAAGGCTGGGCAATGCCCAGCTCCTCCAAGGAAAGCCCTTCCTGGTCTAAGCAGCAGTCCCGCCCCCAGGAGTGTGTGGAGTTTTAAGAGCCCAGTTCCACATTCTGAAGGTCAAAGCCCAGAGGCGGAGGGAGGTGCGGGGACAGCTCAGGCCCCCCCCCGCCCCCCACATGTCCCAGAGCTCAAGGTCTGAACGGCAGGACTCTTAAACTGTCTGATTTATTCATAGTTGCAATATGAAATAGAAGCTCGGCACGGACACACAACACGCACGCCAGCCTGGGGACAGGGGGCTGGGACAAGGGCACTTGGCAGCTGGGCTGGACCCCAGACCCTTGAGCACAGGAGGGGGACCCCAGCCGGACCCCTGCCAGGCCCCCACGCTGGGGTCCATGGAGGCGCAAGGGTCTCATGAGTGTATCAGGGCCTCATGGGAAAGTCACTAGGGAGGCCCCCTTGGACTGGGACCCCCAGGTCCCAGACAGCCACCAGGCCAGGCAGAGGGTCCTTTAACTCCCAGCCTGGGGGAAAATGCAGGGTCCAGGGTGAGGGGCTGGGCAAAGGCACGGCCCCCACTCGGGCCCTCCCCTCCCAGGTGGACCTGAGCTGAAAGGCCGAGTGTGGGTGTGGGCGTTTGCACGGGGTGAGGGGGATGGGGAGGAAGGAGCATGGTGGGAGGAGAGGGTAGACTGTATCTTGGTAACCCCAATGAAGCCCCAGCTGGGCCAGGGTGATGGTCCAACCTCCCACCCTGCCTGCCCTGGGGTGTGGCTTCCTTCTGGCTCTCTTCCCACCCACTCTCTCCTCCCTCAATATATATATAATATATAATATAGGTCTCTCCCTCTCTCTCTCTCTCTCTCTCTCTCTCTCTCTCTCTCTCTCTCTCTCTCTCTCTACTGGACTCTATATCTTTATTCTAGGAGACAAAACTCCGTCATTTCTTTTCTCAGTGCAAATGGGGGGGGGGGACCTGTCTCCCTGGCACCAGCCTCCTGGGAGTCCAGAGGAGAGAACGTGGGGGGTGGGGACGGGGTGATGGGACAACGGGCCATTGTGGGATCTGTCCTGCCCCTGCCCGGGCAGGGTCCACATGCAGGACGAAGATTTGGCTGCCACCACTGGGACCAGGCAGTTACCTAGGAACCGAGAGGGACACCCGAGTGAGAAGCTCGCCGGCCTACCCACCGCCCCTACCCCCAACCCCCTGGCCCCTGCCACTCACTGGGAGCCTGGGGACACTGGCCCTCCCGGGGCAGAGGTGTTGGGCATTGGAGGCAGCTGGAGGGCCTGGGCACTATCAGGAGAGAGGAACATGAGAGGTCAGTGCCTCCTCCCAAACCACCCCCCACTAGCTATAGGGCCTCTCCATGCTCACCTCTGGTTTTGGGGGAGCCGCAAGGGCTCTGGGCTCTTCTTCCCCTCCACGGTCGGCGGGGGCTGGTAGGCCCCAGGGGCTGGGACAGAGGTAGTAGGGTCTCTGGTTGCACTGAGGGGGGAGGTCAGTTGGGTTACCATCAGCTGTTTGCTGAGCATGGAAGGAAGGCACAGCCCAGGGCCTCACATCAAAAGACCCTGGGAGCTGTCCCAGGCAGGAGCTCAAGGTTGGCTGCGATGGGCTCCACACACTTCTGGCCTTCCTGGAAGCCTCTTTCCTGCCCCGGGGGCTGGGCTGGGGGCCCTGAGCTCCAGGATCCTGTATGGCTCCCATGTGGGCACAGGCACAGCCCTGGGGCAGGGACGACCCAAGGGCCAGACTCTATTCACCTCCCAACGCGGCCCCCCAGAAGCTGCTCCCCAGCCAGTCACCTGTCCAAGGACTTGGGGGCAGAGCTTGTCCCTCTGAGGGTGGCCTGGAGGTCCCCGAAGCTGACCAAGGCCCGACAGGGGGCTGTGCGGAGGAAAGAGGCCCAGAGACGTGAGACTTGGCAAGTCCTCCAAACTGGAGGTGTGTGCAAGGCCAGGGGACAGCAGGGGGAGGGCCGCAGGCGGGGGGGCAGTAGGCAGGAGGGCATGCTGGACGGACAGTGGGCAGGGGCTCACCCGAGGGCTCTGCTACTTTGCCGCCATCTGTGGCTTCCTGAGGTGCTGAGGTGGGTATGGGGTCCTGAGACCTGGGCGAGGAGAGAAACAGCCCAAGTGGGCAGCTGGGGTTAGCGCTGGAGCCTAAGGGAACCAGAACCGGGCTCCGCCTCCCGGTCCTGCCTCCTAGCCTCACCTGAGCTGCAGGGCGTTGGGGGCTGCAGGGTCGGCCCCGCTGGGGGCAGGGAGGTCCTGGGGCATGCAGAGGGGCCCCTGTGAAACAGGGGGCCCAGAGCACAGCTCTTTGTCCCCAGAGTCTTGGGGGCCAGCCAGGGCATTTGTAGGCACTGGGTCAAAGGTAGCTGTCCAGCTGGGGCCTGGTGTGGGGGCAAGAGTGAGCACAGCAGGCAGACACCCGCAAGCCCCCGACCACACCCTGCCTGCGTGTTCACCCACCCGGAGGCTGTGGGCCCGGGCTGGGGTAAGAGGAGGGCCCGGCCCCTCCACGAGCCACCCGGCTGTCTTCCTCGTCGTCTTCCTCGTCGTCCTCCTCCTCCTCTTCCTCCTCCTCCTCACTGTCTGTGCTGCCTCCACTCCTGCCCCCAGAAAGCAGCCATCAGCTGCTAAGCTGGGGCAGGGACAGAGTGGGAAGACACCCTGTCCCCACCTCCCGACCCTCCCAGAGCAGACCCCAGGGAGCAGTCTGTGAAGGAATCAACAGATGATAAAAACAGATCGGGGGGACACACACAGCAGGGAAACCCAGGGATGAACGGGTGAGGGCCTCCCTAGGCCCAGGGTGTGCCAAGATGCCCAGAGAGCATCCCACGACGGGCAGGCCAATGGGAAGCACGAGGGTCAGTGGAGAGTGCCACCGCCGGCATTACGGGTAGAAAGGCCCCGCCTCATCTCTCTCACAGGCCCTCCCGGCGCCTGAACCGCCCTCTCAGGGGGGCTGACTTGATGCTCTTCCCCCAACTACAAACTCGGGAGGACTTTTGTCACCACTGTATCCTCAGCTTAGAGCAGCACTGGCATGTGCAGCTGCTCCCAAAGCACTGCTGAGTGTTGACTAACACGTGACTCGAGACTATGGACAAAGTCCTACTGGCCTGCATGTCCCCCGATGGGGATGGTTGAGCAAATGCTGAACGCACCCTCCATTTGCCATGGGAGCAAATGGTGGAAAGGAGTACATCTTTTCTCACTGAAAATAAACTAAGACATTTGGCAAACAGGAGACAGAGGAGAGCTTCCCAATCCCGTGCACCACACCCACAACTAACACCACACTCGGTGGTGGAAACCGAACATTCACTGTTGGGACACTGGTGAAAGTAAAAAAGACCTAAAGACATGGAAACACATCCCATGTTCATGGATTAGGAGATGGAATATCATTAAATGGTACACTCCCAACCTGACCTACAGGTTCAAGGCCATCCCTCTCACAATCCCAGCCAGGTTCCTTATTGAAACTGACAAGCTGATCCTAAAATTCAGACGGAATCTCAAGGGAGCCCAGGGAGTCAACACAATCTTGAACAACGTGGCAGGACTCATACTTCCCAACTTCCAAACTTACTATAACACAACGGTGATCAAGACCAAGTAGTTCCGGCACAGACCGAGGAAACCCTCCACACACAGTCAATCGACTGCTGACAAGGGTGCCAAGACCATTCAGTGGGGGAAGGACAATCCTTCCCACAAGTGATGCTGGGACAGCGGCATTCCCACACGCAAAAGAATGAAGCTGGACCCCACTTCACACCACGTACAAAAAATTAGCTTGGAATGGATCAAACTTTAGATGTAAGAGCTAACACGATCAATTCTCAGAAGAAAACACAGGTGGATCACTGCCTTGGATTCCTCAATGACACACATTAAGTGCAATGAACTTGGTTAGTTCCATGATGGCACACCCACAGATGGCAGGTGAACATACCCACACCTACCAGAAGGATGAACCTCAAAGCAGAAGGGACAAAACTGATCTATATAGGACAAGATGTCAGCACAGCGTCACCCTGGGGAGGGTGGACAGTGGCCGGCAAGGGGGTACAGGGATGGTTCCACTGCCTCATCTGGCAAACGGAGGTCCATGGGGCCATACAGTCAGGATCCGTATACTCGCCTGCATACTTGTTACACATCGATTAAGAAGTTAAAACACTCTAATTCTCAAATCAGCAGCCAAGGGAACAAAGGACCAGAGTTGGGGACCCTGAGTTGTTCATGCTGGCAAAGCTATATGGCATGAACCCGTTCAGCCAGTGATTCTGGGGCCAGCCACTATTGAAGAAAAATAACGTTTGTACAAAGAGCTGGTCACGACTTACTGACATTTAGCCTGAGAGGGACTGACAATTATCATTTCTCCTTTTCCTGAAATTAGGGGGAAAGAGAGGCTGATGGGACCATCATACCACTTTGGGAACACCTGCACGAAAGCTAACACTGGGAGAGCAGAGTCAAGGGTGGAGGGACGGTACTGATTACAGATGCACCTGCATCAAGCCATACCTGAAGGAGGTGCCAAGTTTTCTGGCCATACACAAGCCGTTACCCATTCCTTTTGTAGTTTAACTCACCTGAATTGGGTTTCTATCACTCAAAATTAAAAGTGCCTAAACCAATACTCACATCGCATTCCCCGTCTGTTTCTCATTCACTTGAGCTGGTGAAAACTGTTTCATTGGGGGCCCTGCAGCCCCGCTGTGCTAGGGAGCCTAGAAATGGAGTCAGGAGGGGACTTACCGCAGGCATGGGGGCTGGCCCAGGCGGGTCCCCCTGGCAAGCTGGCCGCTCTGCCAGGCACCATCCTCCCCGTCGGACTCCCCAGAACCCTGGCCCTCTTCCTCCTCCTCTTCTTCCTCCTCGTCATCAAACTGCTGGATCCGGTCCTTGTAACATATCTCGAGCAGGTTGGCATTGGGCTGCAGGGTGCAGGGGTAGGAGGGAGGGTGGGTAGGGCTGCACTGCCTGTGCCCCCTTCCCCCACCAGAGGACAGGGCAGCACTCACGTTCTCATCGTCAGCGTTGAGGGAGAAGGTGATATTGGCTGTCTTGTCGAAAGGCGCGCTAGGAGAGAAAGCACAAGAGCAGTGAGGTGAGGCACGTGGGGCACCCACTGGCTAAAACTTATCTGTACCCTGAGTCAACACTCGCAGCACAGTCGTCATTTGTGCAGTTTGTAGAGCGGTGAAGACACACATGTTCCCAGCTGAGGTCCCACACTCCGCCCTCCTGTCTCAGCCCCTGCACAGGGATATCCAAGGGGACTGTGTGCAGCAGGAACCCACAGCCCCGCTGGCCCCATGGGTTGCAGTGGGTGTGAATCCCAACTCTGGCACCAGCTAGTGGGGTGACCCCAGGCAGGTCACTTAACACTTTTGAACCTTGTTTTCTCTGTTGTGAGATAAAGGAAACAGACTCTACCTGGACTACTTGTTTGCAGGATTTGAGATTACAATCTGGGTGAGAGATTCACACACAGGTATGAACTTCCCTTAGAAGTGGTGGTTCAGCATTAGCAGCCACAGCGAGAAACAAGAATGGAATGTAGGACCAGCCTGGGCCTCATTTTCCTAAGGACCCAGCTAACTGAGCCCCATCTGCAATCTGTCACTGTCGTCAACAAGGCTGCGTTAAACATTCTCCTATATCCTTCTTTGCTCAATTCTCTGTGCTTTCAAAAAGCCTCATAGAAGTTCAATTCCTGGAGTAAGGACTAAATCCACACATTTTAAATACTGACACAAACTGCTGCAAAGAATTTGTCGATTATGCTCCCACCAGCAGACTAAGCAACTTTTCAACAGCCTACTACTTGTTTTGTTTGCATCCTTTCCCCATTTCCTCTCCTGGGCTGTTGGTCTTCCTCCTGTTCCGTGGTGAAAATGCTGACTATCCCCAGGGCTCATGTTCTGCCCCACGTGTTAGGGAGACTTCCTAGGCTCTCTGGGAAGTCATCTTTTCAATTCAGGAAATATTTTACCACCAAGGTCAAGGGACAAATACAAGTCAACAGATCCTGAGTGCTGACTGAGTGCCGGTTTTCCCGCGCTTCCTTTCCACTGCCTCCAATAAGGCAGGTATTCCTGTCTCCTCTCAAACACACAGAAACAGAGCACACACACAGCACAGCTGGTTGGGTGGGCCGCTGACTCAGGCAGAGCAGCACCTTCAGCCCTGATTATAAATATATTAACCCATTTTCCAATCTAGAATGCTTCACGTTTTTTGTTTTTGTTTTACATTTTACATTTAAAGTTTGAAATTTGTCTTGACAGAGTAACAGTTCTGTCCAAAATTGCAGCTGTTCATCCCAACGCTATTCACTGAGCAGTCCATCACCCCACTAGGATGGGGCCGGGGCCCCCCTTGGGCTGCGTCTTCCCCAGGTGTCTCGGGCCTCTGAGACAGACCGGGCACTATGCAGGCAGACCAGCAAACACAATCTCACATCTACATCCAAAGAACCTCTGTCCAGCCATGGGCACGACAGGCCACAGCTGACCCTCACTGTACTGCAAAGGGTTGCTGACCAGCATATGCTCCGTCTCCCTAGCTGTAAAGGGGCTCCCAAGCCCTGAGCAAAGGCTGGTCGTGGGCATGTAATGGGTAATACCGAAATGGGCCCAGCACGCTGCCACAAGTTGTCCTTTTCATCAGGTATCCCCCCAAAACTCAGTCACAGCTGCAGCCCTTCCTGCCTATCCCTGGGTCCAACCCTGGGCACCCCATCTGGCCCCTTCTCCATCTGCTTCCCCACGGCCCATCTCAGGGCATCACAGGCTCATTCTTCAAAAGTAATCTCTTCTGCTCAGTGGACATGAGGCACAACTCGCTGTTCCCAGGCACTTCCTGAAAGCAGGCTCCCTAAGCCCCAAGATACACACGGGGAGACCCAAGCCTGGTGGTGTAAGAACCAGGCTCAGAATGGAGGCCCCTGAGCAGCTGGGTGGTGCCCCCCACGGTCATGGCAGCCGCTCCACTCCTGTCCCTGGCCGTGTCCCCTGCACTGACTCAAGTTGTCTGCCCTTCCCTTCGCTGTCTGCCTGGTGCTGTCACAAGGTTGCTTGCACAACTTATAAAACGTTAGTAAACTTGAATTTTCTTCTCTGACTATAAAAGCAACAGATGCCTATGGCAGAAAGTTCAGAAAATAAAGAAAAAAGTTCATGACTAAACCACCAGAAGTGACGATGCTAAAATGTGGCTGCACAACAAATACAAATAAGCAAAACTGGTCGCTGAAAAAAAACACCTCATGTCACCCCAGGCCTCTGGAGGGGAGAGGGGTGGCTCCGGCCCCTAGGGCTGTCCTGCCTCTGCAAGGGCCCATCTCACACACTCCCCATGACCCAGGACCCCCATCTACCTGGGGGCTGGTGAGCCCCCAGGGAGGAAGGAGAGGGGCCCAAGGTCTGCAGCCCTCCTCCAGGCTGAGCCCGAGCGGGTACTGGGCAGGAGGTGAGGACACCAGGGAGGACACGGGAAGGACGGCAGGTGGCCTCACACAGAGGGGCACACTCACTTCACGCTTTCTTCCTGCTCCCCAAACTCCTCATCGTTAAAGCCGAAGTGGTCAATGAAGGCTGAGGTCATGCGCTGCATCTGGAAGTCCATGAAGGCCTGGGAGGTGGAGCAAGGCGCTGCGGTCAGGGTTGGGGGGTCAGGGTGGGGGGGCAGGCAGGGCAGGATCCTGCTGCCCCACAGCCCCACCTGCTGCAGCACGGCCTCCTCGGGGAAGTTGAACTCCTTGAGCCTGTCGTCCTCGTCATCACTGGAGGAGTGCAGGTGGTGGGTGTTCACCTGGTGGGCGGGCGGTGGGGAATCAGGGCCTGTTAGAGCCCCCAACAAGGCCCGGGGCAAGGACCGGGCTGTGGGGACGGGAAGGCTGCAACTGGAGCGAAAAGAGATGGAGCAGCAGAGGCGGGCACAGCGGGGGCCTCACCAGGTCCACCATGTTCTTCTTGTTGGTCTCGGCCAGGGCTCCCGACACGAAGGCCTCCCACTGCTCCTGCTGCTCCCCTGGAAGCTCTGCTCAATGGGGGAACGAGGACATGAGGCGACCCAAAGCCTCCAGCACGCCCACCACCCAAGCGAGTCCCCGTCTCACCCTTCAGCAGCTGTCCCAGCTGCTCGGCATTGGGCCCCTTCTCTGTGTTCTGCACCAAGGCATTGGCCACTCTGGTCAGGTGACCCATGTAGCCTTTCCGAGGGCCCCCTGCAGACCTGGAAGAGAGCAGAGGCTGCAGCTGCACACAAGTGGCCTCACCCCCCCCCCACCCTCCCCACAGCAGAAAAGCCAGGGGACACTCACTGTACACGGTCATTCTCTTCCCAGGATGTCAGGATGCGCTCCACCAGGCGACACTGCTGCAACAGCTACGGGAAGCATGACAGCCACATGGGGATGGGGCCACATGGGGATGGGGACCAGCTAAGGGTGTCACCCGTCCCAGCCAGCCAGGCCTCAGACTCCAGACAAGGGAGGGACAGAGGCGGCTCCACCACCTTGGCTAGGCACCTGAGCCTCTGCTCTTCCCACAAATACATAGCGCATCCTTGTTCCCTGCTCCCCAGAAAGGTCCTTGGCCTGTGTAGCTCCCGCTCTATCCGGACAACAAACCCCAAAGGCACCCTGCCTGCCTCCCACTCCTAGTCTGACATCCCCTCTGAACAGTTCCTCCCTGAGGCCCCAGCTATACCCAGGGAGGTGCTCCCACCCACTGTGGTGGCTGGCACGCCAGGACAGTTCTTCCCTCTGTCCCCCAGGACACATGCTACCTCCTGAAGTCACCATTTCCACTCACCTCCCCACACACCACCCTCTATTTCTCCCAGACATGACCTAAGAGCAAGGCTGAACCTCCAGCCCCCAGGATGTGGTCACCCACCAAGTACTGGCTGCAGGACAGGCGAGGGACATAGCTGGGGCAGAACCCACCCCAGGGGGTACCCGGGAGCCCCCGCTCACATGTTTCACGACGGGGTTCGGGGCAGGGGTCTCGAGGCTGCTATCGGAAGGGGGCCCGGCGCTCAGCATGGCGCTGACACACACCTCCACTTGGGTGTGGAGGAAGTTGTTGAACACATAGTGGAAGAAGAGATCCTGGGGAGGGGACACAGGCTGGTGCCAAGAGGCCCTGCCCCTGACCCCACCCCACCCTGGCCAGTAGCCACGCCCCATCCCTGAGCCCACCCCACACTGCCCAGTAGCCCTGCCAAGCGCACCAGCATGGTGTTGGGCACGTCGAGTGCCAGAAGCTCCTGGGTCAGGGCCACGTCATTGGTGCTCAAGGCGCTGGCCAACAGCTTGACCACATGCAGCCGCGTGTTGCCCAGTGGTGGGGCCAGGGTGCCCCACGTTGTGCACAGTGGCTCCAGCTGCAGGCACAGGGGAGGCATGGTTCCCAGCTCAGTGCTGCTGGGGACCAAGGAGTGAACCTCCCTGCCACCTGTTCTCTGGCCCACATGGCCCACCTGGGGCGGCTCGAGTAGGAGCTGGTGGAAGCGGCCAAGCCGAGGACGCAAGGCGTGCAGGGTGCCCATGCTGGACACGGTGCTGTCCACGGTCGCCTGGGTCAGCAGCTCCAGCTGCCCGTCTACACTGCTGAAGAAGTTGTTCACGGTCATGGACTCGGACCTGCAGCGGGGGTGGGATTAAGGGCTGAGTGAGCTGCCTGGCTCATGTGCATGTGCGTGCGCATAGAACAGATCTGCAAGGGAGTGAGAAGCTGCTCCCAGCCAGGAGGCAAGGGTGAGGACTGAGAGAGGAGGCAGCTCGGTGGGGGTGGGTCCCTGGGGACCCTGGGGCAGAGGTCCCGCTGTGCGGTGGGCAGTACCCCACCCAAGGGGCCCGATTCCAACAGCCAGCTTGAAGCTACGGGTGGTTGACTTGGTCTCAGTTTCCTTGGCTGCCAGACAGAAATGGAAGGACTCCTCTCCAGGTCTGGAATGACCACCTTGAAGGGTGGTCATGTCCCCTGAACAGCACAGACCACCCAGGGAGGTCACCCCCTCACCGTGGCCTCCTTGGCTCCAGAAGAGTCAGCAGCACCTGGATCCCGCTGACGAGGACAGATGGGCTCAGCTCCCCTTCCAGCATGTTGCTCAGCAGCTGCTCGATCGTCTCCTGCCTGGGACGCAGGAGGGTTAGGGTGAAGGTCCTGGGCCCCAGAGCTCCAGAACAGCTTCCCTCCCGGGACTGGCATGCCCCCCGCAAACCCACTTCTCCAGGGTGGCCAGCAGCTGATCGGGCTCCGGGCTGTCCTGGACTTGGATCATCTGGTCCCGGCTCAGGCGGATGATGTCACACAGGGACTGGGACGCATTGGAATGTTGCTGGGGAGGTGGACAGAGAGCTGAGGACCCCAGCCAGGCCCTCCAAGGCATGGTATCGGTACCCCCCCACACCATGAGCTGACCACTTGACCCCAGCCTTTAGGGACAGGTGAAGAGGGTAGCACAGGCAGAGACACAAGTGCCAAGGGAGGGAGCCTGAGGCACTAAACACTGGGAGGGGAAAAAAGGGAAACCAAGGAAGGTTTCTTTGGGAATAGGAGACATCACACAGAAACACTGCACCATTCACAAGAGCCACCGTTTACATTCACAACTGGTGAACAGATAAGCAATCCTGGTCTGTCCACAAGTGGAACGTTCCTCAGCCTTAGAAAGGGACAAAACACCAACATTCTACAACATGGATACACACAACACAGTGCTAAGGCAAAGAGGCCAGTCACAGAAGACCACTCACTGTGCAATTCCCTGTATACGAAAAGCCCAGAAGAGGCAAACCCAGGGACAGAAAGCAGACTGGTGGCTGTCATGGACTGGGGGACCAGCAGGGGAGAGGGAGTGACAGCTAATGGGCCCAGGGTTTCCTTTTGGAGGGATGAAAAATATTCTAAAATAAATGTGGTGACGGTTGCACAACTCTGTAAATATACTAAAAGCCACTGAAACCCCATAAATGGGTAGGCTGCATAGTACATAAACTCATTTTCAATAAAGCTGTCACCAAACAGAAAACGCGAGAGAAGCATGAACAGAGTGCTGAGTCCAACGCAACAGGCAGCTGCCAGGGCTCCCCACGCAGACCCCAGACCCATCCAGTCGTGGGCTGCACCTCAGAGCCCATCAGAGGTGTCCCGCCACCTGGCTCACAGTGGGTGCCCTCGTCCCGCTGCCACAAAGGTCTGGATGGTCATCACCCTCCCGGGACATGGGCTGGCTGGGTGCTGGGTGCTGACTACCTGCGCCTGTGAGCCGGAGGACAGCCAAGGCCCCACAAGCTGCCGGTGAGGACGCAGGACCTCCAGGTGGATTCTCTGAAGGACAAGCAGGGCTTGTCCAGGCACAAGAGATGGAAGGAGCAACAGGCCACAGAGCCAGTGCCAGAGGGATAGAGGGTGAGGGGCCCTGGGAAGGACAGCAGCGAGAGCGCCAGGGCAGAGCCTGTGTCAGGGGACTCTCACCAGACCCCTGATTCCTCAAGGGAGAATGGGCTAACTTCCTGGCTCAATGGAAACTTCCTGTGTGTAAAACCCCTTTTCTGTTCTTCTGTGTCCCCTCTGAGCCCTGAGGGTGAGTGACTGGGAGGGAGTGCGCTCGCTTCCTGGTGCTCCCTTTTCTCATCAATTCGGCTGAGGGGAGGAGGCCCTCATGGCTGGGAGCAGCAGGTGGATGGGGGGGGCCTCACATTGTCATCTTTCGATGGGTGGATCTGCTCGATGAGCCGCTGGACAATCTTCTCCTCATTGAGCCACTGGGAGGGAGAAAGAAGGCGGGGCTACGCTCACTGACCCCGCCCCGGCCCCGGCCCCACCCCCCACCCAGGCGTGCTGCTGCTTACGTTGACCACCTCCTGCCTCAGTTGGGGCCGCTCCACGCATGTGAGGAGGCGCAGCAGCAAGTCCATGATGGCTGAGGTGCCGATGTGCTGCAGCAGCAGGTCCACGAAGTCGTCCTTCTTCCGCAGGAAGGACACGAGCTGGGGGCACAGGCGTGTCAGGTAGAGGCCCTGGGCCACAGCCGCCCACCCGCACGATGGCCCCAGGAGCGCCGCCGCACCTGGTCTGTCTTGCGGTTGATGAGTACCCCCATGACCTTGCTGAAGAAGCTGGCCAGCAGCGGGTTGAGGCAGCCGTCGCTCTGCAGGAAGCCATACAGCCGGTTCAGCAGCGACTCATCAGCACCCAGGGCGTCGTTGATCTGGGGCACATCTGAAGTCAGGATCTCGCAGGCCACGCTGGGGTACCTGGGCAGGGTGGAGTGGGGGCTGTCAGTTCCAGAAAGCCAGGCAGATGCGGGGGAGGGCCAGCAGAGCCGCCCTCATCTCCCTGTACCCACCCCCATCAGAACTTCCCCCAAAGCAACATCCACCCTCCTGAGCCTGGACCCCCACCACCAAGCCTGTCCCTCTACCTCCAGGACATCCACCTGCCCGTCCCCGGGGCCCTGCCCCAGCCCAAACCACAGTCACAGCCCCCTTCTCAGCCTGTCCCAGGCCCAGCCCGGCCTCACCCCTCACCGCCTCCTGCACACACGCATGCCCAGCCCAGCAGGCCTCCCAGGGTCCCAAGTGTCCGACCACAACCTGCTCCAGGTGCCCTGTGAACTAACTGTAGGGGCCCTGTGTGCCTCATCCCTGGGTCCTTGGGCAGGGACACCAGGGGCCAGGAAGGCACAGGTGTCAAAATGGAGGGTCCCTCACTCAGTGTCTCTGCTGCTATGAGACAGAGCCCTGTTCTGGACATGCTCAAGGGAGGGGAGGCAGTGGGGGAGGGAGACAGACAGACGTGGGGACAGGTATCTAACATATAGGTGGACATCAGGAGGCACGGAGTACTCCCTGCTGATCCTGCCAGGTATGCCAGGTCCCGCACCAACCTCACCAAACCCCCACTTTACAAAGGACAAACGGGCAGCCCTCACCCACGCTCCATCTACACAGGAGGGCGGGGCAGAGGGTGGCACCAGGGAACCGGGAAAGAGGACGGACAGGAAGAAAGCCCATGTGCAGTATAGACAATGCAGGGCCCGAGAAGGGCAGCGGAGCCCAGGGCAGATGAAAGCCCCCAGCTATGGAAACAATTCCAATTGCACCCCCAACAGAGCCCTGCCAGCCTCACCCCCAGCACACCCCAGGGCCCTAAGCACCCGAGTGATGGGGGTTGGATGGGGGGGTGGGAGAGAAGGATAGGAGAGGATGGTGACCACCTATGGCCTGTGCCAACTCTGCCCACAGCTGTGCCTTGTGTTCCTGGCACACTAGGAACCGTGTGGGCACAGGTAGGCCTCTTGCCGCTCATTCTCCAAAAAGGGAAACTTACAAGAGAATTACAGGCAAAAAGACTCTGTCTGGAATTAGGGAACTTGCTTTAGATCACACCAGGGCCTGCAGGCCGTCCCATGGTGTCATCCTGGCTGTGACACTGTGCTGCTATATTTTGCAAAATGTCACCAGTGGAGGAAACCAGGCAGTGCACAGGGAACTCTGTGTTCTCTCTCACAACTGCATGTGATTCTACAGTCATCTCAACAAAAATCCAACTGAATAAAACACCATGAAAAAGAAGTTGGGGGTGGGGTGGGGCCCAGATGCTGCCCCTTCGGGCCCAGTGCAGCCCCCATGGTGCTTGTCCTACTCGTCCCTCCACTGGATGTTGTCTGCAAAACCCCATTAAGAAAAACGTTTTTAAAAAGCTGTATCAGGAGCTATTTGTAGCACAGGCTATGAGGTCTGCACCCAGTGGCCTGGCTTCTCCCTGCCTCGGTTTCCTCATCCCCACAAGGGAATCAGTGACATCAACAGGGTGCCAGAACGGGGTGGGGCTCACTTGTAGCGCAGCCGCTCCTCGCCGCTGGCTGGCGGCTCCTGGGTGACCCAAGCCACCATGGCCAGCAGGTGCGGTGGCTGCAGCAGGAAGTCCAGCAGCTTGCGGTTGACGACCTTGCACTCCTGCAACACGTCCTCCTCATCCAGCAGCTCGGGCAGGCTCAGGTCCTCCCGCTCCAGCAGCGCATCCAGGTGCGAGCTTGTGTGCAAGTCAAACTTCCAAAACATGGCGCCCTGTGGGCAGGGGCTGTCACACACCGGCCCTACCCAGCAAGCACCAGACCCTGCTGTCTCCCTCAGCTGCCTCTGATGCAGACCCGAGGTCCAGGGGATCACTTTACACCTGAGGCCAGCTGTCCTGCCCATCCCTTGTTCCCCAGGTCCAGAAAAGGCCCCTGGGTGTGGACCAAGAACAGGGCCTTTGAAGGAGAGACCCGATCCTGTACACTGAGCGACCACAAACCCCTGTACACAAAGGCCTGTCCCCACATCTGGGCAGGGACACCCTGGGACAGGGCTGGGGCCATGTTCACCCGGGAACCTCTGCCATGAAACTCGCTTCAATCTGTATTAGCCAAACAAATGCAAGTGCCCCAGGGTGGCCAGCACACAGCTGCCATCCGGCCCAGAAAATTACCACGTGGTGCAGGGTGTAGGGTGGTGGCAGGCAGAGGGAAGTCTGTGCTGTTGCCTGGATCACACTCTCTCTCTCACACACACACACCATCCCCACCCATGGCCCAGGACAGAGAAGAGGGAAATAGGGGTGGCTCCCAGAACAGCCACCGAACAGGGCCCAAAAGAACCAGGCAGATGGGTAAGCAGCTCAGTGGGGTGGACGGGCCAGCTCCCACCACCTGAAGGGTGGCATCCTGGCTCCAAGGCTGACACTCAAGCCCCTGTATGCCTGACTGTGGCCCGGCCCCCAGCATTGGTGCTGACCTGGCTCAGAGGCATCTTGTGTGGAGCGCCCACTGGGTGCCAGGCAGGTCTGAGCCCCTATGCACAGACTCAGTTGCCCCTGAGGAGCCTGCAGGGACCCCAGTCCAGACCACCAGCTACAGACCTGCCCTGTGTTTGTGCCAGGCTCCCAGGCCTTTGGTCCCCATGCTGAGTCCACCATGCACTGGGCGCTATGCCCACACCCCCTCCAAGGGGCTGTCGTCATTCCATCACACAGTGGGCAAACCACACCCAGGGCAACTGAGGGATCCACTGCACTGCACAGGCACTGACCAGAGTGCACACTTGTCACCTGCCTCGTGAAGACCACCTGGGGCACAGGCCACTGCAGACAGACCGAGAGGCTACGATGCCACTCCTGGGTACCTCCCAGATCGGCAGACACCAGTCTCTCTCCTACAACACTCTCAGTCTTCTCTGTCCCACGCCACTGCGGCCATGGAGAGCACCCCAGCCACAGACGGAGCAGCAACCCAGGGAGAATGATGCTGATTCAGAAAGTGGCTGGGGCTGGGGCTAAGGAACCTGCAGGTGCAGGTGACAGGCCTCTGAGCCTGTCCCATCGCCGCACCACCACACCCAGTTCTCCTTTCCAGCCTCCACAGGCGCCTCATTCACCTCAGCTGTCCTCCCCACCCAGGATCACCTCCTGCCCATGACCAGGAACAAGGAGCTCTAAATCCACAACAATCCTGAGGGCACTCGTGTCGCTTCCTAAGCCCTGCCCAAGCACACCTGCAGGCGAAATGGAGGAACAGCCCTGTGCTCAGGGACAGCCGGGGGGGACAGCCCTATCCTACCACACGCAGGGACTCACCCCAGCCACCCCGCCGCCCCCCAACTTAGGCCATTTTTCTGAGACAAATTTGAGCACCTCATGTTTGTTCATTCCAGGCCAAAACCCAGTGATGACCTCTCCAAGTCTCCGCTTTCAAGGTCCCAAGGGCGCTCGCCCACCTCCAGTTCCGGGACATGTGTACCAACCCACCCAGCATGTACACTGTCACAGTAACGACACACGTGCAGTACACACGCCCTGACTGGATGACGGAACTGCACAGAAGTTCCTCGCCAGGCTGCCGTGAGCACCCAGGGACAGAACATAGCACAGAACCTGGCACTCGAAACATGCTCAGCAATGTTAGCTGAAAGACACCTCGCCTGCAAACAAACCACCTTTCACCAGGCACTGCCCGAGGCGGGAGGCTGCCAGAGCTGTCCGGGGAAAGGGAGTGGTGCCCATCCCGCCTCCAGCCATATTCAGAGGCTCCCTAAACCACAACCCCAAGGTGGGGCGGGCTGCACTAGGGGTGGAGTGAACTACAGCTCCCAAAGGAAACCAACCAGCAGCCCCCTCTGCAAGAGCACGGCCACCCTTCACATGCAGGCAACCCCTACTTGTGCCCAGAGCCTAGACCTCCTTGAGGGACCCTTCCACACATCCTACCCCATATGATGACAAGTCTGCAACAGGGCCCATGCCACAGGTGAGAAAAGGAAGGCTCAGCAGAGGTGATACACCAGCCCCAAGGCGCTGATGGCCCAGGGACGGACTTCCTGAACTGGGTGGACCTGGGACCAGAGTCATCGCAAGGGGCAGCCACCGCCTGGGGCCACAAAAGGCAGGGACCTGGAAGTGGTAAGATCACCACGTGTTTCTACATCGGAGACTTTCTCATGGCAAAAAGGAGTAGTACTAGAGAAGCCAAAAGGCCACCCAAGTGGAGTGAGTAAAGCAGTCACCAAGGATCACAGGCCATATGACTCCATCCACATCAAATGTCCAGTAAGAAAAAACTACAGGGACAGAAAGTACATTAGTGATTTTCAGGAGCTGGGAGAGATGGGAAAGGAGAATATGGGTTTTCCTTTTGGGAAAGGATGTTCTTAAAGAGCCACCCAAAACTTCTAAAGTCAATTATACACAACTTTATTTATTATACTTCAGCTGAAAATATCCATTGTCGTGAAGAGCGCACAGCTCTGTGACTACTAGAAACTACTGAATCACGCACTGTAACTAGGTGAATCGTGCAGTGTGTGAATTACATCTCAACAAAAACTGTTACCAAAACAAAACCAGAGCTATCTGAGTGCCATGCCGGGGCCAGGCCCAGGCCTCGCTCCAAGTCCCCATCACCACTCACCCCAAGCTGACAAGGCGCCAGCTGCCCACCGAGCTGAAGCACATGAAAGGTCCGCCCTGGGGAGCCTTCCCAGGTGGCCCCTCTGAAAATCAGGAGGCTGCAAGGCCCAGATGCAATCGAGTGGTGGTCGGTACCTTACACATATCACTTGTCAAGCTCTACACAGAACGAAGATGCAGATATAGAACTAGAAAAAAAGAACACACTAAAAAGAGGAAAAGAGAAAACAACATTCCTGGCCACAAACTCAATTCACTGTAGCTCCAAGTCCTGTGGGTCAACCTCACATTCTCACTTAATGCAAGTTGCGGAAACCCTGGGGATAGGACAGGTGGTTTCCTTCTCACTCTAACGGCATGAACCTAGGCTAGGCAGCTGGCACCCCAGACCCGTTTCCAGTCTGTGAAATGGGGGCACAGCCCACCAGGAAGGCCCATGCTGTGAGGAAAGCTGGGTCAGGCAGGTGACAGGCATGTGCTCAGCAGGTTTTGGTCCCTTCCTGTCTGTCCCTGAAACCATGCCGAAGCCCGGATACTTCTAGTAGGAGGGAAGGAGACCGCCATACACTGGGTGACGGTGCTAAAAACAGAACAGTAAGACAGAAAGACTCTGCCCGTTTGCCTGAGTGATTCAAATATGCTGGTGGGCACTACATACCCCGCCACCCCCACCCTTCGCAACTTTTAGCAAACTTCAAGAAAACGGAAGTGACTACCACTGGTTTTTAGAAACTGGTTGAAAACCAAGACTAGCTGCAAACGGAAGAAGGGGAAACTGTAAATGAGAAAGGAAGCCATTAAAAACAAACAGCACCTGTCCATCCGCCAGCTCTGCACCATGGCCTTGCGCTCTCGCTTTGCTGTGCTCTTAGGCCTCCCCGCCTGGGCTCAGACAGGGCCTGCCTGCAGCTCCCACAGAGCAGTCCCCACTGTCACTGCTGCTGCCACCACCCGTCCAAACAGCTCCGCCTGCCGGGGAGTCCTGGGATGATCCTTTATCTGCCACCCCTTCCTGTTTGCCTTGGCCCCAAAGTGCCCGGAAGTGGAGGTCAAGGGCGCAGAGGCCTCTGGGAGGGCCTCCAAGGTGGCCACCTGAGCTGCTCTGAGGCTCAGCAGAGTATCCAGCGTTGGGAGAAACCATCTGGAGCCTGGTGACTGCTGCCACCCTCAACCATCACACACCACCAACCGTTCTAATGTGACACAGGCAAGGTGAATCCCAGGATGGGAGAGAACCCCCGGCTCTCAGCCATGGCAGGGGCATTTCGGAGGATGGCGAGACCACCTCCCTCCAACCCACTGTTAGCTCTCAGCTAAATCTGGAAAGGGGGTAAGGGACTTCAGATTCCAAGGACAGGAAGATGGGGACAGGAGTGTGTGAGTATGTGTGTGTATGTGTGTCCACAAAACCCAATAAGGTAGGCGGTGGAAGAAGGGGTCATTGAGGCCACACAGGAGGACAGGCTGGGACCTTTCTGTGACTCAGGAAAACTGTGTGGGGGGGTACCCAGTTAGAGTCACCTCAGGTGCCTCTCCCTCTGACCGTAGACCACATTCCCCTAAGGGAGGTGGCCATGCTGGTCCATCCCCAGGGGAATGAAGTAATTTGGAAATAAAAGACTGGGGACACCTGGCCAAGGACTGAGGAGGTGCCCAAAAGCTCACAATCAGGATGGTCTCCTGGATGGGCCATGGGTTCAAAGGAAAAAAGGAAAAGAACAACAAACAGATTTTGAAATGGCCCTTGGTGCAGAGTAAGTGTTACAGGTGATCCAGTCAAAAAGGCCTGGGTTCCAGTCCTACCTGTCCAAACTGAAATCTCTAGAGACCTAACCCCACGAAGCCTGAACTCCTCACCTGTGAGACACCTCATGGTGATGGGAAGACCACATTTCCCATGGGAAGGTCCATAAAACTGACATTCAAAGGGAAAACTGGGGCTCAGCCTCAAAAGGAAGGTGTGTCCTTAGCCCCAGTGCAGAGCCTGCCCACGAGTCCGGGAGCCCAGAAACACCAGGAAGGCTTCTCATTCTCACCAACGCTTCTAGGTCTCTCTCACCTCATCTCTTGCTGCCACCCGCATGGCGCTCAACACTCCCGCCACACCTGACTGCTCCTCTGCGCCCTCACCTCTGCCCTGGCTCGCTGCTCCCTCTGCCTTCCTCCAGCCCTTCGAGCCTGACTAGCTCCTCCTGGGTCCTTCAGGCTTCAGTGCAGACACCACTTCCTCCAGAGAGCCTCCCTGACTGCGTTAGGGGCCTACTCCACACTTCCACAGCTTCCGCGGTCACCGGGTGACAGCATCTGAGGGCTCTGTGACAGCATTTGCCTGTTTAGTCACCTGCCTCTCCCTGCCAGATGGCCACTTCCCAGGACCTAGCATAAGGTCAGGCCCACAGCTAGAGGTACTAGTTGAATGAATGAAAACTGAAGGTCATTTGGCCACAGGTCCTGAAGAAAAGTTGTAGGGGATGGGGGGGAATGAGCATTCTCCTCCAATGGAAACAGTAGATGACCCAACAAAAAGTACCAAAAACAAGTCAAAATACACAACACACAGCCACTCACAGGTAGTAACAGAGCAGACAAGCCAAAATTACATCACACCCAAGCAAGAGACCAGTGTCCCCACCACAGCCCCACTGACACAGTCTGACACACTGTCCCGGGGACCATCTTGTGCACTGTAGGGTGCTGAGCAGTGTCCCTGGTCTCTACTCACCAGGTGCCAGTAGCATCCCCCAAGTTGTGACCAAAAAATGTCTGCAGCCATTATCAAACTTCCCCTAGGGGACACAATCACCCCCAGCTGAATAGGTAACCCCAAACCAAATACTAACCTTAAAAGCTGCTGATTCTGGAGCACTTCCTGTGCCCTGCAGACTGCTCCAGGCTCCTATAAACAGCGCACTGAAGCCCCAGAACCAGCCTGAGAGGAGCCCGATGTCAACGCTACTTTATACCCCACTGGGATTTCCTTATGACTCTGAACACCATACCACAACTGACAACCCATCTTCCTTTAAACCAGGGGTGTTAAAACTGCGGCCCGCAGGCCAACTGCGACCCGCAATCCATTGTTAATTGGCCCGCAACAAATTCCAAAAATATATTTAGTTTACTTAAATAACCAGGTGAGGCAATACGTACTTCACCTCGAGTGAGTCGCCTGGCTGTTTGTGTATTTTACTGCATATGGTCCTTGATGAAAAACGTTGAAAAAAGTTTGGACACCCCTGCTTTAGACAAACACCTTGCCTTTTGGGCTGATGATAATACAGTAACATTTGCATCCTTAGCAGAGCTGTACAGTAGTGTATTAGAGCAATCAAGAAAGACCCACCAAGAAGGTCACCCTCAAGAGCCTAGACAAGCAGCACCCCCAAGGTGTCAGGCCACTCCCTCCCAATACACTGCACTCTGAGCGCACACCTGCTCCTGGGTTCCCACCTTCACATATTTGCACGTGCTGTTCCTTCCACCCAGAAGGCCCTTCTTCCCCCCCCCCCACCATGTCAACTCCTACTCATCCTTCCTAGACAGAAAACGCCACCAGCTGAGCCAGTCTCACCAGTCCCTCCTCAGCCGTGGGGCCTTCCATAGCACCCTGACTTACCTCTATCACACCACCAGTATTGTGACTGACTGGCTCTGCCTTTGTCTCCCAGGGCTGGTCCCTCCCTCCCTCAGTGCCCAGCACCAGGCTCCCTGCCCTGCCCTCAGGAGGCCTCATCTCACAGAATAAGACTCAGTGGTGGCTGTTCCACAGAAGTACCTCCCAAAGCCCAGCTCACAAGAAGCCAGGGACACGGGGCGGGAGAGCCTGGTCAGGGTGAAGGGAAGCCCCACTCCTCCAGTCGTCCTGAGTCCAAGGATGACAGTCAGAGGCCATGGAATCTAGGATGGCAGGTGACAGGGACAGAAGGGTAAGGGGTGTCCAAGGGAACGGTCCGTGAGGAGGAAAAAATGAGGGTGGGTGGAGGGCAGAGGAGTAAGGAGTAAGGAGTAAGGAGACAGGAGGAGGTGGGGGTGTGTAGAGAGGAGACTGGGGAAGGTGGGCTAGGGGAGGGGAGGCCAAGGGAGACACACTAAAAGACGGAAGGAGAGCCCATGGAAGGAGGTGGGGTGGTAGTGGGCGGGCGTACGGGCCTGAAAGGGGAGGAATGGGGTGAGCTGGAGTTATAGAGACTTGGGAGATTGAAGGGAAAGACTAAGAAACGTAAGAGACTGCGGAGACAGAAAGACGGGGGCTGATGGGGAGAAACCCCAGGGAGGAGAGGAAGGGTCCGAAGAAGGGCTGGGGAGACTCGACGGGTTCCGAGACGAGGCTCCGGGGAACCAGGGGCGCCCGGCCTTGGGGAGGGCGCCAGGGCGGCCGCTCACCTGCGTCGGGGGGCGGCGGCTCCTCGCACTCGAGGCTCATCGGGGCGCCCCCCCCGCCCCGCTGCCGGCGGATCCGGCCCTGCTCAGGGGCCCGGTACGTGGGGGCGGGGGGGGCGGTGTGTAACGCTGGCGCAGACGCTGGGGCCGGGGCTCGCGCACGCGTTCTCGGGCCTACGTAGGGGAAGGCCCTCGCGCGCCGAGTTCCAGAGTTCGGGGGTCCGCGCCGGCTGGATGCGGGCGGGGGTCCAAGACTGCCGGTGATGTGGGTGCGAGTCCCGACTCGGGGCTGAAGGAAGTCAGCGGGGTCGCGAGGCCCGCACAGGCTCTCAGCGGGGAAGCCGCCCCAGTCTCCTGCGGCCAGCGCCCCGCTGCAAAGCAAAGGCCGGTCGGGGAAAACGTCCTCCACAGTCCGAACAGGCCGCAGTGCTGAGCGGAGGCCCACAGAAGCCAAGGGCTACTTCCTCCACACAACCCCCTCCCCACGTCGGCTGGGTTTCCCGGTGTTGCAATCGGATTCAAGGCCTCCGAAGCCCGGCTACCGTCCGCCACTATCCCACAATCCCCATAGCGCAGGGACACGCAGGAGACGCCGCCCTCCTGCCGTCGTCTCGGTGCGCGGAGGCCGCGCGCCCGAGCTCGGCAGTGCGCGTGCGCCTGGGGCCGGCCGCTCCCGACCCCGCCCACCCGGAACACCTCCTCTTGCCCCTCCCCCTTCCCCGCCCCCTCCCCCCTCTTCCTCCTCCGGTACGCTTGCGCCGGTTGGTGCCAACGGTCTCCCCAAATAAACCCAGACAACCCAATGGGCAGGCGCCACTGCACACCCGGTAGCATTGCTGTAAGACTCCGGAAGAGTTCTTGCTCCAGAATTTCTCTTCCTACTCGCTTCTGGCGGAATTTATTCGTTATTCTGTCTCCTCTAATCACATTCAGGCTTTGGCTCCAGAGTCGAGCTCCTGGGGAATTCATGCCGGGTTTCTCTCCAATGAGGGCCAGGCGCTTGTGTCCCCGGGGGTTCTTTCCCGACATCATCTCTGTGCCTCAGGCTGACTTCAATCCCACCACCAGACCTTTGCCCAGGCAGTGTCTTTACTACAGACATTTGCTGCTCAAAGAATTCTCTTACAACATCGACTGAAAGGGTTCTCCCACACCGTGTATCAATATTCATTAAGTTTCCATATGTCTCTGGGCCTCAGTTTCCCCAACTTTCATAGTTCCCCTTTGCCCATATTACAGGCCAATAAGGATAAGACAAATAAGTGGATGTAAAGATTTAGCTTTTATTTTTTAACCTTCAGTGTTACCTTTTTCATTTCGGGGACATTTTATTGAATAATGTCTGAGTATATTTTCCTGTTCTAGATGCTTGTTCTCTATTTCAAGGATGCCAATTATGCATTTGTCCTTCACATCTGTTAGCTTCTCTTTAATTGCTTTAATCTTTCTCATTTCCTCCTGCATTCACTGATTACCATGGCTGTAATTTGATTGTTCAGCCATGTCTCTTCTGGTCCTTGCTATTTCCAGTGTATTTGTTGTACATGATTTTTTTTTGGTCCTTGTATCAGGTAGCGACTGTTGTGTGACAGATAACCATAATAACCTCAGAGGCATGTATAATGTTTGCAGCTTGGAGCTGCAGATGTGAAGGTTGGCAAGCCGAGGCCTGTGTTTGCCCAGTGTTGTCTGTGACCAGATGGGCAAGACTGTCAATACTGAGATGAAATAGCAAGACTAAAGCCACTTCCTCTGATTGGCTCTGATAGTAATAAAGGTGGCAATTGATCTCCGATTCTCAGATCCTATAGATACCTTTCAGTTTATCCTGAATTTGGGAAGAGGGGTGAAAGTAATTGGTCCCTACAAAATCCCAAGTACAAGTAAATTCCACACGAGAAAAATTAGTCTGGCATCAAACAGAGCTAAGAAACCAGGATACAGGACGTAGGAGTACAGCTTCGGAATTAACCCAGGTCTGAATACTGCCTGTGTGAACTTGGCCACAAATTAACGATCTTGGGCGCAGCTTCTTGGTCTGAAAAACAATGGTCAGGCCTCTTGGTTGCAAAGGAAGAAACCTTTAGCTAAACTGAAAAGCAACTTACTAAAGGGGGTGAGGCAGTCCCTCTCCCTGCCCCACCATCTCGGAGATGGCTAGAGAGAAGGCTCGGTGCTTTGCACTCCAAGAATGCCAAGCACAGGCTTATCCGGAGCACACAGACTGGCCTCTACCACCTGTGCAGACAGGCCCGCCAGACCTCTCCGTGCACCTGCTCCCTTCTCTATTACTAGCTCCCCAGCAAGCCATGCAGCGGGCTCTGATTGGTGGGGCTGAAGTCACATGATGTACACCTGCACAGGATGCTGGGAAAGAACATGGTTTCCGCCTTAGAGCAGGTGGCGTGGACGTCTAATGTGGGGGATTCCTCAAACCAAGGAGAAATCAGAGGTGATGGGTGGCCGAGAAATATGGATGTTCCCCCACACCCTCTCCAGAGGCTGGGAAAATGAAAGGAGACAATGGCTCCGGATTTTAGAGAGCAGCACTTTTATTATTCCCAGGTTCTGCCCACTGCCGTCCCCTCCAGTGGCTCCCCAGACCCCCTAAGATCGAGCCCCTTCTCACCTTCCCAGGCAACCTCCAGAGGAGCTGACAAAGGCGGCAATGAAGGAGGAGAAACACTTTTATTGTAAGACAATGTGGACACAGAATGGTGGAATGGCGTGCGAGCATGAAATGGGGTCCAAGGAGCTGGTGCCTTTCTCAGCGCCCCTCCTAGAGGCAGAGCAGAGATGGGCTGGCACATCCCGGCCAGGCACCAACAAGGCCCTCTTCTCCCTTGGGAGAGGGCCTCATGGGTATGAGGGAGGCAAGAGGCCTGGGGTTCCCACAGAGGGGGGGCCGGAAGCAACCGTGTTTCACCGATCCATGCTGTCATCCGTTGGGCTGGAGAAACAGGTCTGTAGCAGCTTTTCACAGAACTCCAGCTCCTCCTGGAGGGTACGGGGTGGGGGGTGGGCAAGAGCCAGAGCCCTGAGGGCACAGGCCAGCCCCTGCCTATAGCACGCCCTGCACCCTGTGGTGGTTCCTCTTCCCTCCCGGAAACCTCCCTGCCCCAGAAGCCTCCCACAGTTTTCCGACCTCTACTCAGATCCATGACTCACTGTTTCTATTCTCACCCAAGTCTGGACTACAGGGTCTCCTGGCCTCTGGTCAGACCCCATTGGTCTGTCATCACATCAGCGTCATTGGGCTCCTTCTAACTGCCAGATACAACTGACCCCTACTTATCCCTACTTAAAATCCCTTCCACGAATACAAACCCCAGAAACCAAGAATGAAAGCCTTGATGGGCTGGACCACATAAACAAAAAAGGTATCTGCATGGCAAAAAGATGCCCAAAACAAAAATGAAAGAAAAACAAGTTGGTGGGAAAAATAATTGCAACTCATCACAAAGGCTAACATAGTTAATACTTAAAGACCTTTCAAAAGTCAACTGCAGAACTACCATCCAGTAGCTAAATGAGCAAAACATATGAGTAATTCACAAAGGAAAAAGATGCATAACTTATGGGAGAAATGCAAATGTAAACTGGCTTCACCGATCAGCTTGAAAAAAGGTCAAAAGGCTTGAGGTCATCCTGTCCTGGCCAGGATGTGGGACAGCTGGGCATCCTCGTGGCTGGAGTATGGATCAGTTCAACCTTTATGGAGAGCAACTTGACCACAGCTAACAAAATAGTCCTTAACCCTGCAACTTCACCTTTAACCTACTCTAACCGGGCCTTCCCCTTTCTAGAAATTTGTTCCATAGACATATTCACACATGTAAAGTGACATAAGTAAACAGTTATTCTTTTTTAGCAGTGTTGGTAGTAGCAAAAGAGTGGAAACAACCTGCACATCCATCAAAAAGGGGCCGTGACATGAGAGAGGCTCTCCCTACCAGCTATACAAGGAAAGAGGAAAGAACCTGCACCCAGCACACTCCCGGATATTATGAAATGGAATGAGGCAAGGAGCAGGACAGGGGGCAGGACAGGCTGATGTGACACAAAATGGAGAGAGGAGGAAAAGAATTTGCATGTACGTTTGCTTGTTTGTGCACAGATTAGCTCAGGAAGGCCACACAAACAGAGAGGTAGGTATTGGATTGCTAGGGTAGGTTGTTCTTTATCATTTATTTGTTGTTTACCTATTTAAGTATCTGTTACTCAATATCTATATAATTAAGTATCTAATGAGTTATTTCTTATCACTGATTTGTTCTCTAGCTAATGAGTTTTATTTACCACTATTACTTATCTAATTAAATATCTAATGAGTTATTGATTACATACGTTACTTATCTATTTAATTATTTAATTGGCTGCTATTTATCATTTACTTGTTATTTATCAATCTAATATTTAATTTTAAATATTTGAATATGATGTGAATAATATGGATAATTAAATTAATTCATTAAGTCGGAGTTACGTGTTCTCCCTGCCATCCCAGGTACTAACACAGCACGGGGCACATGGGAGGTAGCAGTAATGTTTGCTGAATGGGTGAGGAGAGAAACACATGAATAACATGTAAAGAAAGCACGGAGAATAGAACACAGAGGCTCTGTGGGCAGGGACCCTACAGCAGGTCCCCTTGGCCAATACCTGCCAGCCCTACCTGGTACTCCTCATGCTGCTGCAGCAGCTGGCAGCGGTGGCGGAGGAGCTCCTCCAGGCCCAGTTCTGGCTCCCGGCATTCCCGCACGCCCTGGGGGAAGTCTGTCACCAGGCTGCGGGCACAGGAAAGCAGTCCTTGGACCTCCCTCTGCATAGCGCTCCCACAGGAGCCTGGGCAAGACAGTTCCCCACACCAGGCCTCAGTTCCCCCATCTGTGACATGGACCTCACGCTGCCCCCACCCTACCCCAGGGACTTGTACAAAACAGGGCACTAAGCACAGTGCCTGGCCTGGAGCCGACTCTGCACAGGGGACCTGCTACCCACTTGTTCGGCTGCTCCATCCTGTTATTTCTGTAGGCATTAATCTGCTTGTATTGTGTGTATATGAGGGTGGTGGAAGCAGTTTAAGAAAGCCTCTCCCTCCCTTCTCCTCCCTGGGCTGCTGTGTCATTCCCTTACAGGTGAGGAAACTGAGGCACAGAGATGGCTAGCAGACCCCCCCACACACACCTCCCACAAAGGGAAGGCCCAGACTCCTGGGTCCCAGGAAAGAAGAGGCTGGTAGGCCAGAGCCCAGTAGTGCCATCTGGGAGGTAGGGGCGCCCACCACAGGCCGCATTCTCCGTGGCCCCAGCACACCTGCACAGGGCTCCAAGCACGTGCTCATGGAAAGGGCTGTGTTCTGTCCGGACGAGGGCCACCAGCTGCTGGACCATCCCCATGGAGCACAGGGTACCTGAAGGAAGGGCCTCAAGGGTCAGAGGGGTAGTCCCTACCCCTCTTCTGTTTACTCACCCTTCCCTTGCCCCACCACCCAACCTCCCTTGGGGACCACTCCAGACCCCCAGCCCAGACGTCCCACCTTTGTGTTCCGGGTGGCCAATCAGCAGGTTCTGCAGCAGGAATGCTGACTTAACCTTGAGCTTTTGTACATGCTGCTGCATGGCCCGCATCAACACAGAGAAGCCATCTAGGCGGAGGAACTGCAGCAGCCCAGCCTCCTGCTCCCGGACCAGGCCTGGGGGAGGGGGGAGAGGGCAAGGTCACAGTCACCATCATCACCATCACCATCACCATCCTCACCACTACCACCACCACCACCACCACCATCATCATCATTGTCATCACCACTATACTATCACCATCACCACCATCACAATAATCACTACAACCATCACCACCATCACAATCACCATCATATCACCATCACCACCATCAATTTGTATGGGGCTGTACTTCACCAGCATTATCTGTTTTCAAATATTTTTAAATTGAGATATAATTAATGTAAGCTATCAGAAGAAAATTCTGCCCCATCCTTCCCTCACCACGCTCTGGCTCTTGGTACCTCTAAAACACCAAGTTCCTCTGTCTGCCCTTTGTGGCCAAGCCACCCCGGGTCTGTCTGTCCATCTGTCTCCCAGATTTGGATGTAACTTTCCAAATGCCACCTTCTCCAAGACTCCTTCCCTCATCCTTGCCAGAACTCCTCCCTCCTTCTCATCATCTCCTCCCATCCAAACCCTCCCTTTTGTTCTCCCGGGGCCACCACAATAAATATATATTTGGTCTCTGCCCCTGGTTCCTGACACCAAATTCCTAAACCCTTTGGAATATTCCAGGTAATAGGAACATCTTTTGTCCTGTTGAGGCCACTCCAGCTGGGCTCCTGGACGGGGGCTGATCACCAGAAGGAACGCGCCATGATTAGAAACTTGGACTTCTCAGCCCCACCCCCCAGCCTCCAGAGAGGGGAGGGGCTGGAAATGGAGTTTATGATCCATCAAGCCTACATGAGGGAGCTTCTATAAAATCCCAAAGGTATGGGGTTCAGAGAGCTTCTGGGTTGGTGAACGCGTCCCTGTGCAGGAGGATGATGCAACCCAACTCCACGGGGAGAGAAGCTCCTGTGCTCAGGACACTTCCAGACTGTGCTCTATGCACCTCTTCATTCGGCTGTTCATCTGTGTCCTTGATCATGTCCTTTGTAATAAACCATTAAACGTTAAGTCAGTATTTTCCGGACTTCTGTGAGCCATTCTAACAAATTATGGAATCCAAGGAGGGGGGATCGTGGCAACCTCCAATTTCTAGCTGGTCACTCAGAAGTATGGGAGGCTCAGACTTGCAATTGGCATCTGAAAAAGGGGAAGTCTCATGGGACTGACCCCTTCACCTGAGGGGTTTGCTCCAACTCCATGTAGTTAGTGTCAGAATAGAATTGCAAAACACCCAGCTACTGTCGAGAGGCTGGAGGATTGTTGTGGAAAATGCCCCACACAACTGGTGTCACAGTGTCGTGAGGCGAGGAAACGGGTTTTCCTCTAACTTTAAACAGGTAAACACAAAGCTGCCATGTGACCCAGCAATCGCACCCCTAGGTATATCTCGCACCCCTAGGTATATCTACCCAAGAGAAATCAAAACAAATGTCCACACTGGGGCCAGCCTGGTGGCTCAGGCGGTTGGAGCACCGTGCTCCTAACTCCGAAGGCTGCCGGTTCGATTCCCATATGGGCCAGTGGGCTCTCAACCACAAGGTTGCCGGTTCAGTTCCTCGAGTCCCGCAAGAGATGGTGAGCTCCACCCCCTGCAACTAAGATTGAACACGGCACCTTGAGCTGAGCTGCCTCCCGGGTGGCTCAGTTGGTTGGAGTGCGGGCTCTCAACCACAAGGTTGCCAGTTAGATTCCTTGACTCCCGCAAGGGATGGTGGGCTGTGCCCCTTGCAAGTAGTAATGGCAACTGGACCTGGAGCTGAGCTGTGCTGCGCCCTCCACAACTAAGACAAAGGACAACAACTTGAAGCAGGACAACAACTTGAAGCTGAGCTGCGCCCTCCACAACTAAGATTGAAAGGACAATAACTTGACTTGGAAAAAAGTCCTGGAAGTACACACTGTTCCCCAATAGAGTTCTGTTCCCCTTCCCCAATAAAATATCTTAAAATAAAAATGTCCACACAAAACCTTGTCCATATATGTTCACAGCAGCATTATTCACAATAGCCAAAGGGTAGAAACAAGCCTGATGTCCAACTGGTGAATGGATAAAATGTGGTCCGTGCATAAATGGAGTATTACTGGGCCACATACAAGAAGGAAGCACAGACACATGCTGTAAACATGGATGACCCTTGAAAACATGATGATGAGTGAAAAGAGCCAGACATAAAGGCCCATGTCTATGATTCCATCGATTTAAATGTCCAGAACAGGCAAATCTACATTGCCAGGAGCTGGGAGGGTGGAGGGATGGGGAAGGACTCCTAATGAGTACAGGGTTTCTTTTGGGGGTGATGAAAGGGTTCTGGTGTTAGGAGGTAGTGATGGTTGCATTAACCTCGTAAATATACTAAAAGTACTAAATCGTACACTTAAAAAGGATGAACTGTATGGCCTATGAATTATAGCTCAATAAAGCTGTTTGAAAAAAAAGGGAAACAGTCAAATGGGGGCCCCTAGCATGGCACACACAGATAGACGGCCCAGCACAGGTCAACATGGCCTTGGTGTGACCTCCACGTGTCCTCACAGGGTGCCCTGGGCTGTCACTTAGGCTCCCTGACTGGCCTCTCCTCTATGTGGTTTCAGTTATCCCTACCTCAGGGGGAGGGTATGAGGACTGAAACAAGTGAACACCACACAGGGCGTGGCACAGGGCAAGCGCTCACACAAGCTGACATCATCCCCATCCCCAACCTGGCACCTGTGGCCCAGGGGGGCAGCATGGTGAGAGCTACTGGTATCTCTAATGGGTGGAGGCTGGGTGCTGCTCAACATCCTACATCGCGCAGGATGGCCCCCCCACAATGAGGAATGTCAACAGGGCTGAGGCTGAGCACCCTGATGGGCACAAAGCACTTAAACTCCGACAGGTTCCTGTGGCATTAGGCTCTGGCCCTGAGGAGCAGGGGGCTGGCCAGCTCACCGCCCTGTTCCCAGGACCCAGCACACAGTCCCCATAGGTACTGGGAATAAATGAACAAATGAGGCCCTTCTCCCTCTGCCCCCAAGCAGATTCCTGCAGGCCCACCTTGTGCCGGCTCTGGCTCTTGGGGATACATGCCCCTTCCCGGCAACCCCCAGGACACTCACAGGAGATGGCGAACAGGGCCTTGACGCGCACTGAGTCACAGGGGTCCCGGTCGAGCAGCCGCAGCAGCTTGCGCAGGGCACCCAGGCCCAGCACCTGCTCCTGGATGGCTGCCACATTCTGGCTGCATGTGCCGATGAGCTGAGCTGCCCGCCACCGTAGCCCAGTGGGCCCCGCCTCTAGGTACCGGCCCACCAGCAGGTGCATGCCTGACAGCTGGCAGAAGTCTGTGCCACAGGGGAAGAGAGAGGCTGGGTGTTATTGGCTGAGCTGTGTCCCCCCAAGAATTCACACGCTGAAACCCTAACCCTCCCAGGGCCTCAGAATGTGCTGTATTTGGAGATGGGGCCTTTAAATAGGTGATTAAGATGAAACGATGTCATGCGACGGGTCCTAGTTCAATCTGACTGGTGTCCCTATGAGAAGAGGAGATTAAGACACAGACACACGCACAGCAAGGACTACATGAGGACACAGGAGGAGATAGCCATGTGCAAGCCAAGGAGAGAGGCCTCAGAAGCAACCAACCCTGCTGACATCTTAACCTTGGACTTCCAGCCTCTAGGACTCTGAGAGGATCGATGTCTGTTGTTTAAACTATCCAGTCTGTGGTCCCTTGTATTGGCAGCCCAAGCAGACCAATATACCAGGTGAGGCCAGAGAGGCAGGCTGGCTCTCAGGAGACCTGCTGACAAGTGGTGGCTCTCTCCAGCATCCAACCAGGGGTCCCTCCAAGGCTGGTGTATCTCAACAATGTTAGCATTTGGGGCAGTTAGGGTCCCAGGCTCCAGCCCACTAAATGCCAGCACTGAGAGCCCCCCCCCCGGGATGTGTCTTCATAACAATTGGCACATCCCCTGGGGGAAACCACACACTAGACCAGGGTTGGCAAATGACAGCCCACCACCTGTTTTATAAATAAAGTGGTACTGGTGAAAAACTGAAACGCAAGAGTCATCAAATGACCGATACTGCGTATATGTCCAAAAGCATGGACAGCAAAGACTCAAACAGACACTTGTATATGAATGCTCCCCGCAGCCTTATTCAGAACAGCCAAGAGGACATGACCCAGGGCCCTTCAACTGCCGAACGGATACACAACATGTGGTCTGTCCACACAACAGAGAATAAAGCTCCAGACAGGCTACAACAGGGAAGGGCCTTCAAAATGTCACCTGGCAAAGGAAGCCAGTCACAGAGGATCACACAGTCTATGATGCCATTTACACAAAATGTCTAGAGCAGAGAAATCCACACCCTCAACAACTACACCACACACCTCCTAATGGAAGTGGCATCTTGTCACCAGCCCAGTCAGACTTTCTATCAGCTCCATAGCACTTAGAATAAGACCTATGATGCCCACCTCGGCCCATGAGACCCTACAAGCCCAGTGTCATTTCCAACCCCTCGCCCCTCACTCACTCTGTGCTGCCATGCTAGCCTTACAGCTGTTCGTGCACACACCAGGCACTTTCCCACCTCAGAACCTTTGTACTGGCCATCCCGTCCACCTGCAATGCTTTTTCCACAGCTAATCCCATGATGCACATCTTGACATCTGATCAAATGTCCCCCCTCGGAAAGGCCTTCTGTGACCACCCCACCCAGAACTGCCTCCTCTCTGTTACTCTACGGAGTAATAGTGGATTCCCAACAGGCCAAGGCAAAATGGCCAGTTTGGAGGCGTATCAGGGAAGTAGTGGACTGAACCTGCCGCCAGGATGGCTGGCTGTGCGGGGTGAGAGAAGGTGCCATCATTGTTCCTGATAGTAAGGGGACCGAGTAGAAAAAGAAAGGACAGTCCCATCTGGGGCCAGTGTCACAACCAGATCAGAGAGGGAGAGCCTGGAGGCTGGGAGGCCAGGGAGTAGGCCAAGACAAAGGACAAGGGCTGAGCCACAGAGGACATGAGCTGACGAGGTGGCAAGACACACAAGGGAGGACAGGAGACAGAAGGGGCAGGACACTGGCAGCTGGGGGGCAGGCCGGGCTATACCTGCAGCGTTGTCCATGTTTTCACACAGGTCAGCTAGCAGCTCCAGGGCCCCCTCACGCTCCTGCTGGTCTGAGGCCAGTTCAGCCTCCCCGGCCGAGAGGGGAGTGGGCTGGGACAGCACTTGGAGGCAGTTCTTCATTTGCTCCACCTCTTCCCGCTGGCCCCGGCAGGCGGCCGACATGGCCTCCTGCAACCACTGGCGCCTCTGGGGGATGAGATGGAATGAGAGGGTGGGGGGAGGAAAGCAAACTTTATTAATAATTAATTCATGAATAAGTCGTTGATAATAACCGCCAACATCTGAGAGCTGACTGTTCCTTCAATCAACAGATATCTGTTGCACTTCTTTTCTACCAACAGACTCTTCTAGACACTAGATCTACGAAGAAACAGGCTACAGGGTGGAACACAAAGAGAGAGGGCAGGACTCCTAGGTTTTTCTGCTGAGCAACTAGGAGATGGGAAAGATAGCAGGAGAAGCAAGTGTGGGGCAGGAGGAGTAGATCAGAGCTCATTTTTGAACATCTTAAGTTCAAGGGATCTATTATACATCCACAGCAAAATATTAAATAGGCTGCCTGAAGTTCAGGGAGGAGGTTCAGTCTAGACCTGGGTTTCTTGGCCTTGGCTCTCCTGACACTTTGAGCTGGATATTTCCATTACGGGCTGTGCTGGGCACTGTGGGGTGTTGGGCATCATCCATGGACTTCTCCCACCAGATGCCAGTAGCACCAGCACCCCAATTTATGACAACCAAGCATCTCTCCAAACATTGCCAAACTTCCCTGGTAGATAAAACTGCCCCCTGTAGAGAATCAATAGCTTAGAGATATACATTTGAGAGTTGTCAGGGTAAAGCCACAATACGACATGAGATCACACAGGAAGACAGCGTAGGTAAGAGTCCTAGTGCCGCCATTGTTAAGAGGCTGGGGGATGAGGAAGAACCAACAGAGAAGATGGGGAGGAACAGCCAGTGAGTAGAATGAAAACCAGCACACTATGTCATTCAAGAAGCCAAATGAAGAAAGAGATCAAAGAGGGAGCAGTAATCAAATGCTACTATTGGGTCTAATAAGGTGAGAGCTGAGAACTGGCCACTGGAAATTTTTTTGCCAGGCCCTGTGTTAAGTGCTTATATGAGAGCTCTGTCATCATAGTCCTAGATAAAGTTGGGCAAGATGCTAATCTTTCTGTGCCTGGTTCCTACATCATTGTCCTAAAGGTTCAAAGACATCACAGATGTAACTGGATTAGTGCAAGGTTTCACATTCAGGCAGACCTCAGAGGTACTGCAGGTTTGACACCAGACCAGTGCAACGGAGAGCATCGCAATAAAATGAGCCATAATCTTTTTGCTGGTGGAGGGTCTTGCTTTCAATTTGCAAATAACGCAACATCCCTGAAGCACAATAAAATAAGTTATGCCTGTAATCACCACTGCCAACTAAATGTCATATATATTACTATTAATCTTCAAAACAACCCTATGAAATATCACCATTTCACAGATGAGAAAATTGAGACACAGAAAGGTTGTGACTTGCCCAAGATCACACAGCCATCTGCAAAGCCTGAAGTCAAACCTAAACAGTCTGTTCTGAGAGCCTCTGCTCTTAATAACACGCTGCTGCCCTCAGGAGCACTGCCTAAGTGCCCAGCGCCATGTGGAGCCCTACTGAAACTGGAACCTCAGAATCACCCTAGGACATACCAATATTATTCTTATTATCACCACCAGTTTGCAAATGAAGAACTTGAGGCTCGGAGAGACTAAGGGATATAACCAAGATCACACAGCTGGATAATGCAGAATCCAGGTCTGTCTGGCTCTAGAGGGCCCTTGCTTTTCTTTTGATGATAGGATTATTCTGCCTCCCAGCACTGTGCTGGGACCCAGGGATCTGCCCCCTCAGACATTCTTGAGACCTGACCTTCATTCAGTCTACAATAACCCCATCGAACACAAATACAGTCTACTGTGCCTTCACACCCAGACTCCCTACCTCCAGACAGGAAAATCCCAGCTTCTAGCTCCCCAACCCGCGCTTCCCAAGATATATCTGTCCCCACACCCCCTCACCCTAGCTTCTTGCGCCCCCACCCTTTACCTCCTCACTCATGGGTTCTGGAGGGGGGTCTGGCTCCTCAGAGCCCGCCGTGATGGCCATCTGCAGCAGGCCTTGGAGGTTGCGCGGGGGCGGGGGATTGCCCGAGCCCCCAGCCGAGGAGCCGCCGCTCCCTGACGAGCAACCCTGTGAGGCTGGGGGCAGTGCCAGGGGGAGGCGGCTGCCCCCCGAGCCTTGGTCCGCCATGAGCTGTTTGTGAAGAAGGGAAGAATGTGTTGGGGTCGGGGGTGGTCACCGCTGAAGTAGCTCTGGCGTCCTGGCGGGTCGACTCCTGGAGGTCTGCGGAGAAGGTGGCGTTTTAGGAGAGCTCGGCGCCCGCCCATGATACCAAACCACTCTGCCCACCATTTAACTACAGTCCCCTTTCCTTCCTTCAAACCAAACGGACCCTTCCCCAAAGTCACAAGCCCCGCCTTCCTCCCTAGCAACAGGACCCACCTACTCTCCCTAGCAACCAAGCAACCCCCCCCCATCTCCACTGCATGCGTCCCCGTTTCTTAGCAACCCCATTGCCCCGTCTCCAGAGCAACTAGACCCCACGTTGGGTCGTCTTATCAACGATTCTTCTTCCTCCTCTCCGAAAAGGGAGCTAGAGAGGGGCGGACCTCACCTCCCCGGGCCTCGAGTCGCCGCAGCTACTAAAGACAGAGTCGTCCGCACCTGATTCTGGTGGGCGCCGCCATCTTAACCGGAAATACGCACCGTCTCACCCGGAAATTTTCGGCGCATCCACCCAATTTCGGGCCGTAGCTGAGGCTGAAGCGCTTGCCCTGTTCTTAGGCCCTTCCCACCTGGCCGGATACACCGTTCGGCCCCGCCCCTCACCTGCCGCTCAGCCTAAGCCCCTCCCTCGTCCCGGGTCCCGTCCCTTAATAAGCCCCGCCTCTTCACCCTCCATGCAAGCTCCACCCCTGCCCTGGTGTACGCCCCGCCCCTCCCAGGTTTGGCTACGCTCCGGCTGGACCCCGCCCACACCCATGTTCTCCTCCTCCTCTAAACACTGTCCCTCCCCGCCATCTCAGGCTCCGCCCCTGTTCTAGGCCTTTCGGTTTTTTCCAGCTAAACCCCATCCCCGTGCTGGTGTGCCGGCCACTCCCAGTTAGGCCCCGCCCCCACATGACCACTCCCCGTCTGTGATCACACCGCTTCTCTGGCCTCGCCCCACCCCGGCATTGCAGGTTGTGCGTGTCCCTCACCTGCAGTCCTTTTCCCCTCCTTTTGAGCCCCCACCCTATCTTACTAGAGCCATGGGTTCTCACCCCTAATATCTGACCTAGGCAGCCTTTCACCCACCCTACCACTTCTCTTGGCCTCAGTTTCCTCACTCATCAAAGGGAGCTGCCTGTTCTCCATGCTGCAGCTTGAGTTCAGACCCGTCTTATCACTCCTCTCCCTCTTGGAATCTTTCCTGTGTCTTGCCAGGTGCAGAGGAGGGGGATTCTTGAAGCAAATGCCTAGGTGAGGTTGTCTGGGAAGCTTGCAGCCTCCAAGCACTAGATTCAAGGCTCAGGGCTGGGAATGTGCCCCTGCAGGCCTGGTCTGCAGAGGTGTTTGCTTTGGGCTGAGCTTAAGGAAACCCTAGTTCTAGTCTTCTATAAAAGGCTGTGGCCCTCCAGAAAAAAGTTGTAGTCAGCTTTCAGGTGGGGTCCACAGTCTCAGATGTATTGTGATGTATTGAGCTGCTAGGCCTCGGGTGTGCAAGGCAATATTTTGGGCAGAGATGGGAAAACAAACAGGCAGTCATGCATGTATGTGTGTGTGTGTGTGTGTGTGTGTGTGTGTGTGTGTGTGTGTGTTTGTATGGTGTTTGTAGCACTGTGGAGGATAGCTACCGTGTTCCCCCCAAAATATGACCTAACTGGAAAATAAGCGTTAGCATGAGTTTTTCAGGATGATATCCCCCTGAACATAAGCCCTAATGCGTCTTTTGGAGCAAAAATTAATATAACACCCAGTCTTATTTTTGGGGAAACAGAATGAGAGTTCTGGGCCCTATTGTATTCGTACCCTATTGTAACAGGTACCCTATTGTATTTGTTTCCTATGTCTGCTATTAACAAAGTACCAAAAAACATGGTGGCTTAAAACAACACAAATTTATTATCTTAAAGCTCTGGAGGTTAAAAGTCCAAAATAGGTTTTGGACTTGTGGGCTTGCACTGGGCTAAAAGCAGGTGTCAGCAGGATTGCATTCCTTTTGAAGGCTCCAGTGGATAATCTATTTCCTTGCCATTTCCAGCTTTGAGAGGCTGCCTGCATTCCTTAGATTGTGGCCACATACCTTCTGCTTTAGCTTCTACTGTCCCATCTTCTCTGACTCTGAACCTCCTATCTCCCTTTCCTAAGGATCCCTGTGATTACATTTAGGACACACTCAGAAAACCAGGATCATCTCCCCATCTCAATATCCTTAACTCAATCGCATCAGCAAAGCCCCTTTTGCCATATAAGGTGACAAATTTACAGGTTCTGGCAATTATGATGTGACATCTTTGGGGCCCCTTATTCAGCATACCATACCTACATACAGCTATGTATAAGTCTATCTTATCTGACTATAATATATATTTACATATATAATTACACATAATGCCATATAATATATGTACATGCAACATATAACTGTATATAACTATATATGTGTGTGTGTGTGTGTGTGTGTGTGTGTGTAACATGACGGTGACCTAGATGGTGGTCCTAAGTATCCTACAAAAGCCATAGTCTTTACAGTGACCTATAAGTAGGATAATTACGTGATTTTCCATTTATAGCGAGACACTTGAAAGTGAAAACAGACCCTGTTAATAATTACGGAATACCAGGCATAAGTCAGGACTCCTAAGGCCCCATGAGATCTGCTTCCTCACCTCTTTTCCTCTCAGTCGTCACCCCCGCTCCCCTCCAGCCACATTGGCCCCTTCAGTGTTCCTGCAACCCACCAGGCACACTCCCACACAGAGCCTTCACACTTCCTGTTTCCTCTTGGCACTATCTAAAATAGCTTGTTGGACAAATACTTCCTATCCCCCTTCCCTGCTTGTCTCCTCTTTGGCACTGATCACGACTAAGAGACTACATGTTTTGCTTGATTATCTTGATTAATCATTTGCCTCATTCACTAGAATGGAGCACCATAGGGCAGGGATCTTTGTTGGTTTGCTTCGCTGCTGTGCCCTCACCACTTGCAACAGTACCTGGCTCAGACTTGGCACTCGGTAGAGGTTCATGGAATGAAGGTGGTGGACCACAAAACTAAAGGCTCATGTGTACACTCTGTAGGGGACTTGGGGGTTAAATGGATGCTTCACATGTTTGGGTACCTGATATAGAGGAGTCCTGGATGACATGGAAATCTAGCTGAGCACAGATCCATGGATATGCTATGGGGTGGGGGGTGCGGGAGTTGGTGAACATACGATTCTATCAAGGCCCACATGAGGATCTAGGGGACCCTGTAGCGGGCACAGAGAATACACAGGGGTCTAAAAACATGCCCAAGACCTCAGGGGGTTCTAGAAGTTTCTCTGTAGGAGCATCGGGGATCCTAAAGGGAAGTATGGAACCAAGCTGATCTGGGAACATGTACCCTGGGCTGTGGGTGGATATGGGGCCCTGGTGCTGGTAGAGAAAGGAGACCCAGGGAGGGCAGGCTTGGGGGTCTGGGGAAACAGAGATGAGTGGGGTTGGCAAGTCGCCAAATTCCTTCCTCTGCCTCTGTCTCTGTCTTTCTGTGCCCCTCCAATCTGTCACCATCTCCTTCATCATCTAGCCCTCCACCTGCGTGTAACCCTTCTATCCCTGTCTTTGTACCTCTCTCTCTGTAGTTCTCTCTTTCTACATCTCCCTGTTTCTCTCTAGCTACTTTCTGAACCTGTCCCTACACCTGGCCATTTTTCTGCCTCTTCTCTGACTGGCTGTTTCCCCATTTCCCACTTCTCTGATTCTCCACCTCCTCTCTTTCTCTGCTTTCCTACAGCTCTCTCCTCATCTGTGTGCTTCTCTCTATATTCCTTTCTTCTCTTCTGTCTCTGCCCATTTCTGCCCGTCTCTGTTTTCCTGCATCTCCCTTTCCTGCCCCAGCTGGGTCTCTGGTCCTCTCCATCTCTCTTGTTACCATATCTGTCTCTATGTGGGACTTCACCTCCCTTCGTGCAGCTCCATCCCTGCCCCATCTGTCTGTTCCTCAGCTCTCTCGCTCCATCCTCTCTTCAGCATCCCAGCATCCTCCCACCTCCTCTCCATCCCTCCACCTCCCAAGCCCGCCCCCTGCCCCGCTCCCCCCTCTCCGAAAGGGTTAACTTTGGGGAAGGGCCCGGAGTCCCCGGATGGTGATGTCAGCGTGCCGGAGAGAAAGGACGAGGTGGCGGGGGGAGGCGAAGAGGAGGAGGAGGCGGAGGAGAGAGGGCTCGTGGGGGGGCGGGGGGGAAACCTCGGCCTGCAGCATCCGCCGGCCCGCACCGCAGACACCACCCCCCCCCCGGCGGGGGGAGGCGCAGGAAGGGGGGGCAACCAGGGACTGGCTGGGGAGGGGGGGCCGCACAGCCCCCCCCTCCCGGGCCATGCTGACTCCCGGGGCCTGACCCCCCAGGCCCGCCCCCCCCCAGCTCCGCGGCCCGCCGACTGGGGGGCCCAGCCCAGCCCCCTGGGGACCCCCGGAGAGTTGGGGGGCAGCCGGGGGGGCCGCGACAGAGCGGTCGCTGGCCCCCACCGGAGAGACGGGGCGACCGGTCGCAGGGGGGGCGGCCGGGGGGCCGGTCGGGCCGGGACCAAGGGCACCATGTCGTCTGGGGCCAAGGAGGGAGGCGGGGGCTCCCCCGCCTACCACCTCCCGCACCCACACCCACACCCACCCCAGCATGCCCAGTATGTGGGCCCCTATCGGCTGGAGAAGACGCTGGGCAAGGGACAGACAGGTGAGCCCAGGGAGGGAACACTTGGCGGGGGCGGGGGCAGGGGAAGCTGAGGGCAGAGGGCGGGACTCAGGGGTATTCAAAGGGCAGGGGCTGGCCGCTCAGACCCCTGGGTCCCTCACAGAAAAGGAACTTGGGGTCCAGACTGCTGGGTCCCCAGGATAGAGTAGGGAAGAGGCTCAGACTCTGGGGTCCTGGGGATGAGGGGGCTGGGGTCCTGGACTCCTGGAGGATCCTGGGGCCCAAGGGCTCCCACCCGGTTGGGGCAGAGGTTGGAGGGGCTCCGGCAACGTGGGGAAGGGAGGCCAGCCTGCAGCAGGGATGGTGGCAATGAGAGCAGAGGTCCTTGGTGCAGTACAGACGCAGGCTGGGATGAGGTGCCGGACTGGGGTGCGCCCAGGAAGCTGCTTCCCTCTGCACTGTCCTCTGGCCTCAGAAGGCCGTTGGAATGATAGGGAGTGAGACTGGGGCTGTGGGGTCTACAGCATCCTCCCTCTTCTCCAGCATGCTGGCTCAGTGTGAGCACCAGGAACAGAGGTGCAAGGTGGATGTGAGAGGCAAATCCTTCAGTAGTGGCTGTGGGGGGAGGCGGCACAAGTCATGGTTTCTTACCTGCTGAATGGGGGTGGAAGCTGAACACCTGTGACCTGGGCAGAGGGTCCAGGGAAGGCTCCAGAGTCTCTATGAAGCTGAGGGCCAGGGCCTGAGGTAGGAGGGGAGAGAGTCAGACCTCCAGAACCTAGTGATGAGAGTGGGAAGGTGTTGCTGACCTGAATTCCAGAGTTTTGGGGAGGAAGGGGCCATGGGCCTGGCTGCTGTCTGAGGGAGGGGGGCTGGAGGCCCAGACTCCTGGGTCTAAGGGGGCGGGGCTGGGGGCCTGGACTCCTGGGTCTGTGGCTTTGGGGTTTCCTTTGGGGAGTGGGCATACCTTTGGGGGTTGCATTCACCTAGCTACAGCTGCTATTAAAAGAAGGGGATTAGAATGTCAGGGTTTGGGAGAAAGTAGAGAGGATGGTTTGGGAAAGGGGCAAACATGAGATTATATTCCTTGGGAGACATGGAGTCTTCCGAAGATTGAAGCACAAAGAATTCAAGGAAGTGATGGGTGGAAGGAGAGAGAGAGAGGTTTGAAGGAGGCAGATTGGGAGAGACAAAACTATGGAGACACAGTGAGGAAATACTATACGGAGAAATGAACTTGTACAGGCACCCCGGAAGGACAGAATCGAGGTGAGAATCAAAGGCGGCTATGGAGATGAAGGCATGTGGGTGGATGGACAATCAGGAGGAACAGAACTCGGCAACAGGGAGTGGGCAGAGAACTGTGTTTTGTGAGCATGGCGACTGTCAGCCCCCAGGAGCTCAAGTCAAGGTGAATCAGGCCACTGTGAAATAGCCAGTGGGAGAAGGAGTAGGAAACAGGGTATCAAGGGGTGCATAAGAGCCAGATTGGGGGACAGTGCTCTGGGAGCACACCCCACATTTTCAATCCTGCTCCCCTAGGGCTGGTTAAACTCGGGGTCCACTGCATCACGGGCCAGAAGGTCGCCATCAAGATCGTGAACCGGGAGAAGCTGTCTGAATCCGTGCTGATGAAGGTGTGTGTGTGTGTGTTTCAGGGAGAGGGGATCCTTATGGAAATGGGGGGGAGGGAGACAGGCTGTGCTGACCTCCATTTCTCTGTCACCACCCTGTCCCCCAGGTGGAGCGGGAGATCGCCATCCTGAAGCTCATTGAACACCCGCACGTCCTCAAGCTCCACGATGTCTACGAGAATAAGAAATATTTGTAGGTATTTATAGACACCCAGCCCCTCCATGCGCCCTCCCCAAGTTCCTAGCATGGGAGCTTTCTTAGAAACAAGGCCTGGAGGGGCCTGGGGAAACTTGAGGTCTCCCAGCTGGGCCACTGAAGGTCCAGTTCCTTCTCGGGATAATTCTGTTATCTGCAGCCCAGAAACTAATGATAAGCACAGGGACACCCCCCTGCACACGCATAACACTGATTGTTCCCACACTGACCTGGCATGATGTTAACAATTTAATGTGCCTCAGCGACAGGACCACCAAACCTGAGCTGCCCTGAGAGGGAGACAGAGGCTGATCCTCCCCCTTGCACTCCAGCCCCAGTCGCTCACTCCACTGCACTGAGGGAACACACTATACTGAATAATCTGGATGTCCTTGACCAGACCCAACTTGCTAAGGACAGATCCCTACTCGCCGCCTCGCCTCATACCCCATTTGCTAAGGCAATGGGGCCTAGCAAAGCTCAAGGCCCAGGGATTCCTGCTTCCTCCCAACCCCCACTCTGGAGCATTGGAGGCCCCTCTCCTTCTCCAACATAACTCTGGGCACTATGACTGGACAATCCAACAATGGGACTCCTTAGGAGTTCTGAGTCCCTCTCTCAAAGCTGTCCTTGCTTCAGACAATAGGCCTTTGTCTGGACTCTGGTGACCCAAGGGACAGCTGGGCTGGGCAGCAGGAGAGGGGACAGCCCCGCTGCCCCCACTACACAGTCCCCAGGATGAACTGACTCCCAACACCCATCAGATGCTAAGACAGGTTTCCCCAGACGGGAAGCGGCCTTGGCCCCAGGGCCTCATGGGAATTGTAGTCCTTGGGCTTCCCCAGGTGTGGCAGTAGGAGCTATCACTCCCACTCCAGGGGAGTTTGTGTCTCACTGAGGAATCTCAGCCTTCCAAGACCTCACAGAAATTGAGCTGGGGTTGGGGGGGAAGGGCTGATGGGAGTGAGAGTTTTTAAACTTTCCAGAGCCTCATGGGATTTGGAGTCTTTAAAATCCAGGTGGCTGATGGGAAGTAGGAGTCTATGTCCCAGAGGCTTATGGGAGTTGGGAGTTTTTTTTCACCTCTCTGGGGTTGATGGGAGTTGTAGTCATTTCCTTCACAGAAATTGACTTAGATTAGTACACAGTACCATCATTATTGCTAAAAATTAGTGTCATTTCAGTTTATTCACCCCAGAGACTTATGCGAATAAGAGGCTTGGCTTTCCAGGGAGCCAATGGAGATGTATGGGTGGATTGTCTCTATTTCCCAGAATCCTATGATAATTGGGGGTGTCCATCCTCCAAGTACTAATGGAGTTGCCATAGCTCTTGAAACAACTAGCAGTCAAAGTGTTAATATTGTTGAAGTTACCATAGGCGTTTCTGCTGCCTAGGGCTGATGGGAATTGAATTTTGGCTTCCCAAAGGCTGATGGGTATTAGAGTCTCTTCCTCTCAAGGACTAATGGGGATTGGAGTCTTTACCTCCCGTGAGGCTGATGGGAGTTGTAGTCTTTAACTCACAGAAGTTGACAGTGACGTGGTGCACACTGCAAATGTCATTGCCTAAGAATAGATGAGAATTCCGTTATCTGCAGCCCAGAAACTAATGATAATCAGAACTTTGGCTTTCCAGAAGCTGATGGAAATAGGGGGTTTATTTCCTAGGGGTCTTGGAGAATTGGGACCTAGTTGCTAACGAAATTGCCTTATCTCCTGAGGACAACTATAAGTCAAAGTGTTGACCCCTAAGGTTGACATGGGAATCTCCACTGCCCATGGCTGACAGGAATTAAGTTTCTGCTTCTCAATGACTGATGGGAATTGGAGTCTCTACCAGGGATTGATGGGAATTGGAATCTCTTCCTTCCAGGGACTCATGGGAATTGGAATCTACTCCTTCCAGGGATTTGCAGAAATTAGAGTTCTCTGCCTCCATGGGATTGAGTCTGGTATTGGGGTCGAGGGACTGATGGAAACGGTAGACCAGGCTCTTTGGTCCCTCACTTGTCCCTTCCAGCCCTCTACCCGCTCCATGTCCCTCAGGTACCTGGTTCTGGAGCATGTCTCTGGAGGTGAGCTGTTTGACTACCTGGTAAAGAAGGGGAGACTGACCCCCAAGGAGGCCCGGAAGTTCTTCCGCCAGATCGTATCAGCACTGGACTTCTGCCATAGCTACTCCATCTGGTGAGGGGCACAACTACTAACTGGCTTCCTATCTCTATGGATTTACATTTTGGACATTTCATAGAAATTGAATCCTACTATATGTGGTTTTTGTGACTGGCTTCTTTCATTTAGCAAAACATTTATAAGGTTCATCCGTGCTATAACAGGTGTCAGTACTTCATTCCTTTTCATAGCTGAGTAATATGCCATTGTATGGATGGACCAAATTTGTTCATCCATTCCCTGGTTGGTGGACATTTTGGTTATTTCTCCTTTTGGGCTATTATGAATAATGTGGACGTATGGACATTCATGTACAGGTTTTGGCGTGTACCTGTGTTTGTTTTCAGTTCTCTTTGTCTTTTCAGTCTTTCAATTCCACATACCTAGGAGTGGAATTGTTGGGTCCTATGGGAGTTCTATGTTCAGCCTTTCGAGGAAGTGCCAGACCATTTTTCAAAATGGCTGCACTAGTTAACATCCCCACCAGCAGTTTATGAGGGTCTGGATCTCTCCACATCCTTGTCACCACTTGCCATTATCTGGCTTTTTGATTATAGTCACCTTAGTGGGTGTGAAGTAGGATCTCATTGTGGTTTTGACTTCCATTTCCCTGATGGTTAATTGTGTAGAACATCTTTTCATGTGCTTATTGGCCATTCCTATATCTTCTTTGTGGAAATGTCCATGCAGATCTTTTGTCCATTTATTGAATTGGTTGTCTTTTTATTGTTGAATTGTAAGAGTTATTTATTCTAGCAACAAATCTCTTATTGGATGTATATTTTTCAAGTATTTTTTTCCAGTCTGTGACATGCTTTTGCATTTTTACAACAATCTCTAGTGAAAAGCAAAAGTTTTACATTTTGACGAACTCCAGTTTGTTGATCTTTTTTTTTTTTTTGCTTTTACAGTTCATGCCTTTTTTTGTCCGATTTAAGAATCTTTGCCCAGCTTAAGTTGCTAAGGTTCCCTCCTATGTTTTCTTCTAGAAGTTGTATAGTTTTAGCTCTTGCATTTAGGCCTGGGATTCATTTAAAATTAATGTTTGTATTTGGTGGGAGGTAAGGGTTGAGGTTATTTTTTGGAATATGAACACCCACAGGAAAAGATCATTCTTTCCTCTCTGAATTGTTTTCAGCTCTCAAACCAAGATATTAAACATGCAGCATGTTTATGATTAATTAAGGTACAAAATAGATGCTTTTGGTTCGTCTTTCAACTTCATCTATTTGCACCCCTCTCTCTCTCTGGGATGGGAATTGGAGATGGGGTGGGGATCAGGGCGGAGGGATTCAGACTTAGGGGTAAAGCTGGGTGATAAAAATGCAGCTCATGTCAATTGTCAACACCTCCCTATTGACAAGACGGTGTCAAAACCCTGACATTAAAAATACTTACCTCCAAGGGACTATAGTCAACATACTTAACAACCAGTATGACCCAATTCTGACCACTTCCAAGAGAAATAGTAGAATCTCCAGCCGTCCCCGCCTCACCCCCCCAGACAGTAACTCTTAAATCTTAAGAAGTTTGGCCCTGGGGGGAAGGGAGACCTGAGGGAGGGACCAGTGACAAGCTTGGGGTAGCAGTATTGTGTTTTTATTATTCAGTATGGAAATATTTAAATATTTAAAGAGCCAGTTCAATATCAGTCCTGCTTACCTCAAAATATCTCACCTCATACATATTCAAATATTTGTGTATAAAATGATACGACATATGGGGGCTCCCACAAAATAATCCAGTGTTGCAAAGAGAGACGATGTAGGGGTATCGATGAGAGAAGACTCGCCCTGATTTCATAATGGCTCAAGCCAGGGAATGGGTACAGGGGGCTTCTCTATGTTCTTCTATCTACTTTGGTACATGTTCGAAATTGTCCCTAGTCAAAGACTCCAGAAGTCTCCCCCTCTGAGACTGAATGGGGCCTAGGCTTCCAGGAGGGAGACAGAGGCCTGAGCCCCACCTGCCTGTCTTAGCCACAGAGACCTGAAGCCTGAGAACCTGCTTTTGGATGAGAAGAACAACATCCGCATTGCAGACTTCGGCATGGCATCCCTGCAGGTGGGGGACAGCCTCCTGGAGACCAGCTGTGGGTGAGTCAGGGGCCTGCCTCCTGAGTCCCCAGTGGAGGGGTAAAGCTGGGCAGAGGCTCACGTCACGTCTCTCCCTCAGGTCCCCCCACTATGCATGTCCAGAGGTGATTAAGGTGAGTGAGGAGCAGATGGAGGGGATGGGAGTGGAGGGAGCCTGGCGAAGAAATGAACTTCATGGCTGGTCCTGATCCCTTCCAGGGAGAAAAGTATGATGGCCGCCGGGCAGACATGTGGAGCTGTGGGGTCATCCTCTTCGCCCTGCTTGTGGTAAGGTGCCCCTCGCCTCTCCTCCATTTCTAGAACAATCCTGCCTGGTGGAAGCATAGAACATGAAGTTCCATCCTCACCCCAGGGGTTGTGTCTCAAATATTTAGCTGTTATCAGGAAGGTGGGTTGTGTATTCACCAGCAGACCAAGATCCTGGAGGTAACCATTCAGTCACCGAGCTGTGGGCTGGTCCAGAGGGGGGCCCCAAAAGGGATGGGGCAGCCAGGAGCCTTGGGAGAGCTTGGGACAGTGGTGGGTCATTTGTCACCCAGGGGGCTCTACCCTTCGATGATGACAACCTCCGCCAGCTGCTGGAGAAGGTGAAACGGGGTGTCTTCCACATGCCACACTTCATTCCTCCAGACTGCCAGAGCCTTTTGAGGGGGATGATCGAAGTGGAGCCAGAGAAAAGGCTCAGTGTGAGTTGGGGGGACCAGGACAGTGGGTGATGAGGACAGAATCCCTAAGGGAGTCATGAGGATGGATTTCCAGGACGGGCCTGTCAGTTCCTGGGACGATGGCTAGGAGGGGAGTTGCTGACTGAACCTCAGCCCCAAGTCCTGCAAACCTGCCACTTCAAAAAGGGGAGGAGGATCCCCCACTTCTGCGGGAGAGCACATGCACAGACAGGCCATCCCAGGTGGCCCAGGCAGGGTCCAGAGTAGTTGGACTGAGCATGCACAGGGCAATACCTTCAGCCGCCACTAAGGGGAGGCAAGAGCAGTCATCCAGCCGTTAGTGACAGGGAGGGTAGGGGGCAGTCAAGGACCCCTAACACCACCCTATCAACTTTCATTGCGACCAACTGTGATCATACAACCTCACTTGTGCTTCTCTACGACCCACCCCCTCACAGCTGGAGCAAATTCAAAAACATCCCTGGTACCTGTAAGTATGGAGGAACTGGACACAGGGGTTCCTGAGGGAGGGACAGTAGTCCAAATATCCAGGGCCCTCAAAGCAGGAGGGCCGGCTACGGGGATGCCCCAGTTCCTGAATGAGGAGGGGCTAGGGACTCGGAATTCTGGGTCCTAGGGGAAGAGGACACAGGTGGAGGAGGGGCTGGGGGCCTGGACTTCTGAATCTGAGGGAGAAGAGGGCTTGGAGCCTGGACTCCTGGGTCTGAGGAAGGATTCTGGGGGGCTAGGATTCTGGATTCTTGCTTTGAGGGAGGAAGGGCTGGGGGGCCTGGATTCCTGGGTTCCCAAGAGGTGAAGGCTGGGACCCAGGACCCCTGAGTCTCAAATAAGAGAGGGCTGGAATCCCTGATGCTGGGTTCCCTATCATGTTTCTTCCCCTCCTCAGGGGTGGGAAACACGAGCTGGACCCATGCCTGGAGCCAGCCCCAGGCCGTAGGGTGGCCATGCGGAGCTTGCCATCGAATGGAGAGCTGGACCCCGACGTCCTGGAGAGCATGGCTTCCCTGGGCTGCTTCAGGGACCGCGAGCGGCTGCACCGCGAGCTGCGCAGCGAGGAGTAAGGCCTCCGCCAAAATATACACTCCCGGTGAACTGCGGTAGTTCCCGCGACAGCCCACAGGGGCGCGACAAGGGCGTGCCTGGCCTCGCGCACGCGCAGACTCCCTGGACGCGGCAGACTGGCCTCTAGATGGGGCGTGGCTTAAAACTCCCGCGTGGAGCTGTTCCCAGAGGAACCACGAGGGGGCGGTAGAACCAGCAGGGAAAAGACAGACTGCTGAAAAGTATTAACGGATGCTGAGACAGACTTAGACGGTGTGTCTCCCATAGTACTTTACATATAGTAAATGCTCAAATGTTAGATATCATCATCATCATTATCTTTATTATTATTATTATGATTGAGTAAAGTGATGCTGAGATATACACCAAGACAAAGGAACCAACCGTTTTTATACCTAGGAAAATTGAACCATAGACAGAGATACTGGGAGGACTGAGCCCTCAGAGAGCCACAGCTGCAAGGAGTGGGTAAGAACCGCCTCTGGGACTTGACCTCTAACTCCAATCCTCTCCTCCACCCCCAATAGGGAGAACCAAGAAAAGATGATATATTATCTGCTTTTGGATCGGAAGGAGCGGTACCCCAGCTGTGAGGACCAGGACCTGCCTCCCCGGAATGATGTTGGTGAGAAGGCAGGGCTGGGAGTCCAGACCCCAAATTTCCGAGGGGGGAAGGAGCTGCAGGACCTGAAGTTCCAGGTTTAGACTCCCTGACTTGCTCTGTGACCTTTGTCAAAACGCCTCTCCACTCGGGGCCTCAGTTTCTCCATCTGTCTGAATGCCATGTACAGCTGGATGAATCTGTCTTTTGATTGGATTGAAACTCTCGGCCCTCAGACCCCCCTCGGAAGCGTGTGGACTCCCCCATGCTGAGCCGTCACGGGAAGCGGCGGCCAGAGCGGAAGTCCATGGAAGTCCTGAGCATCACTGATGCCGGTGGTGGCGGCTCCCCCGTACCTACCCGACGGGCCCTAGAGATGGCCCAGCACAGCCAGAGGTAGGAACCCTGCCCCTCCAATGGGATTTACAGTCCTGGGTGGGGAAGAACTTAAGGGTTCTAACCCCATCCCCATCTCTAAGTTGTTGTGTGATTGAGACAAGTCACTTGCCCTCTCTGGGCCTCGTTTCCTCATTTTGAAGGAAGAGGACATCTGAGCCTTTTGAAACACTTCCTCCTGGTTTTTCCTTCTTTTTTTTTTTTTTTTTTTTTGTTGTTGTTGTTTAATCTATCCTGGAAACAGATCCCGTAGTGTCAGTGGAGCCTCCACTGGTCTGTCCTCCAGTCCTCTGAGCAGCCCGAGGGTAAGGCCAGGTCCCCGATGAATTGAGAAGGGGTAAAGGGTTGAAGATCCTGTGTAGCAAAGATCGAGTTTCACAAACTGTAATTCCCATGAAGTTTAGAAATGTTGCCTCCTTGTACCTAACGGGCCAAAGACCCAAGGCCTCATTAGTATTTTAATCCATGGGCCATTTCCACCTCTTAGGGTTGGGTGTTCACTGGGTCTGAAGGGTTCATTTACTCATTTAAAAGAAGGTGATTGAGCGTCTACTGGGTACTGGTCACTGCTTGGTTTACAGCGGTGAGCATGATAGAAAAAGCCCCTGTCCCCTTAACAATGGGGATTGCGGGGGGCGGGGGCGGGGGGGGGCGGGGGGGGGGATAATTGGACTATAAGTTCCAGCATGCGTCGGGGCCCTCCTGAGTGAGTGTGAGAATGGGCGCCTACAGCTTCCTGGGAATTGTAGTCTTCTCACCCGCCTCCGCTCCTTGACAGAGTCCGGTCTTTTCCTTCTCACCGGAGCCGGGGACTGGAGATGAGGCTCGGGGCGGGGGCTCTCCGACTTCCAAAACGCAGACGCTGCCTTCTCGGGGCCCCAGGGGTGGGGGCGCCGGGGAGCAGCCCCCGCCTCCCAGTGCCCGCTCCACGCCCCTGCCCGGTCCCCCAGGCTCCCCACGCTCCTCCGGGGGGACTCCCTTGCACTCTCCCCTGCACACGCCCCGGGCCAGCCCCACTGGGACCCCGGGAACAACACCGCCCCCAAGCCCGGGTGGTGGCGTCGGAGGAGCCGCCTGGAGGAGTCGTCTCAACTCTATCCGCAACAGCTTCCTGGGCTCCCCTCGCTTTCACCGGCGCAAGATGCAGGGTACAGGGTCCCTGGGGGCGTGAAATCCTGAGTCCTAATGTGGGGAGGAGTCTGGGGCCCAGATTCCCGTATCCTAGGGGACGATGGGGCTGTGAGCAGAGATGCAGGTGATGGAGGAGATGGGGCCTCTGCCTCTGAAGGACCCGCCTCTTGGGCGCTCTGGCTCACTGTTCCATTGGCTCGTGGCGAGTCAGCCCCACCGGGGGCCGTGGCCTAATGGGGCCCCAGCCCTAGAAGAAACATCAGGCAGCCTGTCATTTGGGGGTGTTTAGCTACTGGGAGGTGAATAGACACTGGGTCTGGACCCCCTAGTTGGAGGCGACTGCTGGCCTGTGTGCTGGACGCGAGGATGATGGACAAGTGTTGACCATGCCCTCCCCTCCCCCCCCAGTCCCCACCGCAGAGGAGATGTCCAGTTTGACGCCAGAGTCCTCTCCAGAGTGAGTCTGACAGGGAAGAGAAAAGAGGGGATGGAGGGGAGAAGGGGGAATTCATTCCCTTAGCTCCCTCCTGACCCTCTTCCAACCATCCCCTCCCACTCAGGCTGGCAAAACGCTCCTGGTTTGGTAACTTCATCTCCTTGGACAAAGAAGAACAAATATTCCTCGTGCTAAAGGACAAACCTCTCAGCAGCATCAAAGCAGACATTGTCCATGCCTTCCTGTCGGTGAGGGGACTGGGTCCCCATGTACCCTGGCCACCATAGAACTACAAATCCCAGCAGCCCTTAATGTTCACCACCTTAGCACAGGCCTGACTTCTTTCTGGGGTGCATGGGATTTGTAGTTTTATAGACAGTTGGGTTTGATCATTGTGGGAGCAAGGATGCAGGAGAGGTTTGTTTTGTCCTGGGCCTGGAAGTGATGAAATAGGATCCTGAATTACAGTTACCACATATTAGTAGTGGCTCCTGAGGATTGGTGATTTGCCATTCCCTTACCATTAAGTTGGGAATCAGTTGCTCAGTTCGTCCTCTTGTACCCTGTTTATATAGGAGGGGGAAAAACTACAAATCCCAGCAGGCAATGGGGCTTCCTGATGCCTTTTATTGTCCTTTTGCCCCAGTGACTGATGGGATTTTTAGTTCCTTGGGCAGAGGCAGTGGTAGGGTTCATTATCCATTCACTGGAATCAGGTCACTGGAATCACTTCCTACTTATGTCCCCTACTTCTCTCAGATCCCCAGCCTGAGTCACAGTGTGCTGTCACAGACCAGCTTCAGGGCTGAGTACAAGGCCAGTGGTGGCCCCTCCGTCTTCCAGAAGCCCGTCCGCTTCCAGGTGGACATTAGCTCCTCTGAGGGGCCAGAGCCCTCCCCCCGACGGGATGGCAGTGGTGGTGGTGGCGGCATCTACTCTGTCACCTTTACTCTCATCTCTGGTAAGTTTCCCTCGACTAGACTGCCCTAGCCAAGTGTTTGGGACGTTGAAGACACCTGAGGTAGGATAGCAGCCCAGGAGGGCAGCATAAGGGAGGAGGAGATGGTGCTGAGCTGCTGCTGGCTGTGTGAGCCCCCTCCTCACTCAGACACCCACATCTTCTCCCTTTTCTCCTCAGCATTTAATGTGGTAGCAACATTTACAGTGTGCCTAGTGCTTTATATGCACTATTTCCTCAAAGCTTCCCAGCAGCCTTTGAGGTGTTAGTAATCATCCATTTGATGGATAAGAAAACTGAGTCCTCGATTGACTTGACCAGAGTCACACTGCACACTGTGACAGAACTAGGGCTCAGCCCATGTCTCCTGACCTCCCAGTACAGAGCTCTTCCTACTATTTTAAGACTCTATGTCAGAAGAGCGAAGACATTGGTGCTGCTGTCACTAGTGGAAAGTGGAGAAACCAAGCTCTCCATTCCTGCACCTAGAGTAGACATTACCAATTGATCGCAGCAGTTGTTCCTGTAGAGTTCAGGGCAGCCTCAGAAACTCAAGGCAGCCACAACCAATCAAGAGTAGGCACAAAAGATAAAAACCACAGAAATGCCTTGTTTCCAATTCTGCTTTGTTCCTGAGTCCCGATAACAAGAGTTTGGAGAACGAGGGATACCTCTGTTCTCCTTGTCAACGGGGTTAATATGTCACAATTGGGAGATGAGCTTGCTCCCATAATTTCTAAACCAGGTTGCTATGGAACACTGGGGTGTTACATCACCAAAATGAATTATGGCTTTTTTTTTTTCTTCCTTAAAGACTAAAATACAGAACATTCTCAATTTTAAGATTTTCTTCCTCCCATTGATTTTTCTTACATTTCTAGCTGCATGGCCTTTACTAGAAACTAACAAGTAATAGAACCTACTTAAATAGAAAACTTGTTATCTTAAATCTAACGTTTCTTAGCTCCATTTGCAAACCATGGATTTATGCCTGGTCCCAACAGACTAGGAGAAATTGAGACCAAGAGGAGGGAGAGTCCTTTGCTGGGTGGAGGGACCACAGGTTCCACAGGATGGGAGGGCCTTCCCTGTCCCCATATGTCCCCAAGTCAGTCCGTTTCCCTGCCCCTTCCAGGTCCCAGCCGTCGGTTCAAGCGAGTCGTGGAGACCATCCAGGCACAGCTGCTGAGCACTCATGACCAGCCCTCCGTACAGGCCCTGGCAGGTGGGAGGCAGGGATGTGGGGCTATCTCCCTCTTCTATCCTGTGGGGTGGAGGGGAGGCTTCCTGGTGACCATGTGCTTCAGCATTTGGTTTGCAGGTGAGGCTTTAGCTGTGGGGAAGCAGGGCCCACCTGTTGTTGCGCTGACGCTATTGTTTCATTGAGGCCTCACCTGCTGACCTGTGAGCAGGTTCCTGGAGAAGCTGGTGTCCTTTCTGGCCTTGCTGAGCTGGAGAATGTCAGGAGACATTCTCTAGGGGGTGGGGCTTCTTGGACACTAGACTCCTTGTCATAAAGTGGAATTCCCAAACAACCAGGGATGACCAGAATTCCTAAGTGGAGAGAGAGTCCTGCTCAGCTCTACTCCTGAGATACGGCAGCTCCTCCCCTTGGAATAGGTATCCCATAGGCCCCATGGGAAAAGGGAGCAGGTAAACAGGACCCCAGCCATGAGGGCAGGAGCTTGGGTGGCCTTGTCACTGGAGAACCCCAAGTCCCAGAGTCAGGTCTGCGTGGCAGCAGTGGTGCCAGATGGATCCCATTTCACCAAGGTCAGAAATGACAGGGCTGATATCAAGGTGTCCCAAGAACCGGGCCACACTTCCTCCTGGAAGCTTTGGGGTGGGGAGATCTGGTTCTGTCTTCCGAGAGGCCACAGGCCCACATTCCTTTGCTTGTCTCCCATCTCCACAGCTGGTGACACGGCATCTTCTTGAAAGTCATTCTGTGGTCACATCTCCTTGTGACCCTGACCTCAACTAGGAAAGGTTTTAAGGTCCTACCCAGATAATCCAACACAATCACTCCACCTGAGGGCTTTAGCCTTAGTCACAACAGCAGGGTTCCCTTTGCCTTATAAAGTAACATAATCATAGTTCTCAGTATCAGAAGATGGACCTCTTTGCAGCAGTGCATGGTTTGGCCTATCACAGCCCCCAAGGGGACATCTGTCAATGTCTGGAGATATTTTTGGTTGTCTCAGTTTTGGGGGAAAAGGGATGCTACTGGCATCTCATAGATGGAGGTTAGGGAGGCTGTGAAATACCCCAAAGTGCACAGGATGCCCCCACAGCAAGGAGATATTAATATCTGGCCCCAAGTGTCACTAGTCGGGAGTGGAGAAACCCTGCTCCATTAGTCTCCACAGGGCCTGGTTGCCCAGACAACCAGAAAGCAAGTTAGGTTCCCTGAACCTTTCTAGACCTGTTTGCCAAGGAAAGGTGGCCTTAGCAACCAGCGTTCCCAAAAGGGTACAACCTTAAAGATGCAGGACCTACAGGCACCCTTGGGGCTTTAACCATGTAACTTATAAAGGGGAACAGGGCAGGAAGCAACCTCCAGTCTGCCCCAGAAGGGGGAAGAGCCTTATTGGTTGCTATGACAATGAGCCAGTCTCTGCTAGGGGACCTCAGGTACTGTTTTGGGCCCTATAGAAATTGTTAGATGACTACTGGCAACCAGTGCTGCTATCACAGTCCCCTAGTCGGGAAGTCAGGCCCCACAAAAAGGTGACCCCAGTTAGGCAGGCCCAACTGGGAGGGCTTAAGACCCCCAAACAACCTACTATAGGCACTGCAGGCCCCATTGCCAAGGAGCGTTCCCCCTAACAACCAGCGTAGTGGAAAGTAAGGAGGGACCCTCTGGCTGTGATTTGGAGAATTCAAATCATATCTGTTGCCATACAAGCTGTACCTTAGCAAAGAGGTTGTAACCATTGTCTCTGAGAATGTCTCCTGAAGTCGGGCAATAGGGTCTCACTTGGACAAACTTGGCCTGGTTTCCAAAGCCACAAGGTTTGGAGGGGGCCTAGGATACGTGACCTGTTGTTCTAGGGTTGCCAGGCCTGGTTGCTGGTGTGTGTCCCGCTGGCAACTATCTTCCCAGGCTCCCAGCCTCATGTTGGGGGCTTGGGCCTCAGCACACTGTCACCGGAGCGCGATCCCTGTGGTTTGGTGGCCTTAAGATTACTGAGGCCAGTTGATAGCAGGAACCTCCACGCTGGGCTCCACAGCTCTAAAGCCTGTGCCAAACTGCTTTCTCCCCATAGATGAGAAGAACGGGGCCCAGACCCGGCCTGTTAGTACCCCACCCCGAAGCCTGCAGCCCCCACCTGGCCGCCCAGACCCAGAGCTGACCAGCTCTCCCCGCCGAGGACCCCCCAAAGACAAGAAGGTCCTGGCCACCAATGGGACCCCTCTGCCCTGACCCCAGGGGGCTGGGGAAGGAGGGGACCCCCCTCCACCCCCCTTCCCTGCCCCCCAACTGTGAATCTGTAAATAGGGCCCAAGGAGTACATAGGGAGGGGGGAGACACAACAAACTCAGCCTTGCCCTGCAGGGATGGGGCTCAAAGGGCCGTGCCCAACGGGGGGTGGTTTTAGGGGGCACTGAGGGCGGGGAGCTGTTTCTATTTTATTTATTGGTTAATTTATTATTTTATTTATTGATCAATCTCTTTGTGGGGTGGGGTGGGGGAGAGACGGGGGCTGGTTGGATTGGCTTAGCAGATCCGGATGGACAGAGCCATCTGTCCTTGTGTCATCCCCAACTCTCCCTTTCCGGGCACCCCTCCCCAGGCCCCCCCTCCCCCCATGCCCTTCTGTTCTCATTTGCGGATTTGCTCTCCGGAAGGAATTCTGGTTTCATGTGATCCTGCCTGCGTCCCTGTCTCTGATTCTGCCGGTTGCAAAAAAAAAAAAAAAAAAAAAAGTTTAACAATAATAAATAGCCTTGATCAGGGATGGCTGGCTGGCCTTGGCCTCTCACTTCCTGGGTGGCCCTGATTGCAGGGGTGGGGCTGGATGGCAGGGACAGAAGGGCACAAAGATTCCCACCAACCAGTTGTTTACAGACCCACCACACGTGTACACCCACTAGGGTCCAGGAGGGGCATAGATGGCACATTCTTGAAAGTTCATCTCTGATGATTCATCCCCGAAGTTGCCTCCTCCGTTCACCTTGGGGACTCCAGAGACTGGCATTTTTTGCCTCCACCAACTTTTGCCTCTGCAAATGGGGGCAAGGTCTGTGTCAGAACGCCTGGGCCGGCTGGGCCTGCAGGGAGATGGGGGAGGCTGGCGGCGGAGGGCTCAGACTGGAGCCAGGCTGGAGACACAGGGTGCAGCTGTCCAGGCCAGAGAAGTCGACAGCCAAGAGGCCAAACAGTGTGAAGAGCAGCATGGCAATGGCCCACTCGCAGGCAGCAGAGGCAGAACGCAGCAGCCAGGTGTGGAGGATGACCACTTTACACAAGGGTCAAGGGCACACAGCCACAGGAACTATCCAGACGCGCAGCTGGTTTGCCATGTGACTGGGCAGGTGAGGCCATCTCTGGGAACCCTCCTGTGACATGCTCACCCTGCCCCGGCTGGAATGACCCCTCTGGCCAGCCACCCTCCTCGACGGTTCTAGGACACTCAAAGGGATGCCCTCCAGTCCTGTCTCCATCTCAAGCTGTTTCCCAAATATTTTCCCCCACATGTCCCTCCTGTTCTTACTGCATTCCCAATATCCCAGAACAAGGTTCTTATCCTCCCGTCAGCCTCCCCTGATCTCCCCGCTTATCCAGGACAGACAACCAGGTGTATTGCTTCCACCCTCAAATACCCAAGGTTTCCTAAAGACACCCACCCATCCATGGCCCTCAGGTTCCTCTTGCTCACTCCCAAAGATAATTGAATCTTCCTCCTAAAATATCCTTTCTCTAGGTGCCCCCACCATCCACTCGTGCCCCAAATCACCCCTCCCACCTCCATCATGTCCCATGGCTAGCTGGTTAACCCAAGTCTTATCCTGTCTGCCTTGCATCTATCTCTGCTGGTTTGCCTTATCCCTTCACTGGCTCCCCAGTCCCAACTCCTTAAAACCTTTTTCTAACTGCAGTGCACGTATAATCCAAGCTCCAGCCTAGCAAAGACGCCTCTTGGTTTCTGGAACTTCCCTCGCTGGAACACTCTCCCTCCTCTCAGCCAAGATAGCTCTGACTCCTTCCAGATCAGATTAGACGTTATTTAATTCATTCAAGGATTCTGAGGCAGTCAATATACCCAGCCCCATGGATCCTTGAGCAAAAACAGTGTGAGCACCCAAACAAGCTGCTTACCCCCAGAACTAACCTGTTCCTTTCCTGCTCACAAGCTTTCCATGGCTCCCCACTGCCCCCAGGCAGAAGCCCAAGCCTCTAACCCCTCATCTTAGCGCTGGAGATCATCTCCAGCCCTGCCAAAAACTGTATCTCCCCTCTCCCGCTACTGGTTTTTCCACCCTCGGCATGCATGCACCTGCAGTATCCCCCAACCTTCTGACCCAGGCCCAAAGCATCTGGTTCTGCAAAACCAGCTCAGAATCTGCCAGGTCTGAGGCCCATCTTTGCAGATGTCCAGCCCTTACCACACTCAGCTAGCCATCTTTATGGTCCATCTCCCCCTCCTTGCAGCCAAGGGATATTTAAGCCACACAGAATGAGGACCCTGTCGCTAAACCGATGATCAGCCCGGTGGGGACTATGAAAGGGGTTGGGATGGAGCTTATCACCAACGGGGCCCAGCAGAGGAGATCTGCTGGTTTGTAGCTGGAATAGCCTTTCCCACCTGGTCCATGCAATTCAATTTGCTGCTCTGGAAAGTGGACGGGATCTGTTTAATGCAGTCAGCACAGGACCTCAGCCAGGTTTTTTCCAGCATCTTGGGAATGTAAAGGTCCTCTCAGCCTCTCTTCTATCCTCCCCAGAGGCCGGCGGTCCCCATGGTGAAGTCTGCAGCCCCTACACTCTCTCAGCGCACTCTACCTAGCAGTGATAATTATCAGTATGATAAAAGCAACTCTAGTTTACAGACATGGAAACTGAGGCTCAGAGAGAGATTTGACTCACCCAGAGGCGTGCTGGGCTGGGTTCTGGGCTGACTCACAAGTGGGTTAGAATAGAGGTGCCACTCAGTGGTGCACCGGTAAATGTTTAACAATCAACTCCAATTTGAAGTGTTTGCCAGTTCCTGTGATGTAAATACTCCCACCATGGCTGTTTGAAGCTACTAACATGACATCACCCAACATGGAGTTGGGAAGAGATACACACAGACTGCCCTTGAGAGCCTTCACAATTGAACTTTATAATGGCTCTTGGCTGAGAGACTCCCCCTGTCTGAACCTCAGTTTCCAGTCTCAGCCTGCATGATTCATGGCACAGAGCAGGTACCCCAAGTAGACAGCAGGTACCCCAAATGGTTGATCATCCTCCCAGTATTTGTTGGTCACTAACTATGTGCCAGCACTGATCTAAGCACCTCACATGTATCATCTTCATTACAACCCCCAGTTGGCCTTGTCTTTATCCACATTTGATTGATGCAGAAACTGAGGCACAGAGAAGTTAAGAAATCAGCAGACCTTCCCCCAGCTAGTATGTGGACAATGTGGGATTCCAACCCAGGCAGCACAACCCTGGATCGTCACTCTGACGACTGTGCTATAGCGGGGCTGAGAAAGGAGGGGCATCCACACTAGCACACAGCAGACCCACCCCAATGAACAACCACCCCAAGCCCTGCCCTCAGCCCCCATAAGGATACTGGCCACCATGAGAATGGTGCAGAGACTGCAGAGGACCAGGCGGAGTGGTCTGATCCAGGGGGCCCCAGGCTGGGGCAGGCTCTTCATCCTCCAGGACAGAAGGAGCTGCAGCCAGAAGTAGAGATGACCCACAAACAAAGCGAAAAAGGCCCCTGTCAGGTGCGTGGCCTGCTGGTTCTTTTGCTGGAAGGAGGAGTGAGGAGAGTTGAAGGGAAGACCTGTGGGGAGGCCAGGGCCATGAGGTGGGGAGGGGCCCCGACCAAGCCCAGGGACTGTGACTGACAATTGCCATGCCCAGTGATTGGCTCACTGAGTAGCCTCAGTCCCAAAAACACTGCCTGGCACATAGCAGACACTCATAAATACAAGTACAATAAATCTTTCATTCTCAACCACGGTAGGGGAAAACATATACTGCCACCAAGGGTGTAAAAATTGGTGCTTGGAGGGCAAAATAATTTTAAATATTACAATGGTTTGTGGCTTACCAATATATGGTATATATTATGTTAAAATTTTAAAATATTAAAAATTTCATGTGAAAAGGGATGATTAAGGAAAATTGTTTTAAAAAGGCTCCTCAGGGGAGTGATGTCATAGTTAAAAAAAAAAGAAAGGTTGAGGAACACAGGAATAAGTGAATGAGTGAGTGAATGGTTATACAAATATGATGGGTCGTTATTGAAAAGCTGGAGGCAGCCTCTGGTCTGAGCACCCAATGGTTTCGCCAGCCTTTGGAATCAGAGATATTATAGTAAAATAAAATGATAACATAAAGTAAATCAGTAAGATTTCTCCATTTATTTATTCTACAAAGATCTACTGAGCTTCACTGTTAAGAATGCAGGTTCTAGAGCATATGAATCTGGGTTCATTTCTGACCACCACAGACCAACCGATAAAAAATTAAAAAAAAACCTCTGCGGGATTTCTCCAAGAAGGACCTACCTAGAGTCCTGTGCCAATGAATAAAAATAGTACAGAATGTAAAACCAAGTGAACACTCAACCCGTGCGGTTTGCAAACATTAAGAATGAGTGAATCTTAGTAATTTCATCATGGGGGTGGTTGGTGGCAGGGAATTACCCCTACGTCCTAGAGTGCAACCTAATAATTATAAAGAGCTTCCCACGCGGCGCTCCATTCAAATAACGGAACTCGCCACCGCCACCCAGGGCCCTAGACACACAGAGAAATACAACTCCCAGGAGGCTGTGCGGGGACGAGCCCCCGAAACAAGAAGCCGGCGGCCCCGAGGAATGCTGGGAGTTGTAGTGCCAGACTCTGGCCGGTCAGAACCCCGGGCTGGGCTCCGCGAGCCGACTGCGTCTCACCTGGAAATTGCCCACCACGGAGGTGCCCAGCGCACAGAGGAGCCCCGACCACAGAATCATCTGGTTAGGCCACTTTCCGACGCCCCAGTCCCGGAGCTGGTGGTAACGGAGAATGCAGATCCAGGCAGCTGGGAGGAGAGGGAAGTGGGCAGGAGACCGGGGACCCACCCCAGGAGAGGGAGGGCTGTGGGATGAGAGAGACTGGGGGTCCAGGGGTGTGAGCCAAACTCCTGGATTTGGGGGAGGAGGGACTGGGAACCTAGCCTCCTGGGTCTGAGGAAGGAGGGGCTGGGGACTCCTTGGCTTGGGGCGGTGGGGGCGGGGAGCAACGTTGAAGGGAAAGCGCTGGGGCACAGTTACCCATAGCAGCTCCCATGTTGAGCAGCTGGCTGAAGATGCAGCTCTGAGGGGGGTACGATCCACAGAGACTGGGGAAGATAAAGGGTCATCCTGTGGCTCCTCAGAGCCAACACCCCCTTTCCTCCCAATGGACCCTCCAAGTGCCAAAGCTACCTGATATAGGGGATGCCTTCGGTGAGGTTCACAGTCCTGTTGGACACTGCAATGGCAAAACTGAAAGAGAGGGAAAACATCAAATGAGCAGCGGTTTTCAGTGACAACTTTTCTGTTATCCCCCCTCCTCCCTCAGACCCAGGAGTCCAGGCCCCCAGTTCCCAGCCCCTCCTCCCTCAGACCCAGGCATCATCCTGCCTCTAACACTTACACCGTCCAGATGCTAGCGACAGCCCAGACGGCCAGGAAAGCAGGCAGCACGGACAGGTAGCCCCACATGCCAGATTCTGCAGGGGGAGTGTGGGACCACCAATATCTGTGTGTGTCTCTCCCACCCTCTTCTCTCTCTCCCCCACCTGCCCATCGTCCCTCCATTTTAGGTGAGGAACTTTCCCTAAGGGTCCAGGTGCATCAGACTATGGCATCTTGCCTCTGAGGCCCCCCAGCCTCTGAGGCCCCCATTGGCTCCCAGGCATAAGTATGGGCCCGGGTCTGGTTGGTTGAGGCCAGCTCTCAGCTCTGGGGCACTTTCCCTATCTTACAACTGTCCTTCAAACACCAGTCTTCAACCCTGATCTAGAAGTTTCTCCCAGCTGCCCTACTCCAACCCAGCTCCCAGGTCTCTCCTAGCCCCTCCCCTCTACTGCCAGCTGCAGGGCTCCCCAGGATGCTCACCTGTCTCTGTCTCTCTCTCTCTGTCTCTCTCTCTCTGTCTCTCTGTCTCTCTGTCTCTCTCTCTCTCTCTCTCAGTCCCAGGACTGGGGCTGCGTGCGAGGTTCAAGGAAGAGGAGCTGGGATGTGGGGTGGGGCTCCGGCGGGTGTGAGCTCTCTACAGAGCCAAAGTCCACACTGAAACAGCTGCAGGACAGCGTCGGGCCAAGAATCTGATCGCCACTTTCTAGGGACCTCACCCCCAAACCACCACTTCTGGTCTCCTCAGAACCTACCAGGCAGCACCTTAGCTTTAAAAGGCCTCCAACTTCCTCCTGCTTTATAGGTTCAACTGTAAACTTCCAGCCCTTATCTTCCCCAGGACCCAGAAATGAGAGCTTCCAGTTCTCTCCACCCTCCCTCCTTGGGGGATCCAGATGTCTGGGCCACCAGCTGTTCTAGAACACAAGCATTTATTTCTAGCCCCTGGGGTCCAACCTCCTGGCTCTTACCTTTTCAAGGACCCAGAATCCAGGCCTGCAGGTCCATCTCTTTTCTGGGTGCACTTTCTGTCCTTAGGTTGCTGGATGTAGGGCCTCCGGTGACCCTGCCTCCTTCCCCCAACTTGCCTTCCCCTCTCCCTTCCTCTACTGGGCTGGAGTTCCCCAGCAGACAGGGTGTGAGTGGGAGGGAGACCTTGGTGATGACATCTCCACCAGAAAGCAAAGGCTTCCTCTACTAAGACCATTTCTGCTCTCTCCACACAGCAAGCAGCCCTCCACTTTCCGGCATCCTGTCTCTGGGTACGTGGGTGTTTGGGCCCAGCCTCCTCCTGCTTCCACAGGCCCAGGAGTCCAGCCCCCAGCTCTTCCTCCCTCAGATCTAGGGAGTATCTCCTCCCACAGTACCCCACCTCTTTTTTTTTTTTTTTAATTGAGGTAAAATTCACAAAACATAAAATTAACCATTTTAAAATAACAATTCAGTGGCATTTAGCACATTTGCAAGTTAACCACCACCTCCATCTAGTTTGAGAACTTTTTCATCACCCCAGAGGGAAACCTCATACCCATTAAGCAATCCCTCCCCATTTCCTCCTCCTGGCAGCCGTTGGCCACAACCAAACTGCTTTCTGTTTCTATGAATTTGTCTCTTCTGGACATTTTATATAAATGAAATCATATACTATGTGGCCTTTTATGTCTAGCTTCTTTCGCTGACCATCATGTTTTTGAGTTTCATCCATGTTGCAACACGTACCTGGGCACCATCCCTTTTTATGGCTGGATAACATTCCATGGACTCCACCTCTTTTGGGACTTTTCTGTCTGAAGGGCCCAGCGATCAATCAAGAATGAGAATTCACCCCTCTCCTCAATGGGTTCCCAGCCTGAAAAGCAGACACACATGGATCCAACGATTAGAATACAAGGTATTATAGCAAATGTAGCACAGGGCATGGTGGCCCCAGAAGAGGAAGTGGCTGATTAGCGATGGTGGCCACTCTGTGTGTGGTTGTGGAGGAAGGTCTGGAAAAGAAGACGGTGTGAGCCTGCGAGCTGTAGGGAGGCTTTCTCAGTCAAGTCCAGGAGGTCCCTGAAACCTGGCCCGGGACAGTCAAGTGCCTTTGTCTGCTGTGTTACACAGTGTAGGACCCACTAGGAGAAATGAGCCAGGACCCAAAGCTCTTAATTGCCATGAAGGATTTGGACGTTACCCTGAAGGTACTGGGGAGCCATGGAAGGATCTTGAGCAGGGAAGACAGAAAGGAACTGACACAGATGGTATGTAGGTAGGAAAGAGGTGTAATGATAATAACCTTTAACACATCACTAGTGCCAGGCAGGCACTGCCCTTAGTGCTCCATGTGGGTTAACTCACTAATTCCCATTATAGCCCTGAGATGCCATTGGCATCTTTATGTACCAGGTTCCTTAATTCTCGTGGAAGTCGAAGTGCTGGTTTCTTGACTAAAAAGTACCTGAACTAGTTCCAAACTTCACACATCCAAGAAGGTCCAGGGTTTTCAACTTGGTGAAACTTGAGTTCGAACCCGGCCTCTGCCGCTTAAGAGCTGGGTGCCTGTCTAAGTTTCCTCTGGCTGCTGTAACAAAGTACCACAAACTTAGTGACTTAAGACAACATACATTTATAAGCTCACAGTTGTGGAAGTCAGAGTCTGACATGGGTCTTAGGGGCTGAAATGAGGGTGTCAACAGAGCTGGTTCCTTCTGGAGGCTCCAGAGGAGAGTCCATGCCCTTGCCTTTTCCTTCTATAGCTTCTAGAGATGCCCACATCCTTCAGCATGTGGCCCCTTCCTCCGTGTGTGTGCAGAATGCCTCACTGCAAAGTCTGCTTCTGTCATCATGTCCCCTCCTCTGCCTCTGATAGTGACCCCTTCTTTCACTTACATAGACACTATGATTACATTGGGCTCACACAAGTAATAAAGATCATCTCCCCACCCCAAGACCCTTAATCTAATCACAGCAGCAAAGTCCCTTTTGCTATGAGAGATGCCATCATCACAGGTCCCAAAGATTAGGATGTGGACACCTTTGGGGGGCCAATATTCTGCCTCTAGTCACCTTGGGTAGGGGGCTTCAGTTTCTTCAATCTGTAGATACAATGTGTAATGTCACTGGGTTTGCAGTCTGGGTTTGCCTCTCCATCTCTGCCTCTTGCTAGTGGTATGACCTGGGGCCAGTGGCTTCATCTGTGTGCACCTCAGTTTCCTCATCTGTGAAATGGGAATAATAAGAGTAACTACCTCAGAGGGCTGTGGTGTAGAATCAATGAGCTGATCCATTTACGTGGGGGGTTGTGGAAAGAATCAAGTGAAGAGGAAAAAAGCCACAGTTCGCCTTGGCTGGGTTCCTGGCACATGGTATTTGCTCAGTACAGGACTGTTTCTTTCCAGGGGGCGTACATTAGCTGCTGGTGACAAGAGGGGGATCAGAGCTCGTGGCATACACGCGCGCATGTGTGTGTGTCTGTTTTCCATTTAGCAAATATTGACTGAGGACCCACTGTGTGCCAGCACTGTTCTAGACCCTGGAGACACAGCAGGGAACAAACAGACAAAAAGTACCTGGTGGAGTGAGGCATGTTCTCATCCTTCTCCACCCCCACACCCCTCCGCCCTCCCACATCCTGCACCCCCCACCCATGCCCAGCTCCAAATATTCCTCCTCTTTGTCCCCTCTTGTCAAGGGGCTTAAGCCTGGTGGGCTACTTTCAATTTGGGGATTAGTCTCCACCCACTGTCCACGCAGGCTGGCAGACTGCATTTTTCTGTATCCTTCTGGAAACTGGAGTTGCTGGCCTGGCTCAGCTAAGGGGACGAGACTGTGGTCTCCCTCTGGGTGAGATGATGTTGCACTTTCATGTTTAGGAAACCACTTCCGATTGGGGTGGGAACTGTTTTTCCCAGAGGAGGGACTGTGCCAGCGCAGGGAATGTAGGTGTCCCAGGAGCTTGGTTTTCTCGGCTGTAAAAGCAAAGATCATAATGATGCTGGGGCTCGAGTGTGAGTTCATGTGACGACTTAGAATAGTGCCTGGCCCCTAGGAAATGCCCCGTAAAGCTAGGTATTGACATCATTGGGTCCTCAAGTGACTTGTGCATTTCTAAAGAGCCATCTGTAGGCCTAGAAGTTTTGCTGCTTTGTAGAAGAGATACCTGGACCTCACAGTCTTATTGTGTCATTAGGTCCTCCAGGAAGCAAGTATTTTGATAGCGTCAGAAATGGAAGGAATTTTTTGGAAGTGATGCCAGTGAAAGATAAAGGGAACAGGGGTGGGCAGTGAAAGCCTGACAGGCTGGGCTGTCAGTCTGCCACCTGTGAAACTGAAACTGGAGGCCGAGTTTGGGGCTCATGCTGCCAGTGCCACTCAGCCAATAGACCGACACAATAGACCGGTGGTGGGTCATAGAATAAATGTTTATTATCAGAGCACCCGTGGTCTGAGAAGGCAGCGGGTTAACACCTCCCAAAACTGCCTCAATATTTTCAGACCAACTTGGGATACTTAAGGGAAAATCTGGGCGTTCCTCCAGAGGCTACGTGATGGTTCCAGGGGTCTGCATGGAGCCTTCCCCCTGGTAACATGGCTCTCTGGTGGCATCAGCAACCCCGGAACAATGATGGGAGCAGCCTGGAAAGAATGTTAGACCACAGAGATTGTGATCAATAAGCCTAAGGGTATTAATCATAAGTTTCAGGGTAATTTTTTTCGGAAACAGGTAACTGGGTGTGACAGGGGACATTCTGTGCTCAAGCCGCGGGGGAATGGTAAGGAATAGGATCTATTGTTAAGCTATAAGTCAAGAAAAAGTGAGGCTGAGAAGTTGGGAACTGGGCCTGTTTCAATTCCCCTGTCTTTTATTCATTTTATTTCTATAAAATTAGTATGGTTGCAAGGGTAGGGGATGATGACCTTTCTCAACTGCTTCTGATGAGAGAGGGCGTCATGCCTGCCTATGAGAATAACGGGGAGGGGGCTGTTTATGGCATATCCAGCATTCAGAGATGCTATTGCCCCAGCTCTTATGTTAGATCCCAGGTGGGGCACAAGCAAAGAGGAAAATTAGACCCAAAATAAGGCCCAAGAGAAAAGCAACAATGAGCAGCTCCAGCAGCCATCAGTAAGAGGAGCTTAAGGCCTTCAATTGGCTCACAGGATCAGGAGTGACAGTCTTCCTTCTGGAGGAGTCCTGTGGAGACTTAAATGAAACAGGTTTGATTCGAGGGAAGTGGACACAGCCACTGACTCTCTGCAGCCTGACAACAGTTGGGGTGCTTGGAAGAACTGCAAAAGGTCCCTTCCATTTGGGAGCTAACTGGTCTGTTAGGGACCGCCCCCCCCCCCCCGGCTTCTAATAGTACTTGGTCCCCTGGCTTTCCGGGGTACAATGTGTAGGGGGGTTGGCCTGGGGGAGGTGGTGGTCTCCCATATTTCCTAAGTGCCTGCTGAACCTCTCCCAAGTTAACAACATAGGAAATAACAGAATTGAGGTTAGAGTCTCAGCAACTAGAGCTACAGCTTAGAGGTCTCCTGACAAAACTTTCCCAGAGTCCTTTTTGTACAAGCATAGAATTACCCCTGGTTGTTTGCAGAATGTGAAAGAATTCACAAGATTCATAAAGGAATAGAAGTTAGAAAGTTTATTTAAGAAGAAAAGTGCCAGCAGAGAGGCTGCCAGGGGCAGTCTCAAGTGGACAACTGCACCTATCTTCAGGTTAGCTTTTTCTTATATAGGAAAGGGTAGGTAAATTTTCTTATAGCAGGAGATGTGATGTCTATCTGATGTTTAGACTGAGGTTATTTGATTGACATGTACAGGTTATATAACTAGTTTCTTTCTGTGCATGCTCTTACCCATAATGCATACAGAAAACCCCACAGGGGAGCCAAGGCTTAACCTTCATTTTATTCTAATTGTATTATAATGAGGATGGAGTTCAAGCTGAGGGCAGGCTCCAGCAGTCTGCACAGGTGTCAAAAACTAGTTATTTCTGGGTTGGGGTTTTATCTCCTTTTTCTAAGGCTGTTTTGACAGAAAAATATATCTCTAGGGGCTGAGTCTGAGTGGTCCCTGGGGAGAGGATGCAGGCCTGAGCAGTCCCCCTTGGGCTCATGGTTATTAATTCTTTTTCTGCCTCATCACTTTTTCAAGTCTGATTTGCTTGTTTTACATTTCCTCTAAGGTATAGACCAATGATAAGGAATAGGATGATCCCCACAACCGAGCAGGTTTCAAAGGAAGTAGGTCCAGAGTGAGCAGTCAAGAAAGAATAAATGGCTCCCATATCAATCAGGAAATTCACAGGCTGACCTGCCACATCAAGGGTGACCCGCAGCTCCACCCTTGTGAAAATGGACTCTCCTCTGGGAAGCCAGCCTCTTTCCTTTGGGGAGCCACTGGGAACCTCACACCCATGAGTCAACCACAGCCATTTGTGGGGAGGGAGTTGGTCCCTGCCCACTTCAGAGCAGGGGACAAGCCCTCCTCCGGTGCTCTTTTAGTTTGCACAGGGGGGCACAGCTGCTCTGCAGGATTTGGACACTCCTTAATCCAGTAGTCTGGGCTTGCACATCCAAAGCAGGCTCCTTCACCTGGTGTTCCTCTTCTGGGGTTTCTGGGGTGACCCTCAGGTGGCTTCAGCCCTGGTTTGTCTATAACTGCAGCCAAAAATCGGACCTGTCTCCGGCCTCGTTTCCAGTCTCACTGTTCCTTTCTTTCCTTTTTTTCCCCATCTCGGTTGTTAAAGAAGTTTAAACAAATTCCCTGGCCTTCTTTTAGGATTTGAGCCTCTTCATCAGGGATGTAAGAGTGGGACAGAACCATTATAATACCTTGTTAGGTTAGGGAAAACATCAAGCCAAGCTTCCTTATTTTGCCCCATATCTAACACTGAGGAGGGCACGTGAACTCGAGCAGTCCTAAAATACAGAAGCTTATAAAATTATTAGCAAAACTTAGTCCTTAGATTTAGTTTTCTTGAGTAACAAAAGACCTAATTAAGACAATATAAAACATAGAAAATTATTTTGATGACACATATAATCTTTTCAGGAAGAAAACTTTTTCATAATATCAATACCAGACCAATAGTCTAATAAACTTTGTTTTATTTAGCAGAGAGGAAACTTAACTCTAATTTTGACCAGCTTACTTTTGATATTTAAACTTACTTAATCACATTTAGCTTAATCATTCATAAAATTATTTCAAGACTTTCCTTTACAAACCTACAACTTCCCAGTCCTTCTCAGTTTGTCTCCTCTCACTCATTCAGAAATAACCATCCTTAGGACAAACTACTTTCTTTCAGTTCCTTCAAAAATGCATTTCCATACCTTATGCCTTCCTTGAAAACATACATCATTTCCTTTCATATTAGTTAGAATCCATAACCTTCACAACCTTAATTTTTACTAACAACTGAAAGCAAACAATTAGTATTTCTATTGGCAAATCCAGGAACATATTTTGTAAAAAGCATAGGCTTTTGTAATAAAATACAAGATATATTTATTAACAGATCTTAATGTACCTTTTAATGTTCCTGTGACAAGAAGCCAGAAATAGATTAACTCAGACCTACCTAATAATATTTCAGTATTTCATTATTTTGAAATACCTAATTATTCAATAATTTTTATCATTTAACACTACTTAGCAAAACTAAAATCTTAAGTTACCAACAGATGCTGAGAAACCATGTCCAAGCATCCACATCATGTAATTATTACTGAATAGTTTTATCTAAAACCTTATTTTAGTTAGCATTTTATTAGTTTTTTATGAGATTTCAAAATTATTACTCAAGCTATTTTCTTAACAAATTTTTTAACAGAGATTACATAAATTTATTTTTTTGTAAAACACAAGATACCATATTTAATGTTAATAACCTTAAAAGACATGTCTCTTTAACCAAGTTAAACCAGCCTTAGTATCAAATATTTTCTTAGATCACATGATCCTGAAAAGTACTTGGGTAATTTTTATTATTTAAATTTATATAAGCACTTAATCCTTATTTCTTTAAGCCAATCAAATATTATAAACTGGTAATACCATCTGGAGGCAAAAATCACCACATCATATATAAAACACAGACAAGCACAGATATCAGAGATCATATACATATAAACAGAATTATTAACAGTTGTAGAGAGGTCGCAAGATCTTACAGTTGCCCCTATAATTTCAAAAGGCTGGAACAAAGGGTCGGGTGTCTGGCTTGTGAGATTAGTTGCTTGTTTCTAAAAATGCCTTTTTTCCCCCCTCTCTTCAGTTACCTCAGCCTCAGGCAGTAGTTGGTGTGTTTACATTCCTGGTTATAAGTTAATTAGGAGATGGGTGGATTCCCCTTTTCTCTGAACTATCAATTTAGTTTCTTTCTTTTCAGCATCTACCATAAAGGCTTATACACAAGAAATTTCATCCTATTTCCCAGACATCTAACAGAACAATTCCAGTCACAAAATATAGTATAATAATTCAGTGACGAGTGCTCTCGAGAATCTAATATAAACATTAGCCACGCAGTACTGTAATAGAACATTAATTTCCTTTTGGTCAATGGCTCATAGCCGTAGATTTTCCAATGGCCTAATATTTTGCCCAACAGGCTCCTGGCTGGGATCGAAACCTTAGATCCCATTATTGAGCTGGAACAAATGTGGCCACATTTAACACAGACAGTAAACACACAGATAGATCCAAGTATTCCCTGGATTGGACAGACAAAAACCAGAAAAGCCAGATTTGCATCCGAACACCAGATACAGAAACCAGACCTATCTAGGTGCCAGATTTGGATGTGATGTCATCTTACTCCATATACATGGTCTGTCGACCATCAGACAGTCAGCCAGCGGGCTAAAACCAGAAACCAGATGTGGCCTTAAGACCACCAGATGCCCAAAGGTCGAAACCAGAAATGGTGGCTTTTACAGTGCAGCAGATGGGCCCTACCTCACCAGAAACAGTATTGCCAACCACAAGTGCTTCCAGAACCAGAACAATCCTGCAACCAGAGCCCCTTACTGGTGGGGGTATTATGCCTTGCTGCACATTGCAGCCTCACCTATTGGCGCCAATGGATCAGTAAGGCCCCCAGGTGGCCCTCAAAGAAGAGCTCCAGATTGTGAGTGCAAAATCCTCTACTTGTGCACACCAGGGCCACTCCACTTTCCAAACCAGTAATTAGAGGCAGGAAAACAGAGCAAATGTTTATTCTATCCCAACTGAGAAGGGCATCCATGGAGGGTGGGCACTGGTGCAACCCCCACTTCCGCCAGCAAAATCAGCAGCAGCTGCTTCCAAAGGTCAGTCCTGCGCCAAGGAATCCGCCCAGTCCCAGGCAGCCCCTAAGACCCTCTGCAAGCTGAAAGACTTACCAGAGGAACCCTGAGTCCGTCCCAGTGGAGTCGCCAGAAACTGAAACCAGAGGTCAACTGCATCCAGAGCTCGTGCTGCCTGCACTGCTCAACCAATAGACCTACAAAGGAGTCGAGTCATAGAATAAGCGTTTATTATCAGAGCTCCAGTGGTCTGAGAAGGCAGCAGTTTAACACCTCCAAAAACTGCCTTAACATTCTGAGACTGGACTGGGGTATTTAAGGGAAAATCTGGGCTTTCCTCTAAAGGCTATGTGAGTGAAGGCTCCAGGGGTCTGCATGGAGCCTTCCCTCTGGTAACATGGCTCTCTGGTGGCATCCACAACTCAGGAACAATGATGGGAGTAGCCTGGAGAGAATGCTAGACAGTGTGATCAATACGCCTAAGGGTATTGATCATAAGTTTCAGGGTAATTTTCTAAAACAGGGGGGTGTGACAGGGGACATTCCGAGCTCAAGTGGAAAGGGAATAATTTGTTGTTAAGTTATAGGCCAAGGAAAGGTGAGGCTGGGATGTTGGGAGGAGTCCCAACTGGGCCCAGCTTCAAAAGGAGAGGAGAAAGGAAGGCGTGGGTAGGAAGAGACTGTTGCTCAACTCTGAGAAAACCCACCCAGCCCAACAGGCAGATAAAGGACAAAGATTTCCCATATCAGCAAGTCCACAGAAACAGAAAGTAAGTTGGTGGCTGCCAGGAGCTGGGGGAAGTGGGGTGTGATTGCCTAATCACTTCCTTTTGGGGAGATGAAAACATTTTGGAAGTAGATTGAGATGATGGTTGCACCACAATGTGACTGTACCAAAGGCCATTAAATTATACACCTTCAAATGACTGAAGTGGTGAATTTTGTGTTTTGTGAATTTGACCTCAATTTTTTTTTTAAAGATTGCCTTTAGAGGAGTCCCACATTGGGTGGAAACAGCCAAGCTTTAACCCCAACCACCACCACCATGCTTAGTCATTGGTTGGGGGCTGCCCGAAAAGAATGGGACCTCGATCCAAAAATAATAGTGGTTCCAGTACTGCAGCTGGAGGCTGTGGGCCAAGTTCAGTTTTCCCAGTTGATCAGTTCTTTCTTGAAAGGAGAACCCTCATGGTTACCATACTTGCCCAATGTCATCAGTTACTGAGTGGAGGACCTGAGGCCTGTCTGATTGTAAAATTTGGTTCTTTTCAATATGTCATGGTTCCTACTGAAGTACCCATTTACATATCCACCCATCCACCCACTGACCTATATATCCAACTATCAGCTGTTCAGATCTCTTCCAGCTCTCCAAAACTTGATGCATCCATGCAACTATTCACTCACCCATCCATGTTCTTTCATTCTTTAATCTGTTCTATCAGTTCCCTCTTCCCATTTATCCTACAATCCATCCATCCATCAATTCAACCATCCACTTGCCCATTGATTCAATCCAGTTAATCAGCCATCTGTATTAGCTTCTTGTGGCTGCTGTAACAAATTTCCACAAACCTAGTGGCTGAATAGCAATGGAAGTTTGTTCCCTTACAGTTTTGGCGGTCAGGATTTCAACATCAGTTTTGATGAGCTAAAATCAAGATGTTCGCAGGGCTGTGCTCCCTCTGGAGGCTCTGAGGGAGGATCCTTCCTGCCTCTTTCCAGCTTCTGGTGGCTGCCGGCATGACTTGACTTGTGGCTGCATCACCCCAATCTCTCCCCATTCTCTTCCATGTGGATCTCTGTGCCTAATCACCTTGTGCCTCTCTCTCCTAAGGTACATGTGATGGCATTTGTGTCTCACTGGGATAATTCAGGATAAGGTCCTCCTCTCAATGTCCTTCCATTAATCACATCTTTTGCCATATAAAGTAATATTCACAGGTTCCAGGTATTGGGAAATGAATACATTTTCGGGTGTCATTTTGTTCTATCTACCACATCATCCAACTGCACACACACACACACACACACACACACACACTTCTTTAGTTGTTATTCATTTAATCATTCAACAATCTTTATCAAATGCCAATAATGTGTCAGGCACTGCCCTTGACATTGGAGACTCAGCTATGAACAAAACAAGCATCCCTGCTCTCTTAGAGCATATGTTCTAGCTGGGGAGGAGGACAGTGAATAGATAAAGAGATATATAATGTCATGCTGGGGTATGTTCTATGCAACGCCAGCCTCATAGGCATGTGACCTGTGTAGTTGCCCAGGGTCCCACACTGGTTTCATATTTAGCTGTCTCCATCTTGAAATCCTTAAGACTTCTTTTTTTTTTTAATTTTTATTGGGGAACAGTGTGTTTTTCCAGGACCCATCAGCTCCAACTCAAGTCATTGTTTTCAATCTAGTTGTGGAGGGTGCAGCTCAGCTCTAAGTCAAGTCATTATTTTCAGTCTAGTTGTGGAGGGGGCAGCTCTCTGGCCCATGTGGGAATTGAACCAGTGACCTTGGTGTTAGGAGCACTGCACTCTAACCAACTGAGCCAACCGGCTGCCCCCTTAAGACTTTTTGAACAAGGGGCTCTGCATTTTTATTTTTCTCCAGGACCGACACATTATTACATAACCAGTCCCTGGGCCATGATGCAATAACAGAGTAAGGGGATGGCTGGGACAGGTGGGCTCTTCCACCAGGGCCATCAAGGAAGGTTCTCCCTGAAGAGGTGATATTACAGCAAGACCTGAAGCATGTGAGACAATGAGTCCTGCAGAGATCTGTGGGTAGAGCTTTCCTGGCAGAAATAACAGCAGGAAAAGACCTGGAGATGAGGGGAGTTCGGTCTCCAGCAACAAGGCCAATGGTACTCTATCAGAGTGAGTGTGGGGAGAATAGTTAATGATAAAATCGGAGAAATAATGGGGGGGGCATTGTAAGAACATCAGATTTTAATCAAGGTATGTATCAATTAACTACAGAAGCCTAAAACAACAATAAACATTTATCATCTCGCTTGGTTCCTGTGGGTCAGGAATTTGTGAGTGGCTTAAGCTAGGTGATTCTGGCCTGGGGTAGCTCTCATCAAGATGCCAATTGGGACATAGTCATCCTAAGGCTTGGCAGAGGCAGAAGGTTAGTGCCCAGGCTGACTCACTCACATGACTGTCAAACTGTTGGCAGGAAGTTTCTGTTCCTCTCTGGCTGTTGGCACAACAGCCTCAGTTCCTTGACTCGTGGATTTCTCCATGGGGTGGCTTCATTGACCTCTTGATGTGGCTTCCAGTTACCCCAGAGGAGTGATTCCAGAGAGAGCAAGGCAGAAGCCACAATGTCTTTGATGAACTAGCCTTGGCCATGCCCTCACTTTTGCAATATCTTTTTGGTTACATACTCGTAGCTCAGCCCTATTCAGTGTGGAAGAGGCTACACGAGGGAGGGTATGAATCCCAGGACAGGAGGTGGTGGCTAGGTGTCATCTTGGAGGCTGGCTAATAAGGGGTGAATCTGTTGCAGAATTTTAAGCATGATGATGATGATGATGATGATGATGATGATGATGATGACGATGACAATGATAGAAAGATAGATGTGGGCTGGCCCGGTGGCTCAGGTGGTTGCAGTGCCCAGCTTCTAACTCTGAGGTCGCTGGTTCGATTCCCACATCGGCCAGTGAGCTGAGCCCTCTACAGCTAAGATTGTGAACAACAGCTCTCCCCAGAGCTGGGCTGCCGTGAACAGCCTGAGGTTGGCATGGGCTGCCTGGGGCTACTGTGTGCCGTTGTGAGCGGCCGGTGACCAGAGTGAGTGGCAGGCAGCCATCGTGGGCTGCTGTGTGCTGCCATGGGCTACCATGTGCTGCCATGAGTGGCCGGCAGCCAGCATGAGCGGTCGGCAGCCGAGAGCTGCCGTGAGCGGCGGACCGACGACTGGCGACCGACTGCCTCAGCCAGGGAAGCACAAGGCTCATAACACCAGCATGGGCCAGGGAGCTGTGTCCTACACAACTAGACTGAGAAACAACGGCTTGTGCCAGAGTAGGGAAGGGGGTAGGCAAAGGAAAGGGGGGGAAAGAAAAGAAAGCTAGATGTGTGTGTGCATATGTGAAGGTGTATATAAAAATGTAGATATATGTATATCAATTAACATATAGTAGGTAATACTTATATTTTATTCTATTTTAGAATACATATTGTTATTACACAATAATATATGAAAACAGACTTCTCCCCAACCATTTTTTTCCAGCTCTATTGAGGTATAACTGACATACAAAAATTGTATATATTTAAGTTGTACAATGTGATGTTTTGATGTATGGATACATTGTAAAATGATCACCACAATCAAGCTAATTAACACATCATCTCACGTGTTACCCTTTTCGTGTGTGTGGTGAGAACACTAGAGATCTACTCTCTTAGTAAATTTCAAATACGCATATTATTAACTATGGTCACCATGCTGTAGGAGTTACATTACACCCCCAGTACTTATTCATCTTATAGCTGACGTGCCCTTTCACCAAGGTCTCCTCATTTACCCCACCGCACAGCTCTTGGTGACCACTATTCCACTCTTTGTGTCTATGAGTTCAACGCTTTTTTAGATTCCACATATAAATGGTATCATACAATAGTTGTCTTTTTTTTATTTTTTTATTGGGGAATATTGGGGAATAGTGTGCTTTTCCAAGGCCCATCAGCTCCAAGTCGTTGTCCTTTAATCTAGTTGTGGAGGGCGCAGCTCAGCTCCAAGTCCAGTCACTGTTTTTAATCTTTAGTTGCAGGGGGCGCAGCCCACCATCCCATGCGGGAATTGAACTGCAACCTGTTGTTGAGAGCTCAGGCTCTAACCAACTGAGCCATCCGGCCTCCCAATATTTGTCTTTCTTGATCTGGCTTGTTTCACTTAGCATAATGTCCTCCAGGTTCATCCATGTTGTTGCAAATGGCAGTATTTCCTTCTTCCTCATAGCTAAGTAACATTCCATTGTATATAATCACATCTTCTTTATCCATTCCTTCACTGATGGACATTTAGGTTGTTTCCATGTCTTAGCTATTGTGAATAATGCTGCAATAAATATGAGAGTGCAGCTATCTCTCTGCAATAGTAATTTAATTTCTTTTGTGTGTGTACATATATATATGTGTATATATATATATATATATATATATATATATATATATATATATATCCAGAAGTGGGATTGCTGGATCATGCAATAATTCTATTTTTAATTTTTTGAGGAACTTCCATACTATTTTCCATTGTGGCTGTAGCAATTTACATTCCCAACAGCGCACAAACTTCCCTTTTCTTCACATACCTCCCCCTAATCATTTAACTTATATACCAGGGGTGCCAAAAAAATATGCAAGTGGATACTTTGGTCAACGTTGCTCAATTAGTAGTTAGTTCACCAGTAATCAGAAGGGTCTGGATGCTGATGGTAACCACTTTGACACCTCTTGTAATTGCAGAAGTCAAACGTGACTTGTATCCATCCTTTGTTATCGGTATATATTGAATATTACAATTTTAATACAGTTTTTCTTTGTTAAAATGTGTATACATTTTTTGGCACCGTCTGTACATACATAGATATCCCTTTCCCCACAAAATATGACCACACTGAATTTACTGTTTTATAACAAACCTTTCTTCTTAATAATAAGCCATGCACCATCTTAAGAGTTACTGAGCCCATGATGTCCCTGCAGATTGTGAATGTGCGCTCTGAGGAAGCCACCTGCAAAAGCACCTTCTAAGGCATCCTTCTCAAACATTCCAGGACATTCCAGTCACCAATCTAGGTGATTCTGATTTGGGAGATCTGGGCTGCAGCCTGAAATTCTGAATTCCTACCCAGCGCCCATGTGATCTGCTGGAAGTTGCTGGTCCATGGGCCCACATTTGAGGTAGCATCATCCTAAAATGATTCATTACTAAATCCTGGACCGTGCCCTCTGTAGGCTGAATCTTGGAATCTATATTTACACTACATTTCTGAGGTGATTCTTCTCTCTCTCTCTCTCTCTCTCTCTCTCTCTCTCTCTGTTGATTGTAAAATACACATAATGTTACATTTGCCATTTTAACCATTGTAAAGTGTACAATCAATGGCCTTGTGTACAAGCACTCTCTAGTTCCAGAACTTCTTTGTCCAAAAAGGAAACCCCATCCCCATTATCAGTCACTCCCCATTCTCACCTCCCCCCAGCCCCTGGCAATCAGGAATCTGCTTCCTGTCCCATGGATTTGCCTGTTCTGCACATTTCCTAGAAATGGAATCATTCCAATTGTGACTTTTGGTGTCTGGCTCCTTTCACCTAGTGTGATGTCTTCCAGGTTCATTCGTGTTGTGGCATGTGTCAGCACTTCACTCCTCCTGTGAGGTGCCTCTGAAGGTTGAGAACCAGCTGGATCCTGTGTGGGCGATGTAGCCCAGAGGTTGAGAGTCTGATGGCCAGTCTCAGCTTCTCTCATTGCTCATCTGTAAAAAGGGGGTAACAGCCCCTCCCTCACAAGGCTATTTGCAAAGTGACAGGCATGTTCGAAGAGCTGTTATTGTTATTGCACCTGGTAGATATGCTGTAATTGATCCAACCAATTGTTGGACATTCAGGTTTTTCCTAGTTTTCTGTTTTTTAAACAATGCTGAGACACACATCTTTATATATAAATATTTTAACACTTGTCCAGTTATTTCCTTAGAGTAAAAGCCTGGAAATGGAATTGGTAGGTCAAACATTTATTTGAATGACGAAATATTTCTCACACGTACAAAAAGAAAAGTTAGTGAATATAGTGAACTCATGGTTTCCACCTCCAGGCATAACAAACAAACGAAAAGACAAATAACAGTGTCTTGAGTTGCTTTCCTGAATGCATGCGTTCCACCTGACCCCCAGGAGTCACCACTAGACTCTCCTCCCCCACCATTATCACACCCTTGCACATTTGTGCACATTTACATGTACCTACACACAACCCTTGTTTTCTGTGTTTTAAAACCTTCTGCATCGACTATGCAGACTTCTGCAACTAGCAGCATATGCTGTGGGTTGTCTAGCTTGTTGTATGGAGTACCCGTCAACTTCTTTCTCTGCTCTATGGTGTCCCTTGTATGAATATGCCATGATCCATTGATCCATTCTTCATGTGGACATGTAAGCCGTTTCCAGTTTTTCCGCAGTTACACCCACTGCTGTAGCGAGCATTATTGTGCTGATCTTTTTGTTTACATTTGTGAGAGTTTCTCTGGGTGTACACAAGTGAGTCAAAGGTGTAATCTTTTAAGATTCATACATACTGATAGGACTTTTCTGGACAGCTAAGCTTTGTATAGAGTCCTTTTTGCTTGCCGGCTCCCTTTCTCTGGCTGAGGCTGCTTCTGTCCTCTGGAGCTGTGGCCATCCTTATTTGGGGGTGTCTCAGAACTAGAGGTAGTCTCAGTTGGGGAAAGAACAGTATGAACAGAGGATGAGAGACTGGAAGCACTGACGGAGCACAACTGGGAGGGTGTTAAGAAGGATTCCTCAGAGAGGGAGCAGTGTGGTCCTTGTTTTATAGATGCGAGACTGAGGCCCAGAAGAGGACAGACAAGTCACTTTCCCATCATCACAGAGCAACATCACAGAGAAACTACCTACTATGTGCAGGATATGAAAATATATAACAGTAAACCAAACAAAGACCCAAGTACGAATTTTTTTTTAATTTTATTGGGGAATATTGGGGAACAGTGTGTTTCTCCAGGGCCCATCAGCTCCAAGACATTGTCCTTCAATCTGGTTGTAGAGAGCGTAGCTCAGCTCCAAGTCCAGTCACTGTTTTCAATCTTTAGTTGCAGGGGACTCAGCCCACCATCCCTTGCAGGAATAGAACTAGGAATAGAACCGCCAACCTTGTTGAGAGCTGGCGCTCAAACCAACTGAGCCATCCTGCCGCCCCCAAGTACGGAGCTTATTATTCTGGGCATAATTATGACGAATTGCTAATTATCTCTGCCTCTGGGATTGGATGGGGGGGTATGATGCCAATTGAGAGGTGGGTGTCCCATGGGAGGGTCCTATGAGTCAGAGCTTTCTCCAAAGACCCCACTTCTCTTTTGGATCCCTTCACCCACAGAGTGTTATTGTGGATACTCCCAAAATTAAATGGGGTATTTGGGGGAGAGAAGGATGAGAGTCCTTTGTACCCGGGAAATGTTGTCAATAAAGTTTTGTCGCCTTGGCAACCGCAGGCCTCTCCCAGCGGAATGGAGGTGCGCGCATTCACCCCTCCCGCTCTCTCCAGCTTTCTCCCTCCAGTGGCTGAAGGTTTCACCGGAGAAAAAGAATAGGGAGGTCGCGACACTGTAGTGACGGGAGGAGACCTTAACCAATGGAAGGATGAGCCGTTCTGAGGCCAGCCAATCACTTACGGATTCTGGAGCTGGCAGAGCCCGCCCTCTTTTCACTTGGACCTGAATAACCTTACCCAAACCCGAGTTACGGCGCTTTGGCCAATGAGGGCGCCCACTTCGGGTTGTAGGTGGGGATACATCTCCATGGCAGCGACGGAAGGACAGCAGCAGGAGCTAATGGCAGCAGTTGGCCGCGCAGGAGGGCACCGCGGGCGTGGCGGGGTTTTGTTGGGGCACTGACGGGGGGCGGGAGGGGAGGGGCAGAGTAGGACTCGACCAATAGGAGGAGAGCAACTCCACAGCAACTGAGAAGTGGCGGCAGCGTTGGCCAATGGGATGCCGCAATGGCCGTGGTGGGGCGGGCCCGGTTGGGCAGACAAGAGGCGCGGCGACCGTGTCTGACGAGAGCTGGAAGAGGTAGTGGGAGGTAGTGGCGACTCCGTCGCGGGCGCCTGAGGAGAAGGAGGAGGAGGAGAAGCGGGTGAGGGGCGGCGCGGGGCCCGACCTCTGAACCCCCTCTCGGCCCTGGTCCCGCGCCGCTTTGGCTCCCGGTCTCCCCCAGCCCTGACTGCCCCCCGCCCCTCCCGCCCCTCCTCGTGTGCAGGCACCCACGTCTCCCTGCCCCTCGGCGAGCCTCCTGCGGCTCTCGGCCCGGAGCCGTCCCTGTGCTTCTTTACCAGGCCCTCCGGCACCCCCGGGCCTTCCCCAGGACCACTCTCATGCTCCAGGCCTTAGCCTGGACCCTCAGCGCGCCCTCGGACTCACTCCCCTCGCTGGACTCCAGGCCCTTCCTCTGCACTCTCACTGCCTACCCTGGCCTTTGTCTGCTTCCCCCAATTTCCTCCTGGACCCTCGCTGCCTATCCAGGGCCCTCCGTGGACCCCAGGTCTCTCGGCTTTCCTACGCTCCTCCCTGTAGACCCAGGACTTCCCCTCCCTCTCCTGCTTTTCCAAGCCCGGTTCTGGGCCCCTAGGCTCGGCTCTACCTTCTCAGGACCCTCCCTGGATCCCCAGACTCTTCTGCTTTCTTTCCCTGCAACCCGTCTCCTGTTCGGCTTTTCTGGGCTCCTCTCTGGGTCCCCAAGCATTCCCACAGCCCTCTGTCCACCCACCCCCCTTCTCCCTGCCCCAGCTACCCTCCGTGCGGCCTCTATTTTGTCTTTACTCACTTGCCCCTCTGCAGCTTCTGCCCTGTCCCAGCGCCGTCCCGCAGCGCCCCCTCTTTATCCCCAGTCCTCCTATCTTTCCATACCCTCTTTTCAAGCCTCTCTAGCTCACGAACTCTTAGCTCCCCCTTCCTTGCCGTCCCCCATTAACTCTCCATGAAGCCCCGTGGTGTATGTGCCCAGCAGGCTCTCTGTGGTCAGGGTTAGGGGCTTTGTTTTGCGAATCCCCTTCTTTCTCCCCTTTTTGTGGATCCGTTCTGCTTCTCCCACCGCTCCTTTTCTCCCCACTCCCCGCCCCGCTTTGTCCTCTGAGTCCCCCCTCCCCCAGAATCCTTGGAGAGGGAGCAGGTGCTAAGATCCCTGCTTCACACTCCCTCCTTTCACTCCCCTCCAGGCTGCCTGGGGCTTCACCCAGGGCCTCCTGACGACTCCCAGGGTTGCTGGGGAGGGGAGGTGAAGGCTGCGGGTGGGCGGAGGAACAATCTGACCTGGGGGAGTGGGGGTGGATGCCCTGACTCTTTTTAGTGAGAGCCATAGGTAGAGTTGGGCCCCTTGACTCCCAACTCCCGCAGGGCTAAGCCCTTAGGGTCACCCAGACGGCCACTTAATCAGCCTCTTCTAGGCTGTCGCGCATGTGTGTGTGTGTGTGTGTGTGGTGGGGGCTTTGTGTCCACACTCTGGAACATGAGGAGAAGGAGATATTAATGAGGGGGACTTGCACACGTTTGGGGGCTTCCCCACTGTCAGAGACACTTGTTGCATTTCACCTGCACTGAGCCCTGTGAAGTCAGTGTTGCTTTTCTCCAGGATTTATAGATGAGACGGAAGGTATTGACAAAGTCCTGCACAGCTTATAAGTGGCGTGGAGCAAGCACATGCCCAGGGCACTGCCCCAGCCGCTGCTTTGTGCTCCCCATTCTCGGTTGGAGGCAGCATGGTCCATGGGGCACCATGGGGCCCGACAGAGTGACAGCCAGGGAATTGTGTGAGAACGACGACCTCGCCACCAGCCTCGTCCTGGACCCCTACCTGGGCTTCCGCACCCATAAGATGAATGTCAGGTGAGGCGGCCTGGGGAGGACTGGGGCTCGGGACCCCTTCACTTTCCCCGCAGCCCCGGTGCGGGTCGGGGTGGGGCCCGGGAAGGCCAGGAGGGAATAGGCCAAGGCCCTGGGACCCAGGCGTGCCCTCTCCCCCAGCCCTGTGCCCCCCCTGCGGCGACAGCACCACCTGCGCTCTGCACTGGAGGCTTTCCTGAGGCAGCGGGACCTGGAGGCTGCATACCGGGCCCTGACGCTGGGAGGCTGGATGGCCCACTACTTCCAGAGCCGGGGCCCACGGCAGGAGGCTGCCCTCAAGACCCACGTGAGGGCACCCTTCTCTCCCCCAACCCAGCCCACGTGTTCTTGGGAGCCCCAGGAGCTGTGCCCCTCAGCACAGTCCCCAGGACTCCCTGACTTGGTAGCTACTGGGACCACCTGAGGCGGGGGCTCAGAGAATCCTAGGAGAGGAGAGTTGGGGGGCCCTCTGAGATGGAGTCCGACCTCTTCATTTGACAGATGAGGAAACTGAGGCCCTGAGAGGGGAAGTGAGTTCCCGAGACCACACAGCAAGTCAGTGGCAGAGCAGGACTAGAGCCCAGCAGAGAGAGGGCTGATGACGACCCTGCCCTACCACCTCACCCCGCCCACCCCCTCACCTCCCCCAGATCTATCGCTACCTCCGTGCCTTCCTGCCTGAAAGCGGCTTTACCATCCTGCCCTGTACCCGTTATTCCATGGAGACGAATGGAGCCAAGATTGTGTCTACCCGAGCTTGGTAAGAGGGCAGAACTCCTGCCGGGAGGCACCCCTCCCTGGGTCTGCTGGGAGAGGAAACCTCTCCCTTCTGAAGGATGGGGGGGAATATCTGTGTTCCCACTGAGGAGGCCATGGCCTAGTGCCGAAGACCCTCCTTGCTCTTACTCTGCTGAGTGATGAGACACCCTCCCATGCGGCCCCAGGATTCCTGGGGCTGCCCCCAAAGGCCTGACCCTCAGCCCAGGATTGTGCCGTCCTTTCTTTCCCCTGACCTAAGCCCTGCCCGCACTCAGTGTAGCAGGAAGGCAGGCTGAGTGGACACACAGATACTGACCGTAGTTGCTCCGAGCTTCAGGAGTTGGCCAGGGAATTTTGAGTGTTTAGGGGAGCCAGGCCTAAACTGGACCCTGAAGGATGAGCTGGAGTGTCTGGTGAAGGGGGGCTGTCGGGGAATTGAGTCCAGGCGGAAGGACGGGGCTGTGGGATGGCTGTCGGCAGGCAGAAGGTGCTGTTCTTGCTGTGGGCTAAAGCAGGGAAGCCCAGCTGGGCAAATGGAGAGGCACTGGGGGTAGGTTTGAGAGATTTGGGAGGCAGACCACGATGGAGGCCGGCAGTGGCGGTGGCTGGGGAGGTCAGCGGTGGTTGTGGAGGTGCTGCTCACAGGCTCCAGCCTGGCCCTGACAGGAAGAAGAACGAGAAGCTGGAGCTGCTGGTGGGCTGCATCGCAGAGCTGCGAGAGGCGGACGAGGAGCTGCTGAGGGCCGGCGAGAATGATTTCAGCATTATGTACTCCACCCGCAAGCGCAGCGCTCAACTGTGGCTGGGCCCAGCGGCCTTCATCAACCACGGTATGGGTGCCCTTGGGGCCGGGAGGGGTAGTGGCGAGAGGGGTGTGAGTCGGCAGGGGCAGGGCCTGGTAGGGGGAGGAGGGGTGGCATACCTGCCCTCTTGCTGGGTTCACCCAAGTGTCTTCTCTTCCCTGCCCCCGCCCCCCGACTGGCTCCAGACTGCAAACCCAACTGCAAGGTGAGACCCGGAGACCCCCAGAGGAGTGGGCACATGGAAATGAGGGTGGGGGAGGGCTTCATGTTCAGTAAATAGCTGGAAACTGTCCGCTGTCTCCCTACCGGACAGAGCAGTTTCCTACCCTTTCAGGTGTTTGTGCTTGGGGGCTGTCAGACAGGGGAGGGAGGAAGGAGCTTTGGCTAGAGTCACACTGGAACCCCGGTTGCCACTTGCTGGCAGTGTGCTTTCTGAACTGAGCTGGAGGCTGAGCCAGTTAGAGAGGGGCGTGTGGTGATGGGGAGACAGAAAGTGACCCTGGAAACCTGGGTCTTTCAGGGAGATGCCCACAGGCCGAAGCTGTGAAGCTGTGATAGCAGGAGCAGGGGAGTGAGTGGCAGGAACCTGCAGATTCATGCCCCCTTGGGTGAGGCCAGAGAGAGCCCTGGAGGAGGACGACAGAGACCTCTGGGAGGCAGGGCTCCTGGCAGAGGGGACAGAGGGGGCCAGGCTGGGAGCCAGGTGGCAGTAATGGCTGCTGGTTCTGTGGTGGAGCCTGGGAGGGTGGGGAATGGAGGGGAGACAACCGGGAAGGCCAGAGTGTGGGCTTTGTCCTGTATCTGCGGGAGCCCCAAGGCATGGCGGGTCCTGGGCTCTGGAGTTAGAGCAGGGTTTGAGTTCTGACTCCGCCAGTGCCCGATCCTGGTTTTTCAGAGCGGAGACGGTGAGAATTTGCCTCCTGGACTGGTTGTGAACTCAGGTGCATGGGGCACACTCATGTCTGTCGGTGTTCCTGTGATCTCCATGCCCCTTAACCTGGCTTTCGGGAGGGTGAGGTGCGGCCTTGGTCTGCCTCTGTGAGCAGACACTGGGTAAGACAGAAAACAAGGCCAAGCTCCATGAGAGGCTCTGTGCCAAGGCAGATGACAGCCACCTGGGACACAGGAACCAAGCTTTGAAGGTAGAGTAAGATTTTCCTAGGTGTTGAAGGAAAACAGTCATGTTAGGGTACCCCAGACAGGATACATCACACTGGAGGGTCAGAAGACATCATAGGTGTGGTGACTCCGGTCTCCTGTGCCTTACACAAGCCCAGGTCTGCCCATGTGACTGTCCACTGGTGTATGAGGGAGCTTGGTTTTTAGATGCCCTGCCTGGTGCACTGGAGGCTTGGTAGGAAGGGAGAGACTGGAGGTAGGACAGCCGCAAAGAGACTGGGGTATAATCTGGTGTGTCACTGAGCAAGGGGATGAGTGGCTGGCTCCAGGTAGGGCCTCGGGGACCAAGAACACAAGGACGCAAGATACTGTGCACCTGGGAGGCACTGGCGTTGGCCTGGGGTCAGGAAGGTGGCTAAAGCCACTCCCAGGCTTGTGTCAGTCTAGAGTGGACAGTGGATGGATGGATGGACAGATGGACCCACAGACAGGAATCATACCGTTTCCAGACAGGAAACTGCAGGACTGCAGAGGCAGAAACAAGCAGGTTATTAGGGGCTGTGGGGCATCAATTCCAGACTGAGGCTATGCAGTGGGTACAGGCTTCCTTGAAGGGGGGCAGCTGCCAAGATGTAGACTGGCAGGGAGTGAAGGAGCCGGTTAGGGGTCTGCAAGGGGGTGGGACTTGGCCACAGAAGCCAGAGCAAGGGTGTAGTCACTGTGCAGTGTGCTAGGGTGGTGTTGGAGCACCGTCCTGCAGAGGGGGTGGAAGCCACGTTGGTGGGTGGTCAGGGGGTGACAGGAGAGCAGGCCCTGGGCAAGGTAGGCCACCTCACAGTGGCACTTCTGCAGGGGCTCAGTCATTGCTTCTCCTAGGGGAGGACCCTTAGGCCAGAGGTTGCCAGCTGGCCTAGACACTGAGCAGCCCAGCCCCTAGTTTGTGCCCGCAGATGGGAACTCAGCCTGTGTGAAGGTGCTCCGGGACATCGAGCCTGGGGATGAGGTGACCTGCTTCTATGGCGAAGGCTTCTTTGGTGAAAAGAATGAGCACTGTGAATGCTACACCTGCGAGAGGTGAGCATGGAGGGGGAAGGCGGGGAGCAGGGGCAGGAGGGGAATCCCCTGGACCCAAAAGTGCAACCTCAGGGCCCATTCCACCCAGGAAAGGGGAAGGAGCTTTTCGCCTGCGGCCCAGGGAGCACATGCCACCACGGCCCCTGGACAAGTACCAGCTCCGGGAGACCAAGCGGAGGATGCTGCAGGGCTTAGGTGGCAGCCGACAAACCCTGCTGGGACCGTGGGCCTGTGCCCACCCATCATCTCTGCGCAGGGAACTGTTCTGTGGTGAGCACAAGTCCGGGACCCCATCCTGTCTCCATCCTGACTCTTTCTCTGTCCTCCTTTCTTGGGGGGTGGCCCCAGCAGGAGCTATTCCTCTTTCCAGAGGCCCTGCTCACCCTTTCTCCCTCCATGGCCTCCACAGCTGCCTGCCAGCCCCTGCACCCCCTGGCTTGTGGCAGCCGTCCCAACACCTCGCCACTCTGGCTCCCGTGGCTGCTGCAGCCCCAGCTCCGAGTACGCGCCCGGAGGCGCCGTCGACCCCAGCCCCGGCGGGCTCCCATGCACCCTGTTCTCCGTGTTGCCCGCGTCTCCCTGCACAGGTGGGGAGGCTGTGGCCCACACTGCCGCCTGCAGGCAGAGGCCCTGGTGGCCCTGGGCCCAGCCCCTCGTGCCTGCTGGGCCCCCCAGCAGGACTGGCACTGGGCCCGGCGCTATGGGCTGCCTTACGTGGTACGTGTGGACCTGAGCCGTGTGGCCCCAACCCCACCTGCCATTGCCACTGCCACCCCAGTCCCCACCGGGACCCCAGGCCCCATCCCCATCTCCAAACAGGCCCTCGCCTTTGCACCCTTCTCCCCACCCAAGCGCCTGCGGCTGGTGGTCAGCCATGGCTCCATCGACCTAGATGTCAACAGTGATGGGCCATGATGGGCTGGACAGGACAGCCCTACCAGTACCCCCAGCCTGAGTTCTCGGGGACTTATGGACCCTCCAGAAGGAGCTCTTGGACCTCTGGGAGGGAGGTGACCCTTGACCCCAGCACATCTCTGTCCTGGGGTCAGGTTGCTTTGGACACCCCCAGGGATTGGACCCCTGACTCTTGTGACTGCTGACCCCTGAGCCACCCCTGCCCTGTCAGGGAGCCCTGGCCATTGCTGCCCTCGCCTCTCCCCCCAGCTCAGGACTGAAGGAGCTGTTCCTTCCCCCCCTACCTTCTGCCCAGGGAGCAAAGCCATAAGGGGTGGGGGCCACCCCTGGCATCTCCCCAAAAGCCCAGGCCTCAGGAGGAAAGGGAACTGACTTGGGGTGGCACTTTCTGGAGACTGCCCCATGGAGGGGAGTAAGTTTGCTCTCAGCTCTGGGACTGTTTGAGGTGGAGGGCAAGGTGCGGGGTGCCCACGTGTCCTCAGCATCCCCCTGGGTCTCAGGGAGTCCGGGTGCAACCTCATCTTTCTTGTGGTGCTGTCCCTGGTGCTACTGGGGTGTGGGGGCTCCCTCCCATCCCCCACACCAGAACGGGGTATGTTGGGGGATTGGAAGCACTTGAACTTTTTATTTTATTAAAACCTTGTTATAAGCAGCAGCCTCAGGAGATTTTCATTTTGATTGATGTTTTGAGGGGATGTCTGTCAGGAGGTTGACCCTCAGCCATGCTGGGGGTGGCCAGACCTGGAGAAGGAAGCCCAGGCTTTGGGCCTGAGAGCTTTAAGAGGGGGAGGGGTGATGACCCTTCAATCATGCTGAGAAGAATGCTTTCTGACCACCCTCCAGTGGGAGGGGATTTTCCCCATTTTCCAGAGGAGATAACAGGTCCTGCAAACAGAGAGCCACTTGCCTGAGGTCATGTGGGCTTGGTCACCCTTTCCAGAGTCAGGCGCCCCTCCCACACCTCACCTGTGTCATCTTGGTAGGCCTGGCTCAGACCAGAGGAATTGTCTCAATTGTCTTTAGATCCAGTTCAATATCTTGATTTTGCTCTTGTCTTTTTTTTTTGAGAGCGCAGCTCACAGTGGCCCATGTAGGGATCGAACCAGCAACCTTGGTGTTATTAGCACCATGTTCTAACCAACTGAGCTAACCGTTCACCCCCATGCTCTTGTCTCTTAATTCTCACCTCAACCCGCATTTTACAGAAGGAAATACTAACAGCTAGCATTTAGTAAAGGCTGTAGCAGCCTCTCCGTGGAGCATTTTGCGGACTTTTTTTTTCTTGTTCATTTGAGGCCTCTGGGAGGGCAGGCCGCAGACCCCCGTCCATCTCCTCCATGTTGGCCAGACTTGGAAAAGTTTATCCTGAAGGTTGAGGAGGCCAGGCCATGTACGTGAGGGACCTGGGGGCCCTGAGGGGGGACAGTGAACAGGCAGGGAGACCCAGGTGGCTCAGAGTAGGTAGCCTTTTTACTTAGAATTCGCTTCATTTACATACAGCCTGTTTCATTGGGAACGAGAAAAATATACCTTCCATGCAAATCCTATTGAACCCTATTCATTTTCTCCCTCATGTTAAAAATAAGAGAGGGGGCCTCCAGGTCAGCAAGTGGGGTCACCCAAACCCAGGGCAAGGGGTGTGTCTGAGGTTCAGAAGGTCAAGGCCAATGAGAACCGCATGGTACATGTCGGGGCCAGAGCAAGGAATTTAGGGAAGGTGCCTGGGAGACGAAGGAGAAAGGAAATGATTACAGTGACTGGGAGCCCTGTGCTGTCCAGGTAGGATGCCCTAAGCCTGGACCCCATTTCTCCCCTTGGGGGTGCTCTCTGACCCTTTTACACTGAGCTCCTGGACCCTGTTGAGGGGGTTGGTCATCCTGGGGCTGCCACTCCCACTGTCCTGCAATATCAGGCACCAGAATTGGGCCATGCTGATGCTGAGTGCCTCAAATTGTTTATGTAGACAGAGACCCCACACACCCTGTGGGGCTGGACACGTTCTAACTGGTAACTCACAGCACCAGCCTCCCCCAGCCCTGTGAAGCTTAGGGATTGTTATCACCTTATTTTAGATGGACAGATCATGGGGTGGGAGCGTCAGGACTCTTGTCTGGGGCCGCGTGGCTGGTAAGCTGCAGGGCTGCGATTCGAACCCACTCCCAGAGCTCATCCAGGTTTTGGGATCCTCAGGATGGGAAAGAGGCCAGAACTGTGCCCACTGGAGACCGAGGGAAAGCAGTGACTGCCATGGGGTGATTGGGTTGGAGGAAAGGAAAGGGAGAGGGTGCCTTGAAGGATCTTGGAGCAAAGGGCTAAGGGCAGCCAAGGAGTTTTGTGATTCTGACCAGGATGCACCTGGAAACATCTGTCAGCAGTCTGGGAGGAAGGAGCTGTTTCTGAGGGTGGGATGGCAGAAAGCAGGGAGGAGGATAAGGGATGGAGTGAGGTGGGGTGAGTGGGGTTGGGGGAGGGGGAAGGAGTGGAGAAGGCCCTGCTCACCCTTTCTCCCTCCATGGCCTCCACAGCTGCCTGCCAGCCCCTGCGCCCCCTGGCTTGTGGCAGCCGTCCCAACACCTCGCCACTCTGGAGGAGGGGATGAGAAAGGGGAGAGGGGAGGAGGTGGCTGGGAGGGCAAGGATGCAGGTTGCGGGGTGGTGGGAAGCCAGCTGAGTGGGCTGAGTTTCATCTGACCTGGAGACTGCTGGGGAACAGTGAGGCTGGCATTGGGGTTTCAAGACATGACAGGCAAAGCTGGCCTAGGAGCCAGAGTTTAGGGCCAGTAGTTCGCACTGGGAGGCTGGGAGGCTAAATCAGTTGGGCCCAGGCTCAGGCATCCATAGGGCAGTGGTGGTTGCAGGGAGACTAGGAGTGTAAGAATGTCCCAAAAGTCATAGAGGGATGATGGTGGGGAGGATCGAGGGCCCAAGAGGGAAGGAAGGAGGAAGACTGGGAGGGACTGCAGGCCAATGGGGCGAAAATGCACTCCAGGCGCTGGTGTTCTGGTGAGGTCAAGAGTCTGGTGGTGGCTGCACAGGTGTCAGGAGCTGTGCTTGGACACTACCTGGGTGACCTCACCGAGTGTTCAGACAGTTGTCAGCCCCATTCTGTGACTCAGAGCTGCCCTGCCCGTGTGGCACCGCTGCTTCCTTCCTGCAGCAGCACCGCCTCTGTGCAGGCCAGACTATGGGGAGGGCCTCCTCCTGTCTGGCCAGTGTACACCGTGCCCCTTCGCTGGTCCCCCTGCCTCAGGTTGTACTCCGATACAGGGAGCCTTCGGGCCAAGGCCTGGGCTGGAGCCATCAGGAAGGTGGCACGGCTGGGGTCTGCCTTGGGTGGGCTGACGAGGGCACCAAGAGGAGTGGGGGAGCGGGATGGAGCCAGCCCTCCAGAGCTCAATCAGCCCCTCCCATTGTCCCTCCTTATCCCGGGATTCCGCATCATCTCATTTACAGCTAGGGAAACTGAGTTGCACACAGGTCAAGAGGCTTGTCGAACGTCACGCAGCAAATTGTTATGATTAGTAACAGCCACCTTTGACCCCCAGAGTGGAACGGGACTCGTGAGACAGCTTCAGGCAGAGTCTGGGGGTCCAGGCTGCCCCAGGAGGCTGAAAGCTTCAGGCAGAAACAGTGAAATTCAACCCTCCCTTGCCCAGGTGTCACAGCTGGCCATCTGGGGCAGAACCAGGTTAGGATCCCAGGCTCTGCCCTCTGTCAAGGGTTACTCCTCAGCCTGGGGGGTGGGATGGAGGTAGCTGGAGAGGTGACATTTCTAGGGGCGAATCAGAACAAATCTCAACATTGTCACCTTGGAGCCTTGTCGAGGGTAGGCCCAGTGCCTGATGGGGCAGGAGCAAAGAATAATCCAGACAGAACTCTGAGCACCCTCAAGCTCTATCAGGAAGGGGTCTGCGGGGGTGGGGGATGGGAATGAAGTAGCATGTGTCTGGAGAGGGGGCTGTCCTGTTTCATTAGAAAACAGAGAAGGCCGCTCCTGGCTGTGGATGGGGTGCTGAAAGGACAGAGGCAAGTAGTGCAGAGGACCCTGTTGGGAGGGCTCCCCTTGATGGGGCAGGATGCACTGCGAGGGAACTGGAGTCATATGGGGGCAGGGGAGTGACAGACATCTGGGAAAGGGTCTGAAGCAAGGGAGGGAAGGATGGGGGTCAGCGCTGGGCGGTCCCAAAATGACCCTCCTCAGGACTTGGGGTACAGCAGGGGCAGGAAACCCAGGAGGAGTGGGGGAGGTCCAGGTAAGACTGGAAGAGGATCCTGAGGGAGGAGATGGAGGATTTAGTGACAGGTAGGTAGGTGTGGGGATTGAGAGGCAGGAGCACCTTGGAGCAATATTGATGAGCAAATGCTGTCATCTGGAGAGCCAAAGAGGACCTTGGACCGGCAGCTGCTACCTGCTGAAGGGTGGGAAGGGGGCGGGAGGGGTTGGTTTGCTCTTACCCTAGAGATCTGTCAGTCCTCCATCCCAGCCTCGATGGCGCACCGTCCTCTCCCGTCCCTCATCGTCAGAACAGTAGCGTTGGGTCCAGGGCACAGACATCGGGAGGACCTCCCTATGCCCCCACGCTACATTGGTCAGACATTAAGAAACAGCAGTGGGGCAGCCAGATGTCTCAGCAGGAGCTCTGAACAACAGTGTTGTGGGTTGGATTCCCACATCGGCCAGTGAGCTGCGCCCTCCACAACTAGATTGAAGACAATGACTTGGAGCTGATGGGCTCTGGAGAAACACTGTTCCTCAATATTCCCCAATAAAATATTTTTTAAAAAAGAGAAGAAAATGGGAAGTGTATTAGCCAAACAACATAAATTATTACAAAAAAAAAAAAAAGAAAGAACGGCAACAACATAAATTTATTTGTGGCTTAGAGACTGGGTGTGAGGGGGGCCGGGTCTCTGGGAGAGGAGTGGATGGGGGCCACCGGGGCCACTGGGGCCGATCTTACGGAGGAGCAGAGCTCAGGTAGTCAGATTTTGCCCGCGAAGTTCCCGTTCTTGATCTGCTCGGTCCAGCGCTGCACCTGAGGAGGGGTGGGAGGCAGGCAGGAGCGCCGGCTCACCTCAGCTGGGCCCCCACCCCACGCCCAGTTCGGAGGGCTGTCGCCCCCTCGCCCGCTCACCCAGCTTATGGGGCACAGCGAGTGGAACACGCGGAAGTAGTACTCGCAGGGCTGCGAGCTCTTCCTGCGGCGGTTCATTTTCTTCATGCAGCGGCGGTAGTCTGCGGGGGGAGGCGGGGCGGTGGGCGACCGCCGCAGCGCGGCCCCGCCCCCCACCCAGCTTCCCACTCCAGGCGGTGTCCCACCCCCATGTCGGTCCCCAACCCTCCTAGTCTATCCTTATCCCCTCACTCCAGGCCCGGCCCTCGCGCTCTCCCTCACCCCCTCCCTCCAAGACTTATCATGCCCCTCCAGAACAGGCCCCGCCCACTAACGACCAGACCTTACTCCTCCAATGATTAGATCCCACTCCATTCCTGGCCAGGCCCCCTCTCTCTCTACCTCACCCCTACCGCCTCAGTCCCGCCCACTCCGACTAGGCCCCGCCTATACATCGCTCGCCCCGCCCCCCAGACAAGGCCCCGCCTCCTTTCCATCCTGTTCCACTGGGTCTTCCACCCCAGCCGTCTCTACTCCAAGTCTTCAGGAGTTGAGGCGCGGCCCTCAGGACTAGGCGCTGCCTCCCCCATCTCATCTCGCTCCCCGTAACCTGCCGACGAGGGCTCACCCAGTAAGTTCTTGTAGCAGTTGCGGGTCTGATTCTGGTTGGGGAAGCGTGGGTCGAAGGGCGGCGTTCGCCACCGCCCACTGGGGGGCTTCTCATAGTCTAACATCTACCGAGACCGCACCTCCTGTGGAGAGGACTGGCTCCGTGGGGCCCAGGGGACTCCCCTCGCTCCGATCCTCGCCCCGAAACCCAGCACCTGATCCCTCCCGTGCTGTCCTCACCAAACCTAATGTCAGCGCGTCACCGGGTCGCCTGTGCTTGTGGCTCCGTCGGGGGTGCCCCTCGCTTCTGAGCCTCTAGGGTCCCAGGCCAGGTAAAACACGACCCCCCGGTTGGATTGGCTGGGACTCCGCCTTCTCCGTCCCGCCTCCACCCCGAGCCCCTCTCCCGGGGTCCCAGCGCACACACAGGCACCGAGGCTTGCTAGATTTTTGCCGAGTCCCAGACTCAGCCTTTTAATTTCTGCGAAGCAGGGCCACCCCGTGGGCTCTCCCCGGGCCCGCCCCCCGCCCCCCAATATATAAATGCATAGGTAACTCTGGTCTCTGCGGGAGAGAGAGCTCCCCCCACCCGGCCTGTTCAGCACCCTACTTCTCACAGTAGAGGAGCACAGCACCTGGCGCCTGCAGGGAAGAGCAAAGAGCACGAGTGGGATCTGGGCTCCTGAACCCTGTGTCAGGTCTAAGGCGGGTCTGAGGGTCTCAGGGGTTACCTGGTCACGCTGGGCTCCTCTGGAAACTTTGGCGACTGAGGTTGAGTCCCTCGCATCTTGCTATTGAAGGTGCTGAGAACCATGTATGCTGGAAAAAGAGCAGTGCACGCTCAGTAAACATGTGTTGAACTAAGTCCTGCTGAAGGGTCCCACAAACCTGAGCTGAAATCCTGGTTCCCGCCCGCCTCCTCCAGTCCCACCCCACTTCCCTCCAAGATGTCTCAACCTCTTGCCTCCCTAGTATCAAGCCTGATTCTGGATCCTTCACCCCAGCATCCAAGTGCATGAATATCTCTTCCTCTTAGAAGCCCCTCTTGTGCCCATGTCCTACACCAGCTGCCTACCCATGTCCCTCTTCCCCTTCCGGCAAACCACATGGACTGAAATGGTCTCTGATTCCCCTCTTTAGGTTATACATGTAGTTGGAAAATACACATCACAAAATTTACCATTGTAACCATTTTAAAATATACAATTCAGCAGCACTAATTACATTCACAATGCTGTGCAACCACCACCTCTATCGCGTTCCAGAACATTTTCATCACCCTAAAAGGACACCCCATACTCTTTCAGCAGTCACTGCCCATTCCCCCATCCCTCCCAGCCCTTTGCAACCACTAACTTCCTTTCTGTGTCTGTGGATTTGCCTGTTTTGGACATTTCATACAAATGGAATCATACACTATGCAACCATTTGTGTCTGGCTCCTTTCACTCAGCATCATGTTTTCAAGGGTTGCGGCACAGTGATTCTGTTTTCTTGCTCACTTAAGCCTGCCCCATCCAGGTCTTCATCTCCACCACATCACCTCATTGCTGATAACTCCAAAGGTCCTGTCTCCCTAAGTACCTGCGCGAAGGCATGAAGGCACCCAGTTCCTTCTTTGTCTTCTCTACCTTGTTGGCCATGTCGCTCATACTCTCAATTTCCAAGAGCTTGGGCTTGAGAATCTCCAAGGATGACCCCGTCATGGCCAGGGGACACTGGCCCAGCATCCCCACGGTCTCTTGAGATTCTCTCTTGGGCTTTTGGGATACCCTGTCCTCCATCTTTGAGATGGGAGTCAGCAAGATGGGCGACTGGATTACATTCTCCCACCTTGTTGCAGGTAAAGGGATAGGGGCCTGAGAGGCTCTGTCCATCTTTGGGCTGCTGGGGACACACTGGTAGTGGGGGGGCACTTTGGAAGGTCCCCTCTGGTCTGAGGGCAGCTCCTCCACCTCTACCTCTGCCCATGGATGTGAGGTCTCTTCCACCCACAGACTCGTGCTCCCCTTTGCCCAGGGGCCCAACCAGGGCTGCTCCCTGACCACCACCGGTGACCCCTCCAACACCTGGCTGGGTCTGAGGGGTTCTGTGCCCATCCTTGACGTGGCAGACCCCAGAGGGGTCAAGAACCAGGAGGGCACACTGACGAGTTCTGGTCTCAAGGGCGGCTGCTTGGAGTTGGCCATGATCATCAACTTGGCGAAGGTGAGCCCCTCCACGGAGAAGGGCCTGCTGTGCTCCTGCGAAGCTCCCACCATGGCCAGCTCCTGGGTCTCGACCCATTTCTTCTGCTGCCCCACCTCTTTGGACTTGAAGCCAGGCCTGTCCCCAGAGTTCTCCTCCTTCATCCTTTGTACGTTGTTCTCCAACTTACTCTTGCCCTTTAAGCCATCCAGGGTGATCTCCCGGGCTTTGCTGATTGCAACCTCCTTCACCTCCTTGGTGATGGTGAAAGGAAACTCCAGGGACATTTTCTGGGCCCTCATCTCCCTGACCTTTTTCTCCTGGGTGCCCATTAGGCCCACCGACTCTGGCTTCCCTTCAAGTTGACTTTTCTCAAGCACATCCCCACCATGACTTCCCATGGACAACACGCCAAAATTGGCAGGGTCCAATGTCATCTGGTATTGGGTGGATGAGGTTGGAGCCTTCTGGTATGGGGTAGGTAGGAACAGAAATTTCTGGTTTGGGGTAGGGGTGGACATGGCCTTTGGGGGAAGAGCAAGTGCAGGTGGGGCCTTCTGAGAAGGGGCAGGTATTGCTGGGGACTTCTGGGGAATAGCCAGTACACGTGGGGTCTTCTGGGATGGCCCAGGTATAGCAGCGGCCTTCTGAGATGGGGCAGGTATAGCTGAGGCCTTGTGGGAAATAGCTGATACAGGTAGGTCCTTCCGAGATGGGCCAGGTATGGCAGGGGCTTTCTGAGGAACAGAAGCTACAATTGAGGTATTCTGGGGAGCAGTGGGTCCAGCTGGGTCCTTCAGGGATGGAGCACTTACAGCAGAGACCTTCTGGGCCTGGTCAAGGATGAATGGAGCCTTCCAAGAGGTGGCAGGAATGGAGGGGGTCTTCTGGGAGGGTGGAGGCTGCAGCCTCTGCACAGAGCCCAGGGGTCTGTCCTTTTTGTTGTGCCTGGGGATGGAAGAGTAGGAGGCAGGCAGCTTGAAGTTGGAAGAGCAGGTGGCCTGGTTGAGGGAGCTGGAGGACAAGGTGCTAGATTTGGGATCTATCCGGTCTTCCATGTCCTGTTGTGACAGGTACGTATCGAAGTGATTGAAGGAGCCCAGCAAGGAAATACGGCTGTCCTCTGAGATACATTGTGAAGGGGTCTCAATTAAGCCACCTAGGACCACTGCTCTGTCAGATTCACACGGGTAATCCTACAGGTGGAGGGAGGTGAGAGAAAGATGATCACGGTCAGGGAAGCTTCTCAGATGTAGACGAGGCCCCCATGCCTCCTCCCTCAGACCCAGGAGTCCAGGCCCCAGCCCCTCCTCCCTCAGACCTGGGAGTCCAGGCCCCCAGCCCCTCCTCCCTCAAATCTGGGTTCCTAGCCCCTAGTATATAGCTGCCTTGGAAGAGGATGGTATTTGGTTGATGGTGTTGGAAATGATGCTAAAGATGGTCCGGATGGTGATGCTGGGCTTCTCTGGGAGGGAAAAAAGCAGTCTGAACCCTCAGGGGAAGGGCTAGAGTTTTGAAGTCTGTTCATGGAGGCAGAGGGAGGGGTGTACTCACCAGGAACTTGGATTTTGGTCTGACAGCTGTGAAGGCAGCGGTCGGGGTGGGACCTGTAGGCACAGTATGGTAAGACTTTGGCAATGTCCCCATCCTTCTCCTGCCCCCACCAACAACAAAACTCCAAACCTACTTTTTTTCTGTGGGTTTCTTTCCAGTGTCAGCATGCTCCAGCTGTGACCAGATGAGAGGCAGGGAGTCGCCCACGGCCTGGGACTTAAATCTGTGCTTGAGGGTCTGGCAGGGGGACAAGGGAGAGCTATCAGAAGGCACAGCCCCTCAGCCCTTCACCCACCAGCCTCCCGGGATCTACTCACCTTTGCCTTCCTCTGTTTCTGAGATGGAAGCATCTTGTAAGGAAAGGTGGGATCAACAGTCATGTCTGGGAAGAGAGGGAAAGACCTGAGCCAGGGTCCCTAATGCTGGGGAGGACTGAGGAAGAGGCTGAGAGGAGACTCCTGGGGGGCTGAGACACATGACCGAGGAGGGAGAGTGTCTACGCCCACTGGACAAGTCTTGTCCTAGTGGAGAAGCTGAGATGCAGCAAGCCCAGTGGACGCCAAAGCTGCTCACCTGAACGTCTGCTATGGGACTGGTCCTGCGGACAGGGAGGGTTCAGTCAGGAGAGACAACCCCTTCCTGGCTTCCACATCTCCATTACTACCCAGCCTAAGACTCCAAGCCCCCAGCCTCTCCTCCTTCAGACCTGGGCGTCCAGGCCCCCAACTTCTCCTTCCCTGCCTCATTCCTGGGGACCCTGGTCTTCAGGCTTTTTGTCCTGGCTCCCATTTGAACCTAGAATCATAAACGCCCCCTGGGGTCTGTGAGGTCATGGCCCACCTGGAGGTGCCAGGTGGAGGCAGGAGGTGCCACTAGGGCCAGGTCTGTGGGGGGGGGGTGCAGGGTCCTGGGGGCCCAGGTGGTGGCGGGCTCCTGGAGCAGGTTGATGAGCCGGATCCAGCGGTCAAACAAGAAGGCAACCTCGGCAGCAGGGGCCTCCAGCTCCAGGTAGTAGCAGCGGCCTGTGACCAGGCGCAGCTTCAGGCGCCAGGCAGACAGGCTATGCACATACAGGTGGACCAGGTCCAGCGGGATCATCCTGGGGGGCAGGCAGGAGACGGAGGAGGTAGAGCAGGAGACGGGGCTGGGGGGACCAGGACGGGGTCGGGGAGTGGAGGTACCTGGTGAGGACAAGGTTGGAACCGTCCCTGCCCTCAGGGGGCTGAGCGATCAGCAGGAGGTCTGGCAGCACCAGGCCTGGCAGGGAGGCGGCCACACCCATAGTCAGACGGTTGGTTTTGTGGTGCACGTACACGGGGGCCCCTTGATTGGTCACCTGGGGGGCCAGGGAGAGGGGCTGGGACCACTCCTTTCTGTAATGCTCCCGCAGAACCCCCAGTCTGAGCCCCTCACCCCCTGAGCCCCCAGCTGCCCCAAATCCCCCAACCCAGGGGGTGTCGCTCGCTCTGTCCCTCTCTACCCCCAGGACGCAGGGAGCTGGGGACCTGGACAAAGTTACTCTCGAACATGGGCAGCGGGCGGAGGGGCAGGTACTCGCCCTTCTGCAGCGTCTTCTGCAGCTTGCCCAGAGTGGGGACCCACTTTGGGGGACCTGGCAGTGGATCCAGGCGCCTGATGTTCCAAAGCCGGTTCATGGCAGCTGCAGAAAGGGGGGGTCACCTGGAGCACGGAGTCAGGGACCCAGCATCCCCCAACCTACCGGCCCTGGCCCAGAGCTCAGTGATACCAGAGGGTGGAGTTCCCCCAGGGCTTGGCCTGGCCCTGCCTGGCCTGCGGGAGGAGCCTCTGGTGGGGGGGCTTTGTGACCTCATCAGACACAGGCAGTATGCTTCCTGGGAACTCTCCTGGAAGCCATGGGCTTCCTTCTCCCATGGGGATGTGGCCTGGACTCTTGAGGGTTGTGGGTGGGAGGTAAACCAGAAGCCCCCATGCCCAGACTGAAACTGGTGACAACAGAAGGTCCCTGAGGGTCTGTCTGGGATGTTGCAAATGGATGGTTAACCAATGGGTTTCTGACTCTTATAAGGAGAGGTGGGAATACAGCTCCCACTTGCCACTGACCCTTCTCTAGACCTCGAGTACGACCCATACCCCCATGGAGCCTCAGTTTCCCCAGGTCAAATGTGTTTGTGTCTGTGACCACAGTTGCTGTATATTGAGTTATAAAGAAAGGCACACAACCTTTGTGATGAGCCAGACAGACCTTTGCAGAATCACAACTTTTTCTCCTTAGCTCTGTGACCTATGAAGAACAGATACCCCACCAGCCTCAGTTTCCTTTACCAGTAAAATGGGGTATATTGAAGGATCCATGGAATCATGTAAGTAAAACCCCACACTTAGGGCACAGCCCAGAGCAGGCACTCAATATATGTGTGGTCCTTCTTGTCCCCTTCTGAAGGTTTCTTCCTTCCTTCCTTTCTTCCTTCAAATTTTTATTGGGGCATATTGGGGACCAGTGTGCTTCTCCAGGGCCCATCAGCTCCAAGTCGTTGTCCTTCAATCTAGTTGTGGAGGGCGCAGCGCAGCTCCAAGTCCAGCTGCCGTTTTCAATCTTTAGTTTCAGGGGGCGCAGCCCACCATCCCATGAATGGGAATTGAACTGGCAACCTTGTTATTAAGAGCTCACACTCTAACCAACTGAGCCATCTGGCCACCCCTTCAGGGGCTCAGTGGCAGCTTGTTGTCTTCAATCGAGTTGTGGAGGGCACAGCTCACTGGCCCATGTGGGAACCGAACTGGCAACCCTGCTGTTCAGAGCTCATGCTCTAACCAACTGAGCCATCCGGCCACCCCTGAAGATTTATTTCTTGAAAGGGGACTAGATTCTGTAATTCTAAAAATAGTGTTTATTATTTTTTTTAAATGTGTCTTGCAAAATACATGGTCATTGTAGAAATTCTGGAAGATACAAGCACAAATTATAAAAGTCATCCAGAATCCCAAGCCCTGCCTTCTATCTGGAGGTGGCCATAGTCAACATTTTGGGGTATTTTCTTCTAGGACTTTTTAAAAAATCCGTATATAGAGAGAAAGAGAAACACAAAGTGGGGATCACATCATGGTTTGCAGCCTGCTCTTTCTGTGTCTGAAGAGGCCTCTGTAGCATCCCTCTTGATGGCTGGTCACCAGTGTTCCATCACATGGGTGGACTATAATTTATTTGACCTCCCCCATTGTTGGACATCTACGTTGTTTTCGATTTGCTGTTGCGAACACTGCCATCATGAACAAACTTCAGCTTGCAGTTTTGTCTTGAACGAGTACAGTCGGTCACAGGGTGACCTTCTGGAACCTTCCATTAAATATTTATTGAGTGCCTACGAAGGGCTGGGTACCAGGTGAAGCTCAGAGCCTGCCCTTCAGGGCTCACAGTCCCTGCGGCACCTGCCGATCTCCTCCTCTCCATGGCCATGTCCAATCAGGGTCCCTCCTATTCCCTGTCCCAGCAGCCCCAGCATCCAGCCTCCAGCCCTTAGCCCTCAGAGAAATCTCCTTTAAGTGGATGTGTATAACAAATTTAATACCCCCTTCTCCATCTCACAAAGGTTTCTTACATGTTTGTACAAAAACCCAGGCCTCCTTTCCCTCTCCCTCCCCACCCCAACACAAAAAGTAATTGTTTAATAAATAATACATACTCAGGCCCAGAGGAGTGGGGGCCAGGGAGACACTGTGGCCAGACTTCTTAGAGATCCAAGGATCCGGGACCCCATTTCTCTCCCCCTGGGGGGCCCTGAGTCCACCTACCTCCCACCCACCCCCTGAAATAAATAAGTATAAATAAGGCACAGATGCCCCAGCCCAAGTCTCCTGGAGGGACCATCTCTAACTAGGGGAAAATAATGGGGGGGAGGGCGTCCTCTGGCTGCCATGCCCCCAGTCCCGAAATAAATAAATAAATAAGGTCTGGCAGTGAAGGACGCTGGTGGCTCCGGGTTGCGGGTCACAGCCGAGTCTTCAGCAGCAACAAGCCCCGAACAGCCCAGTCCAGCGTCAGGTGCAACCCCCCAAGGATGGCATGGGCCGCCCGGATGCCTCCCCAGGCTGAGGCTGGTGGGGCCAGGGGGGGCGCCGGCGGTTCTGGGGGTGCCTGGGGCAGTGCCAGGCGGGACATCTGTTGGGAGAAGACAGAGGGCTAGCAACAGGCCAAGGGTGCAGCGGGAGCCCAGGAAGGAGTGCTTGGAGCCTCTACTGAATCAGGTTGGGTGGTCCAGGCTGCATATTTCCAGAGTGTCTCTGGCCTGTGGGGTGGGGTGTCTGGGGAGGGAGTTCTTCAGGATGTTGTGTTCAGAAAATGGAGGCTGGGGCCAAAAGGTGGGGGTCTCAAGGCTGGGGTTCTAGGGCCAAGTCCAGGGGCTTAAGGGCGAGGTCTGTAGAGTCAGGGCTGGGGTCCTGGTCCTGGGTAAGGGTTAGGGTCTCCAGTGTGGGGTCTCAGAACTGGGAGCTGGAATTTGAGGTCCAGGGTCTTTGGGAACAGGTCCAGGGGTTTCAGAGTCTTGGGGTCTCAAGGGCTCAGAGCCTGGGGTCTTCTAGTTTCAGACCTCAGGGTCTAGGCTATTGAGACCTGGGACTTGTGGAGCCAGGGACTCTAGGCTGACTTTGTTTGGGTCAGGATCTGGCATTTTAGGGTCTGGGCATCTCAGGGTCTGGAGGTTCAGAGTTTCCAGGGCTTGGGGTGTGGAATGTGGTGTCTTGGGGCCAGGATCTCCACATTGTGTGTGATGGTTTGGACTATTGAGTGTTAGGGCTTCAGAACAGGTGTCTCGGAGTCACAAGACCATGTGGTCTCCGAGTTTTGGGGTGAGAGTTAAGAGTTTCCAGGCAGGATTTTCACATCTGGGGCCTCAGGGTCGCAGGGCAACACGATCTTAGGGACACAGGGTGAGGGTCTTGAGCAGGGGCATCATACCAGGAGCTGCAGCCGGCGTAGCAGTCGGTCCAGCCGGGCCTGCAGGCCTCCCAGCTCAGGCTCCAGGGTCTTCAGGGAGGGGCCTCCCACCCGGCGCAGCCACTGCACGTGCCTCAGGTAGGAAAACAGGTCTGCCCGCAGCCGTGTCAGCACGCCTGGGAGCTGGGGACAGGGCATGAGGGGCTTCAGGAGCACCTGGAACATACCCACTCTGGCCCCAAATCCCCCCAGGCCCCCACCACTGCCCAGCTTCCACCTTCACCCCCATCCGTCTCCCCTGCTCTTACCTGCAGGGCTCCCAGTGCCCCTGCACTCATGGCCAAGGTGGGCAGGGAATCCAGGTTGTGGTCCCCGTCGGCTGGGAATTTGTCTCTCTGCGGGAAAGAGGCTTATGAGGGAGATGCTGCTCAGTTCTGGGTGGTCCACACGCCCCCCGACCACAAGCCTCAAATTCCTGCCTCCCCCTCTCTGCCACGGAGGTAGCCCAGATACCCACTCCGTCACTCCCGGTCCTGGCTCCCGCCCATCCCCTCCAGTTTCTCCTACCAGTTGTGCGGCCAGCTGCCGAGTGTCAGCCAGGAGGGAGCGCGACAGGAGGACGGCGCTGTCCAGCTCAGCCCGAGGGTCTGCGGAGGCCCTTGGGGGGCCAGGAGGTGGCCCTGGGGCAGCAGCTATATCTGGCCACAGGCTCAGCGCGACCAGGACCAGGCAGCAAACACCTTGGGGCAGAGAAGGCGGAGGGCTCAGGCGGGACTGGTAGGTCTGAGGGATGAGGCACTGGAGGCCTGGACTCGTGAGTCCGAGGGTAGACGGAGCCTGGACCCGTGGGTACCAGCGAGGAGGACTGGGGGTCTTGCGTCCCAGGGCAGAGCGCCCAGGGCAGGTCGCCGGCCGGGGCGGGCTCCCCTCTCCAGCTCTGGCTGCCCCGCCCGTCGGAGCAGACGCGGCCCCGGGCGGGTAGACGGGCCGGGCGTCTCCCGTCCGCCCCCGGACGCCGGAATCTGGGCCCCGGGGCGGGGCATGAGGGGGAGGCACAGGCCAGAACCTGCCCCCCTCCCCGGGCCCCGGGAGCCCGGGCCGGGCTGAGAGCAAGGGAGGAAGCCCCGGCCGGAGACCCCGAGGCCCTGGCCCCTCCCCAGGAGACCCCTCCCAGGTTGAGCCGAGGAGGCCCGCCAAAGTGCGGGATGCCCCGGCACACCTGGGCGGGAGAGTCGGACCCGGCGGCGCTGCGCAGGGGCCAACACCGAGGCCGCCCCGGCAGCCCATCCCCCCGGGTCCCGCCCCCCGCTGCCCGCAGCCAATCAAGGCCCCCGGGCCGCCCCGCTCCCGCAGCACACCCCCATCCCGCCCCCCGGGCCGCTCCCGCCGCTGTCCGTCGGTCGGTCCGCATCCATTTGACTCCCCCGTTTCTGTCTGCATCCATGTCTAGCTGTCTCTCTCTGTCTCTCTTCTCCCCCTGGCTCTCACCTTCTTGGGCTCTCTGCCTCAGTTTCCCTCGCACAGCCTCTCTGTCGAGGTCCCAGGGTATGTGCTTCTCTCGGTCCCCACTGACTCCCTGGGGGGGGTGTCCCAGGGCCTTTGGGGTCACCTCCCAGCATTTGTCTCTCTGTCTCTGTCTGGGGGTCTCCATTTATTGGTGTCTCCGCGTTTCCGACTGTCTCTTCATCGCTCCCTCTGCCCGTCTGGTCTCCAGGCCTCCTGCTTTCCCGGACTCTCCTCTCTGTGTCTGCCTCCCCATCGCTCACTCTCGCTCCTGCCTCTGTCCAATTCCGGTGTCTGCTCCCGACCCTCCCCGCCTACGGTCCCTCCCTCCCTCCCTCCCTGTCTCCCCCACCCCATTAACTTGAACCAACTTACAGTTCATGTCCCCACAGGGTAGGGGTTCCCCAGGGCAGGGGGCAGGGAGCCTTTAACCCTTCCCTGTCCGCTGCTGGGGAGCCCCAGGGGTCAGCTGGGCCTCGGCCTGGGGAGGGGAGGCATGTGCGGTGAGCAGCCAGGGCCGCGGCAGTGAGGGAGTGTGTCGCCTGGGGGGTTATATAGGGGGCCGGGGCGGGCGGGGGGCAGGCGGCAGGGGAGGGCGGCCTGACACATCCTGACTCACCCTCCCTGCCTGCCTTTTCCATTCAGACGGAGCCGGCTGCCTCGCAGGGCTCACACCGCCTCGCTCGGAGGAGGGCACGGAACGAAAAGTTGGAAAAGTTGAAAAGGGAAAGGGGGGGGTGGTCGGAGAGGGGCTGGTGAGGTCATTGGCGTCCCCTCCCTCCACCTCCTCCTCGGCCGCCGGCGCGGCAGACACACACGGCTCAAGAGCTGGGCCCCCCCCCCCCCCCCCGGCTGGGGGGGGGGGCGTTCGGCTGGACCAGGATGGGCAGAGAGATGGGGGGGTTGATGGGGCATTGGGGCGGGCCTGGGGAAAAGGAGGTTTGAGGGGAAGCGACTCCAAGGGGCAGAGAGAAAGGTGGAGAAACTGAGATCCAGGCAAGGAGACAAGAGACACTCAGACAGATGGGGTCACTGGCCCAGAGATGGAGAGTATGAGAAGGAGGAAGGGAGGGAGAGAGAGAGATCCACAGAGAGATGGAGACACCAGGAAATCTGCTGCAGGAGCAGAGAGGACCAGGGTGTCAGATGAGGTTCTGGACTCAGCAATCAGAGAGATGAAGGCAGTGGAGAGATTTGGAGGGACCCCAGGAGGAAGAGGGACAAAACCGGGAGTCTCATAGAGAGGGGAGGCAGGCGGCAGAAGAGACACAGAGAAAACAGAGACACTAAGGAAGGATGGCAAAGATGGAGAGGCCCAAGACACAGAGATGGGGAGACAGATACTCGCAGAGATGGAAATGTCAGGAGTCAGAAATGGGGACAGGAGGGAGAACCTTTCTCCAGGAGACAGGTGGACACATGAAGGTGAGAGAGAACCAGAGACAGAGACAGGGGACTGAACAAGAAGACGTCGAGACACCCAGTAGAAGTGGGACCTTGGGCATGTGGCTTTACCTAGGCACCTCAGTTTCCTGTTAGTGAAATGGGAATAACTTTTGAGTACCCACTCCACCCCCAAATGCCTCAGTGTGGACAAAGTGAGTTCACTCATGTAAAGCACACAGTCAGCTCTCAATAGATGCTATCGGTGGGTGTTCTCATTGATTTTTATTAACACACCCAAGGAAAGACACAGAGAGAAAAGGACGTGGGAGAGACTGAGATAGAGGTGAGGGTGATGGAAACACAGAGCGAATGGCTCAATGGGGAGCTGGAGATGGACAGAGCAGGGAGGACACTATGCAGAGATGGATGCATGAAGAGGCCTTGGAGCAGGAGAGGGAGACACAGTCACACAGGCTGTGAGCACCACGTATATTGGGCAGAGGTGGCTCCAGGGTTCATACCAGAGCCAGTGAGGGACTGAGATAGGAACCCAGGTTGCCAGAAGCACACCCCCTCCCCAGGATAAAGGTGGCAGAGAAAGATGGGATGGGAGTGAGAAAACAAAAGGTGATGAGCTCTTCCAAAGGTCTCCCTGCAGACCCCCCTCCTGGCCCCAGACTGTGCTGAGTTGGCAGGGGGGCTCTCGGGATAAATGGCAGCTGGAGTCATCATCCCCACCACTGGGGGGGGGTGACTACTGAGGTCCCCAGGGAGGTGAGGTCACAGCCCCCCCCCACAGTAGGACATGACCTCATCGCCTCAGGTAAGCAAGCTCTCTCTTGGTCTGTCATGGCCACCCCTTCCAGGCCCCCCAGGGGCCGTTCCCAGCTCCTGCTCCCACTGAGACCCACTCTGACCACTGGGTCTCCGCCCCTTGGGGGGCCTGTTTCCGGCTGAGTCAGTGTGAGGGGCCCAAGGCTGCGTCAGTGAGGGGAGAACTGACGTAGCCCCCCCCCCAGGCCTGTGGGGCCAGCCAAGGTGACTCAGGCCACTGGCCTGGAGGATGGACTGGCCTGAGGTGATGGGGACTGGGCCTCCGGCCAGCCTGAGAACAACAATAGGGATCTGGTCATGGCAGTCCCTTCCACCTACAGGGAACCCTGGGGTGCCAGGCCTAGGTCTCCCAGTCCCTTAAACCCAAGAGTCCAGTCCCAGCCCCTCCTCCCTCAGACCAGGAGTCCAGGCCCCCAGCCCTTCCTCCTTCAGACCCAGGAGTACAAGCCCCTCAACTTCCTCCTCTCTCAAACTCAGGAGTCAAGCCCCCAGACCCCCTTCTCCCTCAGACCCAGGGCCTTCTCCCTCAGACCTAGGATTCCAGAGCCCCAGCCCCCTCCTCCCTCAGACCCAGGTGTCAGGAGTCCAGGCCCTAAACCCTAGTTTCCAGAAAAGTAGAGACAAATGTGTGGCCATCTGGGGCATGCTCTGTTGGGGGACAGGAGTCTGGGGCTGGTCCTGCGCTAAGGCTAGTCCCCCCATATGCCTCAGCCCTCATTCTGGAGCTATGGGGTTATCTTCCACCAGGTGGCCACAGGAAGCTGAGGGAGAAGAGTGGGTGCAGGATGGGGCAAGGGAATTGCTCAGGACTCCTGGGTCTTCCCCAGGGTGGGGACACTCGGGCTACTTCTGTGGAAAGGAGGGCAAGAAGGAGAAAGAGAGGTAAAGAGGATGAGTGGCAGGATTGGGAGTCTCAAACAAGGACAGAAGATGACACCAACAAGCAGAAACAGAGACTGAGCAGAGACCCTATGTGAGGAAGACAGAGATGCAAAAGCAAGGAAATCTAGAGATACTGAGACAATCTCAGAGGCTGAGAGACAAAGATGGGGTGGGGGGGCAGACTCCGTGCCCGAGGCTGAGCAGACACAGACAAGGCGGGAGATGTCACAGGGACATGAGGAGGGAGCCTGGGGCTCTTGCTCATGTGCTGGCCCCTGGGCAAGGTGGGGCTGGCTGGTGTGAGGTCAGCAGGTCCAAGGCTGTGTGTGTATGTGTGTGTGTGTGTCCGTCTGTCTGTCCCTGGGGGGTCCTGTCTGGCCTCTGGGGGGTGACGGGGCAGGCGGGCCGCAGAGGCAGCCCAAACCTGTCATTAGCGGTGAGGGCCATGACGGCAGGGGCCCCCCCAGTCCCAAGCCGCGGTCCAGGGCCTGGCAGCCCCGCCCCCCACCCCCTTCTTGATCCCTGAGGAATCTGGGGAATTGGAAGTAGGTCCAGATGATGTTGACACAGGAAATGGTCAGCAGCTGCCTGGACTCAGCCCTATAACCCCCACTGACCCCCACCCCCGGCCCCCTGCCGAGCCCCCTCTGACCTGTGTCATCTCTGACGGAGGCAGTCCAGGGCCCACTCAGCTCCCACCAGGATGTTTACAGATGGCAGGATGGAGTCAGCCTCACAAAGCTTCCTGAGAAATGGGGTCTGGACTGCTGGACATTGGCCCTCGGACCCGGTCCCTGGCCCCCTCCTCCCTCAGACTCAGGAGTCTGGATACAAAGATTTGCCTCCCCAGGAGAACTGAGCCCCCTCCTCACTGTGCTGAAAAGTTGAGTGGAGGGTCACATGGGGTGAACTGGGAAGTACCTCACAACCCAGCTCAAGTCAGCCTCCAGCCCCACTACTGGAAAAGACCAAGCAGGGAGTTTGATGATCTCCAGTTGAACCCCTTTACCCATTTTTGGGTGGGGAAACTGAGGTCTAGGCAGGTGAAGGGTCTCCATTCCCATGAGTTCGCTGTACCCCTGAAGGCTCAGGCGTGGCCATTCCCCATTGGGAGGCCTGGAATGCTGTTGAGACCAGGGGACTCCTGAGCAAGTGCCCGAGCTCCACCCATTTTCTCCTTGCCCTCCTAAATCCCCTGGTTGCAGAGAAGTGTCCCTAACAGTGGGGCTCAGTGAGGACTTCTGAGCCCAAGGGCCCTCTGCCTTTGGTCGCTAGGGGAAAGACCCCTGGCAATGAGGTCTCAGGAGACTTTGGGCCACCTGGAGCTGCTCCCAGGCCTCAGGTTACTAACAAAGGGATTCCTTGGCAAGGACTCTGGGTGCCTATGCCTCATGTCCCTGGTTGGTAAGGAACAGAGACCTTAGACCCCCTCCATTTTCCACCCAGGTGGCTAAGGAGGCTCTTCTAATACCAGGCCCCCACCCCACCCCCTAGGCCTCTTCCACCTGATTGCTAAGAAAGCAATTCCCTAGCAACCAGGCCAGTGTGACCCCCCCCCCACCTTCCTTCTCCCACATTGCTAAAGGGCTCCCTAGCAACAGAACTTAGAACACTGGGGGCTGGGTGGGCGGGGCCAAGCTGGTTGCTAGGGGGATGGCCTTCAAGGTCTCTCCCCACAGAGGACCCAGGTGTCTGGGGAGGCAACATGGTGGGCTCTGGGATCCCAGCTTTGAGCCTCTTCCTGCTGATACAGGGCTCAGTAGGTGAGGGACACGGAAGAGAGGGTCAGACAGCTGAACAGGGGGCCTCCTCAGCCACTAATGCCTTCTCTTTTCTTTCACAGATGGGAATGGAATCCAGGGGTTCTTCTATCCGTGGAGTGAGTAGTGGCTAGATCCTAAGTCCTCAGGGACAGGACCTAGGGACCCGGACTCCTGGGTCTGAGGAAGGGGGGCAGGGAGGAGGGGCTGGGACCTGGACTCCTGGGTGTGAGGGAGGAGAGGCTGGGGGCCTGGACTCCTGGGTGTGAGGGAGGAGAGACTGGGGGCCTGGACTCCTGGGTGTGAGGGAGGAAGGACTAGACCTGGACTTCTGGATCTGAGTGAGGAGGGGGCTGGGGGCCTGGGCTTCTGGGTCTGATAGAGGGGCTGGGTCTTGGACTGAGTCCCATACAGAGCAAGCACTACAGTCAGCCTTCAGAGCTCGGCTTTGGGACCCTGGCTCTCTTGAGTCCCTGGGGCCAGACTCTGTGATGAAGCTGCTGCTCACGGTCGGTCCTCAGGCTGTGAGGGAGATGTATGGGACCGGGAGAGCTGTGGGGGTCAAGCAGCGCTGGAAAACCCCAATCTCTGTCTGCGTCTCCGATGCTGTTACCGAGATGGGGTCTGCTATCACCAGCGGCCGGATGGTGAGTAGAAACTGGGGTCCCTGGGGTGGGGGCTTGTAGCTGGGACCCCTGGGTCTCAAATCTCCAAACTTTGTTCAGAAAACATGCGGAGGAAGCACATGTGGGCGCTGGGCTGGACATGTGGAGGCCTCCTTGTCCTGATCTCCAGCATCTGCTTGGTCTGGTGAGTGGGGTTGGGGTTTGGGAGGGTGCCCTGCCCCCAGAGGAGCAGGTGGATAGGCCGAGGCTGAGCATGTGCCCTCCCCACCAGGTGGGCCAAGCGCCGGGATATGCTGCACCTGCCTGAGTTCCTGCAGGGCAAATGCAACCTGTCCAGGACTGTGTCTCTGTTATCCAAGGACCGGGGGACTCTGAGCGAAAAGAAGGCATCCATGGGCAGCATGCAAGCCTCCATGCCTTTGGAGGGGACCTTGGATATCTCAGGAGCCACTGAAGGGGAAGGGACAGAAGGGGGTGAAGAAACGGAAGGGGGGGAGGATGATGCTTAGGGGCACCCCTGGGGGGACCCCTCAATACAGATATAGCACACAGACATTTGATCTCTTTTCTGAGAGCCATGGGAGCAGGAGGCAGATAAGACCCAGAGGCAGGGAGAGAGAGAAAAAGAGAGAGAGAGAGAGAGAGTTTGGGGAGGGGTCCTGGGGTGAGTGATGGGGAGCTGGACTGTGATCATGGGGCTTATGAGCTGAGCGGGTAGAATGAGAGGGGTCTGGGGGTAAGCGGGAGGGATCTGAGCTGAGGGGGACCTGGGCAGATGAGGGCCGCAGGCTGATTGAGGGAGACTGGGCTGTGATCATGGGGTATTGGGACTGAGGGGGTATGAAATGAGGGATTTGGGGGTTAAGTGGGGGTGGCCTGGGCTGATGGGACTGAGGGCAGCTAGGCTGAGGGATGCCTGAACTAGGCTGGGTGGGACAAGCTGCAGCCAGGGGGAGGTGCCCCTCAGCACTCTTCCTGCAGGGAGCACCACTGCCTGACAGCCTCTGCTGCCCCAGAAGGGGACTGCGCTCCCCGCCTCCCCACCTGCATCTGACAGGCTTCCCACCAATGTCTGAGCATGGCCGGGGATCTGCAGGACTTGTGCCTCCCCCAGCAAGTGATGTAACTCTCAGACCCCTAGTGAGCTAGTGGAAATTTTCTTGGAAGTACGTTCCAGTTCAACACTTGTCCTGCCCACCCCTCCTTCCTTGCCCCTCTCGTTTCTCAGTGCCAAACCCGCACCAACCTCCACTGTATAAGTCTTTCCTCCAGTAAATATTTTGCAAGTCTAATTTGTCCCTCCTCTTCTTGGAGGGCCCCAAACTAACAGAGGGGCCTGGGCAGAGGGAGGTCTGAACAGAGAGTGTGGGTCTCGGCTCAACACCCTTTGGGAGAGGCCAGCATAAAGCTGGGCTCCTATGTCCCCAGGGGCTTTGGGTCCCCCAAGGACATGGGTGACCCCTCTGTGGATGTGGCCTGGGAAGAAGCAAGCAAGCTCACACTTGCCCCAGTGCCATCCCTTTCCCAGACAGACAAGCAGAGCTGGGAGGCAGAGCCATTTATCCAGGTGACATAGAGGGAGCACAGGTAGGCATCCTGGCGGCCAGATGATATCGAGGGCAGCTACACATCTCAGTTGGGTCCTGATAGGTGGAGTCCTGGGTTCATCTGCAGGAGGGAGGGTGAGGTTAGTAGCTGCTCAGGAACTCGTAACCCTCTGTTCCCTGTGCCCACCACCCAGTGACCTGCTTCAGCCCCTCACATATTGACTCACACACTTGCTCACTGGCTCTTCTATGCTCTGATTTGCTGCAGTGTGCGTGTGACTTTAACTCATTGGAATCCAGTGGTACAAGTGGGAAATGAGAGACTGGGAGAGATATATGCAGAGACAAAAAGACATGGGAGATAGGAAGAGAGACTAAGAGGGAGACACAGGAACTGAGAGAGAGAGAGAGACAGGCAGAGACTAACAAAGAAGAGAGGAGAGAAAGGACAAAGAATGGGAGTGGCTCTGCATGGCCACTCAACTAATTTTGGTCCCAGAGAGAGAGGTGTGCAATCAGAGCGAAGGCCTCTGGGTCCCTCTGTTAAAATTCAAGTGCTTGAAGGACCTCACCCTTACCATTGAGGAGTCCTTTGTCTGGACAGGACCCTTTTCCTTCTAAAAGGGGCATACACTCAAGTCAGCTGGGCCATTTTCTGGCAGGTGGTTCCAGGTGGTTCCAGCAGGGAAGGTCCACCCAGCTGTGTGAGACTTCTGGGCAAGGTAAGGATTTTCAGGGGTAATTTTTTTTTTTAACTTTTTAAAAAATTTTATGTAAGTTGTTTTTCCAGGACCCATCAGCTCCAAGTCAAGTAGTTTCAATCTAGTTGTGGAGGACACAGCTCACAGTGGCCCACGTGGGGATCGAAGTGGCAACCTTGTTGTTAAGAGCACTATGCTTTAACCAAGCATAGTGAGTTAACCGGCTGCCCCCTTCAGGGGCAATTTTAACCACAGGTGGTTATTTCTGCATTATATGCCAAATTTTGTGTTACTTCATGCTTCACCCATGCATGTAGTTGTTTATCCTTTCTTACGAAACTGATTCAGTCACTCATCCATCCATTGTTCCACCCATCTATTTGCCCATTAACCAATCCATCCATCCATCCATCTATCCATCTGTACAAACCAGTTAGCCAGTCACCCATTTACCCATCTATCAATCGACAATCCAATCATATCCATCCATCCACCTACCCATCCATCAATCCAACTACATCCACCCATCAACCAGGCTATCCATCCATTAATCCATCTACCCACCCATCACTCATCTATCCATCCATCCACCCATCCATCAATCCAACTACATCTACCCAACAACCAGGCCATCCATCCATCTAGCCAATCACTTATCCATCTGTCTATCACCCATCCACCCACAAATCATCAACCTCTGATTTCCTGAGTTGAATTTTTGCTGGGCAGTGCTGAGACTAAAGATACTAGAGACCCAGGCCTTATCTTCAAGGGGCTCCTTTCAAGTGGGAGAGACAGTACCAGCACACAAAGACACAACACATGGCGATACAAGCCATAGTGGGTAATTCAGACAATATGAAGACCCAGAGAAAGGCAGTGGAAGCCAACTGTGGTGAGAGCCTGTCTAGGGACTGAGGGATGTCATCATGACTGCAGAGAAGGCAGGAGATGTGGGTCTGAAACATGGGGGGCCCACATGCCAGTGAGAGGCTTGGGTTTAACCAGAGGGCAATGGGGAGCCACAGCAGGTCTTTGAGCAGAGGGAGAGTGTGTTTAGGAAAGGAAATAGAAGGTAAAGGAGAAAGGGGAAGGAATGAGCCTTTCCTGCATCTTGGTATGTTGTCATCACTCTCCTGCTTCAGATAGTGATTTCCACTCTTTCCCCCCTCTTTAGATTTTTTGTAAGGAGGATCCCAGCTGTGTGCCCTTGGGCAAGAGGTGGCACCTTTCTGGGCCGCAGTGTCTTACACTGGGATGGGGAGGGTAAAAGTAGCGACTTCAGAGACTCAGTTACACTGGATTAAATGGGACCTGGTGAGCCTAGGGACTGGAGTGCAGGGAGGAACCTCCAAGCTAACAGTGACTTTCCCATCCCTACGCGGTGGGGGGCGGGGTTTCATTTGTCTCTCCCAAGTCTGCATCTCTCTCCATCCTCTGGGTCTCTGCTTCTCTCCTTTGAGAAGAAATTTTGACCTGGTCCTCTCTCCCTCCCTCCCTCCCTTTCTCCCCATTGTCTCTCAGTCTCTATCTCTCCATCTTTCCCAGTCTAATTCCATCTCTCCCACAGTCCCTCAATCTCTCCTTCCTCATCTCCCCCGCAGTCCTTCTCTCTCCCTTCGGTCGCTCCATCTCTTCCGCAGTCCTTCCCTCTCCCCGCCCCACCCCCGGACCCTCACCTCGGGCTCACTCGGTGCCCGTGCCTGCCGCCCCGGGCGCGGCCTCGAGCGTGGCAAGCTGCAAGCGCACGCGACGGGAGCCAGAGGCGGGCGGCAGGGGCGCGCGGGCGGCGCGGCGCGCTCCCCTAGAGCCGGGCGCCGCGCGCGGGCCGGCGGCGGTGGAGGCTGGTGCCGACCAGCGGCGAGAGAGCTTGCGTGCTAGACGCGCGAGCGCCGAGGGCCGCAGGCCGTAGTCGCGCTCGAGCTCCTGGCGCGAAATCTCGATGTTGCCAGTGTACCAGAGGATCCAACCCAGCAGGCTCAGGAAGACGAGAAGCGCGCCGGAGTAGATGAGCAGGTCGCCGAAGTCGCGGCCGCGCACCTGCAGCTGCGCGAACACGCCGGTCAGCAGTGCCGCCATGCCCGCAACGTCCAATGCCACGGCCAGTAGCAGCGCCATCCGGCAGCGGCCCAGGCCCGACGCCGGCGCGGGCGCGCCTGTCGGCGGGGACTGTGCCCCCGGCGGGGGCCCCTGCGAGGCGCACGCCGCTGGCGCCGCCGCCATGGCCCTGCTTCGCCGCGTTGGCTCGGGCAGAGAGCGTTCCGGGTGCCGCCCGGGCAGGGGCGGGGTCAGGGGACGGCGCCAGGTGTGCCCGGCGCCCGCCAGGTCACCTGAGCCGGGCGGGTGCTGACGGGCCCGGTTCCGGGCGCCTTGGCCGGGGTTTCTGTGCAGGGCTTGGCCCTCAGGGATAGGGTGGCCCAGCGCCCCTGCACCCCAAGGAGCGGAAGCAACGCCTGGTCAACATTCAAGTGCTCTTTAATGGAGGCAGGGCAGGGCCCTGTGGAAGTCAGGGCCTTGTTTGTTTAGCCCGCCTCCAGGGGCCCCCCTGTGAACCCACAGTGGGGATAGTGGGGGTCAAAAACAAGGGTCAGACAAGGCCCTGGACCCCAAGTGGCTGTGGGACGCAGGTAAGTAGCCCTAGAGCAGTCAGGTTAGGTACTCTAAGGGAAGAAACACGGGGCTCTGTGCAGTTGAGGTTTCTCTCATTACCCGTCCCTTGTGGCTTCCTGGGTGCCTCGAGCGAATGAACCGAGGGCACAAATGTGGACTGTTCACAGGACTCTCTGACATCACCATCAGATTCAGGGTGTTCTGATGGAGGTAACGTAAGACATTGTCATTCCTTTGTTCGGTAGGGGTTTCGCTAGGCGCTGTGCTGATGAGACGAGGACACAGATTTATCAGGCAAGGCTCCTGCCCCTTAAAGATAACCTTGGAAACAAAAAGGTCGAAATTAACAGTAAATAAACTTTCAGGAAGTTTTACGGGTGTGACATTAGCGGACTCAAGGGGAGAATGGGGACGGAAGCTGAGAGGCATTGGTAAGGGGCTGGACGAACAGGTATGGGACTCTTAAAAGAACCAAGAGCTTCCCAGGCAAATCTCTTCCAAACAACTCGCACTTAGAGGAAATCCACACTCCTGGGTGGCAGTCTACGAGAAGTTTCCGTTTACCTAAGCCCTGAACAGCTCCGGGACTGGATCGGGGCCGGCTGGAGACCAGAACTGCGAAGGTCTGCCGGGATAAGCCGAAGAGTTCTGAATGTAGCCGGATGGAGACCGATTGTGTCCGAACAGACCCGAACCGGACATGGGCCCTAAGGGAAGGCGGCCACATCCTCCGAAGAGCGTTTCCGGAGAGGTCCGAAGGTGCACGAGCGGGCCTACGTGTGTTTGTCGGGAATAGCCGAGGGCTTACGAAGACGACCGAAAGCACCCGAGGATTCCGAAGCTAGGCTTAAGTATTTCACGCACTCACATGTTCATTCATAAACATAAATCCTAAAATGTTTATTGGGCTCCCATGCTGTGCCAAGCACTGGGTGAGCAATACAGGGGAGAGGACGCTGACGAAGAGGATTTGGGGCCTCGAACTGGACCCGGTCGGAAACTAAGTCGTGGAGTTTCGTAAACACGAAGGTCCCTGGAACGTTGGCGATGCGCGTCGGAAAACACGCCCTCGGGTCTCTAGCCGAAGAGCTCCGTAGGTTCCCGAGCGGTATGCGACGGGCTTGCGGAAATAGCCGAACGTCATCGAGCCGCTTCGGAGGCGAACGAAAGGAGGCGGAGGTCAGGCGACTGCGCGCTCGTGCCCAGAGAGGAAACGGAAATGCGTGTCGGTATTAAAGGCATTCTCCCGCCCCCTTTATTCCTCTTTCCGTCTCCGGCTGTGGCAACGAGAGGAGGTGAGCCGAGGCCTTCCGTACCCCGCATGGCCGCATCTCACGCGAGCTGCCCGGTGTTTGCCTCTGTCGGTTTCTTCCATTGCGTCCCTTGCGTCCTTAGCTGCCGCCTAGCTCCGCTACCCGAAGTTGCTGTGGGTTTTCATGTTGTTTCTTGCAGTTAGCCTCGGCGCCTGACTTCAGCCTTAGGTCGCCCAGCCCCGCCTGGCAAATTCCTAAGTGCTGCCTGCCCTCAGGTTGCCCCATTCGCCAGGTTCCCTCTTGGCATTGTCTTAGCATGGGGCCTGGCGTCGGCCTGCTGCTCCCTTTGTCATCTTCCCGTACCCCTTTCTCCGCAGCTGTCGCCATGTCTGCGCATCTGCAATGGATGGTGGTGCGCAACTGCTCCAGCTTTCTGATCAAAAGGAACAAGCAGACATACAGCACCGTAAGTGGGGGTCGGGATGCCTGGGTCTGAGGGAGGCACTTCGCTATCGCAGGATCTCCTCCCTCTTCATTGCCCCCCCCCCCCTCTTCCCAGGAGCCCAATAATCTGAAGGCCCGCAATTCCTTCCGTTACAACGGGCTGATTCACCGCAAGACGGTGGGCGTGGAGCCAGCAGCCGATGGCAAAGGTGTGGTGGTCGTCATGAAGCGGAGATCTGGTGAGCATTTCCCTTGGCTTGGCCCAGACGGCAGGCCCCCATCGCGTCAGGGAGCTGTAATTCTGCCACAGAATCGGAGGATTCCTGGAGTGAGGATGTTCTGGGAAGCTCACTTCCCTTACCACCACCCCATGGTCTGTGGGAGCTGATCAGGTCTCTTAACCTGTTTAGTTTCGTGTGAAGTAGAGAAATTAATAGGACCTGAACTGTATGTAGTGAGCCAGGGTGCGTGATCAAACGACTTCAGGTTAAGACCTTTAAACAGTTCAGGTGGAGGTGGATGCTTCCATTTCACTGCAATAGGAAAATTTGGACAAATAGATGAAACTTCCCCTGGCTTCCACTTGTAGGAAGTGACAGGCTGGGTCACAACCTGCAAGTGGACCCTCATTCTGCTTGTGTGGACTCAAGGAGTCCTGAGCAACCCACCTCCATAAACTTAGGCATGGAGGGGCTTTTTTAGTGTCTTTAAAGGAGGTCCTGGAGGCAGGGCCTCTGGAGGGTTATTAACAGTTGATTCATTTCTGGTCTTTGCTGGGATTTGTAAGAGAAAGGAATGAGGTTTTCCCAGGTTTCTGATTAGAACCAGCTTCTGTTTGGGGTCGGTGCCCAACATCCTGGTCAGTGTCAACAGTGCCCCAGACCTGCAAACCGTGGAGGGGTGTTACCCACCTTCTCGGGTTTCCGCACTCCTGAGAACATCCTTGTGGTGTGTCAGGTTCTAAAAAGTTCCCTTTTCTAGGGATTGTTGGGTGGCCTTTCCTGTCAGGAACCAACTCAGTCACGCCCCTGGAATGGCAAGGGGTCCTTGGCCTCTTGGGGGAAACCAGGAGCACAGGACTCCAATTGGGCCCCCATCAGCTCTGGCACAAGAAAGGGGGTGTTTCTTTTTAGTCCTGGGCATTGGAGTCCAGACTGCACTATGCACAGGTGAGGTCTCTTTCTCACCCTCAGCACACCGTGACTCCTTGTCCTCCAGCTTCAGGGCCAGGCCTCAGCTTGGCATTGACATTTCAGACTCTTGTTACAGAAGGGGTGCCCAGAGGCCCAGGAGGGAGGGGCAGGGTGCTGAATGCTCACTCTCCGGCCAACACAGTGCCGAGTGCCAGCCTCACCATCACTGCCCCTGGAGTCAGGCGGCCTGCATTCCAGTTCTCTTGTGTGTGACCTGGACAGAAGACCTCATCTCATTGTGTCTGCCCCATCTCTATAAAGTGCGGTGGTGGTGGATGCTGTGTCTCCGACATAGTGATGAGATGCCTGTATAGTGTCCAGGGCAGGACCTGGCCTGTGGTGGTCACTATGAGTGTCCCATAAATTGCAAATCAGTGTGTGTAAGTGGGGCTGGCTGCCCAGGCTCACAGCTGAGGTGCTCCTGCTCTTGGCATGCGATAGCACCCTTGCCACTTTGAAGGTATATTAAAGGCCAGGCCATCCGACTGACCCCTGGGGCTCCCGCTCTCCCCCACCAGGCCAGCGAAAGCCAGCCACCTCCTATGTGCGGACCACCATCAACAAGAACGCCCGGGCCACCCTCAGCAGCATCCGGCACATGATCCGCAAGAACAAGTACCGTCCAGACCTGCGCATGGCCGCCATCCGCAGAGCCAGTGCCATCCTGCGCAGCCAGAAGCCGGTGACACTGAAGAGGAAGCGGGCTCGCCCCACCAAGAGCTCCTGAGCACCTCCCTCCCAAAGCAATAAAGCATAAAGTGTCGGCCATCTTTCTCCAACCACCTCGCCTGGGCCTCCCTTCTGTGTGGCTCCAATGCTCTAGCTCTGAGTGTGTGTCCCAGAACACCTGGGCTGGGGGAGAGGGCTCCACCTAACCACTGGTACCACAGGTGGCAGCGCGTGGGTACGAGCAGGACCTGGCGCAGGAAGGGAGCCCAGCCACAGCTGTTGCAGGTGACCTCCCCCTTGAGGGCTGGGGGCTGGTGTAAATCCTCACATTTCAGCACCTTAGATGACTTCAGTGGGACATTTACAAAGTGCAGGTTAAACAAAAAACCCTGTAGAATCAGAAACTCAGTCTGCTAGCATACAACAAAGCTTTAAGAAAGACCCTAAGTGCCTACTTTTGATCATGATCTAGGGTGGGAATGTAGACCCAGGGCTGCACACCTCTTATAGGTGTGTGGTGTGGCCTGAGAAGGTGGATGTGTTTACCATCCAGGTCTTTGTGGACCCCACCTTTAGTCCCTTTGTTTCTCCTGGGGCAGCCTGAACACTTGTGACAGGAACTTGGGGAGCCGGCTCAGAAGCAGTCCTTGCCTAGCCTGAAGAGTGCAGGTGGGCCCTCTGCTGTTGGTCTGGAGCAGCTTACAGCCCTTCAAGGAGCCCCACAGGAGTGAAGTGAGTGTCCTAGGACTTGAGGGGTGGGCAGAGCCCTTAGAATTAGGCCATAGCTGCCAAAAGTGCCCATTTCTAAATAGGCAATGGAACTCGTGAGGCCTTGCAACTGGGGTGCTATCCCCATCTTGGAGAGGTACTAAAGCCCCTACAAGTCACCCAGCAGGGAGGTGGCAGCCCCAGGCTTCCCGTAAGCCAGCAGCCATGTCATCAGCCTGTTCTTGGTTAAGGACCTGGCCAGCCCACTTTCTACAAAACTGCTAGACTGGGTGTGAGCACTCCATCCTTCCAGCCATCCCTCACCTGCTCCTTGGTCTACTGCAGTCCCTCGGACGACCAGTGGGGTGTGGCCACGCTTCTCCACTCGCATCAGTTCTTTCCGGCCTTACTGCCTCTGACATTCCCATCTGGAGCTGCCTCTTGTTTAGGGTGTTACAGTTCTGTCTCAGGTGTTCCCTGATCTGTCAAAAGAAGGTTCTCCTTTTTTCCCTGACCCCTTGCCTGAATGCCTGGAGGTGTTTATCACAGGACCTGTGATAACACCAACTCTGCCACTAGCTGTGTGGCCTTGGGCAAGTAACGACCTCTGTACCTGTGTTGTCAGAATTCAGGGGGTTAAATTAAGAGGCTGAGGATGGCCTGAATATAGCAAGTGCTGAGTAATTCAGTGGAGAACAAACGCTGGAAGGACTATTCCATCTGTGTGAGGGTGTGTGTGTGTGTATATACTGGGGGTGCCAAAAAAATGTATACACATATCTTTTGGTATATATTACTACAATTTTAATAACAGTTTTCTTAAAATGTGGACTTCTTTTTTTGGCATCCTCTACATATACCCATGTATATACACTTGTGGGGTGGCCATTTCTCATCCAAGTGCCCCTGACACCCCATGAAGCAGGTGTCATCCCCACTTTACAGATACAGAAATAGGCTCAGATGGAGGGAACCCACATTATGGCTCCTGACATGTTTCCTGTTTACCTACTATGTGGCAGCCACTATGCCAGGGGCCAAGGATCTAGCATCGAGGCGATCCCTTGATTCCTGCCATCGTGGGGACCTTGTTTAGAGAAGAGGACCTTGTTCCTTGTCCCCACTCTATAGCTCTGTGGCCAAGGACTAAGGGCCTCCTAGTTCCCCCACTGGGGTCAGGCAGGAGCCCTGCCTCCAGGGGCTGACTCCACACAAACGTAGAACTCCTGGCATCCACGCCCCCGTCCTCCAGCCTTCCCTAGTTAACAGATGTGACCCTGACCACTTCTTGCCAAAGCCTTTATCTCACCTGGACTCTTGCAGTAGCTGCCATCCTTGCCCCACTTGGGACTGTTCTCCACAGAGGTCCCGTTGGAACTAAATCCATGTGATTTAATGCCTTCTCAGAACACTCCCACCATTCCCATCCCCTCTGAGTGAAAGGCAGACCCCTGGTAGTGTGGATGAGGCCCAGCTCCACCTCACTTCCCTCCACCCAGACACCCAGGGCATTTGTACTTGGAAAAGTTATCCATTCTAGCGTGGTTGGTCCATCTGTCCAGGATGGGTGAGATGAATGATGGCACATCTCTAATGGAATACTTAGGCAGCTAAGAGCAGAGAAGGGCTGTAAATGCTGATAGGGACACATTTCCAAGACTTGCTGTTAAGTCAAAAAAGCAAGGTGCAACATACTATTACAGGATACTGCCAGTTGTGTAAAAACAAAAGGGAATGGGCTTGGAATATATATACGTATTTACTGGGGAAGGGGAACAGGACTTTATTGGGGAACAGTGTGTACTTCCAGGACTTTTTCCAAGTCAAGTTGTTGTCCTTTCAGTCTTAGTTGTGGAGGGCACAGCTCAGCTCCAGGTTCAGTTGCCGTTGTTAGTTGCAGGGGGCGCAGCCCACCATCCCTTGCAGGAGTCAAAGAATTGAACCGGCAACCTTGTGGTTGAGAGCCCACTGGCCCATGTGGGAATCAAACCGGCAGCCTTCAGCATTAGGAGCGTGGACCTCCAACCACCTGAGCCACTGGGCCGGCCTGGAAGAATACATACTTAAATTTACTTGCATTTGGGTAGAATTCCTCCAGAAAAATACAAGAACCTGGTAACATTCTTGTCCCTGATTGACGGAATTTGGTGTTGGGGAGACAGGACTGAGAGGGAGCTGTTTCTTCGTAGAAACTTTTGTTATCTTAAAAATCTTTGCTTTTTGAATGGATAACATTCACAAAGTATTCCCGGCTCTCCTTCCTTGAGACAGTATTTCCAGGTTCTACTGTGACCTTCCAGAGGCATTAAATACACTTGCAATGAAATAACACATGCGTCCTATTTTAAAAATTGGACAGAAATGATAGCATATATACACCATTTGCATGTTATTTTTCACTTTAACATATTTTGGATATTGGTCCATATCTGTACATAATGAGCTTCTTCATGTGTTCAAAATTCTGAAATGTAGCAGACATACAGAAAGTAAATAAAACATTTATAGACTTATAAAAATAACTATAGAACAATCACCCATGTAATCAACACCCAGCTAAAGCAGGAAAAGACAACGGCCCCCAGAAGCCCTCCTGGCTGCTTGCCAGCTGGAAGTGACCAGAATCCCAAGCTTTATGGACACAACCTTTTCGCTTTTCAGTTCTACCATCTATGGATGTCCGTTTAGCAACAGCACTCATCTCTACTTGGTTCAGATTGGGTATGAAGGCATTTGAGCTGTCACTCTCTTTTGTGACTTGTTTGGCTGGTCATGACGTTTGTGATTCTCCCATGCTGCTGGTAGTCATGATAGCTCATTATTTCTGTGTTGTACTGTTTCTTGAATATACAAGTATGTTTATACTGTTTTGCAGTCATGACAAGTGTTGTTTAAAGCCTGTGGTTTCTGTGCAAGAATGCCGAGCAATAAGGTATGTGTGCTTTCAACTGTACCATCATTTCACGCTCCCATCAGGAGCCTATGAGAGTGTCTGTAACTCCACAACCTTGCCAACACTTAATGTTAGACTTTATAACTGTTGCTAGTTTCATGGAAGTGTAGTGGTTTCAACTTTGGCTTACACTGCATTTTCCAAGTTACTGATGAGGATGTTTGGTAGTTATTTGGATTTCCTTTTGTGAAGTGTTTGATCAAGTGCTTTTGCCCACTTGTCTTTTGTGCTGTCTTCTTGACTTGTAGGAGCTCTTTATATATTGCTTGGATTATTTTGGGTTATATGACTTGCAAATATGTCTGTCTCACTGATTTGTCTTTCACACTAAGATAAACAGTTCTTGATTTTAAAAAATTAAGTCAACTTGAAATATACAGGTAACACCCATACAACACGGCACTTCTATAACATGATTTCGCTCTAACATGGTTCGAGAATTGGGGAAAGCCCTCATACAACACGGCATCCTAGAACACGGTTTCACTCTAACACGATATGAGAATTAGAGAAATCCCTAAACAACACCGAGTGTAAAAAAAGGTTTTAAGAGCAAAAGGTATCATTTGAAATTTTTCATTCGAGTGTGGATGTTGTATCAGATTTGATTACAGAATTTTAAAATTTATTAGAATTTTAAATCCATTTTGTTCATGGAGTATTAAGTACATAAGAAAACGCCCTTGGTTAGTCGTGCTTAGTAGTGATGAAGAAAACATTAATACATGTTAATGTTATACTTTTGGTGAAAATTGCTTTAATAAAGATATGTCTTATAAAAATAAATTTTTTTTAATTTTTGGAAACTAACTCCTTTTTGTGCTAGTTGTTTCATGTAACAGATTTGCATAACACAGCATTTTTAGGAACCTAACAACCATGTTATACGGGGGTTATCTGTATACCTAGTCTAAATTTTGATAAACTTATGTGCCCGTCTGACAAGATCTGGAATGTGTCCATCACCCCAAAACTTCCCCATGCCCCTGTCCATTTGATCCTCCCTGACCCAGACTGCCAATGACCTGCTTTCAGCCATTTAGTGATTAATTTTGCCTGTTCTCAAATTTCGTATAAAGGGAATCAAATATTTTGCACACTTCTGTATATGCCTTCACTCAGCATGTAATGTTTGAGATTTATCCATGTTTTGTGCATCAGTATTTTGCTGAGTAGTATTTTATTGTATGAATTTGCAATTTCTTTACTCATCTGTTGAACATTTGGGTTATTTCGTTTTTGCCTATTATAAACATAAACTAAAAATTCATGTACAAGTCTTTTTCACATTTTTCTTTTTCATTTTATGATCATTTTTGACACTGTATCCTGAGGGCCTTAGCAACAAAATTGTCGCGAAGGGACGAGAACCTGAGGTGAAGCCAGTTGGTCTTCGGTGGCCACCCATTTCTCCAAGACACACTGCTTCACGTCCCACCACTTTTGTAGCCCTTACGCATGAGCCTCCGTGGCAGCACAAGAGGTAGTGACTGCCATCATGTCCTGCAGGTGAACTCAAGATAAGATGGGCACTCCAGGGCTGCCAGTGTGTAAAGCTAACCTGCTTCAGTTCCCACCCCTCCCCTGGAGTGGGGGCTGAACCTATAACAACACTGGTTACTGCAATCCCATCATCACTTGGTTAATTGAGTACCTGGGCAGCCTCATCAGCTGAGCCCTTCAAAGGACTGGGCCCTGAAGTCAGACATCCGAGGCCCAGGCAGCAATAACCCGAGCAGCTTCTGAGGACAGTCCCTACACCCCCAAGAACTGTAATCCACTACGACCTTTAAGAGGACCCAAGAAAGGAATATGGCAGGCAAAGACCTCAACTTCAATGTGAACTGACAAAGTAACCAATCATCACACCGGGATTTCTGAGCACAGAAATTGGAAGACAGGTGTCTTATTGGGCCTGGGATTCATGACATTATGCAGGAACACACGCGAATCTTAGGCCCGAGCTGGATCTGGTGACAGCATTTCGCCCTAGTCCAAGACAGATGCACAAGGTTTGTCAGAGGGAGAGCAAAGCACCTCATACCTGTCTTGGCCAGCAGGCCCCAGACTCCCTCCCCTCCACCCCAATTTAGGCGGGAAACCTGACTCCATAGGTGGCCTCAGAGCTCAACCAGAGGGCCCACTGTTGAGGCCTATGCATGGACTGGAGCCCACAAGGCACAGGCTGGTCCTGGGGCATCATCTGACAGACACAGTAGCTGCTTTTCCAACTTTATTTAGAAAAACAAATCCAGGTCCCAGTGGCCCCGTGCCCTCCCCCACCCCAGCCATAACTTAAATAACTTAGAGACAGAGTTGAGGGTCGGGCAGGGGTAGGGAGGGAAGAACCCATTACAGCCGCCGCAGCGCCCGCTTCTTGTCCGTCTTCTTCTTGGCCGCCAGCTTCTTGTCACGCTCGCCCGCGTGCTTCTTGGCCATGGGCCCCTCGGCTCCCCCTGGACCCCCAGGGGCCAAGGGGTCAGCGGAGGAGGCCGCAGTGGCGGCACTGGCCAGGGCCCGGCCAGCCTCAGCCCTCCCACTGCTGGGCCCGCCAGCACCCCCATGGATCTCTGTGAGCAGTCGGGCGCGGGCCGCGTACTCCTCGTAGTTCTCCAAGAGCAGGCGGCCCGCCTCCTCATTGAGCGCAGACTCGGGGTTGGGGTGGATCAGCAGGCACTTGATGGTCTGTGGGGAGAGGGCATGGGGTCAGGGTGCCGGGCCAGCCACAGGCCATACCACCCTCCACCCTGGCTGTTCCCTCTGCTCCCAACACTTCCTCCACATCAGACAGTCACCTCCTCCTGGTCTTTGCTCAGTGTCACCCACACAGGCTCACTGCGGCCTTGACTGGGGAGGAGAAAGGGACTTCCCCAAGGTCACTCAGAAGGTGAGGAAGACAACTTAGGAACTCACACCTGGGCCTGCTGGACTGCAAAGCTCTTTCCACACCGCTACAGTAAGATGAACAGCCCCTGGGTGGTCACTGGCTTTAACAGAAATCCCAAGTGCAGACTCTGGCTGGGCTAGACCATATGCAAGAAAGGGACCAGGAACGCAAAGGGGCCTTGCCTCTACATTCATTCTAAAAGGAAACCCAGAATGCCCCAGAATGTGCCTGGCCTTGAGCAGGTGACATAACCTTTCTGGACTGTAAAGGAGGGGCAGTGACAGGTGCTACCCGGGGCCGTTGTGACACATGCAAAGCACCCGGCCCAGCCGACATCAAGGACCCAGGATCACACCCTAATTCTGCACCGCACAACAGAGACCCTTCCTGTAGCTTCCTCATGGCCAACCCTGACACAGGGCTGGCACCATGGCCCCCAGGGATCATTGGGGACACTCAGAATTACACTATGCTCGTCGCCAGTGTCCCCTGGCAGCCACCACTGACACTCCAGGGAGAGGGAAACGTTGGGGGTGGGGGTGGGGGTGGGGGGAGTGTCTGTTTATCTTGGAGTTCAAGCCTCCCAGATGCCCTGCAGGAAATCCCAGTTCTCTGCCCTCCCTACCATCTTCCCCAGGGACTCATGAGAAATCCAGTTTTCAAAAAAAACCTTAAGCTTCAAGCAGGAGGGGAGGCAGCCTGTGACCTCAATGCTTTAGGTAGTCTGTGGGGACCTTGGAGCACCACTGTAGTCCAGGGTGTCTCCATCGGGGCCCGACTGACATTGGCTGCTGATCACTAGGGGCCATCCCTGCACTGCAGGGTGTGGAACAGCACCCCTGGTCGCCTGCCCCACTGGATGCGACAATTAAAAATGTCTCTGGACAATGCAAAATGTCAGAGGAAGGGAAGGCAAGGAACCTTACACCTGTCCCCTGGCTGGCAGCTATTGAGAGCAGGCCCCGGGCCTCCTTCCCTCAGACCATTTTAGATGAGAAATCTGACTCCAGAGGTGGGGCAGAATCACCCCGGTTGAGAAACAATGGTTTATGAAACCATTCTGGAATTACGGGGAGATGACTGCACAAACTTTGTGACTACTGAAAAACCCATGAGCTGTATACTTTAGGTGCTCCAAGTACTGAACAACCTGTACAATCACACTTGTCCAGCACTGTCAACCCTTCCAGAATTTTCCAGAAAAGCTGTAAACCTGAATTTGGAAGCCCCCAACCACTTCAGAGTTGATTTTAAAAAATAAATAATGCACTGATGATGCTGAGATGTCACCGGGGTGTCCAGGCCCAGGGCCCCCAGACCTCACCAGCAGCACATGCCGGATGCCCAGCTCAGCCGTCCAGTCCCTCTTGAGCACGTTGACACAGATCTCGCCATTGGCGCCCACGTTCGGGTGGAAGATCTTGGTCAGGAAGTAGCCCTTGGGTGGGGAGGCGGGAAAGTCCTTCCCCAGCAGGAGTTTCATGCGGAACAGGCCTCCAGCATACGGGGTCCCCTCTGCAGTATGGGGACGGGGACTGGGTCAGGAGGCTCAGGAATCCCAGGCACCCCGCAAACCCCTAAGCTCTGCTGCCTCCTCCACAAGACTGGGGGATTCTGGAGAGCAGGACCAGACTAGGTTCCCAGGGGCTACAGGCATCCCCCTGAGAGGAAGCCCCGATTGTGGCCCCACTTGTGTCGCCACCAAATCTGCCTCTTCTCTTCCAGTAAAGGCCCCAGTCATGCACCCTTCCCAAGAGACAGACACTGGCATCCATTTGTCTTCCTGGAAAAACATCTACTTGGAAGCCTTGCGGGGAAATGATGGGACAGTTGTGAACTCCACGGTTCTCCCTGCCTCAGTCAACAGTTCTCCTGTCCACCCACTTGACCAGATAAAACAGATGTGGGAGCCGGTCTGGACCCATCACTGTTTTTCTCACGCCCTAGTCCCCACATATGACCCATCAGCGGCCAGGCAGGTGACCTCAGGGTCCGATCCTGACTGTCCCCACCTTAGTCCAGCCGAACCACTTCACCCCTCACCTAATGCCACCAGTATTGATGGCTTCCTGCCTGGGCTCCAACTTCGACCCCCCGGAACCCCCAGTCTACCCACTGAAATCAAAGTCAATTCTGTAGAGACCTGTAACACCTGCTTTAAACCTACCAACAACTTCCTTTCCAAACTCCTTACAGAGGTCTATAGGCCCTCAAAGATTTACTCCCTAAAAGCTTCCCCTGTCCTTTTTCTTTTTGTTCTTACAAAGCACCCACTGTGCTCCATGAGGGGTAGGGGCAGGGGGAGGATCCCAAAAGGCCCTGAGACAGCACAGGAGGTTTCCTTGACCCCTTCCCCACTGTCCCCTCTCCTGACTGGGTCCTTCACTACACTCTTGGAACATTTTGACGTACTCTGTGCCTTCAACTAACAGCACAAACAAAGTGCGCCTGAAATGATGCGCTAAGTCCGTGCTGGATGAAACAACCAGATGCAGTCACTCGGTTATTACCGTTACATCCCCCAGCACTCTGGCTGGCGAGTTGTCTGTTATGTCCTAAGAGACCCTGACAGCAGGATGGAGTCTGAGGTCGCCAGCCAGGCCCGTCCTCCAGCCTGCTGATGCTGTTCCCACGGCCTGGCACCATCTCCTACTCCCACTGAATTCCTATCTATCTTCCAGGTCTGCCAGCCTTGCCCCAGCCCCAGATAAGGCCCCCGTTAAATGCTCCCGCAGAGACCAGGGTTTTCTCACAATACTCACAGGAAAAGCGTACACAATCATTTGTCACCTTTGCTGTCTGTCCTGCCCTGCAGGCTGAGCACCTCTAGAGTTAAGTAAGAGCCGTGCGGGTCCAGTCTACCATTATGTCCCCAGCAACTGGCAGATTTCAGCTTACAATGGGAGCTTCCTATTCTTATCCTAAAGATGACAAGCAATCTAGGAAGTGCGCCTCTCCCTCTTCCATTCCCACACTCACCAGGGCCCTCAATGGTGACCTGCAAGTCAGTGAGGTCCTCCTCGTTGGGAAAGACCTTGATGCCATCGGGAGGGTCCGTGGTCAGCGTCCTCACTTCCTTGTATACCAGGCGGATGATGTGGGGGGGTAAATTCTCCACGTTGGAGTTCTGGGCACGGAGACAAGAGGGTGAGTGGCCGCAGCGCCCAGCAGGATCTAGGATGCAGTGGCCCCCCCTACTCTTGACCGTGCAGTCCCAGGCGGTCCATCGCACCTGGGCTCGCAGACCCCCACCCAGGATGCTTCAGGCGGCCGTCCCAGGCTGATCTCCCAGTAGAAATGGGGGCGGATCTCCGAGGGGGCTTGCGGATGACTCCACTCTCCCAGAAGCCCCCAGTGCCCGCTCGTAGCCCCCCAAGGACCCCTCATGATTCCGGGTAGGCCACGGCCTACCCTGTTCCTTTCCCCACTAAACCTTGGTGAAACAATCCTAGAAACCCCAGCTCGGGTCTGGAGATGGCGGCCGAGCGGCTCCCGGAACACCCGCGGGCGAGCCACAAAGCCCGGACCTCCCCCCTCCGCCCCAGGGCTCAACCAGGCCTTCACCTCCAATGAACCTCCCAGCCGCCCGAACTTCTGCCCAGCCTACAGGAAGGCCCGTGGACCCATCCCCGGCCGGGGATGCCCAGGCGGGCCCTCTAATACTGTACGCTGCCGCGAGAGGCTCCTGAGACCCCGCCTTCTTCTCCAGGGGGGCCCCCCACTACCCCTCCCGGGTCTGGCCGCAGCGCTCACCATGACTGCGGCCGGCCGGGGGCGGGTCCCCCCGGCCCCCTTCCTGCGCTCTCCGGGCCGCCGGCCGGGGCGGGGGGCCCAACTGCTGCCGCTGCGGCCCTGACGAGGCCCCGGCGGCCCCGCTCCGTTCCCCGCAGCCTCAGACGCCCACCTCCGACAGCACCCGCAACTCCACCCACCCCGGATGCCCGGCCGCACTCAGCCGGCCGCGCGCCCACCGCCACCCTTTTATATCCGGCTACAGGCCGCGCCCCCTCGCACCCTCTGAGCGCCGCGCCTCGACCCGTGACGTCAGCGCGCACGGTCCACAGCATTCGACGCGCTCGCACCCTTTCCGCAAGCTTCGAGCAGAAGCGGGAAAAGTTGTGGAGCGGGCGCGGGCCGACCAATGGGGGCGCGCAGGGGTCGAAATGGGGACCCCGGAGTATGGAGGGGCTGAGACGGGGGAGTCGAGAGGGAAAGAACGCGAGAGGCAATAGGACTGCTGATTGGCCCGTTTGAATGAGACGCCGCCATGGTCCGGCGTACGCACGCGCGCCCAGACGCTCAGGAAATCGCGCACGCGACTAACGGTTGGCCGCGGAGCCCGGGAGGGGCGAGGGGAGGCGGGACTTGGGGGGTTAAACGGATGATGGAAGGCGCTACAGCCAATAGGAAAGCGCAATCGTGGGACGGTGTCCCGAGACTCGCACGGGCCAATCCGTGCCGGAGAAGGCGAAGCCAGGGGGTGGGAGGTTGGAGAGTGACCAATAGGGGCCCTGCTTAGCGCGGGCCAAGCCGCTCACAGCCAACGAAATTCGTTAATTTTGTATATGCATAAAGTGTGCAGGGCGGGGGGCAGGGCGGCCGCGACCCCTCCTTAGCCTGTGGTGGGGGTGGGCGCCGGGAATCGCTCTACTTTTTTCCTTGAGGCGCCATTTTATGTGGGGATTGACCTGTGATATGTGTTGTGTGTTGTGGAGGTTCCAAGACCAGTCAGTGCGACCTTGAAAGCTTGGACGCCTGGCTCTCCGAAGTATGACCCCTGACCCTGGCCAGGTCTCAGTCACAACGCCTGGCCTCAGTTTCCTCCCGTGGGAAATGGGCGCTGGGTTCCCTCGTGATGCCCGAGAAAGAAGAAAGCATCCCCAGGCCTTCAGGGCACCACCCCCCTGGGACCGACCCACAGCCTCCAGGCCTTCGCTACTCACCTTCTCTGTCTGGGAAATGGACACCCAGTTACCGGGAAAGGGGAGCTTCTCCAGGTCTCAGAAAATGGGCTTGCAGTGCCCTGAAAACAGGTCTGTGTTGATGCCAAGAGAGGAGAGACTCAGAGGCTGAAATGGCCTAATTGGCTCATCTGTGCATTGGGATTGTGGTGCCCCTCTCAGGGCCTCTGAGCTCAGTAAAGTAGGGTCCAGCTTGGCCACAGTGTCCTCAAAAGACTCCTGGCTACCACCTTCCCCTCACGGGGCTCCACTTCTGGAAAAGGAGGCAGAAGGGTGTAAAAGACACCCATGGAGTAACACTCATGGTGACAACTAAGGTTGGTGGAGGCCTACCCATGCGGGCCTCTCCCACACCTGACCTTCAATCTTAGCCTGCTGTGTGCAGGCGATGCCTGCCCATTTAAGAACAGACAGGGATACTGAAAGAAGAGCTGGCTCAAGTGACATGCCCTGGCTTCCCCCAACCAGGACAAGGCAGAGGTGATGGTCTGTTTCAGAAACCCACTCAACAGACATGATGATGATGGTAATGGATATTGTTTATGACACACTTGCCATGTGTCAGGGCCTGATCTCATGTAACCCTTGCAATAGCCCTGTTAGGATAGTTTATGATTCCCTTCCAGACACCGCCATTCATTCCATGAACTTTTTGAGCTCCTATGATGTGGCAGGAAGGAAGCTGTGGGGATATGACACAGAGTCCAAAGGACAAAACCCCTGTGCTCATGGGGCTTATGTCCTTATAGGGGAGCCAGACAGTAAGCAAGAACGTGTACACCATCATGTGGCCAAGTGATAAATCAGGGTCAGGGGATAGGGAAGATGGGCTGCTATTTGACTTCCACTGGGCAGGAAGGACTCTCTGAGGAAGGGTCACCTGGACTACAGAAAGGTCTATGGGAAAAACATTTCGAGAAAAGGGAACAGCAGCTACAAAGGCCCAGGGAGGGGATTGTGCTTGGTGTGTTTGGGGCACCATCACGAAACCGGTGAGGCTGGGTCAGAGGGAGCTGGGCAGGTGGAGGGCACTGAGGTCAGAGACGTCAGGGGGAGCAGTGGCTTTGTCACATACCTGCGCAGTGTGTGTTCTTTTCCTCGAGCACTGGGGAGCCACGGAGGCTTTGACAGCATGATTCCACGTGACTTAGAGGCAGGAACAAGGGCCAATGGGGAGGTGATTGCAGCCGTCCAAGTGGTTATGCCGGCCGCTCTGACAGGTTGGTGGCAGGGGGATGGGAGAGGCAATGGGGTTTAGTGAAGTCCACAGGAATTGGTGTTAGATTGAACCTGGTATGAGAGGGAGGAAAGGGATGGCCTACACCCTGAACAGTTGAAACCTTTTCAGTAAAGGTTTTTGACGTTGTGGGCCATCAGTCTGCCGAACCTACTCAGCTCTGCTGCCATAGACGATATGTAGATGGAGGGGGTAGGTTTGTTCCAATCAGACTTTGTTTACAGAAACAGGCAGTGGCTGAAGTTGGCCCTCAGGGAGGCTGTCCTTTACCGACCTCTGAAATCCAAACGTGCCCCACCCCTGCTAAAAACCCTCCAAGAGCCCCCCCTCCATACTTAATTTTGAATCAATCCCAAACTCGCATGAGGTCCATCAGCACACTCTCCCTGAGGCCCCCTTGGCCTTCTTTCTGTGTGTCCCTGGTCTAAGCCAAGCTCTGTCTCACCTGAAGACATTCACATGTGATTCCCCTGTACCTGGAGAGCTTTCCACCTCCTCTTCTGTCCTCCTGTGTCCTTGGCTCACCTTAAAATGTCACCTCTCAGATCAGCTTCCTTTGCCTCCACTTTCACACTGTTCACATCACCCTCTATGATCTTTGTGGTCCATTAGAATTTGTAATTACTTGTTTACATATTTGTCTCTGTCTCCCTATCTAAATCAGACCCAGGAGAGCAGGGACTGTGTCCTCAGCCCCTTCTGGAATGCCTGACAGATTGAAGGTGTTCAACAAATATTTATTGAGTACCTACTATGTGCCAGGCACCTTTCTGGGTGCTTGGGATATAGCAGTGAACAGACGAAGAAGATATTTGCTCTTGTGGGGCTTACCATGGTGGGGAAGACAGACACAAAAACGAAATAAAATAAGTGAAATGCGTTGTATGTCACAAGGGAGCGAGTGTTGTGGAAAAAGAGAAAAGTAGAGCAGGGAACAGGCTCAGAGTACCAGGTTGTGCAGATGCCCTGGTGAATTTTAAGCCAGGTGGCCAGAGTAGGCCTCACCAAACAGGTGTCACTTGAACCCAGCTTTGAAGAAGGGAGGAAGTTAGCTATGTACTTCTCAAAGGAAGAGCATTCCAGGCAGTGGGAACAGCTGGAGCCTAGGTCCACATTACAGAAGCTGCAAGGAGGCAGGTATGGTTGGAACAGTGCGCAAGGGGGAGGGTGTGGGGCCATGAGGTCAGAGAGATGTATGAGGTCAAGGTTGGGGAGGGGTCATCATGCAAGTCCTTCAAAACCATGGTGAGGACTCTGGCCTTTCCTCAGAGGGAGTAGGGAGCCACTGCAGTATTTTGAGCAGAGGAGTGCTGTGGTCTGACTCAGGTTTTCCCAGGTCACTGACTGCTGGGTGAAGAGAATGAACGGGGGTAAGGGCAGAGGCAGGGAGGCCGAGGAGGAGGCTGTTGCAGTGACCCTGAGAAGTGGCAGTAGTGGTCAAAAAAGAGACACAAATGGCCAATAAGCACATGACAAGATGTTCAGCATCACCAGCCACCAGGGAAATGCAAGTCAAACCACAGTGACACCCCACTTCATACAACCAGATGGCTATGATCAAAAAGTCAGATAATAATAGTGTTGGGGAGGATGTGGGGAATTGGAACACTCACACATAGCTGGTGGGAATGAAAATGGTGCAGCTGCTTCGGAAAAGAGTCTGGCAGTTCCTCAAATGGTTAAACGTAGAGTTACCATATGGCCCAGCAATTCCACTGGTAGGTATGTACCCCAGAGAAAGGAAAACATGGCTATACAAAAACTCACACACAAATGTTCATAGTGGCATTATTCACAGCACCCAAAAGGTGGAGACAACCCATGTTCATCAACTGATGAGTGGATAAACCAGCTGTGGCACATCCGCACAATGGAATATTATACGGCCGTAGAAAAGAAGGAGGCACTAACATTCACTACAACATGAGTGAACTTTGAAAATGATTCTCAGTGAGAGGAGCCAGTTACAAGGGACTACATATCGTGTGACTCCATTTACATGAAATGTCCAGAACAGGCAAATCCATACAGACAGAAAGATTAGTGGTTGCCTAGGGCTGGGGGATTGGGGAATAGGGAGCTGAAAGTTAATGGGTATAGATCTTCTTTTGGGGATGATGAAAATGTCCTAAAATTGATTGTGGTGATGGTTACACAATTCTAAATATACTAAAAACCACTGACTTATACACTTTAAATCTGTGAGTTGTATGTGTGGTATAAATAAACCTGTTTTGTTTTTTAAGAATTGAAAAGAATGATAGGAGGAACTGGAAAGCAGCCAGAAGGGCGGGTAAAGAGAGAGATGTGAGGGAAGAATGTTCCAGGCTCAGAGAGGTGTGCATGGAGGCGCCAGGCTTTGTGGGCCTAAGGGCCACGGGCAAGGGCTCGGTAGAGCCCTAGGGAACCAGTGAGGAATTCTGACTAGGAGGTGTGAGTGGATTTCGTACTCACACTGAGACTCTAGCTTGGGGCCACTGGGTAGAGACTGGGCTGGAGGCTCAGGTGGAAGCAGGAAATCCAGCTGTGAGTTGGTTATGACTTGGGCTAGGGTGGTAACCATGGTGTTCGGAGAGAAGCAGGTGGATTTGAGAGCCCACTTGGGAAGTGGCTTAGTGATGGGCTTTCTGAGTCACTAAAGGAGGCTGGACTCAGCAGAGGATGGGCTGGAGGTGGAGTGGGGAAAGGGGTGCCCTTTTGCTGAATATTGGTGCCTCAAAACTTACTTTTGTACAATGAAACCCAAATTGTCCCTTCAGCTAGAATTCTGGCTTCAGAAATTAATTTTCATTTCTTCTATTCATCCATACTAAATTACAGAGAAATACATGCTTGAAGGGAAAGTCACACGGTTTCTGAAGTGCCAGAAGTAGAAGTGGGAGGTGTGGCTTAGCCCTCCTTCGCCTGCCACATGGACATCCCTGTAGGCACGCACCAGTGACATCCGGGGTGTCCTCCCCACACTTCCTGGACATTTACAGAGGTGCATTTGTCCACATCCCCACACATCCTGCTTGGACAGTGTGTGTAGATCAGCAGGCCACGCAGCATTCCTGGATGAGAACACACCAGAGTTTCTAGCAGTCTCGGACTGACTGACGACTGGCTACGTGGAAGTGCAGTGAGCATCTGCAAACGTTTGTCTCTGGACACAGCTGTGTGCTTTCCTGGAGGAGAATTCCTAGAAGTGGAATTGCAGGGTCAAAGGGCACATGTATTTGCTATTCCGCCAAGTGGCTTTTGGCAAGGTTGTACATATTTGCATCTTCACCTTCAGGGTCTGAACGTTCATTCCACAAGTATTTATTTAGCACCAGTTGTTTGCCAGGCGCTGTTCTAGGTGCTTGGGAAACATCAATGACTAGGACAGGACGCAAATCCCCACCTTCCTGGGGTTTCCATTCTGGTGGAGAGACATAATGAACAAGAAGCCATAAAACCAAATGGCCAACCATCCGGGGTTGCCCAAGACGCAGGACTTTCAGTGTAACATGGGGAACGTCCAGGTGAGTAAGCAGGAGAAGTTGGAGGTATCAAAAGATGTTACTATAAAATTGGAGCATGGTGAGGTGGTTCCGGAATGCTGGGGGCAGGGACAGTAGATAGGTAGGGGGGACCTTCATTGAGAAGGAGACATGTGAATTAAGATTTAAAGGAGACAAGGGAGCAAGTTTTGTGGAAATCCAGAGAAGACCACTGTAGACAGAGGAAGCAGCGATAGCAACGTCCTGATGCAGAAATGAACCCGAATCTTAACAGTCTTCAACATACTCGTACATGCCAGCCATGGGCAAGCAAGGCGGCCTTGCCATTCACTGTGGTTCCTCTCTTCCCAGAACGTCTGGGCATCTTTTTGTGGGTAAATATCTTCATCTTCGTTTCTGAGTCCACCATCTGTGGTTGCTAACAGATCCTCTGCCCCCTAGTGGCCTTACTATTTCTCAGCATGTTGTCTACACGCACTGTGCAGGTAATTATAAGGAGAACCACTTTCCTTTGTGTCCATGAGCAGAGGTTAGAGGTCTCCTGGGTGGGATGGATCAGGGCGCTCCTTCTAATGACAGACACACCAGTCATGAACCTCATCTCCTGACTCTCCTCCCAGCCTTGCAAACCCTCGAACACAGGGCAGAGACTTCGCATTGGATAAAAATAGACTTAGTACACTAGGGGCTTCCTTTTTCTCCCCCCTCTTTTTCTGTCTCCCCCCTCCCCACTCCGATTCAAGCCATTGTTTCTCAGTCTAGTTGTGTAGGACACAGCTGCCTGGCCCATGCTGGTATTGTGAGCCTTGTGCTCCCCACGGCTGAGGCAGTTGATTGCTGGTCGTCGGCTGGCCGCTCACAGCAGCTCATGGAAGCTCTCACCGTCTGCTGGCCGCTCACGCTGGCTGCTGGCCACTCACGCTGGCCACCGGCCACTCATGGCAGCACACAGTAGCCCATGGCAGTACACAGCAGCCCACCGCAGCACACACCGACCTCCAGCTGCTCATGGCAGAGCCGTTGTTCACAATCTTAGCTGTAGAAGGCACAGCTCACTGGCCCATGTGGGAATCCAACGGGCAACCTCAGCATTAGGAGCACGGTGCTCCAACCGCCTGAGCCACTGGCCAGGTCCAGGGCTTCCTTTAATGGCTGTAAAACCGACACCTCTGATACACATTAAGGTTAAGCAGAATAATGCATGTTGCTGGTGAGGGTGGGAACAAACAGACATTCTCACATATGTGAACTTGGCAGAGCTCACAGGATAGCAGCTTGGTGTTGGGGAGCCAAGTCTTCAAAAAACACCTGCCCTCCCACATCCTGGGAGCTCATCCTAGAGGAAAGTAAGTGAACGCAGCACATGGTATGCACAAGGATATCCCTCAAAGAGTTGTTTATAGTAGTGAAGAATGGTGGGGGGACCCAAACATCTAGTGGCAGGGACTGGAATAAAAATTACGCTGTGCCTACAGAGTGTAGAATACTGGATAATAGCCATGGAAAATCCTGGTGACGTTGTGGTTGTTGGGATTATGGGCATCTCAAAGCATCTAATGAAGGTACTGGATCCTCTTCCCCGCCCACCAAAGCAGGTGCGAATACGAGCTAAGTAATGCCAGAGGAGTGGTGAAGTCAGAAACATCATTGGCAAACACCATAATATAATTGATTCAGGCAAGAGGATCAGCCATGGCGGCTCAAAGCAGCAGGAACAAGATTTCTACGGTGTCAACGTATCTCCAGACAAGTAGCTTCCTAATTACAGAGGATGCCCTGGCCAAGGGGCCAAAGCCAATGTCTCCAGTCACGGCGCTAGTCAAGAGCATGGGCCCCCGACCTGATGTGCTACCAAGTCAGCATCCCTTCTGTGGGGCTCCTGCCAAACACACAGAGGCCTGGGTCTAATCATGAGGAATCATGGACCCAAGTGCAGGGGCGTTCTACACAGCAGCCTGCCTGGACTCTTCTGGAGCATCAATGTCATGCAAAAGACGGAGGGACTGTTCATGTTGCAGGAGCCGTGACATGATATAACCAGATGTGGTACCAAGTCCCAGAGTAGCAGGGACTGAAAAGCAAATTGCCCTAAATGACAGTCGTGGGACAGCTGGTGAAACTTGAACATGGCCTTGGTCAATGTTAAGTTCTTGACTTTGATAATTATACTGTGGCTGTGTAAGAGAATGTCCTTATTCTTCAGAAGTGTCCCTTAGGGGTACAGGATTATGATGTATGAAACTTACTCTCAAATGCCTCTGAAAAAAAAAAGAATATTTACATGGAAAGAAAACCATATAGCAGTGTGATGAAACATTAACTGGTGAATTCTTTGACTTCTTTTTGTATCTGTTCTGCAAGTTTGGAATTATTTCAAAATATAAGGTTAAAGAGAAGTGTGGGGGTGGGGGGAGCATGTGCACACAACATCTGATGTGGATTTCAGAAGTTCGCCATCCCACCCATCAAACGCAGCTTAAGAACAGATGCTCAGAGGCTGTGTTTATCGACGTGGCGGAGGCGCACATGGAGCAAGTGTTAGGTTACAAAGGCACAAGTGCTCCCATCCAATCTTATCCTCAACTTGTCCAAGTGAAGTACAGTATATGTGGATCAGGTTGAACACAAATGAAGTGATTGACTGGCTATGTTAAGTGGTAGAGGTGGCGCCACGCTGAATGAAAAATATACAATTTAAGCCCTGGCATTACAACTCAGAGTGGACTGCCAATCACCCTGTATGCGAGAAGGATGAGACACAGATCATCCCACGCTCACTCCTGAGCATATGCCCAGTGAGGGGAATGGCTGCCAAAGCCTGCATCTTTTACATTTCCATTCAAACTTTATTATTTTTTTTAAAGGTAAAACACTTACACAAAAATTCAGAAGTGCAAAAGACTATACAGTGAAAGGCCCCCGGCCCTGCAGTTCCCTCTCCACAGGCAATAGCATCAGCCAGAACAGGCTACACTGTCCTGCAGTCACAAGTAGCCCTGATTCACCAGTTGTTAAAGCAGTAAGTGTTTGTCTTACTCCCCCTTTTTGTCCACTGAGGGGAGGCCAATGCCCCCAGTTGGCATCATCCTTACCCTGTATCTATCTGGGATCCAGGCTAGAAACGTCAGCCCTTACCTGAAATAGTGCCAGTCACCATGGCAGGGGGAAGACGGAGAGAACGAGGATCACACACTAACTCTCAGAAGCTTCCATCTGGAAAGGCACTTCTGCTTCTACTTCAAGCACATCCCACAGGCACATCTAACCTCAGAAGAGCAGGGAAGTGCAGTCCTACTGTGTGTCCAGGAGGAGCATCTCTGAGTGCTCAGAGAACCATTCTCAGATGCACTACATCACCACCCTTCTCCTCACCCACCCCCAGTTATCTGTGGACAAAGACTCCAATGCAAAGAAGCGATTTCTAAGAATATGCAAACAGCTCTCATAGGCACCCAGTGTGGGGGGTATTTTGCAGATGATTACACCAGCGCTTGAATGTCTCACACGCCCCCTGTCGCCCCATTAATCTACAGCCAAGTAAATGAACCTGAGCTGGTGAAATCTAGCCAAGGTGAACACTTGACTGCATTGAGGAGAAGAAGTTTTCTCAAACACAGAGCACATACCTTCCTCCAGTGAGCACTTCCCCGCAGGAGCGTGTGCGGGTCACATTTCACCTGCCCGCTCAGCCAGCCTATGGTGCCCAGTTGTTGGGTCAAACACCAGTTCAGGTGTTGCTCTGAAGGTATTTTGTATGTATGATTAACATCTATAATCAGTTGATTTCAAGTAAAGAAGATGATTCTAAATCATGTGGTGGTTCTCATCCAATCAGTTGAAGGCCATAAGAGCAAAAACTGAGGTGTCCCAAAAAAGAAGAAATTCTGCCTCAAGACTACAGCACAGAAGCCTGCCTGCCTGCTGGGTTTCCTAGTCCTCACAATTGTGTGAGCCAAGTTCTTAAAATTAATCTACACACACACACACACACACACACACACACACACACACACACACCTATTGATTCTAGTTCTCTGGAGAACACTGATACAAAATGAAATCTAATATTTGGGAGGCAAACACTTAAATGCACTAGAGAGGAAGGGGTTTTCTTAATGATAAAATCAATATTGAAATGCACTGCACACACAATCCACACCGAAAGGGTTGTGCAAAGGAAGGCTTTGATGCATGGAGAAAGTCAGCAACTTGTAAAAACACACTGAGATGCCCCTAGGGGAGTGCTGTCCTCAATTTCACAAAGCCAGGCCTTACAGGCAGCTCCTGAGAAGGGGGTTGGGCAACTCTAGTCATCACTGTGCAAATACTTTAATGCAATGGGTGGGAGAAGAGAGGTGAGGAAATGCTTCCTAGTTATCATAAAAACTGATACTTAGGCTGTACCCTGTCTCATCCCCTGTTAAGGGTTGAATTGTGTCCCCCAAAAGATGTTGAAGTCCTAATTTTGTGGACCTATGAATGTGACCTTATTTGGAAATAGCATTTTTGCAGACGGAGTTAAGACAAAGTCATTGGGGGTGGGCCCTAATTCCACATGATTGGTTTCCCTATAAAACGGGGAAAGTTAGGCACAGAGACAGATGTGTATAGAGAGAAGACGATGTGTACAGGAATGCCAACCACTGCCAACATGCCACCAGAACCTAGGAGAGGCAGGCAACAGATTCTCAGCCTCAGAAGGAACCAGCCCTGTGATACCTCGATCTTGCACTTCCAGCCTCCAGAACTGGGGACAATACATTTCTGTGCTTAAGCCAGCCAGTGTGTGGTACTTTGTTACAGCAGCCCCAGGAAACTAATACAGCCCCCCACGCCAATGATATTCAGAGAGAATTCAAATAAAAGGAGCTGCAAACAGAATCTACCAACAAATGCTTAAATGCTCAGCGGTAAGAGGTTTTCTTAGGAAGAAACTGAGGACTTAAAGGCAACTTCCATGCCCCCATGTCTGACTCCTGCCTTGGTGAGGACACAGGGAGGCAGGCCCTGACCGCATGTAAAGACACTTAGATGCCTGCCCTCCACCTCAGGCACACGGGAACTCCCCTGTGACCCATAAATGTGGAGGTGGAAATCCACCCCTTCCTGACAGTGAACTTGAGACTGGGGCTCAGGAAAATGTCTCTTTATTCCAAAAATACCAACTTGCAGCTCAGCTGGCTGTCCTCACCAAGGGATGGGGGAGGGGCAGGGGTAAAGAGACCTGCGTGGGGGCGAGGGGGTTAAGGAGGGAGACAGACCTGGGGAGGGTCTTCTGGTCCAGAACCATTTATCTTATCTCTGCACCACCCCCACTGCCTATGACCAGAAGGGAAGGTGTGTGTATGTGTGTGTTCATTGGGTGGGGGTGAACAGGGAAGACTCAGATGGCGAGGTCCCAGCTCTGGAAGCATCCAGGGGATCTGGCAGGATACACCTACTTCCTCACCTCCTCAGGACCTTTCCCCACTATGGCTTATTTAAGATAAGAGGTCAAGGCCCCTGGGTCAGGCAGCCCGTGCCTAGTGAGTAGGGGGAGGGGGGATGAGATACCTGGAACCCAGGCCAGGAGAGAGCAAGTTGAGGGGGCCATACAAAAGCTGAAAGGCCCTAGCCCCCCAATTCCAGGGGCTGGAGAAAGCTGTCCTCTGTGGGGGTGGTGAACAGAGGGGTTGGGTCTGGGAGCGGCAGGTGCTCAAGCTGGCTCTTTTTTGGGGAAGTCACAGCTGCCCAAAGGGCACTGGGCATGAGAGGCCCTAGAAGGGGTTGGGGAGCCCACAGGAGCAGCTATAAGCATGGTATTGAAAACTGGCATTGGGGCCCAGGTAAACCCACCCTTGTGTTCCCTCAGTGTTTGTGGGAACAGAGGGCTGAGTAGGCATGAATTGAGGTTCCAGTACTGGGGCAAGGGAAGACAGAAGAGGGAGGGGGACGGCCCAAAGGAGAGAGAAGAGGCCCCCCCACCTTGCCCTGGGGGCTGTGGGAGGGGGCGTGTAGCCCTTTAAGAATGGGAGAATGGCCGCCTCCCTATAACATGGCTATGTACAAAGAAAATTGGGGGCAAATTGTGCATTGTGCATTGGGGAATCCTCAAAACCCCTGGGGGCTCCCCAGTGTGTGAGAGGGAGATGAAGGAGAAAAGGCTGTTTGTCCAATTCTTGGGATGATGCAGAGCCCCTCCCCCCACCACAGATGGTGTTGGCAATGGTGTGGCTCTCCAGGTGTGCCTGCCCTAGGACCAGACCAGCAGAGGACATAATTGGAGGCCCCAGGGAAGTCATCAGCTGTGGTCCAGCCCACAGGAGTCTCTGAGGAGCGTTTGGCCCAAGCCAATGGAATGCTGCTCCCAGAGGAGGTCCAGGTAACAGGGATTGGGTAAGGGGCTGTGGCGTCACCAGAGGACTGGAAAGCCCCACCCTCTGGTGATGATAAGAGGTCTCTGTGTTGACCCTGTCACCAATCAGATGGTTGGATGAAGGGCAGTGAGTTACCAGGAGGGGCCTGGTTGCCCTCAGTAGATGAGTGATGGGGGCTGGCCAAGGCCATGTCTTGGTGGGTTTGTTGCAGGCATCAGCCTAAGTCAGGAGTGAGTCAGTGACATCATCAAGAAGGGCCAGAGTAGAGATGGTGTCATTAGAGAGGGCCCCACTGTACTCCATTTTTGAGGCAATGGGAAATGGTGCGCATTGTGCTGTATTCCCTTAATGGAACAACTTGTAGGTGCCATGTGACCCCAGAAGACAATTGAAATACAGCTGTTGTAGTACTTGACTCCCAAGATGCTGGATCCTGGAAGATGATACATGGTTGAAGTGGATCCTGGTAAATGACAACAACATTGGGTGTCCTGGATCCTATGAGGTGATGACATTATTGGGTGTCCTGGATCCTAGAAGATGATATCATGATTATGGTGGATCCCCTAGATGACAACACCATGGTTAAAATGGATCCTGGCAGGTGATGACATAATTGGGTGTCCTGGATCCTGGAAGATGATGACACTTTTGGGTGTCATGGATCTTGAGAGGTGATGACACTATGGTTGAAATAGATCCTGAGAAGTGATGACACATTTGGGTATCATGGGTCCTGGGAGGTGATGTTGTGGTTATGATGGGTCCTGGTAGATGATGACACCATGGCTGAAATGGATCCTGGGAGGTGATGACATGGTTGGGTATCATGGGTCCTGGGACACCCCTGATTCTCATGGATGCTGAGGGGTGGTGACACCACGTCTGAAGTAGATCCTGAGGCATGAAGACATTATGGTTGAAGTGGATCCTGCAAATTGATGACACCACAATTATCATCAGTCCTAGTGGATCCTGGTAGAGGATGTTACCACCAGCCACAGAGGATTCTGGAATCATTGGTCATGGTGAATTCTGGGAGATGATGACCGATGGTTGTGGAGAATCATGGAAGATAGTGACACCATTGGCTATGGGGAACCTTGGGAGAAGGTGACCTTATAGTCACGGTAAATTCTGAAAGATGATACCATAGTTGTGGTGGATCCTGGGAGATGAAGACTCCATAGGTCACAGGGAATCCTGGGAAATGATGTTATCATCAGGCATGGTTAGCATTTGACCCCAAATGCAATGCCATCATGAGTGGTGGCAGTCTCATGGTGCTGATGGTGTCATCAGCAAGATCAGTAGCAGGCATACCCCTCCCCCACCCCAACAGGAGGCCAGGACGTTGTTGACACAGGTGATGATGTCTCTAGTTACAGCAGAGAGAAGTGGTGCTGGCCTTTGGGCCACCTACGAGTCACAGGATTCCAAGAGCCTAGTGGGCCAGGGTGGCTCTTTGAGAGCCGAAGCCAGTCTGGGAGTGCTGTCCTCCAGGAATCACATAGGAGGTGACATCATTGGACAGGGGTGGGACCCAAGGCCTAACCTCCCATTAGAGGGAGTCTGGCAGAGATCCTGCAGGGCATGTCCCTGGGCTCAAGGGAAAGAGCGACCAAGCTAAGTCATGGAGGGCCAAGGCAGAAACTGGTGACACCATCATAAGTGATGGCCTTCCAGGGCGGGCAGTGTTTCTGGTGATGACATCACAGCACTGGGGCAGAACTTCAGACGGAGGTGTGGATTTCTCATTGCTAACAATCTACAGACAGACCGTCACCTCTGGGGAGACCTTTCCAGACAGGGCAGCCACCCCAGTGATGACATCCCTCAGGTGACATCTTAGGACAGGGCACTTTCTCATGGACTCTGGGCATGCCATGCCTTCTCATGATGTAGCAGTAGCAGTGAGGTGTCTCAGGGAGTCATCTCAGATCAGGCAGAGTCTGGTTGGTGACATCACAGAAGGACTCTCACCTCTGGTGATGACCCCCTGGAAGAGGCACAGTCTCTCTGATGATGTCATAGAGCACGGCACCTTCTCTAGCGAAGGCATCACAGGAAGGAGACGGAGTCCCTGTGATGACGTTGTGGAAAGGAGGCCTTATGTCTAGTGAGGACACACTAGGTGAGGCGTGTTCCTCTGTGACATGTCCCAGTAAGATGGCTTTGTCTATTGCAACGATATTGTAGACAGAGGCATCTTCTCTGGAGGAAATATTTTCCTGGTGGTGATGATGTCAAAAGAGGCTTTTTGGTGACATTATAAGGGTGAGACTTATCTCTGTAGTGACATCACAGGAAGGAGTCTTTGTCTCCAGGGATGATGTCATAGGACAAGGCATTGTCTCTGTGACATCACAAGAAGGAAGTCTTTGTGATGACATCATGGAACGTAGACAGGGCCTCTAGTGATGACCTCAGGGGTGGGCCTCCTCCTCTGTGATGACCTCATGGGAAGGAAGTTTTGTCCCTGTGATGATATTTTCATTAGTAATAACCTCACAGGCAGGCCTCTTCCTCTGTGATGACGTCATGGGAAGGAGGCTGGGCCACAAACAGTGACATTGGAGGAGGGATCTTATCTGCATGACATTCTAGGAGGCTTTGTCTCCAGTGACGATTTCATCCAAAGCAGTGTCCTAAAAGGCAGCTCACCCTCTAGGGCCTCAGGCCAGTCTGGGTCCTGGGACCCACGAGGCCGCAGCCCCCAAGCCCCCAACCTGGCCTCAGACAGTCACCTCGTTCTTGCTGGCGGTGCGCAAGTGTTGGGGCAGGTGATGGCCGGGAATGAACTGCAGCTGCTCCAGCGTGCCCTGGCGCTGGAAGGGCGGCCTGCGGGCCAGCGTGCCTCCGCTCCCGCCGGTGTCCGTCATCCAGGCGGGTTGTGGCGAGCCATGCAGGCCGTGGTGGTGGTGCGCGTGCAGGCCGGGCGGCGGTGGCAGCCCGTGCAGTGGCGTGGGGGGGCCCCCGGGCCCTATCAGCAGATTGGAGTGGGACGCTGCCAGGCCCGCGCGGGAGGAGGGCTCAGGGGGCAGCGCAGGGCTGCGAGGGGGCGACAGAAGGTGCTCGCGGCTCTGGCGCAGGGCCTCGGGCGAGGATAGGAGCAGGTGCTCCTGCGACACAAGGCGCGCGCGCGGTAGCGTGAACTCATAGCGCGCCCGGCCACCGTCACCCAGCAGGTGCTCCTGGGACATGACCCGCCGAGGGTTGGGCGCGGGCGCCAGGCCCAGCTCCTCCGGGCTGCCCCAGACATCCATGCGGTAGCCACCCCCTGTGCCAGGTCGCCGCAGCGTGTGCAGGGGCAGCGTCCCGCGGGGCATCTCCCCCAGATGGCGGCGCTTCAGGTAGGCCTCATCCAGGTCCTTCTCCGCTGGGGAGGAGGGAAAAAGCCACAAAGGTGGGTTCCCAACCAGCCCAGACCCTTCCGCTCCCCTGCTTCCTTAAATCCTACCCAGCGCTGGACCCGCACCCCAACGGGGACCCCTGGCATCACCCAGAACACTGGTCATAAGCCTGGGCAGGGGCACCATTTTAATGTCAGAACAATCAGGCTAGCAATGTGGCCAAAATACAGACTCCCGGGCCCCTCCTACTTCGCTGAGCCAGAAGATGCGGGGACTTTTGTTTTTCCCTCGGAGTATCCTTTTTCTGGGGAGTAGAACCCAACCAACTCTTCCTTTTGAGGAATCACCTTTCCTTTCCTTTTGCCTGTAGCAGTGGTTTTCAAACTTGGAGATGCGACCCATGTGTGGGTTGTGAAGTCAATTTTGTGGGTAGTGACTAGCATTTTGAAAAATGAAATATCATAGAAAATTATTTTTATCAGAAGGCATCCCCATAACAAGGCAATAAAGGTGAGTACTGGTTCACAAAATTTTTATTTCAGCTGGCGTGAGCGGCCGGCAGCTGGGGAGAGCTGCAGTGAGCGGCTGTGAGCGGCCGACCGACTACTGGCCACTGACGGCCTGGGGGGTGGGGGGGAGTGCAAGGCTCATAACACCAGCATGGGCCAGGGAGCTGTGTCCTACAACTAGACTGAGAAACTGGCTTAAAAACCGGCCCGGGGTGGGGGGGGGGAGGGGCAAAAAAATGTATTTCAGTTATGTGTGTGTTAAATACTAGTGTATTAAGTGACATACTACTAGGATTTGTTTAAAAATAATCCACCAAAAGGTGGGATGGCGGGAGAATAGGTTAACAAAAGGTTGCTCATTGTTAAAGTTGGATGATGGGAACATGGGGGTTCATTTTAGAATTTTCTCTCCTCTTGGTATGTTTGAAAATGGTTTTTGTTTTGAGAATTTTTATGAAAATTTATTTGAGCCAAACAGAGGATACGCCTGGAAGCAAGATCTCAACAGACTGAAATAAATGCTACTGAAAATGTTCTTAACACGTTGCGTACGGATCACGAGAATCTTCGTTTTTTTCTGAGCCATGCGTTAAGGACGGATAACGAGAATTCTCATTTTTACTGTTGACTCTTTTTACTTTGCACATTTTATTGAATTATTTGTGTTTCATTAATAACAAAGGAAGCTGCTTTCTGCAGTATCACACCAGGAGGGATTACTAACATCATAGGTGAGTAAATCCTAAAAAATTCCATAGAAAAATAATAAATGACATAGAAGCATTTACGCTTTAAAGAGAAGAGTGCATTTTAAAGTAGTTTCTTTTAAAAACCTGCCAGAACAGAGGGGTATGAGGGATTTAAACCCCGCCGTATGCAACGTGTTAATAACAACTTAATAAAAGCTTTCTTGTATCTAAAAAGTACACAAATACACATGTGTCTCATGGGTCATAATGTAAAAAGCATTTCTTACTGTGGTTCTCAGTTTAAAATGTTTGAAGGACACTTCACTGCCAGGGATGGGCTACTGAGCCAAAAATGTCCAATCAGAGTTACAGTGATTGGTTCAGGGATGAGCATGTGACACAATTTGGGCCGATGAGACCCAGGCCTGGAATTGTTGGCAGCCTGAAAATTCTCAGGTCACTCTTTGCTGTCACGAGGGAAGAATCTGTCTGAAAATGAAGCCATCCAACTCTTGAGCAGAGCTAACAGATATAGAATCCTGGAGACAGATTTGAGCTCCTGGATCCAGCCACACCTGAAGTTCATAACCCCATAGCCTTTCCATTATCAAGCTCACTTAGTTACTTTTCTGTATGTGTGCTTAAGTTGTGTATTTCTATTAATTGCAAATTAAAGTCCTGATAAATACAGATCTTAGGGGGTGGGGACACCATGAATTTGCATTTTAAAAAGGGCTCCAAATAATTCTGATACAAAATTGCCTCAGGTAATTCCCAAACAAACTTGGAGAAAAACCTGAGGGAGGCTCTAAACCTTTACAGGTCTGTTAGGCCACTGTCCATGGTCCTAAACCCAGGCCCTGGGCTTGACCCATCCCACTGCCATGGCCACTCCCCTTCCCAGGGACTCACCAAGCCTCTTGAGGGAGGAGTAGCGGTTGAGTTCAGATTTCACAGCGGCCTCGTAGGACGGGGGCAGATGTGAGAGGTTGTGGAAGGAACGAGAGCAGGACAGTGTGGAGTAGTGCAAAGAGGGGCTGGGTGGCGGGGCGGCCCTCCAGTCTGGGACAGAGGGGCATGGCTGGGGTCAGTCCAGCCCCTCCATCAGACCCAGGAGTCCAGGCCCCCAGCCCCTCCTCCCTCAGATCTGGGAGTCCAGGCTCCCAGCCCCGTAGGGAGTTAGAAATCTGGCATTCCAGCCCCTCAAAGCTCCAGCAGTCTAGCCTCCCTCGGCTCACTCTCCCATGTCAGGAGTCAGGCTCTTTGCTGGGGAAGGAGGACATGTCACAGGAGGAGGGGCAAGTGGCACTTGCTCAGCTGCTGGTGTGTGTCCTTCCCCAGGCGGGGGGTGCATTCCATGCATTTTCCCACCAACTCAGGTGGAAGGGAAGTGACCCCTTCTGGTGTACAAATGGGGAAACCGTGGTTCGCTTGGCTACCTCACCAGATGGTGAGAACACGCTCTATCCGTGTCACATGTCTACCCCGTGCACCCAGCTTGGGCTCAGTCAGGGGTGGGAGGGAGAGGAGCCCTGGGTCCCGCGGGGCCCTGGTTCCTACCCAGCGAGGTGCTGTGGTGCTTGGGGCTGTTGAGGTTCAGGTGCAGGTAGTTATGCTGCAGGTTATCTGTGGGGACCGAGAATGGAGGTAGCATCACTGCTATCGCCTGCTCCCATCTGGCGCCACAGTCCTGGAAGGATCCCTACTCACATCCAACTGGTCCCCAGCCCTGGTCCCTCCTACCTCCTGAATCTCTGCCCTAATCAGCCTCTCCCTCCTGGATCATCAAAGCAGTTTTCTGGCCATCTGGCCAGCCAAATCCAAGGTCAGCCTCTCTGTGGTACTCCTACACCCACACCTTCCCTTGCCCCTCTGCTGCTCTGCTCTTCCCATGTCTTGTCATCACCCACACGGGACAGTCTAAGCCAGCAATGGCGTTTGAGGCCCATGGCACTTGGCCCTAGCTGATGTCTGCAGTCTCATCTCCCATCCCTCCCCTCAAGCTACACTTCTCTCTGATATCTGAATGAGCCCAACTTGGTCCCGCCACAGGGCCTTTGCACACGCCGTGCTCTCTGCCTTGAATCTGTACCTCCCCTCCTTTGCCCTAAGAACTCCTTTTCATCTGTCAAGATCCAGTTCACATGTCTCTTCCTTCTGACTACTGTTCAAACCAGTTCAATCCTGTCCTTTATAACCTGGATCAGCATCCCTTCCTCCTCTCGAGCCTCCTTCTTCTCATCTCTCATCTCTCCCCCTTCACATCGGATAGTTTTCCCCTACTTCTGACTGCTCTAAACTCCTCCGTGGCTCTCCATCACCCTCAGGACAAAGGCAGGGCTCCTCAGCTCAGCTTAGCACTCAAGGCCCTTCATCAGGTGTCTGCCTGCCCTCTCCCTGGCCTAACAAGCTTTGCTCCAACCACCCAGAGCTCCAGCAGCCCAAGCAACTCCCCTCACCCTCCAGGAAACTGCGTTTCCTGAGGGAAGCCTTCCTCCTCCTCCTCCTCCTCAAGAGGAGACCCTTTTATCCTATTCCAGCTCTGGGACCTTTCCATTGGTGCACTCACCATGAAACATAAGAACAACAGGTCACATTTACAAGGTACATTTTCTGGGCCAGGCAGGGCTCTGAGCATTTGACTCATTAGTTCACTGTATCTTCACAACAGCCCTATGAGGGGAGCACTATGTGCTTCTCATTTTATGGGTAAGGACATGGACTTGCCCAGGTCACACAGGGGCAGAGCCGAGATGCCAACCCAGGCAGTCTGGCTCCCAACAAGTTCTAACTCAATAGTTAGGTGTGTCCTTCGCTGTCGGGTGATCTGACTTGGAGTTTCTCAAATGCAGGGGATGAGAATGTCTAAATCTAAATTACCATGGTGTCCATGGCGCCCACCCCGTGGGTCCACAGGAGGCAGGAAGAGGGTCTCACTGTGAGGGCAGGAATGCTGCGGCTGGGGGCGGGGTCTGGGTCGTGGGAGGTGAGGCCATCTGGAGAGGGCGGGGCTACAGGAATGAGAAGCGAGGTCAGAGGCGGCCACCGAAGCTCCCAGGTCACACTCACCGAGATTGGAGGGCTTCATGGTGTTGTAGAGGTTCTTGGGCGTCCTTGGGGGCATGCTGTCGGGACCCCCGACCCCTGTGGTCAAGGAGCTGCTTCGTGCCCGGTCCGGGCGGGTCCCAGGTCCGGCTTGATGTCTCAGAATGTCCACCAGAGCCCTAGAGGTGGCAGAGGAATGGTCAGTGACCAGTAGGCTTGGGTTGGGGAGGAGGGCCCAGGCTTCTTTCCCCTCGGTATTCTTACCTTTGGGGTAATTTGTCAGCTCAGCGAGGCTGGCCTCCTTTGGCCACGTCCCTCGCTAATGGCAATCTGAGCATTGCCAGCCCCAAAGTCCCTTGGACCAAACTTCCTGCTTGAAGCCCACCTTCCCGCATTCATTTGAACCCTGGCCCTTCTGTGGTCCCTCTCACATGGTCCTCCCTGTGGCCCTGCCCCACCCTGACCTGGGACCACCATCCTGTTGCAGCTTTCCCCATGGCGATAAAGGGTGCCCCATTTACCCAGTTATTCAGATCCCACACCTTAGAATTACCCTTGACATCTCTTTTTCTTTCATGCCCCTCAGCAATCTTGTGGATTCGATCTCCAAAATATATCCCAAATCGGACCCCTTCTCACTACCTCCGCTGCTACCAGCATCATCTCTCACCTGGATCATTGCTACAGTCTCCGAATTGGTCTCTTGCTTCTCTGCCCTTGTCCCTTGCAGTATAATCTCACTACACAGCCTGAGTTCAGGACCCTCTGGTGGCTCCCTCTTCACCCTAGAATAAACCTGGCCTCTGCCTGCTTCTGGCCACCTCCTTGTCACCCACAGCTCTGCAGCTCTGCTGGCCCCTTCGCTGTCCTGCAAACACTCCAATTCAGGGCCTTCACGTGCAGTCCCTTCTGTCTGGAATGCTGTTCCCACAGAGATGTGTCTGGCTTGCTCCTTTCCTTCAAGTCTGCTCAGAAAGGCCTCTGATGACCACTTCATATAAAACAACACCCCCCTCAACTCGATATGCTGCTTTATTTTCTTCACAGCAGTTATCAGTGTCAAATAGTATATTGCATATGTATTTGCCTACTTACTGTCTCGACCACTAACATTTATGATAATGGTAGCCAACATTTATTGAGGGCTTACCATGCGCCAGGACTCGACATGAATCAACCCAGTTAATCTTCATTACAGTCCAAATGTGTGGGGAGCATTTATTAGCGCCATTGTACAGGTGAGGAAACGGAGGCACAAAGAGGTTAAGCAACTTCCGGGGGGTCACACAGCCCACAGGCAGCAGACCTGAGATTGGAAGCCAGGTTTACGCACCAGGACAATGACCTTGTTTTGTTCACTGCTGATGCCCAGGTTCTGGACCACCGAAAGTGCTCAAGAAGTACGGTATTTGTTGAATGAATGAGGCCGGAGCCTCTCGCGACACTCAACAGCCAGGCATTGGCAGGCTCTGTCCACGCCCCTATTCCTATAGCCCCGCCCTTCCTATAGCCCCACCCTCCATTGCCCAGGCCCCGCCCCCCAGGTCTCTACCCTCCTGCCCAAGCGCGCACACACCTGGGTACGTTGATCTCCCGGTGAGCCCTGGGCGCACGGGACGCCTTGCTGAAGGCCACTTTGGCGCCGACGCCGACGGCCAGGGCGAAGCTGATGACTCCGCACACTACATAGGCGGTGCTGCCCCCAGGGCCCTCGCCCCCACGCACTCCAGCGCCCCCTGCCCGGCCCCCTTCCAGCCACCCGGCCTGGCCGGGCCCGGGTCCCCCGCCCGCACCCCCTGCACCCCCGGCGCCCCCGGCCAGCGGTGGCGGCGTGGTGGCCCAGCGCGGCGTGTCGTAGTTGGAGCAGGAGGCCTGCGCCAGGCGCATGTGGCGGTGCTCGCAGCAGAAGCGATAGTGACAAGTGCCGCAGCAGAAGCGGTAGGAGCCGGTGCTGCAGTTGAAGGTGGCGTCGTACTGGCCCATGACGTCGTAGTAGCCGTGGCAGAGCTCCGCGGGAGGAGGCGCCCGCGCCGCTGCGCCGGGCCCGCTCGCCTGACTGGTCCTCGTGCCGTTGGCGCCGGTGCCCGCCGCGCCCGCTCCACCCGTCAGCGCCCCAGTCAGGCGCCGCAGGTGCGCCAGCAGGGCGGGCAGCGGGCCCGGGGGCTCGGCGCTCGTGGCGTTGGACGGGCGCGCCCCGGCCTGGCCGGCGGTGGAGGCCAGCAGCAGGACGGTCCCGAGGAGCAGGAGGGCCGGCATGAGGCACGCAGGAGGTCGGACGGGGCCGCCAGGCTGAGCTGAGAATCAAAGCTGGAGGGGAGGGCGGGAGAGAGATGGCCAGAGGTGGGGAAATGTGCAGACGGTGCCGGAGAGGATGAGGAGGGCGGGCGGAGGGAAGGTAGACGAATGGAGACAGAAAGGATGGATGGAGGGGAGAGGCATGGGCCCAACGTTGGCCGTCCCACCGGGCAGTGGAAGGTGTGTGTGTGTGTGTGTGTGGCAATGGAAATATGCCCAGACCAGGCCAGAGGAGAATAGAGTGATAATGGGAGGACAGAAAGGATCAACAGGAGTGATGGGTGGGGAGAAAGTTTGGGAAGGAGAAGTCAGACAAGTGGACAAAACCAGAGGACATTTATGATAGAAGGAGAAGGAACCATGGAGGTGGATAATGGAGAGTGAAAGGTGAGATGTGTGAAAGAGAGGACGGGGAGATTGAGAAGGGCAGAGGGGGCAGGGCCATGTGGAGAGGAGGTTGGAAGGGTCAGTGGGGACAGGGGGGGAGAATGAAGGCAGACGGGGAGAAAGAGGTGTGGGTGGGGAGAGAGAGAGAGAGAGAGAGAGAGAGAGAGAGAGAGAGAGAGAGAGATTGGAGTTGAGAATTTGAGATGATAGACCAGGCAGGCGGAATCAGGGAGTGCACGGTTCTCAACCTCAGCAGCACCGACTTTTGGGGACTGATGTTTAGCAGCATCCACTACTAAGCTGCTGGGGTGATAGGAGCATTCACCCCCCCATGTCGTGACAGCATAGGATGCCTCCAGACATTGCCAAATGTCCCCTGGAGGGCACACTTGTCCCTTTGAGAGCTGCTGGCTGAGACCCATATGGTCCTCAGTCCTCCCAAATGCTTATTTCTCTCTCTTATCTAGGTCTAATGATCAAGGAATTTCAAGCCTCAGTCTCTCTCTCTGTCTTTCTCTCACTCACACACTTCAAAGGAGGACACCAAGGTTCCAAGAGATCCCCTCATTTGCCTGAGCCTCACAGTGCTCAAGCAGTGGAGCTGGGCTTTGAACTTGGGCCTCAGGTCTCACAGAACATGGATGACATTATCCCACACAGAGAAATGGTTGACATGCAAGCAGTGTCAACCCTTCCAACAGTGACACATATGTGCAGCGATGTATGTATGTGCGTGTGTGAGTCCTTCATTCATTGAGGGCTGCTGCGTATGGTTGGGCAGATTGTGCACTGCACAAAGGGGTCTGGCTGGAATCCAGCCCGGCTCTCCTCCCTAAGGGGCTGTATCTGTCTGTGGGAAGGGGCATCCTTTTTAGACTCATACAAGGGTGCCATCTGCCTGCCAAACCATAGACATTGGGGAGCTGCACTGGGCCAGGGGGCACCTTAGCCTCAGCTGCACAAAAGCTGTTGTATGGGCTGGCATTGTGCCTGCTCAATGTTCACTGTGTCCCAAGCCTCCACTGGGCTCCATGGACACAAGTTCTCTCTCTACTTACAGAGTTCCTTTGTCTCCTCCAACTGCACACATGTGCACACACCCAGGGAAACACAACTCCAGGCCATTGACAACTCTGGGGGACAGGGAGCAGTGGCACAAGTTTCCTTAAACCCAGTGCTGCACCCAGCCACAGCGTACGCACGCATATGACTCCTCTGGTGATGAAGGGACCCACAGCTTCCTGCCCCTGCTTCACACCTCCCAATGTAGGGCAGCACCTACAAGTGGGGCGTGGACACACATCTAGGGACACAGCGGCCCACGGCCAGGGCAAAGCTGATGACCCCACACACTACACAGGCAGTGTCCCTGGGTCTTCACTCCCATGCACCCTGGTGCCCCCTGCCTGGCTCCCTTCCAGCCACCCGGCCTGGCCAGGCTGGACCTGGACACCCCCACCCGCACCCCCAGCACCCCTGCTGATCTAGACACAAGGATACAGGGGAACAAGTTCTTCCCTTAGCCCACACTATGTATAGATACACAATAGAACTTATATACACACAATGACACAGAACACAGGACACCCAGTGTCCCAGATACAACATTCAAGGACACCCAGTATCATCTTGGTGGTATACCTGGGGCCTTCTCCCAACACACATGCACAGCTCCACATGGACACACAGCCGTGCATGTCTGTTTCAGCCCACAGCACACAAGATCCAGACACAATCTCAGATATTGTGACACACTGGGACCACACACAGCTTAAGAATGAGGCCAGGGCCCTGCCTAAGCCAGCTACATACGGATGGCCACACATAACAGCCCCCGGTCATGCAATCTTGTGGGTGTATACACACGTGTGCAAACACACCCTCACCCAGCAGTGGAGATTCTGGAAACAGGCATGCAACACACACACATACACACACACAAACACACACATGCAGCCCTACCACTGCTACCACCCCCACTTATACACACTGAGGCACTTTCATCCTCCACAGCTGGAGAGGAAGCACCTCCCACCCAACACCAATCTCACTGTCCATGCCTTGTATGCCCAGCAGCTCAGGGCCACAGATCTGGCTGTCACCCTACCGCCCCCAGCACAGGGTCTGAGAGGCACAGATGTGGGGACAGAGATCAGCTGAGCCCGCTGGAAGAGGGGTCCCAGAGCAGGCCCTATTCAGTCCCTGGGCTCCTGGAGAACCCCCCCTCTCCCACCTGCCACCCTGTACAGCACTTTGTCCCAACCTCTGCTCCCACCTCTCTCCTGACCCTACCAGCTGGAGGTGGGGACTAGGGCTGAGTAGGAGGAGTGGGGCCACGTGAGTTGATTCCTGAGAAGACTGGAGGCAGTAGAGATTATGCGACATGGAGCAGGACTTGGGGTGGGGGACAGGGAGAGGGAGCATAGGAGGGGAGCAAAGTTCCAGAGAGGGGGACAGAGAACCACAAAGGGGGACAGAGAACCCAGAAAAAGAATCAGAAGCTATGACCCAGGGAAGCTAGGGGCTGGAAGCAGGAGGCAGTGGAGGGGGGCTGAGGGTTGTGGTGGGTGGCGAGGGAGAGGCAGGGGCCAGACGCATGGGGTTGGAGTGCAAAAGGAGGGTCTCCCAGGAATATCGGGGGTTGAGGGTCGGATTGGCGCAGGGATGTAGAACACAGGCAAGAGGAGGCGGAGATCTGGGTTCAAGAGGAGGCGGACCAGCAGGTGGGGGAAAGCGGAGGAAGACATGGAGGGGTCCGGATGGGGTGCAGCAGAGTAGGGGTTCCGACATTGCCCTCCATCTCCGCCCGTGGGCTCTTCCTCCCACGTTCTCCCCGGCCTCCTGCCCAGACCTGATCCTTGCGCCCCCCGCCCCGGGTCCCGAGGCCTTCTGGTTGCTTGTGTCTCTCGGTCCATCTCTTCTCCTGGGACCGCTTCCCCTTGCCCCTCCCTCGGCAGGCGTTGGGTCTCTAATGGGATCTGTCCTGGGTCTTGGTCTCTCTTAGCCGGTCTCTACTAGTCTCATCGCTTCTCTGAGTCTATGTCCCATGTCTCCGTCTCTCGCTGTCCCCTTCTCTGAGTCTCAATTTTCTGTGTGCCAACATTTCCTTCCTTCCCGCTGCGCCCGCCCCCCCCCCCCCGCCGCGTCTCTGTCTCTCTGAATCTTGACTCTGTGTCTCCCCGTCTCCACAGTCCCATCTCTCTACCTCTCTGACTCCATGTCTCTGTCTGTGTCTCTTTCCCGGGTTTGCAGTCTACAGATCTCTCTGTCCGTCTATCTCTGGGTCTCCCACCCTCACTCTGGACTTTCAATCTCCCTTCCGGTCCCCCACTCTCTCTCAGCTCCGGGTTAGAGGGGCGGGGTGGGGGGGCGCTGCGGCTGGAGCTGTGTGTTCCCAGCGCAAAATAGACTCCAGTTGCCATGGCGACGTAAGCGCGGCCTCCAAGACGCGATGCTTCAGGCTAAGGGATGAGGAGGGGGGACACCTGGATCCGGAAGGCGGGGGCCCGGGGCGCCAACGCCCGGTCCCAGGGGCCCCTGGAGAAGGGGGGAGGCTGAGACTCCTAGGTCCCTGGGGAGAGAGGGTGCTGGGGGCTCTGAAGCCGGGTCTGGGGACCCAGCCTTCTGGGAGGGGTCTGGGATCCAGGGTTGAGGGGCCTCTGATTCCCCAGTGGGGGCGGGCTGACTGAGAGCGCTGACACTTGGGTTCCTGGGAGACTCAGAGCTTGCCTTCTTAGGTTCCCAAGGTGGGGGTGGGGTGGGGAACAAGGACTGCGAATCTCAAGGGACTGAGGGGCCTTGACTGGGGCCGGGGTCTGTAGAGTCTCCACTCCCAGATTTCCAAGGGGGCTGCAGAATCCTGGGAGCCCCCATGTGGATTTCCTGACTCCTGCGTCTTAGGGGCGCAGGGACCACTCAGATGAAGCTGTCTTTCTTCCTATCCGTTCATCCATTCATCCACATGCCAGTCTCTTCCTCCCGTCCCCATGTACCCCGTGCCTCAGTTTCCCCCTCCGCTCGGGATGCGGTCGCGCTCACCTCACTTTCCGGATGCGGGACCCTTGGGGAATCTGGGGTGGCGGCAGAGCGGGGGGACGGCCGGGGGAGACAGAGCTAGCGCGTGTCTGCAGCCGGCCGGGCTCGGCGTGCGCGCGCTGGTGGGGGGCGGCCGGCAGCGTGCTGGTCGACCTGGCCGGCAGTTCTTTTCCACGCAGATGTGACAGGGCCAACCCTTGCATTTGCCTCGCGCCAGCTTGGCGCTGAGAAGAGGCACCTCCCCCTCTCTACCTGCTGAGGACCCCGCTTCCCGCCCGCAGCCCCCAGTCGCCCCCGGGATACACCCCCCAAACCCAAGAATGGTTCGGTCCACAGCCACATCAATGTTTATTCTGCGAGTCGTGGTCCCACAGACTGACACTCCCTCCCCCTCCCTTTCCTACTTCTTGATGTGGCCCGGGACCGAGCCCCGCCCCCAGCATAGCTTAACCAATGGTCACCCAGCTTCCAGGAGTTTCATTTGCATTTCCGGGAGCTGTTGCCCAATGGCAAAGCAGCACCTGCCTCCCCTCCCGAGAGGCTGTACTCCCGATGGACTGCACCACTCTTGGGATTGTAGGATGGGGGAGAAAGGGCTTCTACCGAAGTCCAGGTGACAGGAGGGAGGTATTCCCTCCAGGCAGGGTGGGTGGGAGTTCAGGAGAATAGCGGGTTCTGGCCTTGGAAGAGGCTAAGCAGCCCACTGTCCGGGGCGGGCTCCTTGATGATCTTCTGGATCTGCAGGGGCAAGACTGAGGTCAGGAAGCGTCCAGGGTCTCCATTTCCATGGCAGATCCCAGGGACACTTCTCCCATTTTTTATCTCTCATGCCCTCTTGGCAGCAAATGGCCAAAACAACCATGTCCTGTTTTCAGAACTTTTCCTGGGACTGCCCTTTCACCATACCCACTTGGATTAGCTCCTGATCACCTGCCATCTTGGTCTGCTTTGTTGGCTTGGGCCACTAAGGGTGATGGGCATTGTCTTGGGGCTTCTTGTCTACACCTACTCCTTCTTAAGTCATCTCACCTCTCCCTTCCCCCAGCTCTGATATCCAGCCCATGCCTTGCCCCTCAACTCCAGACTCATTTATCCAACTGTCTCTTAGAGGTTGGTCGCCACTTGACTTTTCAAATTTGCTGTTCCTGTTCAAATCAGTAGACAACATGAGCACAGCTTCTCAAGCCGACAACCTGGAGCCCTTCTTTGTGCTGCCCTCTCCTGAAGCCCCACATTGTACCCATCAGCAAGCCCTGTCATTACTTCCAGAAAATAGTAAAAATAAGCCAAGCCTGCATACCAACACTGTCACCATTCTGGTCTCCCTTATTCCTGACACCTACCCACATCCACTGGCCACTCAGAACCAAAGCTGTGCAAGGCCCCAAGGCTGCCCCTTGCTAAAATCTCAAATCTTTGGGAAGACACAGCTTGGCTCCTCCACACTTACCCAGCACTCATGCCTTGTTACAGCTCCTGAAAAAAGGCAAGTTCAGTCCCACCTCCAGGCCTTTGCCCCAGGTAGTCCCCGGGCCAGGAAAACTTTCCGCATGACTGGCTGCTCCTCCCTTTCAGGTCTCTGCTTTAAGGCCACCCCAAGACAGGCCTCACTGCTGCTTATCTTATTTCTCATACACTCAGCATATTCCTTTCTCAGCTCTAGGCCACAATGTTTAATGGATTACAGATTGGCTTTTGCTGTTGCTGCCGCACTTGTCACAGTGGCTGGCACATAGCAAGTGCTCAGTAAAGGCTCAACAGGACTGAACTAAGAGGAGGGGAAAGGGCAGAGCTTGGAGGTCCAGGAATGTTATCCTGCAGGCCTAGGGTGTGAAGCAGTGGGGGTCTACCTGCTCAGACCTAGGAAGGCCACTGGGCAGTGGGTGTGAAGGCTGAGAGCCAGAGATGAGACAAGAGGAGGGGAGGGTTGGAGGGTTCCAGGGGCCTCCATCTACAGGGCCTCTGCTGGATTGTACTTGCCAGTGTCTGCCTGGCTCCCTCTAGTCCTCACTTCACTCCAAAACCACCTTCTCCCACCACCCTGTGCAAGTCCCTCCCTGCTTTCTCTCTCTAGTCCTCACTGTCCACCATCAGCTTTTCCTCTCATTGATTTATGGTGTTGACAGGGTGTCTCCCCCCAGAGAACTCAGCCCCCACTGGAGGCGGCAGCCTGCCGTGTTCCCAGATGTATGTATGCCCGGATGTATTGAGCAAAGACGTGGTGGGTGTTGAGAAGAGATTTGCTGGATGCATGGGAGGTGGGGGGTCGGGGGCCAGTACCTCCTTGAACTGGGGGTGGGCAGCATCTCCCACAAGCTGCAGAATGAGCCCTTCGCTGGTGGAGAGGAAGGCACCGCTCTGCCGCATGCGGGCCAGCGCCACCAGCCGGTCCACCTGGCTGCAGGGGGTGGGAGGCTGTCAGCGCACAGCCTGGACATCCAGACTGCTGGCAAAATCAGCAAGGATCCCACCCCCTGGTTCTTTATGGGCTTCCCATTCACACCCGACATGCACCCACCCATTGAGAGACCCTCTCACCTGCGGGAGGTACAGGCATCCACCACTACATGGACCTGCAGCCCCCGGTCCAGTAGGTCCAAAGTTGTGTTCTGGGGGCAGAGAGAGGTCAGGGCCGACCCCAGACAATAACAGGGGTCCTGGGTGAGGGACTGGGGAGCAGGGATGGCGATGAGGGAGGCTTGGACAAGGACAGGATGGGCACCCCAGGTAGAGTGGGGTCATGAGTGAGGATCAAGTCCCAGGTGAGGAGGGGGACATAGGTCAGGAAGGGGGTTCTACTGGGAGGATAGAGGGTTTTGGGTCAGGAAAGGATATCCTTTTTAGAATGGGGAATCCCAGGTGAGAGTGGGGGTTCCCCAGGGGTCAGTCGGGGTCTCACCAGGATGCAGGCCTGTGTCTCGATGCCACAGAGGAGCACAGAGCGCAGCTGGGGCTGTGCATCCAGCTCCTGCCGCACCACCGGCACCATGCTGAAGCAGGTCTTGGGCAGTGGCCGCAGGCCCTCGGCCCCTAGCTCAGGTACTGTGGGGCCCAGGCCTTGTGGGTACTGCTCCGTCAACACAACTGGCACCTCCAGCAGCCGGGCCACCTGTGCTGGGGCAGGGAAACAAAAGCTCAAGCCAGAAGGAAGGCTGGGGGCTGAGACTCCTGGACTCCTGAGGGAGGAGGGGACTGGACTCCTGGTCTGAGGGAAGAGGGACTGTACCTTGAGCATTCGGGCAGCCACAGAGACAATCTGGGGGAAGTATGCGATATGACGGAACTTCTCCTGCATGTCACACAGGAACAGGATGGACGATCCAGGGAGCACTCGGCCCAGGCCGGGCCTCATAGCCGCCATGTCCTGAGGGTGAGCAGAGGGGCCCAGTGGGGTCAGGCAGGATGTGTGTGGCTTCTCTGCACATTCAGGGTTCTGGCACTTAGACCCTTGAGGGCTCATAGAAGTCCCTTCTTCCCACCTGCAGGCTTTGCATCTGCTGTTCCTGGGCCTGGAACAGTTTTCTTAATGTGTCCTATTTAGCCAGGAGGTCACTTTCCCAGGAAGCCTCCTCTGACCCTCCTCCCATCCCAAGGTGTCAACCTCCTTCCCCCTGGAGATCTGGGAAGCCTTCTCCTTCCTGGAGATGGCACAGTGTATGAGAACTTCTTTCATCGCCATTTCCAACTGTCCCACTGCATCTCTGGTTTCAACTGTGACCCTCGCCCTGCCCCCAGGGGGGAACTGAGGCCCAAGCAGTGCCATGGCATGCCCAGTAACACGGAACGGGATGCAATTCCTGAGGAAAAAAGCCACATTCTCCTGAGCTGTGTCTCCTCCCTCTTCACGGCCCGGGATGGAGCAGCAGTGCTCTGGGGGCCTTCAAGATGGCTCTCCTACTTGGCTTCTGAAACTCAGTTCATCCATGTGTAAAATACCAGCTGAACCCCCTTTCAGGTCTGAGAAAGGCTGGTGTACTGTACAGTGGAATATTACTCAACCACAAAAAGGAATGAGGCGCTGACACACACTGTATCATGGATGAACCCTAACACACTGCTCAGTGAGAGGCCAGTAACTAAAGGCCACATGTTGTAGGAGTCCATGTGTATGAAATGTCCTCAGTGGTCAAATCCTTAGAGACAGGAAGCAGACTGGTGGTGGTCGGGGGCCGGGGGCAGGGGGCAGGGCCGAGGCGGTGGGATTGAGGAATACCGCCTAATGGGTATGGAGTTTACGCTTGGGGAGATGAAACCGTTCTGGAACTAGATAGGATGATAGTTGTACAACATCATGAAGGTACTTAAATGCCACTTAATTATACACTTTAAAATGGTCAATTTTATGTTATGTGTATTTTACCACAATTTTAAAAAGAGAAAGGGTGGGGCTGGTGGAGGCACTGAGATCCAGTGGGGCCTAAGGTCCAGCCTGCCTGTCCCCCTGTGAGAGTGTCGGGAGGGCTCCTGGAGCCGCAGCACATCCCAGCCGTGTCCCCAGGAGGCTTGTGTCTCTGGGTCCCAGAGCTGCTGCACAAATGGGGGTTCCAGCTGAGATTTTGTTTGTAGCTTTCTCAGCCTCTGCGGGCTCACCATTTATCCTTTAATTTACTTGGAAATCGAGAACCACCAGACCCAGTGGAGGGCAGGACAGCTACCATGGCTGACGGGGAAGCTGTCAAGCGGGGTGTTCATACATGCAGGTGCTTATAATTGTTCTTTCAACCGAACACATCTACCAATGAAAATGTTCTGTGTGACATAGCTGCAATTTAAAAACCAGTGGATGGTTGAAATGGTGGATTTTATGCTATGTGAATTTTATCTCAATAAAAAATAACGGAATGGAAACGCCCTCCAAAACAAAACACTACACCGAATGAATTAATCGCATAATTTACAACTGTGATCTGAGCTGGGGTTTCTAGGGAGCCTGTCTTGGGCTCGGTAAAGTTCTCCCAGATGAACTGAAGAGAGCAGTTTTTGCAATTCTTTTTAACCTTTTAAACCACAATTACTTTTGCACCAATCTAATATTTGAAAACACAAAGCTGACCCTGTTACTCCCCTGTCTCAGCGCTCCCCCCCCCATGCTTCTCCCTGTCCTCAGGACTAAGACATGACCCCTCCTGCAAGGTACTGGGGACCATGTCCCACCTCAAGGCCTTGGTCCATGTAGTCCCTCCACCTGGAGGGCTCTCTCTGCCACTCATGGTACTGACTCTTCTGGAGGTGGGAGGGCCAGGGCCAGATGAGGCCGAAATGTCCAAAAGCCTATGGCAGGTGTCTGTAGCAACCAGGAGCTCCTCCTCAAGCTGGTAGGAGACCTATGGAGAGCCCCTAAAATTTTGGTGACATTTGTCAAAATTATAGGTACACAAAACTTCTGACCCAGGAAACTTGCTGCTATTTATCCTTGTGACATGCTTGTGAAAGGACACAAAGTTATTCACTATGGGACTCCCTCAGAGCAAAGGAGTAAAACTCCATCTACACGTCCAAGGTTAGGGTACTTCTTAAGTAAATTATGACATATACACACTATGGAATTCTTCGCAGTCAGGAAAAATTACAAGGAAGCTCTTTAAGAAACAATATGGAACGGTGTCCAAAAGATGTTAAAGTGAAAAAAACAAGAACAGTGTGCATAGCCATGCTCCCATTTGTGCCCCCTCAAAAGGGAGGAAATGAAAGTGTGTGATGGCTGCTATCTGTATCAGCTCTTTGGTAGGCAGTAAGGAGCAGGGACTTCAGGTGGGGGAAGAGGTCACTGAGGGACAGAGTGTGAAGGAAATCTGATTTTCACCGTGTACCATTCTGTTCGTTTTGCATTTTGGACAGTGTGTAACAGGTTGTGTAGTCTGGAATACATGCAGCACAGTAACAGATTTACATAAGGTAAGAATCCAGCCAAACCCATCTGCGATATTAAAGGTATTATAGTGGTTATCCTTGGGGGGCAGTGACAGAGGGTACAGTGGGCTTCTGGGGTATGGGGGATGTTCGATTTCTGGATTTAGATGCTGTCTACACCAGAGTGCTCGCATTGTGAAGTAATTTGAGATATGTATCTGTGATTTCTACATTTTCCTGCATATGTGGTATACTTCCATTAAAAGATTTCAAACTATAAAATAAAATTGGGGAGGGGCAGCCATTTGGCTCAGTTGGTTAGAGCGCAGTGCTCATAACACCAAGGTCACCAGTTCAATTCCCACATGGGCCAGTGAGCTGCGCCCTCCACAACTAGATTGAAAACAACGACTTGACTTGGAGCTGATGGGTCCCGGAAAAACACACTGTTCCCCAATAAAAACTTTTTTAAAAGTTATAAATAAATAAATAAAACAGGGAGGCCTTGCTGGTCGCTGTGGGGCTGGACTGGAGGCAGAGACCAGGGAGAAAGATGGAACTGGGGTTCAGGGGGGCAAGGGTGCGGCCTAGAGTCCAATTCAGGCAGAAGGCAGGACAGAGATTCAGGGGGTGAGTGGGACTGGCTATGGGGGAAGGGGAAGAAGGAAGACCCCCAGATTTCTGGTCTGTGGATGGCAGATCCCAGGAACTAATTGGGGACCTGGACAGGGCAATTGGTTTTTGGCAGAAGATGAAAAACTGGAGATGGGCAGAGTGTGGGTGTGAATGTGATAAGGTCTGGAGACAGATTTGGGGTGTTGTGGGGAGTGATGAGAGGGTCAAAAACAGAGCTCTGGGTGGGGGGAGCCCAAGGCTGGAGGAAGAGGGTCGTGGCCTCACGTGGCCTCGGGTAACCCAGCCCTGCAGCCCAGACTTCCTGGCTGTGTGATCCTGGGCAAGTTTCACGCTCTGTCCTAGCCTCAGTTTCCTCCTCTGAGAAATGGGGGTCAAACCCACCCGCCCCACAAGGACGATGCGAAACTTGGCCCGGGCGCCACCGCGGAAGGCTCGAATCCCTGGCCAGCCAGTTCTGTAAGGCCCGAGCAGGAGTCCTCGCCATGGCTGTGTGACCTCCGCACCGGACGTCCTGGCAGAGCCTCAGTTTCGTCACCTGCAAGGTGGGAAGTTCGTGCCCTCCCGGCGCCGGGGGCGACGGGGAGTGACCTTACCCAGAAAGCAGTGGATTCGAGCCTGGCCCGCCGACCCTCCGTATGTGAGTCCAGGAGTCACTCACCTCTCAGACCCCAGACCAACACCGCCCAGGACAGCCCGCGGGGTTCCCAGGCGAGGTCAGTTTGGCAGGGTGGAGACACGTGGCCCTCCCCGTGCCCTGTCCGCGTCCCGCCCACCCTAGCTGAGCTGCCCAATCGACACTGGCCCAGCTCTGCCCCGCCCTCTCTCCCGGCCAATTCGCAAACGCCACTGCTCCGCCTAACAGCGTAATTGGTCTTCCGGGGTGGGGGAGTGGGAAGCTAGCAGGTGCGACCAATGGGGAGCCGTAGAGGGCGTGAGTGGCGGGCCCGGGGCGGGGCAGCGCGGTGGGTGCTGAGGACGCAGACTTTAGCTGTAGAAGCTGGTGGCGACCCGCCTTACTGTATGCATCAAATCACGGAGGTAGAGGGAGGGAGGGGCTGTGCCCAGGGTAGGGGCAAGACCGGGGTTTCGAACCCTGGGCTTTGTGTCTAGAGACAGAAACTTACAGAGACCCAACCACTTTCCAGGAAATGGTTGAAGACAGGATTAAGTCAAGAGCTTAAGTCGTCCCCTCTACCCACTCACCCCCAGTCTGTGCTCTGTGCAGCCTGTTTCCGCATCTCTACAGCACCTGCCTCCTAGGGTGGTGTTTCTAGTATTTAGACTTTGTGCTTGGAAATGGGGTTGAGAGAAACAGACAGATAGAACTTCCCATCAGCCTTGGAATAAAACCCAAATTCCCAATTCATGCTCTGCCTTTGTCAACCTTTGCGACCTCACCTCTCGCCACTCACCCTTGCTCTCTCCACTCTAGCTACGCTGGCCTCCCCTGCTGTTTTCCAGTGTCCCACCTCAGGACCTTTGCATGGCCAGCTCCTTCTTGTCATTCGAGGTCTTCCCTGACCGGTGGCAAATAGCCACTTAGTCAGATTGTTGTTTTATTTTCTTCACAGCACTAATTCCAATGTGAAATTGGAAATTGAATTGATCTTGCATTTTAAAAACGTATGGATGTGCTCATTTTTGTCAGTCTCCTGACCTGTGCCCCGCCCCCAAATATGAACTCCACAAAGGTAGAGCTCTTGTCTGTTTTATTCAGTGCTGAATCCTCAGCACATAGTAGGTGCTAAGTACATCTTTGGGAATAAATGAGACCAGACCAGACATTAGGCAGAGGTGAACCAAGGTGAGAGGGGGCTAGAATGAGGACTCTGAAGTGATGGGGCTGGGTAGGGAGAAGCTGGGGGAAGGAAAGAGTGGGGGGGTCCCCTGGAAGAGGCAGAGGTGAGGCTGTGGTCTAAGCTGGGAATCTGGGTCATTTTTCTAGGGGTTACCAGGTGGGGACGGGGGCATCCTGGGGGGGCAGAGGGCTGGAGAGCTGTCATAGGGGGGCCTCTGGTTTTTCCCGGGGCCTGGGCTGGGTTGTGATTGGGTATCATGGGGGGCAGGTCCCCCAACCCTCAGGGATCCTGTGAGAATGGCAGTCACAAGTCACCTCCCACCTGTCCACCCAGTTCCCCTCAGGAGGCAAGAGTTTGTCTCCTCCCCGCAAGGCATATGGGGTCAAGGGCAGGGGATCATAGAAATGTGGGGCCTGGCTAAAGGACAGCTGGGACAGGTCATATGGCACTGAGAGACACTCTGGGGTGAGTGCAATGTCATCAAAGAGGTCGAGGGTGGACGCATCCAGGGCAGCGGGGTTCAGGCTGGGGCTGGCATGGGGTGCCTCTGTGGGGGCCACAGCACGGGCCACCCCCAGGAAGGGTGATGGAGGCGGCAGGGGCGGCCTTTGGGGCGGTGGTCTTTGGGGAGGCGCCTCCTGGGACAGGATGGACAGGGCCAGGTGCTGGGTGGCAGCCTCAATCTTGGCAAACTGCCTGCAAAGAGAAGGGCATTATTAGTTGAGTGACCCGAAGGAGTCTCCTCTATCTTTCATCCCAGAAGTGGTTTGTCCCTTCTTTCCCTCCAAATTTTTCTTTTCTGTGCTAGTCTCCCCGCTAGTCTCCCCGCCCCTGGGTCCATTTTCTGGAGTTTGACAATTCAATATTTCTGACTCCATTTGTAGGAAAGCTCTGAACAGCTGTGGGGGTTGTGCAGCGCACAAGGCAGCATGTCTTGTCCAGCACTATGTATGTTTTTTTGGGGGGGATATTGGGGACAGTGTGTTTCTCCAGGGCCTATCGTTGTCCTTCAGTCTGGTTGTGGAGGGCGCAGCTCAGCTCCAAGTCCAGTCACCGTTTTCAATCTTAGTTGAAGGGGGCACAGCCTACCATTCCACGCGGGAATTGAACAATCAACCTTGTTGAGAGCTCGCGTTCTAACCAACTGAGCCATCCAGACTCCCCTATGTACGTTTTTGACGTGTAGATTTATTAAGACCACGGTCCAACATATAAAAGTAGAAAATGCCTTAAGGATAGGCTGCCTTTAAAAAATAACTTCACACAAAGGTGTGCTATGAGTTAGCTGTGTCTGTAACAGTGACGCCCTATGGATTCTGCTTCCTCTTAGCTCTTGGATCTGCTCATCTCTCAGCATCTCCACCCACCCCTGGCTGCAGTCTCCAGCTCCTTCCAACTGGACGACTGTACTGGTCTCCCCTCAATAGCAATAGGACGGATGGGTCTCACAAATTGTGATGGGCTGAACTGTTTCCCCCTGAGATTCATATATTGCCTGCTGTCCTAACCCCCAGGAACTCAGAATGTGATGCATTTAGAGATAGGGATTTTAAGGGGGTAATTAAATTAAAATGATGTCCTTAGGGTGGATCCTAACCCCATAGGACTGGTGTTACAACACAGAGGGAGGACCATGTGTGGACAAAGGAAGGAGCTGGCTGTCTACACCTGCCCACACCTTGATCTTGAACTTCCAGCCTCCAGAATTGTGAGAAAGAAAATTTCTGTTCTTCAAGTTGCATGATCTATGGTATTTCATTATGGCAGTTCTAGGAAAATAATGCCTAAGCATAATGTGAGCAAAGGTGGCAAGACTCACGGGTAGTAGCTGTGTGACTCCATTTGAAAGAAAGTTGAAAAACTGGATAACCTGGTAAACAGTAAGAGCTATCAGGATGGCAGCTGATGGGAACAAGCCACTGCGAGGGTCTCTGGGGGCAGGAAGTGCTTTATTCCTGGATCTGAGTGTGGGTCACATTCGTGGGTTCCCTTAGGTATAATCCTTCCATCTCTACACTGACATTTGTGCACTATTTGTATGTGTGTGAACCTTCCATGAAAAGGCTTATTAAAAAAACATGTATATAATTCTGTTTATAGAAATGTTCAGAATAGGCAAATCCCTGGAGATAGAGAGCAGATTACTGTCTGCCAGGTGCTGGGGGGAGGGGAATGGGAAGGGACAGATAATGGGTACTGGGTCTCCTCTGGCGGTAATGAGAATGTTCTGGAACTAGATGGAGGTGATGGTTGCAAGACATTGTGAATGTATAAAATGCCACTGAACTGTATACTTTAAATGGTTAACATGGAGAATTTTATGTTCTGTGTATTTTACCACAATAAATATATATCTGGCTCTAAAGTGAATTAGTGAGAGCCATGACTCTGACACTTTGATGCCAAAAAGGATAGTTAAGCTCTGAGTGCCCTAGGGAAAACTTTGAGAAGTGGGAGGTCAGGTTAAGTGAGAGGGAGATAAAGGGAGGGAGAGAATGAGAAAGAAAGAGCCAGAGTTAGAGCTGGAGCTGGAGCTGGAGCTCGAGGTAGAGATGGAGATGAAGACCGAGACAGAGCTGGAGCTGGAGCTAGATGGATAGGTAGATGGACATTGAAAAAAGACAGAAAGAGATAGAAATAGAGGTAGAGATAGATACATAGGGAGAGACAGTGAAGATTCACAACCAATACATGTTCTATATGGCCCCCAACTGAAGCAAATTAAGCATAAATGACATTATGGTGGAAGAGCCATGACATTTTCAATTTGCTTTAAACTTTTAAAAACACTGATGAAGGAAGAATGCTAAGACGGTATGGACAGCAGAACGTAAGTGAAGGGACATGAGTGATCCTCAGGACATGGTTCTCAACAGGACACCTGGAGGGCTGGTGAAAACACAGGGTCTCAGGACCCCTGAGTTCCTGGTTCTGCAGGTCTGGGCTGGGGTCTGAGAATTTGCATTTTTAACGTTTCCAGGTGATGCGGAGGTGTGATGTTGCTGGTCTGGGGACCACCTTTGAAAACCAGTGCATCAGACAACTGTCTTGACTTTTCTGTAGGTTTGAAATGTTTCACAATAAAGTGAAAAATCCATAGACATGGGTGGGAGGGGGCTCCTGTGGGAGCCAAGCCCGAGGAGGCCTGGAGATGCTGAGGAGAACTTGCTTATGACCTGGGTTTCTCCGGCTGAGCCTGGACACTTAGGGGAATGTCTTCTGGGCTGCCCAGCTGCCCCCAAGGCCATTGGTGGGGGGCTGGGTCTCTGGGGAGCATGTGACAGAGCCAGGCACATGGATGGAATTGTCTGGGATACTGCAGCAGAGAAGCTGGCCCTGGGAACAGGGAGCATGAGTAGGGGAGGACGGGGAACCTGGGGTGGTGAGGAGCTAGCATTAGCATAGGGTCCAGACTGGTTGAGTATAGGGAACACAAATGGGGGCTGAAGATGGGGAGGGGCCCTGGGGCAGCTAATGAGGAGGGCTGAAGAGGAGTTAGAAGGCCCTATTTGGGGAGCTGCATATTTTCCTCTTCAGCTCCCCAAATAGAGAGTGGTAGTGAGCATTTTGCATGTGGCCAGTGCTGGGCATCCTGGTGGAAGGAGGTTGTGGTGTGGGGGCAGGGGTTAGGCTGGACCAGGCTCCCGTTTACTCAGATTTGGTTCTAAGATGTCCTGGGGCAAGGTCGTGGGCTGGCTGGGAGGATTACCTACTTACAGAAAAGCAGCTCCTTGGGAGAGTTACTTTACCTCTCTGTGCCTCAGTTTCCTCACCGAAAAATGAGGATTAGCACCTACCTCCTAGGGTTGCTGTGGGGGACTAATGAGTTCACATGCATTGTGTGTGACAATTATGAGTTAATACTAAAGTGCTTAGAAAACTGCCTGGAACATATTGTTAAATAAGTATTAGCTACTATCATTGCCATCATTATCACCACCATCACCACCACCATCATCACCATCATATCAGCACCACCATTGTGATCACCATCACTATCATTTTCACCATCATCAACATCTTTATATCATCACCATCACCACCATCATCACCATCATCACATCACCATTAAGTGCCTGAGATGCTGTTTCAAGGCAGGATTGCAAAGTGGAACAGAGCATGGGCTCAGACTGCCTGGGGTTGTGTCCAGTCACTAGCTGTGCAGCCTTGGGCAAGTCATTGAATCTCTCTGAGCCTCCTTGTCTGTTATATAAGCATAAAGACAGATCCTGCAAAGCAGGTTTGCTGGGAGTTTTAAGTGGCACATGTCATAGCCTTAGTATGGTGTACCTGGCACACAGAAAGTGCTGCTCAAACAATAGTTACTGTCACAGGGCGAGGAGAGAGCACAGGTGAGGCTGGTGGTGTGTGAGAAGGAAGAAAGGCTTGAGCAGAGACCTGAAGGAGAAGAGGTCCCCATCCGCACCTCAGAGACAGGGAAGGGCATTGCCCAGAAAAGGAAACAGCATGTGCAAAGGCCAACAGGCTGAATGACTAAGTGGTAGATGGGGCGCAGGGGCTGATGGGCCCAAGCCTTTATCCTGAGGGCCATGGGGAACTATGGGAGGTCCTTGAGGAGGAGAGGGGCTGAATGTGGTATGTGTGTTAGAAAGGCCTGCCTGGGCACAGCCAGTACCTTGCTGCTTTCAAAAAGCCCTAGAGTCAGACCCCATCTCTGCATCCCAGCCCCTACCCTGGTCTGAGCTGTCATCATCCCTGGCCTGGTCTCTCACTTTCACCCTCGCCACATTACACAGTCTTTTTTCCACTCAGCACCCAGAGAGATCCTTTCAGATGCCCCCCATCCCCCTGCTCAGAGCCCAGTTCCCTCCAGAGGCCTATGAGGTCTCCATCCAGGTCCCTCATTCTTTTGAAGCCTAATTTCCTCCCCCTATCACTGTGCTCCAGCCACACTGGCCTTGAACCCATCAGGGATATTCCTGCCTCAGGGTCTTTTCACTTGCTGTGCCCTGCCTGGTATACCCTTCCGTCAGCCATCTACTGGGCTCCTTCTCTCCCTCTCTGCTCAGATGTCACCTTCTCAGTGCCACATTCCCCAATGACACCTTACCTAAAATGCCAGCCCTCCTCCAGCAGGCCATCCGCAGCATTTACCACCTTCTAACATACCATATAATTTCTTTAAATTGAGGTAAAATTCATGTAACTTAAAATAAACCATTTTAGGGGCCAGCCCGGTGGCTCAGGCGGTTAGAGCTCCATGCTCCTAACTCCGAAGGCTGCCGGTTCAAGTCCCACATGGGCCAGTGGGCTCTCAACCACAAGGTTGCCAGTTCAACTCCTCGAGTCCCACAAGGGATGGTGGCCTCTGCCCCCTGCAACTAAGATTGAACACGGCACCTTGAGCTGAGCTGCCTCCCGGATTGGCTCAGTTGGTTGGAGCGCGTCCTCTCAACCACAAGGTTGTCGGCTCGACTCCCGCAAGGGATGGTGGGCTGTGCCCCCTGGAACTAGAAAATGGCAACTGGACCTGGAGCTGAGCTGCACCCTCCACAACTAAGAATGAAAGGACAACAACTTGACTTGGAAAAAAGTCCTGGAAGTACACACTGTTCCCCAATAAAGTCCTGTTCCCCTTCCCCAATAAAATCAAAATAAATAAATAAATAAATAAAAATAAACCATTTTAAAGTGTGCAGTTCAGTGACATTTAGTACACTCGAGATGTTGTACACCCACCACCTCTATCTAGTTCCAGAACTTTTCATTGCCTAAGAAGGAAACCCCGTACCGATTAACAATCATGCCTATCCCCCTTTCCCAGCCCCTGGCAACCATTGATCTGCTTCCTGTGTCTGGATTTGCCTGTTCTGGTTTCATATACAGGGAACCCATTCTATGTGGCCTCTTGTGTTTGGTGTCTTGCCCTCAGCATCTTGTTTTCGTGGTTCATCCATGTTGTAGTATTAGTACCACTTACTTCTTTATTTCGGCTGCTCCTAACTGGTTGGCTTCCCCACCACTGGACACATGAAAATAGGGAATGTGGTCAGCTTTGTTCACTGATGGTTGTCCGGGGCCTGGGATGCAGTAGGCGCTAAATAAATGCATGCCGGGTGTTGATGGCATCCAGCCCTGGGGGCCACTTCTCCCTGTTCTCCCTCAAACCCAGGGCTCTGACCCCTTCTCATCCATCCCCCCTCAACCCAACCCCCCTCACCTGCATATCTGGTTGTGCAAGAACCTCCTGTGGTTTGGCTTCCTTTTGGGGGGCCTGGTCCGCCGTGGGTGCAGGGCACGCAGCACGTGGGCAGCCGCCCCACTTACGAAGGCACACAGTTCCCGGGGGCTGGGCTCGGATACTCCAGGGGCTGCAGGAGCCCCGGGGTGCATGTCTGGGGTTACCTAGGGGTAACTTTCCACAATATTCCTGCTGATCAGAAAGCACTCCTCCAAATCTGTGAGGAGAGAGGGGCAGCCAGGCCTGGGGGCTCAGGGCTGGGAAAAGGGACGAGGAAGGATGGTCTTTGCCAGGGGCGAATGGACTCTGGAGGTGAGGGCACAGGCTGGGCTGCGGGAGGTAGGGCCCAGGGAAGTAGGACCAGGCATCCCTCCCGGGTGCTAGACCCCAAGGTTTGAGGAACAGTAGGTGGGGGCTGATATAGGAAGGCAAGGGGGCGGGCAGGAGAGAGGACTTTCTGTGCGGCCCCCCAGGGACCCAATTAGCACATAGTTGGACCTGGGATATGGGGCAGGATGGTGTAGGTTGGGGGAGGCAGAGAAAAGCACCTGGAGATGGCCAATTAAGGTGACAAAGGCCTCAGCAGGGAGGCAATGCCAGGAGCTGAGTCAAAGAGTCAACCGCAGCAGTTAGCATTGAGGACCCTTAATTGGAGGGGGTGGGGGAAGGGGAGGATGACATTGGGAGGCTTAGGTGCAGGATGGGAGGGAGGGGGAGACACACAGGAGCCTTGAGCTGTGGCTCATACACCCGCCCACCTCCAGATATACCTGCCGGTGCCTTCCTGCCTCCCTCTGCTCCAGGCCCAGCATCCTGGGGAAACGGAGGCTCAGAGAGGAGCTTGCCATACTCAAGGTCTCCAGCAAGCAGGAGGAATTAGCTTCTGGTGGGGGTGACCCCCAAACCCTGCATTTCATGCCCAGTGAGCAGGGGAGGGGGCGGGGCACCTGTGGGCTGGGCCTGGTTTCTCAGGTGGATGTAATTGGGGGCTGTTTTGGGTACAGCCTGACTGGTGAAAGAGAAGAGAAAACATGGGCTTGGTTTCACGGAGGCGTGGGGTAGGGGGGTACCTGGTGTTTGGGGAGGTAGAGAACTGCCAGGGCTGGCAGGTGGAGGGGCTTACTCCCAGGGCTGGGAGTGGAGTGGGGCCCTCTTGTCTCTGGGCAGGTTGGCCAAATGGGCTGGCTGGTCTGGTGGGAGCGAGCACGTCAATGTTGTTCTGAGGGACTGCATTGGGGATCTGCGTCTGGAGGTGTGTATGTGTCCTATGGCTCTTGTGACACATGACCAGAAACCTAATGGCTTAAAACCTACTCATTTATTCTCTCGCCATTCTGGAGGCCAGGAGTCCAAAGTGGGTCGTACGGCTAAAATCAAGGTGTTTCTTCAGAGACACAAGGGGAGAATCTGTGCCCTTGCTTCTCCCACCTTTTAGAGGTCCCCCAAATTCCGTAGTTTGTGGCCCCATCCTCCGCGTCCGCTTCCATCATCCTGTCTCATTCTCTGACTCTGTGCCTTCTGTCTCCCTCTTATGAGGATTATATTTAGAGCCCCCTAGATAACCAGCATCATCTCCTCTGCCTGAGATCCTTAGGGCAATCACATCTGCAAAGCCCTCTTTCCATGTAAGGTGACATAGTCACAGGTTCTGGGGTTTCGGACCTGGGCATCCTTGGGAGGCTGTTATTCAGCTGCCTCAAGAGGGGAGAGGAGGCCTCAGTGATGGCGCCTCCCAGGCTCTCCTTAAGTCGACGTTCACAGGGCCAGTGGTTGCAATTGCTGAGGCTGTGTCTGGGGCTGTGCTGGTGCCCCAGCATCTGCACAGGGAGAGAGACACAGAGCAGTGAGGACATTTCCTAGGGCTCCCCAGGGCCCAGGTAACTCGCTAAGGCCCTCCTCCTCCAGCACTGACAAGGATTACTGTCCCTGTTTCCTGAGGGAGAAACTGAGGTCAGGGTGCATAGCCACTTAAAGTCACAATGGCAGAGCTAGGATGTAACTCACGTGGGGAAAAATAGGAGGGACACTAAGAACTTTCCAAAGCTCTCATACTCATTAAGTATTAAAGGGCAATATTTCTATCATTCTCACTATAAAGATTTTTCCCCCAAATGATACCCTGATAAAATCAGCAGCAGTACATTATAAGACTGTGGTGGAAAACCACCTCCCTGGAAGCAGAGAATAGAATAAGGGTTCATCTTGAAACGAGAGCTGCCAGATGTCAATACGCTGTAACCACACCAAAACGTGGAATGGTCCGAAAAAAACAAAAACAAATCCTGGTGCCAACACTTAAGAGACCCCATGTCCTTCCCGATTTAAGCCTCAATGACATCAGTGGTAAAGCTGGATAAGAAGGTAGCATGGGGGTTAAACCGAGGCTCCGTGACTTGTCCACGCTCACACAGCAATTTAAGTGGCAAAGCAGGGGTTCAAGCCTGGTCAGCGGAGGCCCCGAGACCACGCCCTTGGGCAGGGGCAGCACAATGGTGGCAGCCCAGAACCAGCAGCAGGCGGCTGGCGATGTCCCCAGAGGTCCTGTGAGCATGTGTGGGCCGCAGAGCACAGTGAGATCAGCAGCTGTAGATCCAGTGGCGCCCAGTTTCGCCCTCCATTGCCCAGTACCAGCAGTGTGCCACTGCCACGGGCTGGGGGAAGTGGATCCCCGGTTCTCTGGAAGATTGGAGGTCAGGCCTCCTGGGCAGGCAAGGGGTCACCGCCGCATGGCTCCAGGGCGGATTCATATCAACCAGGAGCCAAGCACAACATTTGCTGGTCAGCTCTGTGCCACTGCCAAGCAGGCCCTGGAACATATCCAGGGCCACTGGCCCTGCAGGCTCTGACCTGGGATGGTCCTCCAGGGGGCGCCAACACCCCGGGCTGGCGCTGGGAGGCCCTGTGCAGGGCATGTGGCCCACACAGTGGGCCCTTTTCTTTCTGTCTCGGTCATTGGTAAGAATCACCCACAGCTCCGGCAGCCCTCATCCGGTGTTTGTTGAGGACATGCCCTGCCAGATAGTGGAAGGTATTCACAGCTGCTTTCCTCTATCCCAACCGTTGCAATGGGAGGGGGCATTTAGTCATTCAACAAACATTTATGGAGCACCTCCTGTGCAGAGACCAGGGTGCAGCAGTGAGCTGAGGAAGTGATAACTGTCCTGTAACTTGACTGGGAGAGGTGGCAGCCAGGAGCCTTCCAGGCAGAGGACACAGCAGGTGCAAAGACCCTGAGGCAGGAGTAAGCTCGACTGGAGAGAAAGAACGATGGGAGGAGTGAAGTCAGAGAGGTGAACAGGGGCCAGACCTGCAGGGCTTTGTAGCTCAGGTAGGAATTGGGTTATGAGGGCAAGAGTGAAGAGGAGCCATGGCGGGCTTGAGGCAGAGGTAGTGCCCAGACCTCAGGGTCCTGCCCCCAGCCTCCTTTGCAGGCCTCACTGCACCTGGAATGTGGACACCTCACCACTAAATCCTCCTCTAATCTGAGGATGGGAGAAACTGAGATATCAGGACCAGCCAGGAACCCAGATAAGATTTGTCCCTCCCTGCTTCCACCCTGCTCATCTGCTCCCTCTCTCACCCAGTCCCAGCCTCTCTTATCCAGTCCCAGAAGGACTTTGTTTTCCTTAAAATATATTGTAAAAATTTACAGATGGTAGGGTCCTGGTGGCCCCAACTCAGAGGGGCCAACCCTGTCATATTTGTTTCACATCTTTTCTTCTGAGACAGAATGTGACACTATTCGGAGACGAGTTCTTTAAAGAGGTGACTGAGGTAAAATGAGGTCATTAAGGTGGGCCCTAATCTAGTATGACTGGTGTCCTTATAAGAAGAGATTAGGACACAGACACGCACAGAGAGAGGACCATGTAAGGAGAAGACAGCTGTCTATAAGCCAAGGAGAGAGGTCTCACAAGGAACCTGCCCTGCTGACACCTTGATCTTGGACTTCTGGGTTCCCGAAATGTGAGAAAATGAATTTCTGTTGGTTAAGCCCTCCAGTCTGTGACACTTTGTTATGGCAGCCATAGCAAACTAACATAAGAAGTATAGTAGTTATCTATGCTACATAACAAATTACCACAACACAGCAGACACTAATTTTCTCACCGTTCCTGTAGGTCAGGAGTACAGGCACCATGGCTTAGCTGGGTCCTCTGCTCAGGGCCTCACAGGCTGCAACAAAGTGTTGGTTGGGCTGTCGTCTCATCTGAGGTCAGGGACTCCTTCCAAGATCATGTGGCAGAATTCATGTCCCTGCATCTGTAGAAACCAAGACCAGTAGGAGAATGTGTCTTCAAGGCCAGTAGGAGAATCACTGATGCTTCACATCTCTGCCTTCTAGACCCAATGTAAAGAGCTCACCTGATTAGATCAGACCCACCCAGGAAACTCTTCCTGTATTAGGGTTCTCCAGAGACACAGAACCAATAGGATCTATATTTATCCATATCTATATTTATCTATGTATACAGAGAGAGACACAGAGACGTTATATATTATATACAGAGGGTGCCAAAAAATGTATACACAATTTAAGAAAATAAAAGCTGTATTAAAATTGTAATACTCAATATATACCAATAACAAAAGATGACTACAAGTCACATTTGACTTCTGCAATTATAACAGGTGTTCAGAGTGGTTGTTTACCATCAGTGTAATTTTAATACAGTTTTTTCCTTTCTTAAAATGTGTATGTATTTTTTTTTTGGCTCCCTCTGTATATAAAGAGATGGCATAAGGGCTTAGCTCATGGGATTATGGAGGCTGAGAAATTCCATGGTCTGCTATCTATAAGCTGAAGACCCAGGAGAGCCAGTGGTGAAGTTCACAGGCCTGAGAACCATTGAGCTGATGGTGTAGACTCTAAGCTGGGCCTGAAGGCCTGAGAACCAGGAGCACCGAGGGCACAGGAAGATCAATGTCCCCACTCAAGTAGTCAGACAGAGAACAAATTCAACCTTTTTGTTCTATTTGGGCCTTGAACAGATTGGATGCTGCCCACCTACAATGGGAAGGGCCATCTGCTTTACTCAGTCTACCAATTCAAATGCTAAACTCTTCCAGAAACACTCTCACAGACCCCCAAAATCCTGTTTAACCAGAAATCTAGCCATCCTGTGGCTCATTTAGTTGACACATAAAATTAACAATAACGTTTCCTTTTGATTAACTCAAGGTCAACTGAGTAGGGGTCTTGATTGCACCTGCCAAGATCCCTTCACCTGTGTCATATAACATAACCTGTCACAGGAGTGACATCCATCACATCCACTGGTCCCCTGCTCACTTGAAGAAAAGGCACAGGCCGTTTGGGAGCATCATAGAAGGTGGCAGCCACTCTTGGAGAGGGGATTTGGTCTGTATCTGCCTGTATCCACATTTTTGTACTTAAAACAGATGGGTCTGTTTTCCCTGTGAACTGTCCTCTTTTGGGGAGTCTGCCCAAGCTCCCCCCAGACAGGGTGAAGTGTCTCCTCTGGTTCCATGCCACGACAGCTCCACGGGCTCCTGACCATGCATGTGAGACCCACTAGAGAAGCTTTGGATGGAGGTTGTCTCTAGAATTGGATACCCTCCCAGTAAAATCACTTCCAGTTTACAGGAGCCACTTTCTGGTTACAGGAGGTTCCATCACTTCCTGGCTCTGTATCTGGTGGAAAGATTTCAGAGGGCCTTTCTTTATCCTGAGTGAACTGGGGATAATACACTTTTCATGTGGAGAGGCGAGGCAGAGCAGGCTGGGGCACCCTATGGGAGCCCCAAGAGATGTCAGAAAGGAGCACCCTTAGCCTGTGGAGAGCACAGGCCAGTTCCCTTGGCACTCTCCCCCTGGGGAACGGCTGGCAGGGTGACCTGGGACTCCTCCTCCTGCCTGCCCCACCACCCTTAAAGTGCCTCTCTGTTCTCTCCACTTCTGTGGAAAAGGATATTTTATTTTTAGTCTCTGGCTCTGGGAGTCTTGTATTTGTCTTAGATACTTCCTCTGGGCACACCTCTTGCCCTAGCCCCTGATATCTCTTTTCTAGTGACTGACTGCAGGCTGTGCCTTCACCAACGTGACAGGGTGGCTAAAACCAGAATCAAATTGTCCACTCTGTGGGACACTGCAAACGGAAGGGCGGGGATTGGAGGGCTTGAGTACCTAAAGGCCAGAAGCATGGGTTGGGGCATGGTGAGTGGGACCTGAGCCCCCTCCCCAACCTGTGACCAAAGGGAGCAGGGCCCAGAATCTGGTCCTGGACAGGCCACCTTGGAGTTGGACTATACCAGAAACTAGGGACACATCCTCCTCTGCAGTGCAGCAGGGTGGCAAAGAGACTTGGCCTAACAAGGGCAGGTGCTAGGACTCTGCCTCTCCCACCTCCCCCATAATGCCTGGGACAGGCAGATAAATGGGGGCTGGCTGGGGCTCCTTTCATTACTGCAGCGACCCCAGTGGCCTGAGGTAGGAGGTGGGCATGGGCTGTATACCTCTGGAACACTTCTGCCCATACCCAGCTGGCATCACATTCCATATCCACACCCTCACCCAGCATGGAATCCTCCCTCCATCAGGAGGCAACATTAGGGGGCCGGGCTTGGTGTGTTTGGCAGCCCTGGATACAGGTGGAGTTGCACCCCAGGAGGCAGACCCTCCTAGCTTTACCTCTGGTTTCTGCTACTCTCTTCCTGTCCTCCTCTCTTCACTCAGTAGCTCATGATTCTGCTCAGATGTCACAGGGTCTACGGTAGCCTCCTTTCTGGTGGGGGAGGGGGAAGCTGAAGGGAAAAGAATGTTTGGGTTGAGCAGGCAGACAAATATTTTATAGGCACAAATTCACAGGGACTTCATAAAGACCATGCACAGACAGGCCCAAGTCAGCTCAGGTCCTGCTTGAGTTCCCACCTACCTGCGGGCCTTGGGAGACGGTACAAATAAATTCATTCAACAGTGTTAAGACAGAGGGATTGTAATGATGGCACTAAATCTTCTATTTTGAGGTTTGAATCTCTGGTATAATTTAACAAGTATAATTTAGCTTGGGACTTTTTGAAAGCTTTTTTCCTTCTTTCCTTTGCTTCCTATCCACCAACTGTTGATGGTTCTGCTTCCTATACATTTACTATGCAGACCAGTTTTAATGTTTCTATTCACTTCAGCCCAGTGCTGGCACTGTGACTTGGGAAAGGCTTTGCATCTGTATGGGATCCACTCCTGACTTCAACTTAAATTTACATAACATATACAAAGGTGGAGATAACTGGCTTAAGTGCACCTTCCCCCACCCCAACCGACAGAGCCGAACTCTCTAGAAAATTCCACTACAGGCTTAAGAAATTTATATTCTGACTAGAAAGTATAAAACTAAAGATGAAACAAAGACTCAGGGCAGTAGTTTTCAGCAGACTCTGCGCAGCCAACTCTCCTCTTACTTTAATAAATCTTCTATATTCTATCTGACTCGTGAATTCTTTCATAGCCTGCAAGCGAACAACCATGACAAACAGGGTATCGCCTACTTCTGAACAGGCCCCTATTGATTGTTGGGGACACTTGGGTGGCAAAGACAGACCCTTCCCTGCTGCCATGGAACACAGATGAGTGCCGCTGAGCAGATAATGGGACCACACCTAACATGGGGGTTTTCCAGTAGCAGTTGAGAAGGGATGGGGTAGGGGTAGGTAAGAAACAGCATGAGGAGCGGCCCTCACACTGAGAGGGATGGCGTGTAACAGTGGTTCTCAACTAGGGGACATGTGGCCACCTCTGGAGACAGCTGTCATAAAGTGTGCGGGAAGGGGACGGGGCAGAGAAGGGTACTATCAGCTTCTTATGGGTGGAGGCCAGGGATGCTGCTGACCACCCTACAATGCACAGGACGCCCTTACGACAAAGACCCAAATGTTAGGCCCAAATGTCAATAGTGCAATGGTAGAGAAACCCTGTGTTGGATGACCCGCAGAAAAGTCAGTGTGGCTGAAAGGCCGAGGCCAGTGGGGGCTAAGCTTGGAAAGGAGGGAGAGGGCTGGGTCCCCGTGACCTGAGCAGCCCTCTGCACTGCAGGGCCCAGGTTCAGGCACAACCACACCCGTACACACAGCAGGCGCCTGGGAACCGCGGACACGCGAGGCTTCTGCGGGCGGGAATCACTGCGCTTCAGTTTCCCTTCTCGGACAGGGAGCCCCGAGGGCCTGGGCGCGGGGGCCAGGAGAGGAGTGAACACACCCCTGGTGGGCGAGGCCTGCTCGGAAACGCGCTGCCTGGGAGAGTCTCTGTCAATACTAAAAAACGGGAACGTGCGACCCTGCATCCCCACCTGGCTTGGCCCAGCCATGGGTTGACCCCCGCGACCACCCCCAGGACCCAGCGTTTGGGGTCCGGGGAGAACTACAGTTCCCAGGATACCTCATTCTGCAGCTCCTGGGGGAGAGCCGCTAAGGCCGGAGGCCAATAGGAGGGGCGGGGGCGGGGCTTCAGCGCACGTGGCGTCGTGACGCGCAATCGGCGACGTCGGGGTTTGTGTGCGCGAGAGGCCGCAGATAAAGGTTGGGTGCCTCGCGCCGGGGGCCGTTGGGAGGGAGCGCGCCCCCGCCCCCCTCCCCGGCCCCCACTCCTGCACGGCCGTGGCCGGGGCCCCGCCTTCCCGTCGAGCCCCGCGGGAAGGTCCTGGGTCTCCTCCGCTCGTTCCCCGAGTCGGGGCCGCAGGTGAGAGACCGGACGGGTGGGGGTGGGGGGAGGGACCGGAGGGCGGAGACGTTGGGGAAGCGGCAAGCGTAAAACCGGAAGGGATGCCTTAAAGGGAAGGGCGCGACTTCACCTCCGACTTTTGTGGGCCGGGCCGGTTCCGCCCTCTTAAAGGTCACGGGGCTGGTTTTAGAGGGGCGGGGCAGGTTCGGCAGTATATTGGAGCACAGTGCTTTTCATCCCCCGCTAGGAGTGGGTTATCTCTTTAAAGGACGGTGACAGTGTCCCAGACATTGAAGGAAAAAACTTATGAATCCCGGTGGCTTCAAAGTGGTACCTAGTTTAGTTCAACAAAGGTGGAGCACCCTCTTAAAGGGGAAGTCGGGCCTGATGCAAGGGTGTGGTCCGGTCTTTCTGATGGGTTGCTCTTTACTGGATAAGATGGGTCCCGGCTCTTCAGAGCAGGATGTCTCTTGTTTAAGTCATACTCAGCCTTATGAAAGGCACATGCAGCTTCTTGGAATAATTGTCTCTTAAAAGGACTTGCTTACATTTTCAAGGGGACACGCATGTCTTATTTAAAGGGAATGTTTATGACCTGTCGAAAGGATGCCCAGCCTTCGTTCATTCCAGATATTCTTACTGAGCACTCACTCTGTGCGCGATGTTATCTTAGGCACTAGGGTGCAACAATCAATAAGATGTCACTAGGATCTAGTGGGTAGAGGCCAGGGATGCTGCTAAACATCCTATAGAGCATGGTACAGCCCCCTGGACACTGGTCCAGCCCCAAATGGTAACAGTGCTGAGGGTGGGAAACCCTGATTACAAAGTAGGCTAGAACGTGATAAATGCTATGCAGAGAAAAGTAAAGCAGAGAAAGAGAATGGCTAGTGTTGGAAGTGGTTGCAGGTTTAAGTAGGCTGGTTAGGGAATGCCTTCGGCAGGTGACACTGCAGTAAAGACTTGGAGGTGAAGGAGGGGGTGTTACACAGCAGCCTGTGCAAGTGCCCCAGTTGGGAACGGACATGTCCAGCCAGGCTGGGTGCCTAGAGTGGTGTGAGGGTCGGAGAAGCAGGAGGACAGGGAGGGGAGGGGGCCATGGACTATAGGAAGCCTGTAGGCTCTTGTAAGGGGTCTTCTGCTAAAAAATGGGAGCTGTGAAGACTTTGGGCAGGTTTGCTTCAGCCTATGTGCTGGGAACATACTGGGGGTAGGAAGGGTAAAGCTGGAAACACAGAGTTCTGTTAGGAGGCTGTGGCAGCTGCCAGAAGGGAGGTGCCCTGGACAAAGGTGGCAATAGGGGACTTGGTGAGAAGTGTATGTTCCTGCTGGGCCAGGGGAAGCTGCTGATGGATTGGTCACAGAGTGAGAGCAGTGAGGAAGCCCTGAGGCTTTTGGCCTGAGGAAGAATAGAGCTGTTTTCAGGGATGGAGAAGATTATGGGGGAAGGTGAGTTGGGGGTTGGGGGGAGAGCAGGAGCAAAAAATCCTGGAGTTAGATTTTGGGCATGTTAAGTTTGAGGTGTCTCAGTCTCCACATGGCACAGCAGGGGTTTGGATTTCAAAGGAGAGGTGTCAAGGTGAATTTTGGAGTCATCCTGTGTCTAGATTGTGAAGGCTTGAGAGATGTCAGGGTTCCCAGGGAGAGGGTGTTGAGAAGGAGGAAGACCCTGGAAGCTCCTACAGGTGCCAGTCAGGGTGATGAGAAGGAACAGCACCTGAAACAGATGGGGTGGCAGAGGAGTGTAGTATTCCAGAAGCCAAGAGGAGTAGTGAAGGAAGGAGGGATCCATTGTGGGCTGGGCAGAGACCATGGGATTCAGCACTACGGAGGCCATGAGTCGAGTTGGTGGAGGAGGACCTGATGGGCAGATGGGGGATGGGAACCGGTAGTAACAGCACTTTTGAGTTGTTTTGGTGCAAAGGGGTGGAGAGAAAGGAGGGCTTTGCTGGAGAGGGAGCTGGAGTGAAGGTTTTTTTAAAAGATGGGAGACATAGCTCGTGGGTACGCTGATGGGAGTGGTGCAGATGAGGAAGGTTGCTGTAGGTGGGGAGTCAGGGTCCATGGGCCCGGTGACAGGCCTGGGGGTTGGGGGGATAGTGCAGGTTCCTCAGCCTCAGTACCACTGGCATTTGGACCACGTCCTTCTGCTGTGGGTGCTGTCCCATGCACTGTAGGAGGTTGAGCAACATCCCTTGCCTTACCCTACTATATGCCAGGGGCACCTACCCCTCTAGTAGACAGCCGGACAACCAGAACAGTCTCCAGGCATTGCCCTTTATCCCTTGGGGTGGGGGTGCCATGGAGAGGAACTCAATTGCCCTGTTGAGAACTAGTGGTGTAGTGATTGGAACGTGAGAATGTTCTCTTCTGATTGCTTTTAGTTTCTCAGTGATGAAATCAATGACAGGGTCACCTGCTAAGAGCAGGAGGGGAAGGCCGAGAGGTTTGAGGGGCAAAGAAACATGCAGGTATCACCTGGGGGATGGATGAACCATGCGGGCCAGTGGGGAGGAGCTCTGCTATTGGTGGGCATGAATGCAAAGGGAGACTGAAGCCCGGCAGTTTCAGTGCGCCCAGAGCCCTTACGCTGGGTAAGGGAAAGTGAGAATGCGGGTAGGGGCAGAGGTTGCAAAGCCCACAGGCTCATTGGATTGGGAATCTGGTGGAGTTTAGGGAATTTTGGTCAGGGTACCAAGAAGGAGCTGGTGAGCAGGACGGGAAGTGGTGAAGAGTGGGAAATTCACAGAGGCTTCAATTACAATGAAGGGGTTGAGGGTCCCACTGTGGGCGTAGGTATTGAGGCAGGGCAGAGTGAGTCTTTACAGGGAGAGGTATCAAGGGTGGGAAGCCAGGGTACTGGAGAGACCCCAGCCTTCTTCAAGGACACTGCCCATCTTTAGAGCATAGCCCTATATGCCACACCAAGTCTTCTCAGGCCTGTCCAACCTTCTCAAGGAGATGGCTGCTCTCCTAAGGCTGGTGACCCACTCGTCACAATTTGCGGGAAGCTTAGCCACTGAAGTCTTGCATCCGGGGCCAACCTGGACCATTGGGGGCTCTAATCCTGAGGGAGGCTCCTGCAGCAAGGGAGGGCTGGGGAGGCGCCCCTGCCTGTGAAAGGGCAGCTGCCAGTTAGGGGTTGAGATGACTTCTTGTGTGGGTGGAGGGGGGAGATGCCCTCCCCTGACCTGGAATCCCCCCCAGGTGTGATGGTCGGCTCCCACGTGGACATGGCGCCGGCCTCCACCACGGAGGGCTCCGGGGAGAAGCCAGGCCCCGCAGCCCCTGCCCCCGCAGCTCAGTACGAGTGTGGGGAGTGCGGCAAGTCCTTCCGCTGGTCGTCGCGGCTCCTGCACCACCAGCGCACGCACACGGGCGAGCGGCCCTACAAGTGCCCTGACTGCCCCAAGGCTTTCAAGGGGTCCTCAGCCCTGCTCTACCACCAGCGGGGCCACACAGGCGAGCGGCCCTACCAGTGTCCTGACTGCCCCAAGGCCTTCAAGCGCTCGTCGCTTCTGCAGATCCATCGCAGTGTGCACACGGGCCTGCGGGCCTTCACCTGCGGCCAGTGCGGCCTGGCCTTCAAGTGGTCATCGCACTACCAGTACCACCTGCGTCAGCACACAGGCGAGCGGCCCTACCCCTGTCCCGACTGCCCCAAGGCGTTCAAGAACTCGTCCAGCCTGCGGCGCCACCGCCACGTGCACACGGGCGAGCGGCCCTACACCTGTGGTGTCTGTGGCAAGAGCTTCACCCAGAGCACCAACCTGCGGCAGCACCAGCGCGTGCACACCGGCGAGCGGCCCTTCCGCTGCCCGCTCTGCCCCAAGACCTTCACGCACTCCTCCAACCTGCTGCTGCACCAGCGCACGCACGGCGCCGCCCCTGCGTCTGCCCCCCCACCCCCGCCGCGCGATCCTGCCAAGGTCCTGGTCACTGATGCCTACCTGCAGCCTCACCTGCGCTCCCCCAGCCCGCCCGCGCCTCCGCCGCCAGCGCCCCCGCCCGTGGTACCCGAGCTTTTTCTGGCTGCCGCTGAGACCACGGTGGAGCTGGTGTACCGCTGTGACGGCTGCGAGCTGGGCTTCGGCAGCGAGGAGTTGCTGCTGGAGCACCAGCCCTGCCCGGGGCCCGAGCCCGTGTCTGCGCCTCAGGAAACGCCTGTGGAGACGCCCAGGGTCTCCCCACCAGCTCCAGCCGCAGCCCCACAGCTACAGAACCCTCCTGCCACCGCCGCCTCCGGCTTCGCCTGCCTCCCCTGCGGGAAGTCCTTCCGGACAGTGGCTGGCCTGTCCCGCCACCAGCACAGCCACGGGGCGGCCAGCGGGCAAGCATTCCGCTGCGGCAGCTGTGACGGCGCTTTCCCGCAGCTGGCCAGCCTCCTGGCACACCAGCAGTGCCACGTGGAGGAGGCCGCGGCTGGGCGCCCACCGCCCCAGGCGGAGGCCGCTGAGGTCACCTGTCCACAGGAGCCTTTGACCCCTGCTGCACCTGCCCCGCAGCCGCAGGCGCCCGCCTCCGCCTCCTTGCCGGCCTCCACTGAGCGGCCCTACAAGTGCGCCGAGTGCGGCAAGGCTTTCAAGGGCTCGTCAGGGCTGCGCTACCATCTGAGGGACCACACAGGCGAGCGGCCCTATCAATGTGGCGAGTGTGGCAAGGCCTTTAAGCGCTCGTCGCTGCTGGCCATCCACCAGCGCGTGCACACGGGCCTGCGGGCCTTCACCTGCGGCCAGTGCGGCCTGACCTTCAAGTGGTCATCGCACTACCAGTACCACCTGCGGCTGCACACGGGCGAGCGGCCCTATGCCTGTGGGGAGTGCGGCAAGGCCTTCCGCAATACGTCATGCCTGCGACGCCACCGCCACGTGCACACGGGAGAGCGGCCGCATGCTTGCGGCGTTTGCGGCAAGAGCTTCGCGCAGACCTCCAACCTGCGGCAGCACCAGCGCGTGCACACTGGCGAGCGGCCCTTCCGCTGCCCGCTCTGCCCCAAGACCTTCACGCACTCCTCCAACCTGCTGCTGCATCAACGCACGCACTCAGCCGAGCGACCCTTCTCCTGCCCTGTCTGTGGCCGCAGCTTCGTTATGGCCGCCTACCTGCAGCGTCACCTGAGGACGCATACCCCCGCCGCCCCCACCGCCGGTCCCCCAGCCCCTGCCACACTGGCTGCAGCCCCAGTTCCACCAGCCACCCAAGATGTCCACGTGCTCCCCCACCTTCAGGCCACACTTTCCCTCGAGGTTGCAGGGGGCCCGCCCCAGGCCCCACCTCCGGGCCCTGCAGCCCCCAACTCCCAGACGTTCCTCCTGGTGCAGACCTCCCAGGGCCTCCAGCTTATCCCCAGTAGCGTGCAGCCCCCACCACCCCCACCACCCCCTGCCCCTCCCAAGCTCATCCTTCTGCCCTCCCCCAGTACTGGTGGTGGGGGTGGCCGGGCAAGGCAGGGCCCAAAGGCAGTGGGGAAAGCTGGACAGGGGACTGGAGTAGTCTGGCTGCCAGGCCCTGGGGGACTGGGGGTGCAGGGAGGGGGCAACACTGGGGTCAGTGGAGGAGGGCAGAGCCTCATCCTTCTGCAGAATGTAGGGGGTGGGGAGGCGGGGCCACAGGAAGTGAGCGGGGTCCAGCTCCAGCCCCTCCGGCCAGCCCCGGAAGTGACCACGGTCCAGCTCCAGCCGGCACAGGAAATGACCACAGTCCAGCTCCAGCCGGCACAGGAGGTGACCACAGTACAGCTCCAGCCTGTGGCGGGCCAGCTGTCCAATCCCAGTGGGGGAGCTGTGACCACTGAGGCCCCCAATCTGCTGGTGGTGCAGAGTGGGGCAGCAGAGGAATTGCTGGCGGGCTCTAGCCCTGGGGAGCCGGGTGATGGCGAGGGCAGCACGGGTGTGGTCCAGGATGTGCTCTTTGAGACGCTGCAGACGGATGAGGGGTTGCAGAGTGTCCTGGTACTGAGTGGGGCCGATGGGGAGCAGACCCAGCTGTGTGTACAGGAGGTAGAGACCGTCCCATCAGGGCTGGCGGAGTCGCCTGCCCCTGGGCCGCCAGGACAGAAACTGCTCATCATCCGCAGCGCGCCAGCCACCGAGCTGCTGGAGAATAGTGTTGGGGGTGGTGCCACCACGCTGCAACTGCTGGCCCCACCACCACTTGGCCCAGCATCTGCCCCTGCCGGCATCCCCGCGGGTCCCGCTTCCCAGATGGTCCAAGTGGTCCCCGCAGGAGCTGTGCCTGGGGGCATGGCCCCTCAGGGCCTACCCTCCATCCAGATTCTCCAGACGCTGCCCGCAGTCCAGCTAGTGCACACATTTTGAGTAGAACCACTGGTACCTCTTCCTGCCCCACAGAGACCCAGACTCACTGTCTGACTGGGCTAGACTGGGGGCAGGAGAGCTGCAGGCTGGGCTTGCTAATAAAGACCAGAATCTCCTCTCCTGTGTTTTGTTTTCTTGGGGGGGGGGGGGCAATGTCATGGCCATAGCAACTGCTTGGAAGCTTGGAGTCTTATCTCTTGCATCCTGGCTCGCAGTTGAGTTGCTTGGTGGCCAGCCACTTCTACGTGTGGCTCTGTTTACTATTAAAGAGGGCACCAGAGTGGGGAGATGTGGAATTTAGAATCCTGGTCTGCCACTTGTTCACTGTAACTCCACCTATCCCCTCATTTGAAAAGTCTGTGGTGAGGGGAGGGGCATGCTTGTCCCGAAGGTCACTGAGCCCGGGTGGGTTGGGGCGGAGGTCCCTGCGGTGGGCCAGTTTGGGAGCTGGTGGCCTCAGGATGCTGAAGCGGCCCCTCCCACGAAGCCCCGGGCACCAATGAGAATTGATTCGCTCCCATCACCGCCCCCACCCGGCACTCAGGTTGCTTAGCAACCAGGGAACCTCGAAAAGCGAGCGTGCGCACCCCCTCAACTGGCCGGTAAGTACAGCTCCCAGCTCCCACCCCGCCAGCGTCTGCTACTCCCGCCGCTGTCGTCTTACGGGTCCCCTTTCTCCATCGCTCTTTCTCTCCCTACCCCACACCCAGCAGAGTCCCTGCGCCCTGCCCTAGCCCCTCCTCAACCCCCCGCCAAGCTTGGCAACAGTTAAGACCGAATGCAGGCACCGCACCGCCTCCAGCGTGCGCGGTCTGACGTCACTTCCGCCGGAGACCCCTTCCTAGCCCTGTCCTCCCCATACCTTGTCAAAGAATCGGAGCCACCTGCAGAGGTGCTTGTAGGTTCTTGCTCCAGCAGCGACTGTGGAGCGGGACGCTTGGGTTTGGGGAGCTCGGTCCATTACCTGGCCGTGGGGTTGGGGTTCGATGACCTCCCCCTGTAGAAGCCCCGGAGCCTGGGAGGGGGCCCTGTATAGCCAGGTGTTGGTGTCTGCAAGGTATTTAGGGTAAGATCGCTGAACACCACGGGTTGGGGGAGTGAGACCTCAGGAGACATTAGGAAGGTGGCTGGGTGAAGGGGGCAGCCTGTCCTGCGTGGGATCTCGCTTGGGACACCCCAAGCATCCTCACTGTCCTCATCTGGGACATGCTGTTTCTGGTCCCCACCCCTGGGGTGCTTGGAGACCAGAGGTGCCCTCCTGACGTTGATCTGCTTGTTTTCACCAGGTGCATGCCTGCTCCCTGGGGGCACGGGGACTGCCATGGCCCCCAGCCACCTTTCAGTGCGGGAGATGAGAGAAGATGAGAAGCCCCTGGTGCTGGAGATGCTGAAGGTGAGCACAGCAGGGGCACCTGGGGGCAGGGGCAGCACAGCCAGCCAGCTTTTCCTTCGAAGCCACTTCTGGCTTGGCTGCTTCTTCCTCTAATGCCTTCTGCCTACCCCTGGGGCCAGGAGGGTTTTGACGCGGGAGGACTGTGGGGTCTGTCTCCTACCCCACACTCCTCAGAGCAGAGCCTGGGTCTCAGCCCTGTACTCATGCTGTACTCCAGCAGCAGAGCATGCCCATTTTCTGGCCGGGGGGCAGTCGCCCATTTTGTTCTGATCTCAGTCTTCCCTGGTGCCTCCCACACATTCCTCTCCTGAATTGGGTGTCCTCACAGTTCCTAATTCATTCACTCATTCACTCACTCATTCATTCACTCATTCAAAGCCCAGTGTGCCAGATGTAGTGTTTTCTGGTGCACAGAGCAGATGTGGTCCAGGCCCTGCCTGTCCTTCTACCACAGGCCCAGTCCCTTTTCTTTTGGGAGCCTCCACCGAGTCCCACATGGGTAGGGTCTGCTCCCTCTCCTTGTTCCTGGTGTTCACGGGGGCCCTCGCTGACGGGAGGCCGAGTCCCCTGCTCTGACTGCGCCTCCTACCCACAGGCTGCTGTGAAGGACACGGAGAACCGAGTGGCCCTCCACGCGCTGACACGGCCGCCTGCGCTGCTGCTCCTGGCGGCTGCTAGCAGCGGCCTGCGCTTCGTGCTGGCCTCCTTTGCCCTGGCCCTCCTCCTGCCTGTGTTCCTGGCTGTGGTGGCCATGAAGCTCGGCCTGCGTGCCCGGTGGGGCTCGCTGCCTCCACCAGGTGGCCTAGGGGGGCCCTGGGTGGCAGTGCGTGGCTCAGGTGATGTGTGCGGGGTCCTGGCCCTGGCCCCAGGCTCTAATTCTGGGGATGGGGCCCGGGTCACTCGCCTCTCTGTCTCCCGCTGGCACCGCCGCCGAGGCGTGGGCAGGAGGCTGCTGGCCTTTGCCGAGTCCCGGGCACGTGCCTGGGCAGGGGGTATGGGGGAGCCCCGGGCCCGCCTCGTGGTCCCAGTGGCTGTGGCGGCTTGGGGCGTGGCAGGGATGCTGGAAGGCTGCGGCTACCAGGCTGAAGGGAGCTGGGGCTGCTTGGGCTACACGCTGGTAAGGGACTTCAGCAAGAACTTGTGACTCCAACGTATGCACCTACTGTGTGCGGGCACTTTCACATTCTCCCTGTGCAAATCCCCAGCCTGTCCAGGGCCCAGAAACTGAGGCCTGCAGAGGGAAAGACAGCCTGAGGTCTGTCTCTCGTGTCTGAACTCAGAGTGGTCAACCTATCTGGCCTCCTGCCTCAGATTCTGTCTGCACTGAGACATCTCCCCAGTCTGTCTCTGCAAAGCCTGCACCATTTGTGCTACCAGCCTGGGTGACAGAGAGGAGGAAAGGAGTCTGAGCAAGTGTGCCTCCCCAAGGGTTAGGACTTGGGGCAGAGGCACCCCAAACTGGGATGAGGCCCCTACCATGAATGGGGTGGGGTTTGATGCCTGTGCTTGGAAGGGATGAGCAGAGCCTCTGCAAGGAGGGTTGTCTCCTAGAGAGGCCCTGCAAGGAGGGGGTAGGCATAGGAAGGCCGGCAGCCCCTCCCTTGGGGAAAGGGACTGCTAAGAAGGGTGGCCAGACCTGTCTGGTTTTTTTATACCGGATTGTTAATAAAGCCTGAAACTGCTCTGCGCCTGGCTCGCTCTCTCTCTGATGCCTTTTCCAGTCTGTCTTGGAACCCCTCCTTCAGTCTGGCTCCTCCTTTCCTGAGTTGACATTAATTGTTGGTGGTGATGCTGGCTCAGGAGAAAGGGAGGCATGAGCTCACGGCAGCCTCGCTCCTAGCCAGCCCTCTGACTCACGCTCCCCATTACCGAAGTTTTCCGCCTCCCAGCTGCCTGGTGCAGAGAGAGTGAGTGTGAGTGTGCACTGTCACCTCTGGCACCCAGGCCTTGACCTAAGGTCTGCCCCATTCCCCACTCCAGTTGCCTCGGGGTTGGGGGACGTATAAGTTCAACCATTTCTCCCTCAGATGGGGGGCTTTGCATCCAACTCCATCCTGGGGAACAGAGTCTCCTTTCCCAATCTAGGAAGTCCTTCCTGGTGTCTGGCTGGAAGCCTCTTGCTGCTGAACTTTGATCCCCAGCTGTGCCAGGTCCCGAAGGCCCACAGCTCCTATGAATCTACCCTCTAGCCCCTACACCCTGGTCCAATCCACATTTTCCTGCTTGGATAAGAGAGGAAGCAGATGCGTGGGTGCCTCACCCCTGCCGTCCCTTCTCTGAAGCCTGCCGTCCTCTAAGCATCTCTACGCCCCGCATGCCTGGCTGGCCTGTGTGGGTGTTTGCAGTTGGACATCCTCCCTCCAGCCCGCCCCCCCCCTCCCCCCCAGGCCTCAGCCGCTGGCCAGCCCCCTCCCCGCCCCCCTCCTGTCCCCTGCTGCCTCCTCGGCAGCCTTTCTTGCTCCTGGCAAAGCGTCCAGCTCCTGCCTGCTCCTCCCGGGTCCAGGGCGCTTCAGCAGGCGCTTCCCCCCCTCCCTCCAGTGGCTGCTGCCTCCTGCCCTCTTCTGATCCTCCCCTCTCACCCCATCTTTGCCCTGGACTTTGCAAACATGAGGGTCTTGGCCTGCCTCCTCGGTGAGTGACCTCTTCTCCTGGGGGACTCGGGGGCCTGGGCCCCACCCTCTGACCCCTGAGCTCCTGCAATTGAGGGGCCCATTCTTCCAGGGCCCATTCCTGGTGCTTGGGGACACAGGACATCTGCCCTCCCTACCTGACCCCCCAGGGACCCAGCCTTCTACATGCCAGTCCCACCCTCTTAGGAGGCCCAGCGACCTACCCGTCCCCACCACCAGCCTTGACCCTTTGGGGGGGGGGGGTCACATACAATTTGACCTTTAGCCAGGCCTCTCCCTGGGGGAGCACAAGGGCCTGGTCCCCAGCCCTGACCTGTTGCATCTGGGGTCCTGCCCCTCCACCCCCGAGTCCTGCTTTCTTCCCAGTAGGGGTTTCTGGTTCAGAGGTGCAAGGATGTGTATGTGTATGTGTGTATGTGTGCTGGGGTATTCAAGATTGGGGAAGGGACCCCTGGACCTGCCCCTCACTGTGTCCCACCCCTCCAACCTCCCTTCCAGTGGCTCTGATGGGGATCCAGGCTGTTGGTAAGTGTCCCCAAACACTCCTCTGTCTGGCCTCACCCAGCTCCAAGCCCATCCCATTCCCAGCCTCGCCCTCCCCTGGGATCCTGGCCACCTACCATCTGGCGATGACCTCAGGCACCATTCCCCCAGAACTACCCCGGCAGTCAGCCACCCACTTCCTGCAGGGACCAGGGTGTCTCACCACTACTTTCCTGGACCTCCAGGATTTGGGGTCCCCACCAGCAGCAGGATACTGGCCTCCCAGTCGCACTCTGGAGGACTGCCCTTTGCCCCAGGGCTTCCAGGATGTCACAGTCTTTCCTCCATTCCCCCAGAGCGGCTGCGGCTGGCCGATGGCCCCCACGGGTGTGCGGGCCGGCTGGAAGTGTGGCACAGTGGGCACTGGGGGACCGTGTGCGATGACGGATGGGACCTGCGAGATGCCGCAGTAGCCTGCCGGGAGCTGGGCTGTGGGGCGGCACTGGCCGCCCCCGGAGGTGCCTTCTTTGGGGAGGGTGCAGGTCCCATGTGGCTGAGTGAGCTGGCCTGCCGGGGCGGCGAGGAGCAGCTGGGACTGTGCCCCCACCGAGGGTGGAAGGCCCACGTCTGTTCCCATGAGGAGGATGCAGGCGTTGTCTGTGCAGGTAAGGACCCCAAGTCCTCAGCCCAGTCACTCTGAGGGTCCAGAAGTCCCAACATTCCCTACAGAGCCAGGGGTCTTCCTCCAGGACCCCAACTTATCACTTCCCAGGGATCCTGGCCCAGCCTCTCCCAGGGCCCACCCCTCTGGAGCTCCCCTGCTCTCCGCAGGTCAGCGCGTGGCTAACTCGAGGGACATGGACGGTTCACCTTTGTTCCTGGATGGGGACTCCTGGCAGGGGCTGCCTGGGGAGCTGAGCCCCAGCTCTGAGGAGCCCCCTGTGACACACAGTGAGCCCACCCACCCATGTCCCCTCCTGCTTCAACTGTGGGGGAGAGGGGCCTTCCACACTCATGTTGCCCAGGGGGCAGACGGATGCCCATCTCCTCCCCAACCCCGAGGGTCCTGGCCCAGCCCCCCAGGCAGGAGGAGGGATGAGTGGCTTCCTCCCACCCTCCTTACTGTCTCTTCTTCAGCCTCCCGCCCAGCTGGGACCCCCCAGAGCAGCTCCCGGAAGAAAAGCCCCCGGCCTCCCAAGCAGGCCAAGTCCACCAGAGCCCCTGCACTGACGGCTGGAGCCCCACACCATGGTAAGTCCCTTGCAGGCCTCCCCTCTGCAAATCTGGACCAGCTTGGGCCCCCTGCGTGTCTTCCTGAGTCAGGCCTGGCCCCCCACCCCACCCCACCCAGTCAGGGAACCCAGGTGTCTGTTCCTGGCACCCAGGCACCCTGCCCTACTTGCATTCTCACTTTCCCTTTAATGGCCAGGCTGGCAGATCTCAGGCCACTGCCCTCTCCAGGCCTCAGTTTCCCTAGATGGAAAACGAGGGGTGTTTAAATCCACTTATCCCAGCTGCTTCACACACGGTTCCTGTCCATCCCCACAGAGCGGCTGCGCCTGGCCTCGGGTCCCCACGGTTGTGCAGGTCGGCTGGAGGTGTGGCACGGTGGGCGCTGGGGGACTGTGTGTGACGACGGATGGGACCTGCGTGATGCAGCTGTGGCCTGCCGGGAGCTGGGCTGTGGGGGGGCGCTGGCCGCCCCAGGAGGGGCGCGATTTGGCCCAGGCTCAGGGCCTGTGTGGATGGATGATGTGGGGTGCGGAGGTGGAGAGCAGGCCCTGAGGGACTGTCCCCGGAGCCCCTGGGGTCGGAGCAACTGTGACCACAGCGAGGACGCAGGGCTGGTCTGCACAGGTGCGTTTCTTCCCTGAGCCTGGGTCTGCCCACAGCGCAGTGGCATCTGCAGTGTCTCCCTGGATGTCTGACGCATAGTGTGCAGTGGAGCACAGAGCTGGGGGCCAGGGACAGTGAGGGGTCCCTCCATGTGCCACGGGGTGGGAAGCACATGGGGCCAGAGTGGGGCCCAGTTCCTGGGAGGTAAGTTGAGGCTTCAGAGAGGGTTACGTTTTCGGACCCCACTGAGGTGTCTGGGGGAGCTCAGTGCCTTAAGACCTTTAATACTTCAGTGTGACCCTGTAGGGGAGGGCCTGTCACTTCCGAGGAGAAGTAAGTGCAGGCATCTCTGGCCTCTCTCTGGCCTGCAATTCCACCTCCCTGCATACTGATTGGTAGAGATGGATTCCACATTCCCCCAGCAGCAGCTCAGCTTTTATCCCAGAAAGACCCAACAGAAATGAACCCTAAAACTGACAAGAGGTTACTGTCTAGACTAGTGGTTTTCCACGTGGGGTGATGAACAATGATCCCATTTCCCAGGGGACATCTGCAAATCCTGGAGACATTCTTGGATGTCACAACTGTGGGTGCTCCTTGCATCTGGGGGGTGGAGCCCAGGGATGCTGCTGAGTGGATGTCCTGGACCAGGCCCAGGGCGGCCTCACAGACAAGCATGTTCCGTCCCAGATGTCAGCAGTGCAGCTGGGAGTGGGCACCCAGGCCAGGAAGGGGGATGGCGGGGCCCAGGGGCAGAGCTCCTGGGCAGCAGGGGCACAGAGAGAGTCCAGAGCTGGACTCTTGGTGAGTGAGGCCCTTCTCGGAACCTTTTCTTCATTTGCAAACTGAAGATGGAACATCCACTCTGCAGCATCACCTTGGGCTGGAAGCACGACCCTGGCTAGGGGCTCTTATCTGCTCACCCTTCAGGGCTCCCTTTCTCTGTAATCTTCCCTCTCCCCACATCCAGGCCCGGCCCCCCGGCTGCGTCTGGCTGATGGCCCCCATGGGTGCGCTGGTCGCCTGGAGGTGTGGCACGGTGGGCGCTGGGGGTCGGTGTGTGATGACAGCTGGGACCTGCGGGACGCCGCGGTGGCCTGTGGGGAGCTGGGCTGCGGGGCCGCACTGGCCGCCCCTGGAGGGGCCTTCTTTGGGGAGGGGGCCGGACCCATCCTCCTGGACGATCTTCGGTGTCGAGGAAATGAGACGGCGCTGAGATTCTGCCCCTCGAGGCCTTGGGGCCAGCACGACTGTCACCACCGGGAGGATGCCGGGGCAGTGTGTGATGGTGGGGCTCAAGGAAAGGCTGGGGAGGTGGGTGTGGTGGAGCCTGGTGTAGAGGGGCCAGAAGTGGGGGGCTTGTGCATTTTCCTAATGTACCCCACGCCCCTCAGTCCCTCCATCCAGACTGCCCACTGCCCTGTCTTACCCGTGAAACCTCATCCTATATCTGTGGTCCTGGGTCGGGATAGGTGGTGATTACCTGTTCCCCTGCCCCTGTCTCAGGTATGCCTCTCGCGTATGTCCCTTCCACGGCCCCCACAGCCGGCAGGAACAGCTCAATGACCAGGGAGGCAGCGTCCAGGCCCCCACCCCCGACGGCAGGCCAGGCCCATCAGACAGCAAGCAAGTTGCCTCTGCCTGCCTCCCCGGCTGCCCCTTGGGAGCCTGGGCCGGAAGCTGGTAAGTCTGTTCTGCACCCCAAGAAAACGGGTCTTAGCTTGGGAGCGATCCCCCCGTCAGCCCCCAGTACCCTTCCTTCTGTCTCAGAGACCATCTCACGGGGCAAAGAGAAGGGTGGGGCATAGGCACCCATGGCCACGCTCATGTTAGTGTTCCGTGTAGCCTTCTGGAAACGCAAAGTGCTTTTTGAAGGCTGCCTCCTCCCTCACCGTACCGAAAGGACTAGGTCAGTGATGGCTGTTGTTTTGAAATATAGGCTTTATTATTATTTAGGGATGGTGAGACCAACAGATCAGGAGGCAATGTCGTTGGGAAGGTAGTGGTTTCTCAGTTCCCAAGAAAAGAGGCCATGCATGTTACGCCTGCTCACGTGGGGATCAGAGTCAGCCAGGAGGCAGAGGGAGGAGGGGGACTGTTGGCAGGAGCCCTGCCTGGTTTCTGTGGGAGGAATAGGCCCTTGTCTGTTTTTGTGGTATCTGCCCTGGCAGGATGAGGGCAGGTGGACAGTGGCCCGGAAACTGTGGGCTCTGGACCAGCTGGTTTGCATACGAACGAATAGCACGCTCTAGTCGTTTCCTATCTGTAGGAGTCAGCTATCCCAGGGAGGAGAAGTCCATCCGGTGTCAGCAAGGCCCAGAGATGTCAAAGCCTCAAAAATACAGAAAATATAGGCATGATTAACACAGCTGTCTCCTCAAGGTTGGAAAGGGCTGGAAAAAGAGGGTACTTGTTTACTATCATCGGAGGCCTCTTTCTCTTTTTTCTGAAGAATAGTAATACTAATAATAGTAACTACCACTGACTCAGCACTCGCTGGCTCACGTGTGGCTAGTGCTGTTTCAAGCACTCAGAGTTCTTAGCAGGTGCCTGTCCACCGCTTACCCCGGGGGTGCTTCTGGTCTTCGTGTCACAGATGAGGCCACAGCTAAAACGTGGGACATCCAGGACTCCAGTGAAGGCAGTGCGCTCCAGAGCCCCAGCCTTTATTATTTTTTTATTGTAAAATATACACAACACAAAATTGACCATTTTAACTATTTTTAAGGATACAGTTCAGCAGTGTTAAATACATTCAGAATGTTATGCAGCCATCACCACCTCCATCTCCAGAAAGCCCGGGCCCGTTAAACACTAACTCCCCATCCCCTTCCTCCAGCCCCTGGCACCCACTATCCTATGGTCTATCTATGAATTTGATGACTCTAGGGACCCCATATGAGTGGAATCATACAGAATTCTCCTTTTGTGTGTGGCTTATTTCACTGAGCATAATGTCCTCAAAGTTTATCTGTGCCGTACCATGTGTCAGAGTTTCCTTCCTTTTTTACGGCTGAATAATATTCCATTGCATGGATGTTTTGTGTATCCGTCGATGGAATTTTAGGCTTCCTATCTTTAGCGTTGTCAATAATGGTGCTGTGAACCTTTGCATACCAGTGTCTGTTCGAATACCTGTTTTCACTCTATTTTGGGTAAGTCCCTAGGAGTGAAATTTCTAGATCACATGGTAATTTTATGTTTAGCTTTTCTTTTCTTTCTTTTTTTTTTTTTAATTTTTATTGGGGAATATTGGGGAACAGTGTGTTTTTCCGGGACCCATCAGCTCCATGTCAAGTTGTTGTTTTCAATCTAGTTGTAGAGGGTGCAGCTCACTGGCCCATGTAGGAATTGAACCGGCAACCTTGGTGTTATGAGCACTGCGTTCTAACCACTGCGCAACCGGCCGCCCATGTTTAGCTTTTTGAGGAACCATCAGATTGTGTCTGGCTCTTTATGCCTGTGCTTAATGCAGACGATGGCACAGCACAAGTTTTAGTAAATACTTGCTGTTGGGAAAGAAGGACGGATGGCAGGGGAGGTGGAGGAGGACTCAGAGAGTGAGCTGTGTCCCTGATTCTAAATCTTTGGGTCTCTTCCACACCAGGGTCCCCCCAACTGCGGCTGGTGGCTGGGCCCAGTAGGTGCTCAGGCCGGCTGGAGGTGTGGCATGCTGGGCTCTGGGGAACAGTGTGTGATGACAGCTGGGACCTGCGGGACTCTGCTGTGGTCTGCCGGGAGTTGGGCTGCGGGGGAGCTCGGCAGCCAGACCCCTCTGTGGACCGTTTTGGCTGGGGTGCTGGTCCCATCTGGCTGGATGATGTGGGGTGTGCGGGGACAGAAGCTTCACTCTCTGATTGCCCTGCCGCTCCCTGGGGGAAGCACAACTGCGCTCACAATGAGGACGTTGGTGTCACCTGCACTGGTAAGGAGCCCTAGCCATCCATTTGTTCTGGGAGGTCTTCTTGGAGGAGGGAAAGCAAACTAACATGGGCACTAAAGTTGATCCAGCGCCCGCCTCTTAAGCCCTTACCCTGGACTGGATGTTTTTGTACTTGAGACTGCATTCACACCCCACAATAAGTCCAGGTTAGTGGATGTTACTGATGAAGATGCTGGGGTACAGAGCAGTTAAGTAACTTGCCTGAGGTCACACAGCAATTAAGTAGCAGAGCGGGGATTCTTCCTTCTCCTCCCCTAAGAATCAGGGAAGTCTCCCTCACAGAGGGGAGCTTTGTCCTCTCCAAGATTAGATGAAGCGGCCATAGGGGCACCAGGACATGGAGAGAAGCCAGAGTGAGGGCCCGCTGCGATAAACTCAGGCATCACGTTTATCATATTGATTTGCCAACATATATTGAGTGCCAGACACTGAGCTCTTGCTGGGTCCTCAGAATGCAGTGAATGCGGCCTGGCCTTTGAGAAGCTCACTGCTCATGGTGGGAAAGAGACGTACCAACAAATCACTGCAAACCTGTGACTCATTAGAAATTGGGGGGTTCTCCAAGACCGTCCACAGTTTCCATAATTTTCTGGAAGGACTCACAAAAATCAGAAATGCAGTCATACTGAGGGTTTGGTTTATTGTGAATGGACACAGATTAACATCAGCTGAGAGTAGAGGCACGTGGGGCAGGGTCCAGGAGAGACCCACGTGGACCCTCCAGCCATCCTCTCCCAGGGGGTGGTGACAACACACATGCTGAATTGCCAACCAGGGAAGCCCTCCCAGCCTTGGTGTCAGAGTTTGTAGAGGAGCTCAGTCATGACAAACAGACACTCTTTACAGGCAGGACATTCCCAGGGCTTCAGATCACCTCCAGGAGCCAGGGGCAAAGGCCAAAGCTTTCTTTGGGTGAAGGTAATCCTTTACTGCACACAGGTGCTAATCAGAAAGATGTGGTGAGTAGTCGTGGCCACAAGCATGGAGTTGTCTATTTTGCCTGGAGCTGAGGCCCTTTCCCTCTCTTAGTGTGGCCACAGGAGCCACACAAGTGTCTTGAGCTAGGGAGTGACCTGTTAGACCTAGTCAGTGAGAGGTGTATGGGGAGGAAGGGAGACAGTCAGAAGGTACAGGAAGAGAGGCCACTTTCGGGGAGATGGAGAGTACAGGTTGGGTGTGAGAGGTGAAGGGAGTCAGTCACATCACGATTGTGAGTGCCAATAAGCAGGGGACAGTGTTGGGTTTGACTGGCCACAGAGTGCCCAGGGTTAGGCACAGTGCCTGGCTCAGAGGAGATGGTTCATAATATTTGTGACATGAATGAATGAGTGAATGAATGGGAGCTTGGTGATTGACTGCAAAGGGGAAGATGAGAGAGGAGGGGCCTGGACTAATGACCTTGGTATCATGGGGTCTGCCACCTTCCCTGTCCTCCCCTCCACCTTCCAGGGACCCCTGGCCTGGACTCCATCTCAGACCCTTTCAGCTGGAGCTGGATCCCTGGCCTGGGCAGAGACCCGGATGTCTGGCTCCCTAGGGAGCTGGCTACCAAGCCCTCTGCAAGGCTGACCCCCAGTGTTCCCGAGAAAACCACCAAGGCCCCTGGGAAAATGCCCAAGAGCACTAAGAAGTGGGTGACCAAGCATGCAAAAAGGCCGACCACTCAGCCCCCTGTGACGCCAACTGCTAAACGCTCCAGGGTCCCGGGCACCCATGGTCCTCCAGAACTGACTTTGCAAACCTCCACAGCCCTGAACACTGAGGTCCCCCACAGGCTGACCTCACACACCACCGCAGTGCTGAATCCCCGGGGCCCCCGGGTTTGGACCTCTAAGACTTTGGCAATGCCAACCACTCAAAGCCCCCGACAGATGACCTCTGAGGTCACCATCAAGCGAATCCCTGTGGCCTCTGTGGAGCTCTCAGCCGAGATCCCAGCAGAAGGTTCTCCAGAGTCATCCAAAGACCCACTCCCCTCCCCCACGGGAGGCACCTCTGGGGGGTCAGGTGAGTAGAAGGCACGTAAAGGGGTGAGGCTGACCTCAGCTGTCCCCTTTTGACCCGGGACCTTCCACTATAGGCCCGTTTCGAGTTCGTCTGGCCGATGGACCCAACCGGTGTGCTGGCCGGTTGGAGGTGTGGCATGCTGGACGCTGGGGGACAGTGTGCGATGACAACTGGGATCTGCGGGATGGCACTGTAGCCTGCTGGGAGCTGGGCTGTGGACGGGTCCGGCCACGTGTGGGCAAAACCCACTATGGCCCAGGCACTGGGCCCATCTGGCTGGATGACATGGGTTGCAAGGGAACCGAGGCCTCGCTGAGCGACTGCCCTGCTGGGGCATGGGGACAGCACAACTGCGGCCACGAGGAAGATGTGGGATTGACCTGCACTGGTACCGGGGATGCTGGGGGTGGGGGTGGTCAGGGGCTGGAGTCGGGTCCACGGGGGTCGGGGTCCCAGTTGCACCAGGAGATTCTGGAAGGGGAGTTTGAAGCAGCAGCAAGGACCTCTGAGATGGGACGAGGCTCAACTCTCCTCCACATTCTCCCAAGGCCACGCAGATGAAGACGACTATCCCTCCTGGACTTGGGACCCTACCTCTGGTGAGGACCTGGCCCAGGGGACCACCGCTGCAGGGGCATCTGGACAAACTGTCTCCTGGGGCAGCACCCGGAGTCCTGGGGCCCCCTTCCCAGCAACGAGCCACTCTCCGAGCCCAGGTGAGGGCATGGCTGGGTGGGGAGGGGCCTCTATGCATCCCCTGCAGGGCTTCCAGAAAGACCCTCCTAAATGAGCAGGTCTGGGTCTCAGAGACCCTGGACACATTTTCTCAGCTCCAGGGACCCTAAAAATATTCCCTCCTTCAGCTCAACTATAACACTCGCCTCCAGAGCCTAGAAGAGGTGATCCTGTGTGTCTCTGAGAATCAGATCAGGCTCAGCCCAGCTTGTGCCCACGTCCTTCTGCTAACCTACTGGGGGCCTTTGGGAATCAGTCGTGATACCCAAGCCCACACCCCTCAATTCAGAGCCAGACCCCATAGCTAAGGTCCACCCTGTCACCACGTTTCCACCCTCACCCCAGCTCCCTCAAACCCCTTCTCATACCCCATGTCCTGGTCTGGGTGGGTCTATGGCTCAGAGGTGGGGTGGGGACACCTTGGATGGAGGGTCCTGTGTCCTGCCTGTGCCCAACAGGGCCAGTGTCCAGCCCCATAGGTCTGTCCCCCTCTGCCCTGTGGCCTGTGTCTCGCTGTCTCCTGTCTCTGCTCCATCCTCCTTCTGTCCCTGTGCATGAGTGCGCACATGCATGTGACGATCTCTATTCCAGCCCAGCATTGCCAGGTCTGCTCCTCTTTTCACATTGTCACCCTTTCACTCTTTTCACATTGTTACCCTTTCGCTCTTTTTCTTTCATTACGTATTTCTCACCCGCCTCATCACTCTTTTTCATGGTCAGTTTCTCTTTTTCCCTCTGTGTCTTTTTCTTTTCTCTTTCATTTTCAGTTGCTCACCTTCCGCATCTGTCACTGTTTTCCAACGTCAGTTTCTCTTGCTATTTCTCTCTCTATCTTCTCATGTCTTTTTCATGATCAAGTTCACACTCCCATCATGTCTACTCTTACTGTTTCCCAGTCAACATCTTGTTATCTCACCACCACCCTGTGCCTTTCTCTTTTTTCCTTCATTATCCACTGCTCACTGTCCTCATTGCTATCGCTGGTCTTCTCAGGGTCAGTTTCCGTTTGTCTCCATCTTCCCTGTTTTTTTCCTCCTCAAGTTCCCACCCCACCCTCTCCCTCACCACTTTCCATGCTGGGTTTTGGGTCTCCCTCCTCCTCTCCCTGCCTCACCCCCATCTGTTCCCTCCCCACCCTCCCTCTCTCCTGCCTTCTCTGAACCCCTGTCCCATTTTGTCCCCTTGTCACCCCCTTATTCTCTCACTACCTCTGTTCCTTTCACAGTGGCTTCTTCCCAGCTTCCCTCAGACTTCCCAGGAGTCCTTATTTCCGCCCCTTCTCGCCCCTCGTACCAGCTGTGCCCCTCGTAGCTTCTCCCTCTATTTCTCCCTGAAAGCCCCAGCTCTGCCCCTGTCGCCCTGCGCCCCATGCCTGTCCTCTCCTCAGGGACTTCATCCCCTCATGTCTCCTCAAAAAGAACCCGCTCCTAGTGCCCTTTCCTGCCTTTTTCACGATCTCAGCACGCGTGCGCACACTGGGCCCTGGGCAAGAGAGGTGGGGCAGAGGATGAAGGGGCAGGAGGAGCGTCAATCGTCCTTGAGCCTGGTGACGTCACCGTGCGCTGCGCCTCCTGATTGGCGGGTTGGCCCAGATCCACGGCAATAAAAGCCGGTAAAGCTTGCTGCTGGCCCACAGGGTGGCTGCGGGTCTTGACAGGTGAGGCAGGTAGGTGTAGGAGAAAGGAGCAGACCCTAGAGGTGCCGCGATTTGGGGGCCCCAAATTGTGAGTTAAAACTCATCCTGCCCGGTTTCCAGAGGTGAGTTCCTGCTCCAGCGTAGCCAGGATTCCAGAGCCTTTGTTCTCTGCAGTCGTGCGCTGCCTCCCTATCCTATAGTGCCCCCTAGTGGCGGAGACGGTCAGGTGCTGCGCGCTGACAGCTGTGAAAAAGGCCAGGTCCCGCTCTACGGGAATCCCTTCCTAATGGGGAGAAGGCGGTACACGAGCACAAATACGTGCAGAAGTACACACTGTGCAGGGGAGATACCAGGACAGTCACATATACAGCTCTAGTAATGGGAAGACTTGGAGGGAGGGGCAGGGGTGGTGTGGGGTGGTGAGGTGGAGAAGCGACAATCATGATGAATTCCTATCCTCACTAGCAAGTTGACCGTGAAAAATTGGCTCCCCCCTATTTGAGCCTCAGTTTCTTCCTCTGGAAAAACAACAACACAGCTCCAGGGTTCCTGGCAAGAGTCAAGCAGAGCTCTTCCTCTGTGCTAGACGCATGATTCCAACAACTGGATGATATAGGTCCTGTTGTTACACCCATGTTTCAGGTGGAGAAAAAATGAGGCTCAGAGAAGTTAAATTAGAACTCAGGAGCCACGCTTGAGATCCATTTTAAACGATTTTGCACACATTTTGCTCATGGATTTTGAAGGATTACTGACTGAAGTAATTACAGTCGTGAGTTCTGGAGTCCAACTCCCTGGGGTCCAGTGGTGGCTCCACCAGGATTAGAACTAGCTGGTGACCTCAGGTCCCCAAGCCAATGAACAAAATGTGTGTGAAATTGTTTAAAACCGCAAAAACATTGGTGGTTAGTATTATTTACAGCTGCACAACAGCTGCAAGGATCCAGGGCGGGAGTGACTTTGTCATTGAGCAATTGGAACAAGCCTCACAGAGGAGATGGTATGATTTCCACCACCCGGCACCAGGAGAAAGGGACTCTCAGAGGGGCAAAGGCTGGAGCTGAGGACATTGCACTGCCAGTCTAGAACACGGTCCTCTGTGCTGGACTGTTAGCTCATCATATGTTTAGCTGTATCACTTTCTGTTGCTTCCATAACATATCACCCCACATTTAGCAGCTTAAAACAATACACACTTATTATTTTGCAGTTCTGTAGGTCGAAGTTCTGACAGGTCTCACGGGGCTCAAATTAAGGTGACATCAGGTCTGTGTTCCTTCAAGGGGCTCTAGGGGGTGAATCCTTCCCCTTGCCTTCTTCAGCTTGTAGAAGCCTCTGCATTCCTTGTCTCATGGCCCCTTCCTCCACTTTCAAAGCCAGCAGCCTTGCATCTCTCTGACCCTTCTTCCGTCTTCACATCTTTCTCTGTCACCACATTTGGGCAGAGTTCTCTAATTTTAAAGATTTGTGTGATTAGATTGGACCCACTTGATTTCATCCAGGATAATCTCTTCATCTCAAGGTCTGCACCCTTAACCACACCTGCAAAGTCCCTTTGTCACTTAAGGTAACGTATTCACAGGTTCTGGGGATTAGAGCACGGACATTTTGGGGAAGCAAATGTTTGGGGAAGCAGGTTCTGTGTTGTACAGAGCAGAGACTCTTTATGTGTTGTATGATAGAATGAACAATGAGAGACTGCAGTGTAAATCTGGAGAGAGTGTACAGGAGATGAAGCTGGAGGCTTATGAAGTTTGTATTTTCACTTTCCAGTTCCTTGAAGCGACATTTCTTGAGGCTTCCTGCATGATGGATTTTAGAGACGCAGACATTGATTCACATGTCAAGGGTCTGCTGTGAGGCAGGAATGAGTACTCACCCCTGGGAACACAGCCATGGTGAGCAGAGCAAAGTAGGGGAGAGGGAGGCTGAGTGGCAATTTAAAATAGGGTAGTGAAGAGTGACTTACTAAGAAAGTGATGACCTCAAGGAGGAGAGGGAGAAAACCATACAACTATCTGGTTGGAGAGTGTTCCGTACAGAAGGAACAGCACATGCAAAGTGCTCAGGTGAGAGTGTGCTTAGCTGGTTCAAGAAACAACAGTAAGGTCAGTGGGGCTGAAGTGGAGTGGTTGATGGGGTGATGGCAGGCCATGAGATCTGTGATCCATTGTGAAGATGTCTGCTGGGGTTGGGAGCCTGGAGGGACCTAAAGGAGCATTCCAGGCAGAGGGAGCAGCATGTGCAAAGGTCCTGAGGTGTGGGACCTTGGGAGACTGGCCAGGACACCAGTGTGGCTGGAGAGGAATGAGCCAAGCAGGGGAGAGTGAGAGGAGGTGGTGCCAGAGTCTGGGTTTCATTCTATGTGCCATGATAAGCCTTGGAGGAGGACACTCTAAGAAGGACATGATCACTTGTGCATTTTCAAAGCAGTAACTCAGGATGACATATGGGGAGTGCATGCATGGAGGCCGGGAGGTCCTTGGAGAGGTGACAGTGGCCTCGACCAGGGTGGCAGTGGAGACTGAGAGAGAAGCGCATGTGTTTAAGCTATATTCTGAGGGTTGACCTGATGGGGTTGGGGGGGGGTGGGTGAGGACAGAAGATTGGTATGGGGACCTGCCTTTTACTGGATCACGGAACACTGCAGGAGGCCTCACAGGCCCCAGAGTGGGAACATTAACTGCTTCATTGGTGATGCATATGACACACCCAGATGGAGACATTCTATATACAATCCTGGAGCTGAGGGGCGCCTGGGCTGCCCATGGAAATTGACAGGATGGATTCTGAAGCTGTGGGAATGGACGAGGCCAGGCAGATAGATATAGGCCTGTCTAATGTCATTTCACACCCAGCTGGGAAGGTGGGGTGACTCATGGATTTGGGATATCACTGTCTCTTATGGCTGCAGGAGATCATGGAGAGGGGAGGGGGTCTAAGGTTAAATGCAGGACTACATTTAGAGGTCGGATGGTAATAACAGTGATAACAGCAGATGTTCACTGAATCCCATCCATGTGCCAGGCCCTGTCTAAGTGCATCGCATGGTTTAACTCACTTCCTCCCCACAGAGTCTTATGAGACAAGTACTGTCCTTCCCCCCATTCTACAGAGAAGTCGGAACAGCAAAGGGCACCCTTAACCACTCCAGCCATGGAGACTGGAAAGAAGTGTGTGATGGGATTAGCTCTGAAGAATCCAGGGGCTGTAGAACAGAGCGTGACCTCATCGGGGGTGAATGGAAGCTCACCAGGGAAGGAGTGGGGCGTGACTCGGAGGTCTGCCCTATTTAGAACCAGGCAGACTTGCCCTGGTCTGAAGCCTAATGTTGCTCCTTAGCTGTGTGACCTTGGGAAAGCTCCTTGCCCTTTCTGGGCTTCACTTTGGTCACCTGTAGTGAAACTGTGGGTTGTCCATCTACCCTCTCTCCGTGAGATTGCCAAATTACAATGTCTGACAGCAGCAAGGATGTGGGATGAAGGTGGGTGAGAGAATCCGCACCCACTTATGAAGGCAGTTTGACAATATCTGGGGAGGTGCATCTGCCTTTCACAGTAATGCCAGTTAGTTGTTGATAAATTCTCCCTCATCAGCCCGAGGACACGGCTCAGCATCGGCAAGGAGCTCACTGTGGCCATATCTGGAACAGCACAACGTCGGCCATAGCCTAACCGCCCGTCAACAGGGCCACAGACAAATCAGCGCTTGTATATTCCGACGATAGAATAGTATACGGAGATTAAAAAGAAGCTAGAGTTCTACGTATTTAATTCAAAGAACAGTTTATCACGTGCCAGGGCCTGCAACCCCATGGAGTAGATGTGGTCCCCATTTTACAGGTGAGGAAACAGTCATGGAGAAGCTAAGTGACACGCCCACCCAGCTAGGAAGGCATGAAGCCAAAAGGCCAGCTGCGAGGGACCTGTGCAGTGTATGTGCATCAGCACACAGTCCTGCTCTGGCCTAGGAAGCTAGAGCTTAGAGAAGGCAGCAAGGCTTTCAGGGAGTCCTACATACGTGGGTAAGGTGCAGGCACCTTGAGAATAAGCTCAAGTTCGGGCAGCGGTTCCCCCGACGAAGGGAAGCTATGTGATTTGGCCTCACAAGGGCTGTAACTATGTGTATTTTAATGAAGAAATCACACACAGTGGACCATGAGCAGGTGGCCATGCCTTAGAGCATGTCCGCGTCCGCACAGACACAGGAGTACGCCCTCAATTGCTGGAGTCACATTTTAACAGGAAGACAGCTTCAATGTGTGTTCTTAAAGGAACCCTCCTAAAACTCAGCATCTTGGAAAGAAGTCTTTAGTGATTTACCCCAAATGGGTTTTTCCCCCTAAACTCTTTTCCATTTTTCATTTTTAAATTAATAGTACCGCTAATAGTTTTTAAAATTCCAAGTGAGTATGGCCATTGGGTAGGATTTCATAGTTATCCTCTTACAGTATTTAACAGGCATGGGAAAGAGTTTCATTAGAAACGGATAATAACACTGAAGGCCTGACTGTACTGGGTGTTGGGGTGACAACTGACCCTTGTCATTAGCATATAATGAGAGCAAGGAATTTCTGTAGTTGGGCTGGGTAGCTCAAAATGACTGTGACAAACACACCTGGTGTCTTGGACACCGTTCTGCCTGGTTTTGTGTGCAGGGTGGGAAAATGTTTTAACGGGCCCATATGGGTAGAAAATAGAGGGGAATTCCAGGTGGGGTAACAGCACGGGCAAAGGCTCAGAGGCGTGGAAAGCTGGATGCGAGTACCTCAGAACATTGTGTAGAAGGAGGCGTGGTGAGAACTGGTGCTGGAGAGGTGGGGCAGTTTGCTGAGGAAGGTGAGTGCGTGGACTGTATAGTTACACAGTCTTGTGAAGGTTCTAAAAACCACAGAATTGTGTACTTTAAGTAGGTGAATTGTAAGGTATGTGAGTTATATCTCAACAAAGCTATTGTTACAAGTTTTTTGATCAACCAAACGAGAAGACTGATCTATCTTTCTATTCTGACTATATAAAAGAGCATATATATATATATATATATATATATATATATATATATATATATATATATGTATATATATAATACATTTATATGTTATATAAAATAGTTATGTAGAGATTATTCAAGTGTATTCATCCAAAAAACAGGAAAAATACTATTATAGAAGTGTTCCAGGTAGTTTAGTTTGGACAAGGGGAAGTGACACTCAGTTCTTCCCACATCTCTCAAGGTGATGAAGATGGTTATGAGGATACACCTTCAGGAGAGGCCCTGGCCGAGGGGACCCCCACTGCAGACATACCTGGACCCAGTCTTACCACTAGCACCACCAGGAATGCAGGTCATCCGTCTCCAGCTCCAAAGGTCCGTGGAGACACAGGTGAGGCATGTGGCTGAGGCGAGGGGACTAGGTTGTGTGTGGTGGCGTAGACAGAGGGACTGCAAATTCTCTAACGGTGACGCGACTCTTAACCCAGAAAGACCCAAGGGAAATATGTTCTAAAATAAGGGGTTATTATCTATACCAGTGGGTCCTCTATACCAACTGGGGCTATTGGCAGTCTCTGAAGATGGTTTGGGTTGTCCTACTGGGAGGAGGGAGGCTACTGGCACCTACCTAGTGGGTGGAGGCCAAGAATGTTGTTACACAGCCTACAATGCACAGGACAGCCCCCCAACAAAGAATCATCCAGCCTCAAATGCTAGCAGTGCCGAGGTTAAGAAACCCTAACCTATACTATGCAAGTCACTCTGACAAATGACAGGAAACCCTAAGGAAATGGGCAAAAGTAATGAACAGGTTATTCACAGAAGCAGAAGCCCACGTGGCCAATGAGTATATGTAATAATGCTCGCACTTATGAGGAATCAGAAAATTCAAATTAAAACAATTACAAGCATGGAAAAAATTCTGAAAGGTAGATAACACTGAATGTGGGTGAGGATGTGGGGAGACAGGCATCCCCACTGGATATAGCTATTCAATAAAAAATCTAGTTAGTATTTAGTGAAATTAAATATGACTATAAATTGTGACTCAGCAATCCTGTTATTCCAGAGGAATTCTTGCACAGGCTTATGAAGGAACATACATGAGCATGTTGTTTGAAATGCTGTGATATCAGGGAGTTGGAAGCAAGCTAAGTGTCCAACAGAAGGGGAATGAATAAGAGAAATGTGATGGGGCACATGGTGGAATTCTATGCTATACCTAAAGCAATGATTAGCTGTATACACAGCAATACGAATAGGTGTTAACAACATAACATTGGGAGGGAAAGTCAGAAACAGAGTGAGATTTCCCGCGGAATGTTATTTGTAAAACAATAAGCACACACTTAAATAGTAACATAAATATACATGTACATTCTATATTATATAAGGACATACATGTTTAGGGACTTGTCAAGTATATTCATGGAGGTACAGATGGGAGAAGGTGAGGGGGATGGAGAGTGGGGATAAGAGGAGAAAAGTTAAAATGAAACAACAGGAGACTGTTGGGGACAATGCACAGAGGAGTATGATTAGCTTAGCTCTCTGCATGTTGGGTCTGAAAAATTAAAGATCAACCCCACTCTAGGTATCTGAGCCCTGACAATATCTAAGTAAGCTGAGATTCTTAAAATAATAATCCCAAACAGTTACTATTTATTGAGCAATATGCCACTTGTCAGGCACTATTCTAGGCACTTTCTATGTATTACTCCTTTAATCCTCATAAAACCCACATGAGCTCTGTCATGTAGGTGCTATAATTATGCCCATTTCATAGATGAGAGAAATTGAGGCACAGACATCAACGACTATGACAATATTAATAATCACAAGAGTGCTTATTATGTGGCAGGTGTTGTGCTAAGTGCTCTGCACACACACGATCTCCTCGAATCCTCATGAAAATTCTACAAGGAAGGTTTGTGGGTCCTCCATGGTTTATACATGGGGAAGAAACTGAGATTCAAGGCGGTTAAGTAACTTGCCCATGGTCACCCAGCTAGGGAGCGAGGAGCTGGGGTTTGAACCCAGGCAGCCTGGCTGGAGGCCAAGCCCATTACTCAACCCTGAAGACGTGGTAGGGGGACAGGATGCGCCTCAAAGACCCCACAGGAACAAGGGCAACCAGCACAGGTGGCAATTTAAATTTCAATGGATCAAAAGTGAGAAAAAAGAAACCTTCAGTTCCTTAGTGGAACCAGCCACACTTCAAGTGCCCAGTAGCCACATGTGACCAGGGGCTCCCATTTGGGACAGCACAGAACATTCCCATCACTGAGAGAGTGATGCTCTGGGTGCAAGGGACCTGGACTCAAATCTCATCCAGGCAACTTTCGAAATGTGTGTGTGTGTGACCTCCTGCAAGTTACGTACCCCCTTGACCTGAGTTCCCTCGTCTATAAAAAGGGGTTAAAATTTGCACTGACCTGGAAGCAGGGCCAGGAAGAGGATGAGGCTTCTTATTGTACCCAGGCTCAAAATTTCAGGGGGTCCCCAAACCCTCAGTAGTCAAGATAAATAAAATCTTAATACAATAGTTTTTAAAAATAAAAATAAATGCAAACATAATCCACGGCGAACTAAAATAAATATCAAAATTTTAACTAAAGACAGGATCTGACCTGCCTCATCGGATTCCCCCTAATCTCGGCTCTGTCAGGTCCTGTCTTGGGTTGAAATTTTGACTGTTTGCTCATTGTGGATCTTTGCATTCATTTTGATTATTTAAAAATATGGTATAAGAATATTGATCTTGATTACTGAGATCACCTTTCAGAACCCTCCTGTGCCCCCCTCATGCTTCTGCACCTTCTGGCATCTCCAGCACCCCCACACCTCTCCCCCTTTTTTCCCCTTTCATCCCCCCATCCTTCCACGTGCTCCCGCATCAACTGTACCCCTCCACATCCCCACTCTCCTCTGTCCCATCCCCGCACACTTCCATACATCCACGCCCTCTCCAGTCCCCCCACCACCCTGCATCACCCCCACATTTCCACCCCCTCCGCATCCTGTACCCCTCCACACATCCTATTACCCCCAGCCTGCGCATCCCCGCATCCTCCCACAACCGAAGGCAAAGGCGCCAGGTGGCGCCCGGAGACATTGGAGGAGGTGGGAGGTGGGGTGAAATCTGCCAGCGACCCATGACGTACACAAGGCTCTGCGCCTTCCCATTGGTCGGCCCATCCCTGGGGTGGTCAGAGCAGGGTGACCTCAGCCGTCCGTCCATCTTTCCTCCTCCAGGTTCTGGGAGAAAACCAGGGCCCGATCACCGGCTGCTGCGGCCCACAGCGGCCAGGACAGTGCCCTCTTCTCCTTCCCCAGGCCCACCACTGACCTCCGACTTGGCGCCACTGCTCATCCCTGATACACCTTCAACGCAGGTGACCTCTCACCCTCCTGACACTTTGCCATCCAGCCCAAACCCAGCCTCCTGGAAGAACGCTGACCTTACTTTAACAACTCCTGGCCTTACTTCATCCACCTCTGATGCCACCGTGGTTCCAGCGCTGACCCCTGAGCTTTCACCCACCCCACCACCCACCTTGCCCAAAGAACTGACCTCTGACCCTTCTGCACCGGCAGTGGTGACCCTCCTTTCTCCTACCTCAGAGCTGACCCCAGATTCTGACACAACCCCAGGTTGGGACACAACTCCATACTCCATTACAGTCTCAGGACCTTCCAGATCCCCAGACCCCTCCACAAGCCCTCACCCCACTACCACCCCTCCCTCTACCATGACCTCTCACCCCACCACGACCCTTCATCCCACCAACACTGCTCAACCCACCACAACCCCTCATCCCATCACAACCCTTCACCCCACCACGACCCTTCAACCCCCCACCACTACTCACCCCACCATGACTCCAGACTCGACCTCAACCCCTATGATTACTGCCAAGTCCCTTCTCATTTCCTTGGGAACAGAACTTCCCTTTCCCACTTCAGCCCCAACAGTGAAGCCCAGCCTGCCCTCCCGGTTTACATTCATGGAGGCCCCTCACCCCTTCACATCCAAGATGTCAAGCCTAGAGCTCTCTCCAACCTCAGAGTCCAGCCCCTCCAGGCCCTCTCCAACCCCAAACATGGACACATCATCCACTGAGGACTTCAAACCACCCAGAAATCAGAGCCCCAAAGTAACCCCTCTACCTATCGAGACCCCATACTCAGCGTCTGACCCCATTTTTACTCCTGACCTCCACCTGTCCCCAATGGCCCACCCCTTGGATCAACCTCCTCCTGACGACCTCACCCTAGGGCCAAACTCTGGTCAGGGCCTAGGCTCCCTAGGCCCATGTGTGGCCTCAATGCCACCTGTAAGGGTCATGGCTTGCGAGCCGCCTGCCCTGGTAGAGCTGGTGGCCGCGGTGAGGGATATGGGTAGCCAGCTGCAGAGGCTGACACAGGCCCTGGAGCGGGACCAGCAGGAGCGCCAAGCCGTGGAACTGAGGCTGACCCAGCTGGTGGAAGCTGCCCAGGGTCTGGGGCAACTGGGTGAGGTTATGAAGAGACTGGCAGAGGTGGCCTGGCATCCCAGCACACCTGCACCAACCACCACCACTCCGGAGGAGGAAGAGAGGCCTCTGAGGGGAGATGTGTGACCTGGAACTTGAGGGGCTTAAGACACTGCTAACCCAAAAAAAGGAAAACCAAAGTATTGAATTAAATACAAGATGTCGATGACATTTCTGGGGGACTAGAGGAACCCTGGAAAGATGAAATTACAAGATTGATCTGTTTGTGAATAGCACAGGCACTGTGCAAAGCAGTGAGGGTGATGGTGACAATGGTGATGAACATGATGATGGTGATTGTGATAGTGAAGATGATGATAGTGAGAATGATGGTGGTGCTGATGGTGGTGATGGTGGTGATGACGGTGATGGAGATGATGGTGATGGTGATGACAGTCATGATGGTGATGATAATGGCAATGATGAAATGATGGTGCTGATGGTGGTGGTGATGGTGATGAAGGTGATCACAGTGGTGATGGTCATAATGATAACGATGATGATGATGATGAAGATGATCATGGTGGCAGTGATGGAGGTGATGGTAATGAAGATGATCATGGTGGTGATGGCCATGGTGGTGGTGATGATATTGATGAAGGGGATCATGGTGGCGATGATTACGATGGCGGTGATGATAGCGATGACGAAGCCCCATGATGGCAGGAACCTTTGTCTTGCTCACAGATGCACGTCCAGCTCGTAGAGCCTGACACAGAATGCACACCCCATAAGTAACTGTTGAATGCATGAGTGATAATAACAATAATGACTAATATTCGTCGGGTACTTCTATGGATCAGGCTCTGTTTGCAGGGCTTTGCATGAGTGATGTCATTTTATCTTCATGAACACCCACTGAAGATGGTACAGTTCCCACAGCTCAGTAGAGAACGGTGAGCTTGGGAGCTTGAGTTTAAACCCTTGTGAGCATGAACCTGAGCCAGTTGCTTAACTTCTTGGTCTGGGTTCCCTGAATATAAAGGGGTGATCAATCATGGGTTTGCGGTGATGATGAACTGATGAGTTAACACATGTGAGAGAGTTTTTAGCACAGGGCTGGCTCTCAGTGAGCGCTCATTATGTGATCGTATTATTGTATTTATCCCTATTTCACAGCTCAGGGCACATGCCCTAGGTCATGCAGGGAACACTGGTGCCAGTCTGACCGAGGGCCCTTGCTCATAAGATACGTACGTGCCTAAGTCCAACAATCCCGGTTTCAAGGCCGTGTCCTGGCTGTGGGACTCTGGCACTTCCTTTCCTTTCCCTGAACCTCAGATTTCCCCCTGTACAATGGGAATAGTACTAGTCCTGGCCTCTTGGGTTGTTGTGTAGATTGGATGAGTTAATGCAGATAAGGACGGGGCTCAGCACGTACCATGTGCTTAGTTAACCAGCGTGATCACTACCACTCCCGGCTGTGTCCTCTGTGCCTGACACAGTGTAGACTGTTAATACCGCCCACCCTCACCACAGCCCTTTGAGGGGGGGACTGGGCTCAGAGAGGGCTAGCTCCTTGCCTCAAGCTTCCCAGCTATTCTGGGAACTCAAACCCAGAATAACTCAATGCATATTCCCCTGCTTTGACTTTGGCCTGGGGTTCCAGGTTAGAACTTCTGTGATGGCCTCTATCTGGGCAGCCCCTTCCCCTCTTTGGGCCTCATCTTGTAAACTGGGGGCTGTCTTGGAAGACCCCCAAGTCCAATCCTGGCTCCTGCAGCCTCAGGCAGGAAACCATTCTTCCTTCTCCTCTCTCCAGTCAGCCTGGCTCACAGGTCCTGGAAGGTCAGGGAGCTGGCGCCCCCTCAGTCCTACAAAGGCCAGCAGGGTCCAGTTACTTGCTGGGGTGTGGGGGAGGATAAGGTCTGGGGGTCCTGATAGATGGACTGTCTGCCTCTGCCAAGAGGCAAAAGAGCGTGCAGAGAATCCCTGTTCCACAGACCTCATTAAGCCCAAGACTTAAATAACTGCTGACGGGTGATGTGACCTGGGAGGGGCTGAGGGGACGGCTCCTGCCTGCATTCCCCTTGCCATCTGGGAAGTCGAGGGCTCAGAGGATGATGCCCCAGATTGGAAGCAAAAGGTCCCCTCCAGCCCCTGTCACCTTCCACGAGCTCTGGGTCACTCCAGAGGGCCCAGCTCCTAGCCCCTCTCTGCAAGCCAGGGGTTGGGGGTGCTGTCAGGCACCCTGGCCCAAGGTCCCCCCACCCCCTGTCATCTTCCACCAGCCTAAAGAAGTGGGTACTTAATTATCTGGTCACTCTATCCCTGTTTGGCCAGGCAGCTAAGCCCGAACATCTGGCCCCAGTGCCCAAGGCCAGGATGGGTGGCCAGCCCCCACCTACTGCTGGCTCTGACCTGGACACCTCCCCTGGGACAGCTGAGCCTGAGTCAGTGCCTGCCAGCTTGCAACAAGCTGAGAACAGTAGCTTCAGAGGCCTAGCAAGCTTGCCTGATGCAGAAAAAATTCAGTTTACATACACACACACACACACACACACACACACACACACACACTAAGCAAAGTAGAAGCAGAGGGGACTTCCTTAATCAGATAAAGGGTGGAAAGGAAGACACAGATCTGTTATTTCTCTCAGGCCATAGAAAAGCCCAAAGAATCTAGCAGACCAATGGTTTGTGTTACTACGAGTTTAGCTAGGATGTGGGATCAGTACTCAGAAACTGTTCTCACATTTCCTTGCACCTGAAGTGTGACTCAGGGACCCGAGAAGCATGGGCCTCACCTGGATGTTGGTTTGAAAAGCAGAATTTTGGGTGACACCCCAGACCTACTGGATCAGGTTCTATCTTTGAAAAAGATGGAGAAGGGGTCCAATTCGTGGGCTACTATTCAAGTCTGAGAAATGCTCCTCCCGTCACTTGCAGTCTGTGTGCTAGCACCAACTTGAAAATGAATGACCGAAAAAGATAGTCTCCAGAGGCCTTGCAAGCCTGGCTGTCCTTTGGTGGGTCTGGTGGCGAGATTCCTAGCCTTCTGCCCTCAGGCAGGCACCAGGAGAAGAAGGAGAAAACTTTTTTGCTGTTGTTTTTTAACAAGAAACTGGACACCCACAAATTTTGTGACTGGTCCTGCCTGCAAGCATGGGGTTCCCTAGCCGTGGGGAGCCCAGAACGCCCAGTGATCACTGACCCAAGTGAATGGGTCCTGGGTTGAAGGACTTAGTTCATGGTGAATAGGTCCTGAATTCAGAGTTATTAGGAAAGCAGGGGTCTTCTTTCCTTTTTAATGGCAATTCAGAGGTTCAGTGAAGGACAGAGACCTGATCAAGGTCATAGCACGACAGGCTTGGAAACACATTTTTTAGCAGCCTCATTGAGGTGAAATTTGCATGCCATAAAAGTCACCCTTTTTATATGCACAATCCAATGGTTCTTAAAGAATTGTGCAACACTCATCACAATCTAATTTTAGAACTTTTCCACCACCATCACCACCCCCCAAAAGAAAACCTGTACCCATAGCAGTCCCTCCCCATTCCCTCCCCCATGGCCCTACCCCTGACAATTGCTAATCTGTTTGTATGGGTTTGCCTATTCTGGACATTTTCTATAAATGGAATTCTGCAACAAGTCGACTTTTGTGATGGGCTTCTTTCCCTTTGACATATATTCGAGTTTTGTTCATGATGCAGGACACATCAGTGCTCTCTTCTTTTTTATGAGTGAGCAATATTCCACTATATGGATGGACCACATTTCGTTTATCCATTCGTCTGTTGATGGACATTTGGGTTGTTTCCACTTTTTAGCTATTGTGAATAATGTTGCTATAAATGTGTGTGTGTGTGTGTGTGTGTGTATATGTATGTTTTCTTTTCTCGTGGGTAGACACCTAGGAGCAGAATTGCAGGGCCACATGTAATTCTATGTTTAACATGTAAAGAGACTGCAGACTCTTCCCTAGCAGCTGCAATGCACCAGGTTCCAACTTGTCCATGTTCTCGACACCACATGTCATGGTCTGTCTTTCAATTATGGCCATTCCGTGGGTCCGAAGGCTTTTGCAGCCCTTCCTTTTGGTCTTCATTTAGATGCCCCAACTCTAGTCTCCTCCAAGGAAGCCATGACCACCTCACCAACACACAGACACATGCTCACACAACTTGCTCACCTACACTCCCGGTCACCCCCACATATACGCACACACTTTCTCAAATTTACCCTCCCATCACACACACTCACATAGTCTTTCACATTCTCACACCCACGGTGAATACTCATTCACACTCACTCACACTCACACTACGTCACACATGGTAACATTCTCACACACAGCACACTCATGCTTACACTTACGCACTCTCATACTCTTACACCAGACTCACACTGTCACATACATACACTGACACACAGACACACTCACACCTATGGTAACACACCCTCACACATTCGTTTTCATCCTTACTCTCTCACACTCTCACCCCCAGTCCCTCGCACAGCACCCCTTCGTCCGCTGATGGCAGCAAGACACCCCTGTGGTTTAAGAACATGGACCCTGGGCAGGAGCCAGCTCAGGTTCGAGTGCTGCCTCTTCCCTGACTTGCCCTGAGTGCAGGCTGACACCCTGGCTGCTCTGGGCCATCCGTTACTGCCCACCCGTGACCTGTGACCCGGGTAGCTCTGAGGGACTGAGCAGATGTCACCTACCCTCCAAGGAGCTGCTTGAGGAGGAGCTGCTTCATCAGCATTTGTTACTATTAGTATTAGGTATCACATAATTAATATTCAATCAGCATTGTCCCGCCCCTTCCAGGACCTTCCTGGGACTTTTGATCCTCCTCCCCTTCCATGGGGCCCATCACAGGGTCATTGTCACCTCCCAGTTAATCCTCAGCTGCTGCCACTAATTAACACTATCTGCAGCCACCACAACCCCTGCTCATCTCCACTCCCCTCTCACCCTCGCCCAGCCTACCAGCGCCTCCAGATTTTCTGGGACACATTCTTGGCCTAATTGTTTGGGCTATTTCAGATTCACGGATAAGGCGGTAAGAGGTCCTGCTCATGCTCCCCCACAATACACCCCCCAGTGACCCTCTACTCCAGGAAGCTCACCTGGATTGCCCAGGACAGGGGCCCGTGTCCCCAGTTCTCTGGATTGAACCTAGATTCAGGGGGCCCTTGGGGTCACTCCACACACGCTGTCTCACACACACTGCAACACCAAAGTGGCCACAGCAGGGGCATTGGGGTGTGTATGCAGGGGCCAGGGACAGAGACATATGATCCAGCTCTAGTTGTAGCCTTGTACTGGGCTGGTGGCCAAGGAGGGCACGGAGAGGAAGACGGAGTGTTTGCAAACAGGGCTGCCGCCAAGAAGGGGCTGGGCTGAGAGGGGGAAGGTGTGAAGGGGCAGGGGCCCAGCTGGTGACTGGCAGTGGCCTGCGCCCGTGTGACTTTTCTCCCCTTGCTACACACACACACATGCATACTCAAGTCCTCATGGACACACAGACACGGATCCAATGTCCACACAGAGTGAGAAACACTCAAGCTTCCATTCTGTCCCCTTGAGGACACACACGTTCATGTCATGACCGGTACACATGTGGGCTTAGAGGCTCCTAGACACGCAGATACACAGAAATACATGCTCTGGTCCAGCTCCCTGTCCACAAACAGACACTTTCACACTTTCTTTAATCCCTCTCCTGCTCACACACACGGATGTGCAGAAATAGGCCCCGGTAATCCCAGCATAAACAGCTACACTTACTCCCAGGCAAACCCGCAAACCCACATGCACACCCAGAGCCAGCCTCTCACCCAGTGACACTGTGGGACAGTTTTCTGCCATTCTTTCTGTCTCTCTCTTCCTCTCTCCATCTCTGTCTTTCTCCCTCTTTGTCTCTCCCTTCTTCCCTCTCTCCCTCTCTCTCTCTCCCATGTTCTGTCTCTCTCCATCTCTCTGTGTCTCTGTCTCTCCGTCTCCCTCTCTCTGTCTCCCTCCTGCACAGCATGCTGTCCAGTGCACACGCACACATACCGTCCTTCCCTTTCCCAACCTGATGGACCAACAGCATGATGGGGACCTAAGTGTCAGAGGGACTTTATTTGTGAGAGAACAATTGGGGTGAGAAGAGAGAGAGCACTTTATTAAGAGGGCGTCGCACAGCATGTGGGAGTGAGTGAAACCTAGGGAGAGAGGAGAGACAGACAGGGCAGGAGGACAGGGCCGGGGAGGGGGCGGTACAACGCCACAGGGGTCCGTTGTGGATTAGCCTTTACAGCCCACCTGCCATGGCTGGGATTGCCCCAGCTGCGCAGGACACATCAGAGAGCAGGACAGGCCAGACCCCTACATGCAGGAGCTCACACTCCAGCTGGACACTCAGAACAAGCACAGTGAGTACATCGCGCAGCTAGGAGGGATGAGTGTAGCAGGGGAGAGTCGTGGGGGCCGGGGGATTCCGGGCCTCCAGAGGGGTGAGCTGTAAGCATGTCAGGTTCACGGAAACGGGTTGATAGCAAGTGCAAAGGTCCTGGGGAAGATGGAGACAGGTGTGAGTAGAAACATAGCAGCCCCAGAAACCCTACAAGGCAAGGGAGGGAGATAAGGAGGACAGAAAGGAGAAAGTAATGAGACAGACACATACAGACAAAGGAGAAACCAAGAGCCACCACATGACACCCAGACCTCAGGATGTGTCACCTGGTTTCTTTCAGGCTCCCCACGTCCTGGCCCTTCTCACTCTCCAGCCTCCTTGACCCCCTCATCTCCCTCTGCAGCCTCCCCCTCCCGCTGCCTCCAGGGTTGCCCCAGGTAGCCCTGGATGGAGCTCACAGGGCTCCTCCTTCGGGGCTGGGGGTCCAGCAACCCCCACAGGAGAGCATCTGCCACTGGCGTCAGGCCGATCCAGGGCTGAGGCCGGTCCTGGGGCTGGCCCGAGCCCTGCCAGAGGAGGAAGTCCTCATAGAAGGGGTCGGTTTCAGCCAGGGGCTGGTCCCAGGGGAAGTAGCCCGTGAGAAGACAGAATAGCAGGACCCCCAGCGCCCACGCATCCAGGGCAGGCTGGATGGGCAGGCCCTCGGGGAGGGGAGGGGGTGCACAGAGCTCAGGGGCCGTGTAGGGGATGGGCGGCCCGGTCAGGCGGAGCAGGGTCCCGCGGGGCCGCGTGTGGCCGAAGTCGGTCAGCTTGACCCGCCGGCAGGCCGGGTCGCACACCAGCACGTTCTCAGGCTTGAGGTCCCGGTACACCAGGCCGTGGGAGTGAATGTGCTCCAGGGCGGACGCCAGCTGGGCCGCACAGCGCTGGGCTGCTGACTGTGGGAGGCCCACCTGAGGGGAGACGTGTCAGGGCCCAAGGGGCCTGGGGTCATCCAGCTGCTCCACACCCAGGGAACAGGCCCAGGAGAGTGCAGGGCCTCAAAAGGTTGGCCCCGGTGAGGCCTGGAGAGGCCCAATCTGACCTCGTGAGGGCTGGTGAATCTCAGAAGGTGTAGTGTTGGCTCTGTGGTGTAAGTGAACTTGACAGACGACTAGCAATCCTATGAGAGCTGTGGGCCCAATAAAGGGTCTCCGGGGGGATGCCTGAGGCCTGGCACAGTGAGTGTGACCCCTGAGGCCCAGGCTGTTTAGGGGCGTTTCCTGCAAGACCCAGCAGGGAGCTATGTACCCACCTTGGGCTGGATGAAGGTGATAAGGTCCCCATGCAGGACGGCCTCCGTCAGGAAGTTGTAGGAGTCGGCGGACTCGATGCCAATGCCGTAGGCTGCCACCACAGCCTCGTGCACACCCAATGAGAGGCCCACGCAGAACTCATACAAGAATCCGCGGAGGGAAGTGGAGGCCTTTGGGAGCTGTTTTAGTGCCAGGAGCGTGCCTGGGGGTGGCAGGGACAGGTGTGGGAGCAGGAAGAGCCTGGGGTCACCTTTGCTGGTTCCCAACCCACACTCTTTCCTATATACCACATCCACCCCCTCGCTCCTGCCTCCTTATTAAGCCCACCCTAAACACGGCATGGCCACCACAACACAGGGAGGGTAGCAACAATAACAGCTGATGATACCATGAAAGCTGAACTCAAGAGTTCCCAGTGATCTAGTGTGGCCCCTCGGTCCAGCAAACCCATGCCCAAAAGCCGCATCTGAGGCCATTGGGGAAAAGGTACCCTACACTTGGTGTTAGATGCCATGAGGAATTATTAGGAATTCCATCCTAATAGTAACTTCCTAGGATATAAGCTCCCGGAGGCAGGACCACTGGTCTTTTCAGTTTTATAATCACCACCTGCCAGGGTCCAACCTTGCCCATCAGGAGGCCATGTGGGACTCCCACACCTAAAATGCTGACCATCCTCTGCCACTCACTCCCCATCTGGATGCAGCTGCGGGAAACGTCTACATCGCCCATCATGACACGTACCACCTTCTGTTCTAGTGACCTCTGTCCACCTGTGTGTCTTCAGGCCAGAGACACCTTCATGCCCCCAGCCCAGCCCAGGGGTGGCATCCAGAGGCCTCAGGAGGTGTGTTGAATGAAGCATCAGCAGATGAGGCCTCCTTTAAAAGCCCCATCCCCTGTCACTGCTCCTGCCTCCGAGATCTCTGGTGACCTAGGTCTTGGTTGTCTTTCTCTTTGTTCCAGCTGAATTGTGCCCCCCCCCCCAAATTGTGTCCCTCACTCATGATATGACTATGTTTGAAGAAAGGGTCTTGAAAGAGGTAAAATGGGGTTGTTAGGGGGTCCCTAGTCCAATCTGACTGGTGTCCTTATAAGAAAAGATCAGGACACAAATCCGTACACAGGGAGGACCCTGTGAGGGTACAGACAAGACAGCCATATACACGCCGATCAGAGAGGCCTCAGGAGAGACCGACCCTGCTGACAGACACCTTGATCTGAGGCTTCCAGGCACCAGCACTGTGAGAGAATAGATCTGTGTTGTTTAAGCCGCCCCGTCTATGAGACTTTGTTATGCCAGCCCCAGCTGACTAACACACTGTTCTCTTTCATGCCATGAGCTCCTCCTTGAAATCAGGGCTGACTCTCACTCCTGTCTGGGTCCCCAGCACCACCAAACAGGCTGAGCCCCCAGGGGAACTCGGAAGGTGAGTCTTGACTGACAGTCACTCCGAGTTCTATCCCCAATGTCCCTGTTTTGTGAGAAGGACGGAGGATGTATGCACACTTGCCAAAAAGGCATCAGATTGGGGCTGGGTGAGCACCCTGCCCATCCACTGTGCGCTGGCCTTGCTAGGGGCCTGGCAGACATCCTGGCTCCGAACCAACCCCATGGTGACCACTAAGCCGGCCACGTGTGAGGGCCATGGGGGGAGACCTCTCTGCTCCCCATTGTCCCCAGAAACTACAACCATGGACATGTGCTCAGAGAACCACAGAGAAGGAATTGTCACCATGTTTTCAAAGGAGGAGAGTGAGGCTTAGGGAGGGGTGGGGAGTGCCCAAGGATACACAGCCTGGAGGGGAGAGGCAAGACTTGTCAGGTTTCTAGGCTCCCAGCCTGGCCCATGCTGCAGCTCCCCTGCAACCCTGCTGATGTCCCCAGGCCCAGCTACCTTTCTGACGGTGGGTGACCAGCAGGACCCGGCCAAAGCGGCCCTGGCCCAAGGGACGCACTTGCCGGTAGAGCTCATCCACCTCGGCTCGGACCAGGGTCTGGGCACTCAGGGCCATCATGTCCTCCAGTGCGAGGGCCGCCTCTTGGCCCTGCTGCAGCTCCTCCAACGTGAGGCCTCCCAGGTCCTCATCAGCTTCATTCTCAGCAGACCCATTCTCAGCAGCCCCCTCCACCTGTTCCTCATCTGACTGTTTGCCTGGCATGTCTGCAGGGCTAAGGACAGAAGGTGACCTGGAGCCTGGGCCCACCAGATCTGTGGCCCTAGGGAAGAGGGCTGGGGCCGGGACTCCTGGGTCTGAGGGTGGAGGCGATGGGGCTGTAAGATTTGGACCTGAGGACTCTCAAGGGCTTGGGGACTATTCCCAAGTGCTTGCTCCCATCTGGAACCCAGATATTCCCAGGCCCTGGTGTGTGAAGCCCTGCCCTCCCAGCCCCTGGGGGTAGAGAGCACCTGTTTGCGCTTAGGAGACAGAGGCTGCTCATCCCCTCCCCACTGCCCCCCCCACCCAGGGCCTAAGTCTGTTTGCTTTGGAAACAAGATGGGGGTGTCTCGAGTTATCGGGTTCATCTTTCACCCTTGGACCTTTAGCTAGCACATGGATGTGAGGGCGGGGGTAAGGGACATCTGTGACCCAGGGCTTGACCTCACCCCAACCTGCGACTGGTTTCCTGATCCTTAAATGCCTCTAATGAAGAGGGAGACTGAGTCACAATGGGAAGGGCCAGTGAGCCCCCAGTCCCCTCCTCCCTCAGACCCAGGAGTCCAGGACCCCATCCCCCTCCTCCCTCAGACTCAGGGGCCCCCGGACTCCTCTATTCCTGCAACCTTATAAAACTCACACATCTTGGGACCCCCAGACTCTGTGTCCCTAACACTCAAACACTCTACAGCCTTAAGGGCCAGCTTCTGCTCCCCTGAGGGACCCAGGACTCTGGCCACCAGCCCAGCTGCACTGTCAGGTGCTGCCCACCTCAGGCCCATTAACTCTTATCTCCTCCTGATGTGGGCTCCGACCTCCAGACTTACCTTCTCCAAGGCTTGCCTGGCCCTTCGGCTGCCCGCTGTGGTCAGTGCCCGGCACTTAGAGCCCATGCCAGCGGAGGCCTGCCCAGGAACAAGACCCCGCCCCCTCAACCCCACTGGAGATGGAGCGACATCGTGTGTTGATTCCCAGAACTGGCTGTGGCCAGACAGATGTCCCAGACCCAGGGAGCCCAGTGACTCCTCCCTCAGACCCAAACAACCAGCCTCCTCCCTCACACTGGGGAGTCTAGGCCCCCTGTAGAGGATGAAATCATTTCTCTTTCTCTCCCTGGCCTTGACCCCCACCCAGCTGCCCCATCAATGCCACATTGACAGGTCAGACACAAGTGTTTGGTGAGGGGTGTCCAGGGGACGAGACACTGGGGTCCTGCTGGGGCGAGGATGAGACAGCGAGATTCCAGAACGATGCAGTGAGAGATGATCTCAGACTTGGGGCTGAGGGGAAGCAGGTGGTGGAGCAACTGGGAAGAGAGGGGCCTGAGGGGAGAGGGAGAAAGGAGGGGGGGGTCTGTGTTCTGAGTCTGCTGACTTCGAAGTGGGGCGGAAGCTAGGCAGGGACCCCAGGTCTGAGGGAGGGGTCTGGGGGTCTGGAGGGCCGCACCCACCCCTCAGGATTATAGTGAGACAGCAGATGTGAACGCACTGATTCTTTTAAAATAAACTTTTATTTTGGAAAAAATTTAGATTTATAGAGCAGTTGCAAAGGTGGTGTGCCGAGAGCTGCCGTGTTCCCTCGCCCAGCTTTCCATCCGGGGGCATCTCCCAGGCAGCGGTGCCTTTGTCCAAGCTCAGAAATTCGCTATCAAACCTTAGACTCTTTCTATTTCCCCAGTGCGCCCGTCAACAACCTTTTCCTGTCCTAGGGTTCAACCCAGGACACCACGCTGCATTTAGTGAACCCACTTTTTAATAGATCTAGAAATCATGCAGGACAAAGTCCCAGGACGGAGTACAGTTCCTGCGCTGGACCCTGTGGACACTGGAATTCGCGTCAGACCCACGCAGCTCTGTGCAGCTCCAGGCTTGCTGGCGGGGTGTCAGCAGCGGGAGGCAGGAGTGCTGTGGTAGATGCTGCCTGGGGAAATGAGGCCCATGCAAACCAGCGTGCCCCTGAGCACAGGCCGTCTGAGGGCTGTTGGGCCCAGACAATCACCTACCACGTGCTCTGTGCTGTCCAGGCAGGCACAAGGCGCTCGGCCATGGGGGCAGAAGCTGAAAGGATGTAGTAAATCAGTTCTGGAGCACTTGAGAGGGAGCCCGAAGAAGATGCGGACACGATCACTTGAATAAAAGTTCCTGGTGGGACAGAGTGGGCAAGCGGGGCCACTTCTGGAGGTATTGCGCTGGACAGAGGGAGGGCCTTCTGTGGGACAGAGGATGTGCAAATGTATGCAGGCAGGAAAGTGTGCGTACCTGCGTGTGTGTGCAGATTTAGGCCTAGAAAGGATGAATGGCTCCCTCAGTGTCACCCAGAGCCCAGGGACATGGGAGAGGTGGAGGGTGAGGTTTCCATGGTGTCATATCATGAAAGCCCAGATTTGGTGCCATGGACAGTGGGAGTCACCCAAGGTCTTAGAGGAGAGGAGTGACTGCATCGGACTCCATATTCCCTTATCCAGCATGTCCCCACAGTGCAGAAAAGTGTCTGTAGGTGAACAGCACCTTCCTGCAAGCAGACACATTCAGGACAGGAGGAAAAGGAAGGGTCCTTGAAGGAGGAGGGGATGAGAGTCCTGGACCCCTCGGTCTGAGGGAGGAAGCGCTTGGGGCCTGGACTCCTGGGTCTGAGGGAGGAGGGACTGGGGGTCCTGCTCCCAGGTCCTCAGTTGGGAGGGGAATTGTGCAGCCAAATCTGGCCTTTAGTAGGGAGAGATGCAATGTGTTCTGCCTCTGTTGTCCCCGGGAGCAGCTGTCTCTCCATCCAGGTGGCCGTAAAGTCTGGGGGAGGGGCCTTTGGCCCAGGCTCTGGCCACCTGTCTGGGTCACCTGGTCAGGAAGTTCCCCCATCTGTCCCCATCCTCCCACTGTCTTTGTCATCTGCCTCTTCCTCCTCTGTCCACTCCTCCAGGCTTGATCCCCCCTCTTCCTCTTCCTCCTCATCCTCACTGGACCTACTCCCCAAGTCCCCAGGTACCCCTCTGTTCCCTTCCAGCCCCCAATCATCCCCCAGGAAGTCCAGGACAGCCAGTGGGGGACTCCTCATCTCAGGATCCAGGTCCAGAAGCCCCTGCAGCAATGCCAGAGCCGGGGGCGCAAACTGGTCCCAAGGGGATGGTGGTTGAGGCGGCTGGGGCTTGGTGGTCATCCAGCCAGCAAAGTTCTCAAACTCGGGGTCAGGGGCCAGGGCCACGTCCCAAGGGAAACAGGCCGTGGCAGCACAGAAGAGAAGTACACCCAGGCCCCAGGAGTCCAAGGATGGTCGCAGGGGTAGGGTATCAGGTGGCAGCAGGAGACAGAGCTCAGGTGGGACGAAGGGCAGTGGCCTTGGGGGGGCAGGAGTTGGACTGCCCTCAGGCCGGGTCAGACCCAGGTCTCCTAGGGCCACACGGCTACAGGCAGGGTCGAAGACCAGCACATTGTCTGGCTTCACATCTGCATGGACCAGCCCCCGGCTGTGAAGGAAGTCCAGGGCTCCGGCGAGCTGGGCCAGCACCCGCTTCACCAGCAGCTCGGGGAGGCCCTGGGGTCCAGGAGAGAAGGTGAAGGTCAGGGGGCCTTGGCTCCTTTTTAATTATGTTTCTTGGGGTTCAAGAATCTATAACCCCAGACCAGTGCCTACCTCTAGTGTCCTTGCAACTTCCCCCTAATACCTTCTCCACAATGTCCTTAACCACGTGTACCCCCAGGCCAATTCCCCAAATTCTCCTCAGTGGAACCTCAACTCTAACCAGAAGCTCTTTTAGCTTCCACCAAACTGTCTTAACCCTACTACTCAAAACCACTCCTTACGTTCCTTATTTATCTCCTCTAAACTCAGATCTTCTCCTATAAGAATCCAAACCTCATGTTTAATCCTAGTCTTAGTCCCAGACTAATTTAGATCCCATCCCATCTCTAACTCAGACCTTGTTGTAACTTCTGCAGTTTATTTCTTTGGGAGATTGATAGGTCTGTCCATCCAGCTAGCCAGGCAGCCAGCCAGCAACCTGTCCATCAAGCCAGTCATCTACCCAACAGCCTACTCTACAGTGTTTCCACTCAACATTTCATCCATTAGCCAGTTAGCAACCCAATAATTTATTCAATTATGTATTATCCCAAATGAATCCATTCCCCATTCCTTGCTGTGTTCCATTCATCTAGCATCCATCCATCTTCCTTCCTTCCTTCCTTCCTTCCTTCCTTCCTTCCTTCCTTCCTTCCTTCCTCCCTCCCTTCCTTCCTTCCTTCCTCCCTTCCTTCCATCATCCTCCCTTCTTTCTTTCCTTCCTTCCTTCGTTTATCCCCAACCCTATCTCAAATCCAAAGCCTATACCCAAGATGACCCCACCCTAATCTTCAAACTCAAGTCCTCCTAGAATCTCATGGATTCAGTCTGACCTGTTCTCCTTTCTAAAGGAAATCTCATTACAGCCCAACTCCAACTTGATCTACGAGTGTCCATATCCTCAGCCATCTCTGCCTCACTCTGCAACCCCATCATGCTCTTCTCCACACCCATCATCAATCTACAATCAGCCCTAAAGTCAGCCCACCCAGTCCATTCACACCCACACCCCAATCCCAGTGCTTGCCAGAATCCCAACTCTGTCTCCTCCCCACCGCCTTCATCAGACCTACCCACCCTCAATCCCAACCCCAACTCCCTGTGCATCCAAGCTCATTTGGGTGGTTGGATGGCGTAGGCTCAGGGTCAGACATGGAGTGCGTTGAGGATTAGAAATAAGGAGGTTGTCTGGGGGTTCAGGGCGGACCTAGGTTGGGCACTGATTTGGGGGTCAGGGTTGGAGATAGAAATGGGGTTGGGACAGAGTTGGACCTGGGCTAAGCAGTCCCAAGCTTTGTCCCCAACCTGCCTCACCCGTTCCTGCAGCATCCCACTGAGATCCCCACAGGGCGCATAGTCCTGGGCGAAGGCGAAATGTCGGGGGGTCTGCAGGGGTCCCGCCAGGGTCTGGAGCAGGCCTGGGTGTGATGAGACGCAGCGGCCCACACAGAACTCTCGCAGGAAGGTGGTTCTCAGGACTGAGTCCCGACGTAGGAGCTTCAGAGCCACAGCTGGACCTGCCAGGAGATGGGGGTAGAAGGGATCTCAGGGTGCTCTGAACTTGCTTTAGGGCCTTAGGCAAGCCACTTAACCTCTCTGAGCCTCAGATGTCTCAAGTAAAACCAGAGGGACAAAGAATGGTGTCTGACCTCTGTGTTTCCAGTTTCTCCATTTGTGGAGTGGGAGTTGGAGGACACCTTCCCAGAGGACTCTTCCTGCTTTACCTCCGACTGCTGTGTGGCCTTGCACAACTGCCTTAACTTCTCTGGGCCTCAGTTTCCTCTTGCATAAAGTAGGGGTGGTGGTGACCGGGGTTCCATTCAACTTGTGCTCCTGCCTCCTGAGACCTCAGGCAAGTCTCTTACCCTCTCTAAGTGGGCTCTGATTCTCAGATCACAGACCTCTAAATATTCACAGAACCTCCACTGAGAAGGGTCCCGATCAGCTACTCCTGGGATGCACACTGTCAGCTTCCAAGAACCCTACCCTGGGGAAGTCCTTTTGGTGGCTGAACTCACCCCCTTGGCGAGGCCGGGCAAGGAGCACTCGGCCGTAGGAGCCCGAGCCGAGCTTTCGGATGAGGCGATACTGGACACTTAGATTCCTCACCAGGGTCACCCTGGTGGCCGTCAGCTCAATGAGCCGTTGGAGAGCTGTGGCTGTGTCCTCCTGCAGGAGAGTAACAGAGGTGGGGAGGGGTGAGTCTGGGACCCACTGAGAGCATCAGGGGAGATTGGAGGCCAACTCCAGGGCTGACATGGGGGCTCAGGAAGTGAGCCCTAGGAAGGAGGCTGAGTCACAATGACTCACGCAGCCTCAGACCACCTGTTTTTGTTCCTGGCAGGGTTAGAGGTGATTGTCTCAGAGCGCTCACCCACTGGCATCTGTGGGAGCCCCCAGAAGCCTCCAGCCCCAACTGGGGCTGCGTGTTCAGCCCACACCACCCCCACTTCACCCATCACCCATCTCTTTCTCCATCCTCCTCTCTCCCTGTGCTTCCTGTTCTTTGTTTCTGAGCCCATTTCTCTGGGACCTTGGTCTTCCTGTGTGTCCTCAGGTTTACATTATTCTGGGTCTCTGATATCTCTGATGGCTTAATGGTTCCCTGCGTCTTTAATGTTTCTTTCTGTCCCTCTGCATCTGCTTCCGGCCCCACTTCACCTCCATCTCTGACTCTATCTCTGCATTGTCTCTCTCTCTCTCTCGCTTTCTTCCTCCCTTGTGTCCCATCTCTCACCTCTGTGTCCCCATCTTCATGGTTCTCGGGGTCCCTGAGCTCCATCTCGGAGTCACCTGGTGTCAGCTGACCCTTGTGCTCCCTCTTGTCTTGACTCCCCAAAAGTCAACCGGCCCACTAGAGCCCACTGTGCTCCACAGGTCCAAGGTCTAGGAGCTCATCTAAAAGGCTCTGCCTTGGTCTCCCTGTGTCTGTCTGAGTCAAAAGATTTCTCTGACTTTCCCTACCTGACTCCTCTCTCTTTCACCCTCCAGGTCCTGTCCTGCTCTGTATTATACTGTTGATTTCTTTTGCTCCCTCTCACCCTCCTACCCCTCCCTAAACCCCTACCCCCAACCTCCCTCCCTGTCTCTGTCTTGCCCAGTTTTAGCTCTCAGGTCTGTAGGGTGGGTCTCCCTGTACTGCCTCTATTCGTCCCTGGCCCCTCTCTCTTGTTCCCACACTGTTCCAACTGTTGTTGCCACTGTCTGTGATTCAGGATATCCCCCCCTCTGCTTTTCCCAACCCCTTTCTCTATGTCCCTGTTTTCTCCTCTCCTGGTTTCCCTCTGGCCTCCTCTCCCCAGTGGCTCTCCCTCTTACTCCTCCTGTCTTTGTTCGTGACTCTCTCTCAGGGCCTTTTGTCCCTCCCTTTTTCTGGGCTTGGGACAGGGGTGTGTGTGACAGCTCAGAGACATCCCATCCCCCCCCACACCCCTCCCTCACCCCCTCTGACCTGCTGCCCCCTCCCTCCCCCTTCCAAACTTAGACCAGCTTGGTGTCTGGGCTCTGGTCCCAGAACAGAGGGGACAAAACATATTGTGAACCCCCAGGGGCCAGGCCTGAGGGCTGTGGGGAAAAGGGGAGACAGGCTCCTTCACATACTTTACCTAGGGTGGATGACCTAGAGCTCGTGCATTCTGGTTTCTCCATGAGCTGGGAGTGCTGGCGTCAGGAGCGAGGAGACCATTCCTGAAGCTCTGCTCCTTAGTACTAGGAGTCCAGACCCCCATTCCTCCTCCCTCACACCCAGGAGTCCAGACCCCTGGTCCCTCCTCCCTCAGACCCAGGAGTCCAGGGCCCCAGCCCCTCCTCCCTCACACCCGGGAGTCCAGGCCCCCAGACCCTCCTCTCTCAGACTGAGGAGTCCAGACCCCCGGTCCCTCCTCCCTCACACCCAGGAACTCATAGCTAAGAGATGGGGGGAGGGCTTCTGCCATGTCCTCAGCACCTACTCTGAGCTTGGCTCTATGTATGGGGCTTTACATGGGATCCTCCCAGCCACCCAATAAAGGTGGGGATTTATCCCCAGTTTACAGAGCAGGAAACTGAGGTTCCGAGACACCTGTCACCTTACATGAGGCGGGAGGGGGGGAGGTGTCGTGGGGCCTGGGCCAGGCTGCGTGACTCACGCGGCTCAGATTTCACTACTACTACAGTCTGCTATTAATAAAGACGAGCAACAACAAAGTCACTGACACTCTGGAAGGATCCCCGGAAACTGGCTTCCATGCTGCCCTGGGGACCTGGGTTGAAGGGATAGGGATGGGCAGAGGGAGAACTTCCTTTACTCTTTGACCCCTTTGGAGTTTGACTGTGAAGAGCTCTTAACACACAGAAAAGTCGAAAGAGCCGCAACAGACACCCTTCAGCCATTGACCAGACTTCACAGCCGAGAACTCTGTGCCATCCTCGCTTTATCTCTGTTTTCTTTGGGAGGAATAAAGTATTTTAAAGTAAATCACCACCTAGGGGAAAATTTGGGGTGAAATGATACACTGCCTAATGTTTGCTTTAAAATACTCCAGCCAAAGAAAACCAAAGCTTGCATGAGGGCTGGGGTGGTGGTGACAAAGAGCACAAGTGTTGCCGCTTGAAAACAACGTGCTTCTTTTTACTCTTTAGTTTTTGTTATGCTGGAAATGTTTTCCTTATTTAAAAAGCTCAAAATGATAAAAATAAGCTACAGACATAATACGTTCTGCTCCAACACTCAGGTTTATGGCTGTATAAAAGCAAGGACAGTTTCTAGCCTAACTGCTATGCTATTAATCACATTGAATAGCATTAAAGACAATTTCTTAAAATCAGTTAATAGCCCGTTCATACTCTTCCCCCCCCCTCCCCTCCAGTTTTCCCAGAGAAGACCTTTATTGCTGCTTTAGTCAGGTCAGCAATCACTGTCCACACTCGGCTTTGGGGGGGGTGTGTGTCTTTTTATCACTGTGTCTTCTGGATTATTTGAATTTTCCCCATAGCATATGTTACCTATTCAAAAAGTAAAATTGAAATGAAATAATGCCATGATGACTACTTATTCAGTGCGGATCAGGTGCCAGCCCCCGGCTCACCCTCCCTTCCTTCCTTCCTTCCTTCCTTCCTTCCTTCCTTCCTTCCTTCCTTCCTTCCTTCTTCCTATCACTCAGGACCTTGTGGAGTCCTTGCTGCCAGCCCTGACTTGTAGAATAATGTTTTCCAATTTATTGATGGGGAAACCGAGGCACAGAGAAGCAGAGGCATTGGCCAGGAGCTAGCAAGAGGCAAAGTCAGGATTCCAGGAAGGCCTGGGGACTCCAGACTGCTCCCCGTCCCCCTGCCCAGGCAGCTTGAGTGAGACAGACCCGACCAGTGCCCTACTGGAGCTGAGTCCCTCCCTGGGGACTCGGGTGACTGTGTGTGTGTGCAGGGGGGACTGTACAGCAGCTGCTACACCAGAGCTGAAAGATCAGGCTGCAGAGCTGGCCACCTGGGCGCCTGGGAGGAGGGTGAGAGGGGACGCCCTGGGCCCTCCTCAGCACTGCCCCCCCCACACACACACACACATGCCCACTGACAGGCTCACTGATGATCCCAGGAGCTTTGCACCTCCCCATTTAGCAACGCCACACTGCGGGGTCACCCGGACTGACCTGGAGAGGCAGGTGTGGGCGAGGGAGGCTGTAGTCCTGGCCCCAGTGTCACACACCCTTCAGTGCAGCTGGCCTCTGGGCCTCCCACCTTCTCCTCCCACATCTCCTGCCCGCCAGCCTGCAAGGGCTCCTTCTATGACCCCTCCTGACTGTCCCTCCTGGCCAAGTGTCCCACCGCCTCTATGCCTCCAGTTTCTACCTCATGAAATGGGAGTAATTGCAGCTCCTACCCAGAGTATTATTATTAAAGAAACAGTAATATCTATAATGTAGTATATACCTCATTTTATTGCGCTTCACAGATATTGCATTTTTTTTTTACAAATGGAAGGCAAGTCACTCCACTAGTAAAAGATTAGGATTCACTGTATTGAGATATTTGCTTTATTGTGGTGGTCTGGGGTTGAACCTGCAATATCTCCAAGGTCTTCCTGTATGTAATATGTTGCATATAATAATAAATGTAATATACATTACCTTGTATATAATTATAGTATGTATTATATATGATATACTATCATATATATTATATAGTAGAGTATATATTTTATATTTTCCCAAATAAATTTAATGAATAAAATATGTACTGAAAGATCACATTTAAAAAATTAACTCACACTTAAGAGACCATGACGTTGACAACTGAAACCCCCTGGCTCTCCCACCCCATCCTGGGGACAAAAAAGAGATAAAAAAACACAAAACAAAACAAAACAAAAAAACAGAAAAGAAATAAAAACTGGTAACATTAAGTTGATTTGTTTTGTCTGGGAAGATAAAGATTGTAAACTAGCAAATCAAAATCTTGGCCTTTCGTAGTTACCTTGGTACAGTTGAGAGAATGTTGGTGCAGGATGTCACCATCTATTTCCAGGTGCCAGGACAGTAGTTTGTCGCGACAGTAGTGCTATTTTCTCTCTGTTGCACTTGGTGCCCCTTGGTTCATATATGCATTGAATAAATACTATGAAATAAAATAGTGGATGAAAGCGCTAAACACAAGCACCTAGAATAGAGTGAATGCTGGACGATATTGCTATTAGTAACAAATATTCTTGTGGCCCTTACAATGGGCCAGGAACACCTGTACAGAAAGCTCATTTAATCCTCACGGTCTACCTGCAATACAGGAACTAATATTTTCCAAGGCACAGACAGTCCACATGTGTCACCCCTCATTGTCTCTAACCAGATTGCACAGCAGCTACCATTCCTTGTGCAACGGAATATTTTAGGCATACACGCACCCAAATCTACCCCCAAATAATATAATGAGCACCTACATGCCTACCACCATACAACTGAAGAAACATAACTTTTCAAATATAATTGTAATCCTCTCTTACCTCTCAGAAATAACCACTGTCACTAATGAGGTGTTTGTTATTTTAAAATACTCTTGCTACATATGTATAAACCCTCAGCCCGCTATAGAGTATGTTATTAAATGTATAAATAGTATCGTCTGTGACCTTCTGCAGCTGCCTTTGTCCTTATTAGCTCAAGGTTGTGTTTGTGAGTTTCATCCATGTTACATGAAGCTCAAGTTCTTTCCTTTGCAAAGACGTTGACTATTCTAGCTTACGGGTGGATATGCTGTATTTTATAGATCCATTCTTGTGATGATAGACATTTTATTTTTCTCCAACATTGTGCTCTTACAAGCAGAGGTGCAAAGGATATTCTTATATGTGTTGACTTGTGCTAAGCGGCAGGCTATTTCTGGGGCGTTGACCTCGACGTGGAACTCCCAGGTTGGATAGAGAATGTGTGGTTTTCTTAGCTGCTGCCCCATTGTCCTCCAAGGTGGTTATATTGGGCACTATTTTTTTTGTTTTGAGTTCATAGGTGCCTTTGAGGATCTGAAGAAAGCTAGGGACGTGCAGTGTCTGATACAGAAGCCACTAGCAAGGCGTGGCTCTCCAGCACTTGACATGTGGTTGGTCCTAATTGAGACGTGAGCATAAAATAGAGCAGGGATTTCAACAACTTAGCATGAAAAAGAGAATGTAAATGATCTTACTGATGATTCTTATATTAACTACAGGACGACATAATAATATTTTGTACCCCTTTATTCACAGATTCTGTAGTTGCATGCTCGCCTACCCATGAAAATGTGCTGGGAACCCTCAAATCATCAATCACAGTGCTCACAGGCATGGGAAGAGCAGTGGAAAATTTGAGTCACTGACACGTTTCCAGCTGAGGTTGAACAGGTGATGCCCTGCTTCCTAGGTTCAGCTCTCATCCTGTGAACAAGGGTCCTTCTGCAGTCTAGGCAGTGCCACACGCTGTGCTTTGTGCTGGTGATTTTAGGTTTCCAATGGCCCCCAAACCTAGTGCCAACGTGCTGTGTAGTGTCCTAAGCACAAGAGGACTGTTTTGTGACTCACGGAGAAATATGTGTATTAGACAAGCTTCCTTCAGGAGTGAGTTACAGCACAGTTGGCCGTGATGTTCATTGTTAATGAATCAACTTTGTGTACTAAGTAAGCTGTCTTTAAACGGAAACACTCATAAAACGGGTTATGTATTCATCAGTTAATGAAAACATTGTGACCAAAAGGTCACAGGAACCTAACCCTGTATTTCTCCCATAGGCGATGGTTTAGTGTCAATAATTCAGTACTCTCTGTGACTTTATAAACCAGAACTACCGCGAATAAGGACAACCGACTGTACTGAGTGATACCAATAACAAGAATAAACTATATTGGTGAAATAAAACATATTATCAGAATCATTTTCACCTTGCTACTTTTTTACTTTTCATGGTCACCTCTGGGCTCCACTTTGTCACCTCCATCAGGACAGGTAACAGCCTGCATGTCATTAGAATGGAAACACACAATCTGGCAGACATCACCGGGGTTGCAGACCCTGCTGGATCCTAGAGGACTGGGGACCGTGGGCTAAGAATCATCACGCTCTCCATGTCCACAGGGCTCCAGGCTGCGGCCCTGATCCCACCTTCATGCATGTGGACCATCACCCCAGCCTCGTCCTGGCCTCCAGTTTCTCTCCCTTAGTGTCCCACCCACTGCCCCAAAGGCATCTACGTAACACTCAGAGATGGTGTTTATCCCTCGCCTTCTCCATAGACTTCCATGTCTCCCCATTGCCCTGAGATAGGGTCCACGCTTCCCAACCTGGCTTCTGAGCTTTTCTGGAGCTGACACCTACCTCCCCGCCCATCTCGCCTGACACTCCAGTCACACGGAAGGACTCACAGCTGGGCACACTGGATTCTCGCTCCGTGTCCTCAGGAAATGTGTGTACGACCAGGAGACTGATAGATGGCTGAATGGAGTGCATTTGTAATGGCTTCTAAATCCCGCATGATTAACGATAATTATAGCAAGTATTTACTGAACTCTGTGTATTCCTGCCCTGTGCTAATCTTCACAGCAGCCGGGAGAGGCATGCCCTATTATTAGCTCCATTTTATAGTTGAGGAAAGGGACACTGACAGAGATTAAATCTCTTGCCCAGTGTCCCCATTTGAGTCACCAGCCGAGTTGGGACTCAAACCCCAACAGTTGGACTTCACACCCCCAGGGCCTCTCCGTTTGCAGGCCAGGGGCTAGCACAGATGTAGGTCCAGGTTGCGAACTGCTCTTGTTTCTGTTCAAATTCAACACCCAATTCCTGGGGCCTGAGGTGGGGCAAAGACAAGCAGATACATGCTGTCCCTGATCGGGGGCAGTCTGGAAGGGGTCATGGACAAGCATAAAACAGGGTGTTACCTATTCTAATGGAGGTGACAAAGTGGAGCCCAGAGGTGACTGAAAAGTTCTGATGGGACAATGGGGCTTGGGGGGGTGAGGCCTCCCAGCAGATGATAGTAGTGTGTGGGATTCAAGTGAAAACAAACTGATTGCTTAATACTATGGAGTACCTACTGGCTAGCTACAATGTATCGAGCATGTTTGCAGGATTTGGGGATGCAGCAGGGAGAGCAGAGAAAACAAGTCCTGCCCTCCCAGGCAAACCTCAGACACAGGGACCGGATGAGGGGTTGTCTAGGGTTGAAGGGGATGGGAGAATTGGGGTGATGCCTAAGGGATGTGGTGTTTCTTTTTGGAGTAATGGAAACTTTCTTAAATTGGGGGTGGTGATGGCTGCACACTTCTGTGGCTACAGCAGAAACCATTGAGTTGTGCTAATGAAATGGGTGAATTGCGCTGTTGTGGGAATTATATGTCCATAAAGCTCTAAAAAGCGTCCGGTGGGATGTACTTTCCAGTGAAAGGCCATGACGGATTGGACGCCCAGGTCATGTTCGCATCCCCTCACAACTATTTTCAGTAAGAGTCATGGAACAACCATCAGCAACATTTTCTTGATTTGTGTTTTTTATTTCTTTTTTTAATTGATAATTTTTATATATTTTAAGGCAGTTTTAGGTTCACAGCCAAATTAAGAGGAGGGTACCGAGATTTCCCATGTATACCCTATGTCCCCCTCCCCCACATGCACAGCCTCCCCCATTATCCACATCCCCACCAATAGTATATTTGTTACCATTAATGAACCTACGCTGACACATTGTAATCACCCAAAGTCCCCGGTTTACATCAAAGTTCACTCTAAGTGATGTACATTTTATGGGTTTGCACGAATGTATAATGACATATATGCACCAGTACAGTAATATACATAGTAGTTTCACTGCCCTAAACATCCTCTGTGCTACACCTATCCATCCTTCCTTCCCCCAACCCTTGGGAACTGCCAACTAGCACCCCATTACTAGCCCACGGTTTCTGTGAATCAGGACTTCAGGCAGGCATGACTGGCGTGTCCGCTTGGGATAAACCATGCGGTTCCCAGTGCCTTGATGCATCCACTCAGTTTTCAGAGGCTGCCTGCATTCCTTGTCATGTGTTTTCCCCCACTCACCCACCGACCTTCAAAGCCAGCGATGGAGACTCTGCCTCCTGTTGAGTCCCCCACCTACTTCCAATCTCTCCAAGAAGAGCCTGGTCGCTTTTAAGGGGTCACCTAATTAGGTCAGACCCACCAGAGATCGTCTCCCTCCCTTAAAGTCAACTGACTGGGAACTTAACAGTGTCTGCAATAACCCTTCTCAAGCAGCACCCAGGTCACCATCTGACTGAAGAATTGGGAGAAGGTGTGTGCACCAGGGGAGCAGAGGTCTTGTGGGGTCAACTTAGAATTTTGCCTGCAACAGGGGTTGATGGACAGAGATGAGAAGTTTGAGAAGTGGGTAAGGAGGGCCTTCTGGGGGTATTCAAAGGGAGGCCTGAAGTGAAGAGTGTGGGGGGGTCATTCCAGGCAAAGTCCATCCAAGGCCACGAGATGACAAAGTGTGGCCTGTGCTAGGGACCGGCAGTTGTCATGTCGATGACACCAGCAAATGCCTGTGACGTGCCTGGCATGGGAGAACGGGTGTGATGATAAATAGTAGTTACAGTTATTATCCCATCAAAGGAGTCTCCTCTCTCTCTGCCCTCCCTCTCCTGGTAACCTTGGGTGGGTCACTTTCCTCTTTCTGGTCCCACACTGGGTTCCATCAATGCCCACCCCATGCCTCCTAGAGACCAAAGAGCTGATGGAGAGGAGGGTACAGCTTAGGCTAAGGCCCAGAGGTGAAAAAAGAGGGCGGTTGGGGCTTGGGCAGCTGGCTGAGAGACAGCAAATATTTATGGAGCTCGAGTCGGTGCCAGGCACAGTGTTGGGTGTGGCAAGATAAGGAGGCCCCAGGACTTGGCCTCTACGGCTGAATTCCAAACTGCTCGCCCTGGAGGCCGGAAGCAGGGGTGGATAGCACTGTAGGCCTGAAGCTCGGGAAGAAGGGCACAGCTCTGCATGGCAGGATGTCTGTGGGTAGGTGGCCATCTCCTCTGGAAAGGGAGCCTGTCACACTGTCACAGCTCCTGACTCACATGCTCAGCTCCCTAGCTCATCTAATCGGGTCTCAAATTACTCCTTCTAGAAGCCCTCATTGGTCACCTGGCTGAAGTCCCATCTTCTATCTCACTGCAGCCAGAAGCCCCTGCTTCTCCTCTAGTACTGCTTTATCTTCTCTTGGTGGGGGCACCTGGAGTTAAGATACGCTGGCTTCAATGAAATAAGTAACGTTGTATTGGACTAAAATACACATTTACACGAAATAAAAAACATCGTATTGGACTATATTATATATGTATATGAAATAAATAATATCATATTGAATTATAATATACACTTGTATGAAATCACACTATATTGGACGATAACCCAAAGTGTAAAATGATATTCATGAATCCATACAGGTACAAATAAATGAACAGGCGGAAGGAAAAGGGACAAAAGAATTCCAAAAAAGGTATTCAGGAGACTTTCTCTCCCCTCCACATGGGCTACACTTAGTGACTTGTTTACAAAGAGTGGGGGTTGGGAGGGGGAGGGGCCCCTTTACGGTGAAGAAAACCTGCAACCCCCACGTCAATGTCCCTCAGGTGATCAAGGTTAATATCATCAGTGATAAGTCACGTGGGTAACATGTACCCCTGAGAGGAGGTGGCGAGCAGCGTGCCTCACTCGCGTGGTCTTTCTTCTCCAGGACTGCTCAAAACAGCCAAAGTCACCCAAAACCAAGGCAAATCTGAGAAATGATCACAGAGCAGACATTCAGGAGGCGTGTCGTAAGGCCTGTGGTATCTGGGTGGGATCCTGGAACAGAAAACGTTCATTAGAGGAAAATGAGTGAAGTTTGAGTAAAGGGCAGCGTTTGGTGGATCGTAATAACCCCATGTTGGTTTATTGATTTTGCCAGAAGGATAAACCACGTTAATGAGCCTAAGTGAGGGGTTCATCAGAAGGCCTAAGTGAGGGGTTCATCAGAAGTCTGTGCTGTCATTGAAACTTCTCTGTAAATCCAAAACGATTCTAACAGAAAAAGATTATTTAAAATAAAAACAAGGTGGACTTAAGTGGACTTTTGCCCCCAAGCCCCACCAGTCTATGCGCCAAACAGAAGCCACAGGGAATCTGTTAAATCAGGAGAGTTCATGCTTCTCAAGTGTATGTGTTTCTCAAACTGTGTCAAATGGTAACATGTGAAATGTATGCATTTCACTGCATTTAAATTTTACCAAGGACAAGAAGCTTAAATAAATATTTGATAGCTTGTTATGCATGCTGAAGTGTTTAGCAGTGACGCGCACTGATATTTGCAAATTGCTCTGAAATGAATTTTTTAAAAGATAGATGTATGGGAACTATCTGTAATTCCCACTCAGTTTTGCTGTGAACCTAAAACCACTCTAATTAGTAACACTTAAGAATTTAAAAAAAGATGGATGATGGATAGGTGGATGGATGGATGGGTAAAAAGATTAATAGACCAACAGGTTCATTATGAGGCAAAAAAAAGAACAAAAGACTAATTGTAGAGTTTTGGGGCTGGGGTGAGTATATAGGTATTCACTCTACAATTCTTTCAATTTTCTGTCTTTTAATTTTCAAAATGTGTTAAAATGAAACAGGGAAGTTAAATCTTGCCATCCTTGGCGTGAATTCCTCCAAAGCTCCCTCCCCATCTCACTTGGAATAGAAACTAGAGTCCTTCTGAGTCCCTACCAGATCCCGACCCCCACCCCCTTTCTGATCTCCTCTCCCGTTACTCCCTCCTTCTCACTCTGACTCCCTCCAGTCACATTGACCTCTCTGTTCCTCGAACACACCAGTCACATTCCCACCCCAGAACCTATGCATCAGCTGTGCCCTCCCCTGGGACGTGTCTCCAGTTATCTGTGAGGCTCTCCTGCGGCTCCTGCTCTGATGTGCCTGCAGTTCCGACCTGCATCCCCCACCCCCTGCCCTGTGTCATCTTTCTCCATAGCACTCATCCCCTCTTAAGCTGCTTTCTCATTTACTTGCTTCCTGTTTCCATGTTGCTAGAATGGAAGCCCCACATGGGGAGGGGTCTGTGTCTGTTTCATTAACCTATGGGTGATCAGCACCGAGGACAGTGCCCAGCACATAGTGGGGCCTGAATCAATATTTGTTGACTAGATGCCCTGAGTCTATTTTTTTTTAAAATCTTTGTCTCCCACCAGAGTGTAACCTTGTCTAGTAGTCCACTGTTGATTCTCCCACCTCTAAGCACAGCCCTTTGCACATGGTAGGTCCTCAATAAAGAGTTTTAGGATAAACAAACGAATGGGGTAAAGATGAATCCTTGTACAAGGGTAAAGAGCACAGACTTTGAACCATACACCTGGGGTCATATGTGGATCTACTACTTACTAGCCATGTGACCTTAAGCAGGTCATTTCTCATCTCTATACTTGAGTTTCCTTCTCAAGGAAATGGAGCCCCCATGGTGATGTGTGAGGAACTTTCATACATTGCTGGTGGGACTGTAAATGGTACAGTCACCTTGAAAAACTGTCTGGTAATTCCTTAAACAATTCACCATAAATTTCTCACACAGCCTAGCAATTCCGCTCCTGGGAATCTGCTCAAGAGAAATAAAATCATATGTCCACAGAAAGACTTGCACACACATGCTCATTGTAGCACTACTTATAACAGCCAAAGAGTGGACACAACCCAAACATCCATCAAGAGATTAATGAATAAACAAAATGTGGTTCATCCATACAATGGAATACTGTTCAGCCATAAAAAGGAATGAACTACTAATACAGTTTGAAAGTGGATGGACCTGAAAGACATTATGCTAAGTGAAAAATGCCAGACACAAAAGGCCACATACAGTATGATCCATTTCTATGAAATGTCCAGAAAAGGTAAATCTATAGAGGCGGAAAGTAGACTAGTTGTTGCCTGAAACAAGGGCTGGGAATGGGAAGTGACTGTTAATGGGCACAACAAATCTTTTTGGGGTGATGGAAATGTTCTAAAATTGGATTGTGGTGATAGTTGCGCAGTCCTGTAAATTTACTAAAAATATTTAAAATGAATGAATTCTGTGGTATGTAAATGATACCTCAATCAAGTTGTTTAAGGAAAACAAAGCAAGCCCATAATAGTCTCTATCTAATGGGGAAGATTAAATAAGGTAATCCACATAATCCCCTTACAAAGAGACACAAGGTAAATACTCAAGAAATGTGTTTTGTATTACTATTAACAAATGGGATTGACATCAGGTATGTAAAATGCTCAGCACAGGGAAAGACTTCATAATAATAATCACCGTTTGGTTATTTTCTAATTTCCTGTGTCTGTCCCATGTAGCTGGGCCTCAGTTTTCTCATCTGTAAAATGGGAGGACTGGATTCCCTCTTTAAGGATCTTTTCTTGTCCTAAGTTGTTCTAGAAATGTTTCTCCCTGGAGGTAGCAGGTCCTTGAGGATGAGTAAGCATGTGGGATGGAAGACGGTGGTGTGCAAACCCATGGGGTGGAAGGATGATACCTTGGGGCTTGGAGACTAGGATGTGTGTAGGGAGGGAGCTTAAAAGGTAGATGGTGTGTCTGGGAGCAGATTTTAAGGGTTATATTGACCTGGTTAAGGGTTCAGGGTGTGTAGCTTGCTGGTCCAGCTTGGGTTCAAATCCCATGTTTGCCATTTCTCAGCTATGAGATGCCATTTCTCAGCTATGAGATCCCGGACAAGGGACTTCCTCTCTGAGTGCCATTTCCACCTCTGGAAAATGGTGAGGGGGCCGGCCTCGTGGCTCAGGCAGTTGGAGCTCTGTGCTGCTACTGCTGAAGGTTGCCAGTTCGATTCCCACATGGGCCAGTGGGCTCTCAACCACACGGTTGCTGGTTCGACTCCCCGACTCCTGCAAGGGATGGTGGGCTGCGCCCCCTGCAACTAACAACGGCAACTGGACCTGGAGCTGAGCTGTGCCCTCCACAACTAAGATTGAAAGGACAACAACTTGACTTGGAAAAAGTCCTAGAAGTACACACTGTTCCCCAATAAACTTCTGTTCCCCTTCCCCAATAAAATCTTTAAAAAAAAGAAAATGGTGAGGATGTTTGCTAGTTCCCAGTGGGGTGGTGAGGATTCCCTGAGCTCATGCTCATAGCTATACCAGCCTGGGAGAATAACAATAACAAGGCAACAACAGCAATAACTTCCTCCCAGGGGCAAAGCACTGTCCTCTGTCCTCTCCACGGAGTAACTCATTTAATATGAAGGGCTGTTTATAGAGCCCTCAGTTTAAGGGCTCAGTTTACCAATTACAGAAGTAGGACAAATGACCTCTTAGCTTGAATTCTGTTTGCCCTTCTATAAATGGGGCTATTTAATCCCCTCCCTGAACAGGTTTATCCATGAGATTGTGCTGAAAGGGTGTCTGGCCATGGTAGGTGCTCACTAAATGGTGGCCCACATTTGGATGTGGCTAAAGGAAGCTACTGAAGGTTCCTGGGGAGGGAGATGGCTTTGATGTAATGAAAGCATATGCCAGTCCCCCATCTCACCAATACCCGAGGCTAAGTTAGTTACAGCTTCTTATAGGATCTAGTTCATTGGAGACCTGGTCTCATTTGGAAACCCTAATTTCTTTGTGCCAACATTTGACTATTGTCCTTCTCCTTCACAGCTCAGGAGGGCAGGAGCCCAGCTGGTTTATCACTCTGTCTCCAATATCTAGCCCTGGGTGGGTGGTAGGGAGCAGTGATAATCACATGGGCTAACACGTACTGAGTGCTTACTACGTGCCGGGCACCGTTCCAAGGGTTCAGCCAAGATGTGTTAAATCTTGGACAGGGGATTCTGCGAAGCTCTGCATGATCACCTCCTCTCTCTGACTTTCAACAACCATCTTCCTAACTCCCCCTCACCCACCTGGTGTTTTGTCACACCAGGGAGAAACACCCTCCATCCTGGAGCATTGTTTTGTTGCCTTGGAAAAACAGGGGTAATCTCACCCCTCTTTCCAGGCCTTCCAGGTGTGAAGACACCTAAGTGGTCAATGTCATGTTTTGCACAGGGCCAAGAGAGTGCCATCAAATGTACGGGGGGAGGTAGGATGTCCATAAAAGGAATGAGAAGAGGTTTAAGGAAGATTTGCTTGAATAAAACCTTCTCCCCTTCATTCCTAGGACCTGAACAAGTGGGTTAAAAAAACAAGCAAACAAAAACTCCCCAGAGGATTTGTAAAACATGACCCTTCCCACCCGTGATTCCTTGCTGTTTCTCAAACATACACAGTACCCACCCACCTCATAGCCTTTGCCCAAGCTGTTCCCTCATCTGGTTCTTCATTCAGGTCAAATGTCACCTCACCAGAGGCCCCGCACTCCCGGTCATGCACTCATCACAGTCGCCCGTAGTTTTCTCAGGAGCCCATACCAATACTCGATGTTATATTGCAGATTTTTTTTATTATCTTGGGTGGTGTTGCCCAGTAGACCTTTCTGAGATTATGGAATGTTCTAGATCTGTGTTGTCCAATAGGGGAGCTACCAGCCACAGGGGCCTATTGGGCACTTGAAATAGTGTGACTGATGAACTGAACTTTTAATCTTATTCAATTTTAACTACTTTATTTTAAACTTATTTACTTATTCTAAATTTAGATGGAAACAGCTAGGTGTGGCTGGTGACTAAACAGTCGTGGACAGAGCAGATCTAAAATTTCAGCTCCTCTTAGCAGGGCAGAGACTTTCTCCTCAGCATCCTCAGGGTGCAGCACTGTGCCTGGTAAATGTTTGCTGAATGAATGCACATGCAGGATTCCATGGGGGGCCATGGGCTCCCCAAAGTCAGCCAGGTAGATGGTAACCTTTTTCCCACTCCTGTTTCTTCTTGTGAGCGTCTTGCTTGCCAAGCTCTGTATCCTTCCTGCTTTGAACCCCAGCTCAGAGCCTGTTGGACAAGCCCCAGCTCACCCAGATCCCCACACGAGCCCCCACCTCCACAGATAGCCTCACTCACTCCATCTTCACGAACTCACATTTATTCACAGACAGACAAAGGGACAGGGACGGACCTTTGCTCACTGGGACCCCAAGGTCTGGCAGTTCCAGAGGTGATGGTGTCCAGTGTGTACAAAGAAGGCAGCCGGCAGGAGGCACCCCAGTCTCCATCCTTCTGGTCAGTGTCCTGCGCCTCCTTTTCCAAGCGGTCCTGCCTTGGGAAGTACCAGATGAGCAGTTCCTAACCAGCATCCTGGGCCTGGGGGTGGGTGATGGGGAGGGAGGGGCAGTCCGGGTCCTCCCTCCTCAGTGTCAGGGCTGGGAGGGGTGGGGTGGGTGGAAGAGGGGCCTCCCCTTCAACTTCTCTCCTCCATATTGCAAACCAGGGTGGGGAGGGCAACTGGAGGGGCCGAGGTGGGGTGTGAGGGTCAGGAGGCCAGGTTGCCCAATCCGCGCAGGTGTGCCTTGCTGTCAATCTCGTCTTCCTCCATCTCGAAGGCAGAGTGGTCTTGGCTGTCGAAACATGAGGCGCTAAGGAAGACAGGGGGTGCCGCAGGCGACTGGGGTGGGGTCCCCGGGGAGGGTGGCTCTTCCTTGATGTGTGCGATGGGCAGGGGCAGCCCTTCGTTCTCCTGCCCGGCCGGTGGGGGCGGTGGGGGAGGTGGGGGCGACGGCGGGGCCTGGGCCTGGAGCGCCTGCAGCGCGGCCGCCCGCTCCAACTCAGCACGGTGGCAGCGTTGGTGGCGCAGGAGGCTGTAGGCACGCGAGAAGCGGCGCGGGCAATGTGGGCACGGGTGCGGGGCCGGGCCCCCGGCGTGGACCTGCGCGTGGCGAGCCAAGTCGGCCAACCGTTTGAACTCGCGCTGGCAGCGTACGCACTGGAAGGGGCGCGCCCCCGAGTGGGTCACCCCATGTTGCCGCAGGTGTGCCCTGCGCCGGAAACCTTTGCCGCACTCTGTGCACCAGAAGCGGGGCTCCCCGGCCGGGGGCCTGGCCGGAGCCACATCGCCTCCGTTCTGCCCACCTTCTCCCCCCTCCGGGGCAGCCCCGCACTCGGCCCCTTCGCCCCCTTCAGGCCCCTTCCCTGAGTTCCGTCCACCCGAGGCTTTGTCGTCCTTCTTGCCCGCCGTGGGGAGCGGGGCCAGCAGGCTGAGCGCGCCATGCACGCGGCGGTGCTGGCGGAGGTAGGAGGCAAGTCGGAAGGCCAGGCCGCAGTCCGGGCACACGAAGGGGCGGTCAGTGGAATGGACCAGCCGGTGGCGGGACAGCGACCAGGGCCTGGCGAAGGCCTTGAGGCAGATGGAGCACTGGTGGCGCTTGGGGCGGGGTGGGGGTCCCCCTTCGCCCTCCTGCTCGCCCTCGGGGCGCAGGCACGGGTGCGCCTTGAGCTCGCCCTTGGTGGCAAAGGCTTCGCGGCAGCGGAGGCACAGCAGCGTCCAGTCGGCCTGGAGCAGGACCTGCTTCTCCTCCTGCCGCCCAGCCGCCAGCGCCAACTCAGCCCTCAGCTCTGCTGCCCCGGCCTCAGCCTCCTCCTCTTCGGACTCCCGGGGCTCAGTGCTCGTGGGGGCCACCAGCGCAGCCGGCTCCCCTGCAGGCCACGTCTCGGGCCACGCTGCTTCCTCCGGGGTGCCCGCGGCAGCTGTGCTGGGCTGCTCGGTGCCCTCGTCCTGCGGGCCCCAGCTGGACTCCGCTGCCTCCTTGGTTGCTCTCTGGATGGCTAGCTCGACCTCACCTCCAGCATGCTCCTGGGCCAGGTGGCGCCGCAGCTGGGCCGGCTCCGGGAAGGTGCGGGGGCACGCGGCACAGCGCAGCGGGGGCTGGGGCCCGTGGCCACGCAGATGGCGAGAGAGGTGGGCAGGACGGCGGAAGGCTTTGGGGCACAGCGGGCAGGCGTGGGGTCGGAGGCCCGAGTGGCTCAGCCAGTGCCGTGAGAGGTAGTAGGGGAAGCGGAAGAGGCGGCCACAGGTGGGGCAGGGCAAGGGCGCCCGAGGGGCTCCAGCGCCCCCCTTGCCCCGGCCTCGACCTCGGCCTCGTCCACGCCCCCGGCCCCGGCCCCGGCCCCGGCCACGGTGAGGTGGGCTGCCCTGGGCGGGTGGAGGGGGCTGAGGATCCATGCCTGTGAGAAGAGAGGGGAGAGACAGGGAGGTGGAGGTGAGAGGGTCAGATGTTTAAGCCAGAGAAAGGGTGAGAGAGATGTGAGACAGAGACAGAGATGCGAGACAGAGAGACCAGAAGAAATAGAGAGACAGGATGGTGAGCCATAGAGAGACGGGGACATCCAGCAGAGGCAGAGATGAAGAGAAAACAAAGAGAATTAGACAGAGATGGTGCAAAAGGAGAGGTCAACAGAACCATGGCAGGATGGAAGTGGGGAGAGACAGAGAGACAGACAGGAGACCAAGTCAGTGACTGCTGGTTTCCCAGGGGCCCCGCTTTGGGGAGGGGCTGGAGGGGGATGGGGTGGGGGTCAGATTCCGGAGGCCCAGGAAATGGGGTGTGGGTGATCAGACCCTGGGGCTGGGAGAGGCCGGGAGTAGGAGCAGAGCCCCAGACTCTTGGGTCTGAGCCCGGAGGGGGCTGGAGGCGCAGCCGCCTGAGATTCAGGGAGGTGGGGGCTGGGGGTTGGGTCCCGGGGTCTGGGAGGTGGCTGGGATGCAGGATCTAGACCCCTGTATGCGCAGGGTACGGACTTTGGGGTCCCAGTGGTGAGGAGGGTTGGAGGAGGGGGCTGGGATCCTCAGACAAGGGAGAGGAGGGGGCTGGGGGCCCTGTTGTCTGAATTCTCCAGGGAGGAGGAGACTGAGGGTCAGGCCCCTGGACCCCCAGAGCAAGGTTGCTGGGGTTCCTTAGGTCCCCCAGGGGGCCGATCTCCCCGCTGGGCCCAGCCTGCCGGTCCCATAGGCATGATCTGCAGAATTGGGGCCTCTGTGGAGGCCTTGCAGATTCCTGAGCTCAGGGCCTGGGCTCGGCCCTGATCTCTGAGCGCCCGGTGCTTACCTCCACCTCCTCTTTGCCTTTCTTCCTTCCCCGCGGCCGGCCGACAGACGGTGGTGGCGGGGAGGGAGGGAGGGCCCCGAGCGTGGTGGGGGTTGGGGGTGGAGGAGGCTGGGCTCGGTGTCACCGCCTAAGCCTTCCCCCCGGAAACCCGCCTTTCCTCCCAGTCTGAGAGAGGAAAGATTGGCTGCGAAACCGGAAGCTAGAGAATAAGGGTACTAAATAGGCGGGGAGGGAGCGCAGCTGCAACTCCTGGGTCCTGTAACTGGGAGGGGGCTGAGGACCCCTGTCCCCTGGGCTCCCAGAGGGAGATCTGCGAGACTGGGTCCAGCTCCCCTCCTCTCGAAACAGACACACATATTCATTCATTCCTTCAACAAACAAACATACATTTATCAGGTCCTGTCTGGGCCAGGCACTGTGTTGGGGGAGAGGGGGTGGCTGGGAGACGAGATGAATGAAGCAATGGCAGAGGCTTCAGGGAAAGTACCGGCACTGTGGACTAGAACCTGACTCCAGCCTTCACTTGGCTGCCTGAGCAAGATATTCTCTCTTCTCTTCCACCCTGTGATAAGCCCTGCATACGTTAATTCAATCATAAATGAACAGTGTTTACTGAGCACTTACTGTAGGACAGTTTTGCATGTATTTTGCTACGTATATGTTCACTTGATCCTAAGCCACCAATATTTACTGAGCGCCTACTATGGGCTGGATCTGTCCTTGGTGCTGGAGCTGTAGTGGCAAAGACCGAGGTCATTGGGCCCTCTGCAGGGAGCTCACCGTCTGATGGAGGAGGCAGGCAGATACAGGTCCAATCACACTCCTAGAGAGTGTGTCCTAATGCAGGAAACATCGTGAGGAGGGAATACAGAGGACAGAGAAGGCACTGAGCTGAGCTCACACTTGGAGCGAGAGTGATCCCTGAGCGCATCCTGGAGGTAACCATGTTTCAGCTGGAGGTAACCATGTTTCAGCTGGAGGTAACCATGTTTCAGCTGGAGGTAACCATGTTTCAGCTGGAGGTAACCATGTGTCAGCTGGAGGTAACCATGTTTCAGCTGGAGGGAACCATGTTTCAGGATAAAAGCTGAGGGTTAGGAATGGGAAGGAGGAGCAAAAGGAAACGGGAGAGAAATACAGCCATATCTCAAATACCTAATGTTGAGCAGAAAAGGCGTGTTTCAGGAGTACAACTCCAGCTTAATGCTGTTTGTTCAAGGTGAAATATGCATTTAGCATGGTTGGCAAGAATGTGGGAAACAGGACCTTTCATATGTGGCTGGGGCAAGTATAACTTGGGATAGTCTTAACGATTGAGCAATTTCAGGAATGTATCTGTCACAGAGGTCTACTCAGAAACATACATGTCTGTAGGTTTTTAATCTGTGCAGTATTGTACATCACTACAAAAAGCTGGATGCCCATGGGTTGGGATTTGAGAAATAAATCATGATTTATCCATCCAGTGGAACGCTATGTGTCCATTAAAAATGGACGAAGAAACTCTCTGCAGAAAAGTATGGAAAGGCTCAGTGATAACGTGAAGGAGAGGGGAAATGGGAGGTGGAAAACAGCTTGCAGCCTGTTCTCTCTGTGATCATCAGAGGCTTGTGGCTGGAAGACCTGGAAGAAGACAGAGGAAACTAGCAACATTGTCCAACTCCCAGGACTGAAACTCACTACACCCTATCCTTTTTGTATTTTTGAACTTGAAACCATGTGAATGTGTCCCAGACTCAAACAAGTAAGGGAAAAAGACACTGGGGATGATCAAAATAAATAAAATGAAAGTAAGTAACAGTTTACTCTTGTAAATGCTTTACAAATACAAGCCCATTTGTTCCTCCTTACCTTATGAAGTGGGAAGTGTGACTGTCCCATTATTAAGAGCAGTAAAGTGAGGTACTAAATGGTACATCAAAGCTAGTGTACCATTTACACTTTGTATTTCCCAAAGAGGCAGGAGAAATTATAGAGGCCAAGAGCATAATCCTTAAAAGCACCTGGTCAATAATACTGTTTTTTAAAGGATATGTGCATATGGAATAAAAGTCTAAACACATTCATGAAAACAATAAGCACCAAATGTGGGGTAGGGGTTACTTTTGAGAAGGGGGAAGCAATCAGATCCTGGACAGGGCTATGGAGAATGAGTATCTCTAATGTTTTAAAGCTGGGAGTCAGTATATGGGTGTGGGTGTACTTTTTCATTGGGTAAAATACATGTAATAGAAGATTTACCATTTTAAAGTGTACAGTTCAGTGGCATTCAGTATATTCATGATGTTGTGTGACTACCTCCACTATCTAGTTCCAGAACATTTTTATCACCCCAAAAGAAGACAACCCCATTCCCTTCCCCTCCCCACCCCTAGCAACCAATAATCAGCTTTCTCCTCTACGTGTTTGCCTACTGTGGACATTTCGTATCAGTGGAGTCAGAGATATGTGGTCTTTTACAGCTGGCTTCTTTCAATTAGCGTAATGTTTTCGAGATTTCATCCATGTCGTAGCATGTGTCCGTGCTTCATTCCTGTTTGTGGCTGAATAATTTTCTGTTATGTGGCCATACTACATTTTGTTTATCTATTCATTGACTGGTGGACATTTGGGTTGTTGCTACATTTTGGCCATTGTGAATGGTGGTATTGTGAACATTCATACTTTTTGTTTGAACAGCTGTTTTCAATTCTTTTAAGTATACGAGGTCTGACAATTAAGTTCGCTAACTTGCCCTAGAAGAAGTGCTACATGTCTCACTGCTGAATATCACTACGGTCACTTTTGAAGTACTCCCCTTGGGAAGCTATGCACTGACGCCCGTGCCTAGTCCACCCTTCAAAGTAATTTTGGAACTCTTTTTCTGGAATGGCCATCAGAGCTGTCATCGTATTAGCCTTGATGTCCTGAATGTCATCAAAATGTCTCCTTTCTATATTTCCTTTATCTTCGGGTAAAGAAAGAAGTCATTGGGGGCCAGATCAAGTGAGTAGGGAGGGTGTTCCAATACCGCTATTTGTTTACTGGTTAAAAACTCCCCCACAGACAGTGCTGTGTGAGCTGGTGCATTGTCGTGATGCAAGAGCCATGAATTGTTGGTGAAAAGTTCAGGTCGTCTTACTTTTCCATGCAGCCTTTTCAGCACTTTCAAATAGTGAACTCTGTTAACTTGTTTGTCCACTTGGTACAAATTCATAAAGAATAATCCCTCTGCTATCAAAAAAGGTTAGCAACATTATTTCAACAAGTTCGGGAACTTAATTGTCAGACTTTGTATGTCTAGGGTATTCATTATCCCAATTTTAAAGGTTTAACTTTTTTTAAAAAAATGAACTGAGGAATGGAAGTGTTATGAAAGAAAATTTCAAGCGTAGAAAACAGCATGTTATGTGTGTGTGGGGGCGGTGTTTTGGGGGAGATTGGGGCCGTGATTTGGAGCATCAAAGGCGGCCAGTGTGGAGGGAAGCCAGAGCTGCACGAGAGACTGTGTCCAGCCTCCTGGTCCAGGCTGAATGTTGGATGCATTCCGAGTGCACTGAGAAACCATTGAAAAGGTTTTAAGCTGAAGAGTCACATGATCCGATTAGTGTTCTAGAGAAATTCCTGTGGGACCCGCGTGGAGGCCCAGCCGGATGCTGGAAAGACCAAGGCGGGAGCAGGGAGGAGGTGGGACGCGGGTCCAGGTGAGAGAAGGGCCTGGGTGGGGCCAGCCTGGGCTAAGAACAAGGCTCTGGGGCAGGGGGCGGGACCTGCACTCCTGGATGCCAGTCCCGACTCAACCGTCTCCTCATTGGCTCTCCTGCTTTCCGTCCAGTCTCCAGCACCCAGTGATCACACAACGTAACTCTTGCCTGGACACCCTCCCGTGGCTCCCACTCTTCCTCCCACTTCCTCGGTCCCTGCCTACAAAGCTCTACACGTCTGGCTCTCTGGGCTCTCCCTGAAATGATTCCTCTCTCCATGTAATTCACTTTGCCCCCAGCCACACCATCCTCTTTGCTCTTTCTGGACTGAGGTCCTTTGCACGTGCGATTTCCCCTGCCTGGAAGGCCCTTCCTCTAGATATCCATGAAGTTTCCCTACTTTCCTCAATTCTTTCATATCTCGGAGACACCTGTCCTGCCTCCCCTGGCTAAAATAGCCCTCCTGTCACCCTCTAGTCCTTACTCTTCCTTAATTTTCAACATTGTACTTATCGCCAACAAGCATTAGGCTACTTGTCGCCTACCCACTGATTACCTATCTCACTCCCATTGGAATATAAACAAACTCCTCAAGGGTGGGGGTTTACTGTGCTTGTTTAAGTGCTCTACCCTCAGAGAAAGGATTCAGGTGGAGGAACTCAGCCTCCTGATGTCCCTATTCATGACTCCATACTGGACAGTCAGAAGCCATCCCCATGACAGTTCTGTCACTTTCCAGATTCTCTACTCTCCAGGCAAAGAGAGTAGAGTCTCAAAGTTGGTGGGTCTTGTCCCTGGTGTGGTGTTGTATCTAAGGGGTGGTGGGTGGGTCTTTTTTCTCTGAGGCAGATTTTTTTTTTAACCCCAAAGGGATGAGTCTGGTTCCTGATTCCTTGGTGTTGGTGGCAGAGTGAAGAGGAATATTTCTAAGGTTGAGTGTTCTCACTCAACCTAGAGCCTTTTGGTTGACATAGAGCCTTTGCAAAAGGGCAATTGTGGATCTCGAGGCCAAAAAGTCTTTCTTGAAGACCAGCCTCGTACTTGTTTTCTTTCCCTCTTGATATATGTCTCCTCCTGTAAATTTTTTTCCTTGTGAAATATAAGATGCACAATTTAAAAGGGCACCATACAAATGCACAATTTAACAAATCGTTATAAAATGATCGCCAGGTTAAGAAAAGGAATGTTGGCTGTCACCCCAACAGAAGGTTCCATCATGTCCCTTAACATGTCTGACCCCACTGTGCTGAGTTTTATGGGGAACAAAATGTTTTCCTTGCTTTCCTGAATGGTTCAGTACCCACAATACATCCTAAACAATTTTATAGTTTAATTTTGTGTGATTTTTTAGCAATAGAAATGGAGTCATAATCTGCACATCTGGCTTGTGTCTGGCTTCTTTGTGACTTCCATTCACGTAATTCTGTATATCTGCACTCATCCATTCTCGTTGCTGTATAGTATTCCATAGCCTAACACACCACCGTTTATTTCCTCCACTGTATTGTTGACGGACGTCTTAGTTCATTCCTGGGGCTGTAACAAAATACCACCGACTAGGTGGCATATAAACAACAGAAATGTATGACTCACAGTCCTGGAGGCTAGAAGTCCAAGATAAACGTGCCAGTATGGTCACCTTCTAGTGAGGGCCCCCTTCCTGGTTCATGACTGTTACCATCTTGCTGTGTCCTCACATGGAGGAAGGGCGAGGTATCTCTCTGAAGCCTCTTCTATGAGGGCATTGATCCCACTCATGAAGACTCCACCCTCATGACTTAAGCACTTTCCAAAGTCCTCACCCCCTAATACCATCCGATTAGGCATTAAGATTTCAACACAGGGATTTTGGGGGGACACTAACATTTCAGAGCATAACAATGGACATTTCAGTTGTTATGAGCTCAGGGCTGTACATTTTGCTGCTATGAATGGCTTCAGATGTGTCTCCCAGTGCAGGAGAGCACGAGTTTCTCTAGGGTTCATGCCTAGCAGGGGAATCACTGCATCATAGGCTATGCACATCTTCAGCCTTATCAGAGCATACCAATCTCATAGGCATCTTGAATTTGAGAAGCTCAGGGTGGAACTCTTGATCCTGTTGTCCCTACCCAAACTTGTTCTCTAGTTTTCTGATCTTAATACAAAGTGCCAGAACCCCAGCAGTCCTTCCTGATTCCTCCCTTTCCATTACACACACACACACTCGCACATTCTGCCTCCAGAACTCATCTTGAATCCACCTACTTCTCTCCATCACTGTGGTCCAGACCCCCACACCTCTCCTGGTGGACTGCTTCCACTCTGCCTCTCCAGTTCCTCCTCCACTCAGCAGCCAGAGGGATCTTTGTGTAGTGTAAGAGTGGTCACATCCCTTCACACTTAAGATCTCACTTGCCATGGCCCAGGAATCACATTCAAATGCCTACCTTGGCCCACCAGGCTCTGTGTGACCTAATCCCGGCTTACCTCTCTACCTTGTCTCCTCCCTCCCGCCTCTGGGCTCACTCCCCTCCTGGGCCCATCCAGGCCTCCTCCGGCCACTCTTCCTCACCCTTCCTGGCTCAGATCAAACGCCATCTCTGCAGAGACGCCTGACCTGATCACCCCACCTAAGGTGGCATAGCTCACTCACTCTTAACACCCACCCTCATTTCCTTCAGAGCGCTCATAACCCTCTGAAACTGCCTTGTTTCTTCATTACTCTTTTCTACACCTTTTCAGCGACACACTACACTATCGGCTCCACCAGGAGTCGTCTTGTTCACTGTTGGGTCCTCAGAGGGGGTTACAATGCCGGGCACAGAATGGGCACCCAGTATAGGAAAGTGACCTGGTGCCTAGGAGACAACCTAAAGGCCTGTCCATTCTCTGACGGGGTTGGAGGGAGCATCTAAGGCACAAATTCAGTTGCCTGGGAGGCAGAGTCTAAGGGGGTAGGAACTTGTCTGTAAAGTGACCATTTGGTTTTTAGGAGGGGTGTCCTATGGGATTGATGGTTTCAAAAAGGTCTGTCTGGTTCTAGGGAGCATGTCAGCCCATGGAAGTGTCTTGTGTTTAAGGGGCAGGGTTCCATTTAGGTAAGACTTAAACCATCTCTGATTTTAAGGATCATGCAAGGGATGAAGGCTCTATCTCTATTTATGGGGCCTTCCTAAGTCAGGGAGGGTGAAACCCCCACCCCCTATACCGGGATCAGAAAATGAGACAGCAGTGACTGACGGGACAAGGTTTATTGGGGTCCTGGAGACATTGGGGAGTGGGACAAGGGCGTGAGGTCGAGGCTCACGGGGGTATCCCCTAGCCAAACCCCCTCCCCCTTGGGGTTGGGAGGAACAGAGAAACAGACAGAGATGGAGAGAAAGACGGACAGGTGCTACAGCAGAGCGGGAGGGCTACCCAGTGTCCACTACCTCCCACTCAGGTGAGTTCACAGGACCAGGAATGACAGTGGAAGAGGAAGGGGAGTGTCTGCCCTATTCACTCTAAGAGGGTGGGGTGCAGGCCACGACTTGGGCCAGCCCATTCCAGTGGACAGGGGTGTATGTATCGGATCAGTCCATTCTACTGGGCAGAGGGATTCCAAACCAGCCTACTCTAGCGTTTGGGGGTGGAGATCATTAGGGTTAGTCCATTCTGCAGTAGGGGAGGGAAACCTAATTGGGGAGTGCGTTGAGGGCAGGGGGCATCTACCCTGGTCCTCTTTCGGCATAGGGAATGAAGTGGCAGGAAAGGCAGACTCCGGTATATCCATTATCTGAGGGCACCAGTGACTGTGGTGGGTAGCACTTGGAGGGGATCCAGGGAAATTTGAGGACATGGTCCCCCCACATTCTCCACATCCAGATCGTTTGGAATGATGGCTCTCAGGGAGAAGGCAGACTTCCCTTGGGGGAGGTGTGCCCATCTCTTATTAGGGCCCTCAAGATGAGTACTTCTGGAGACCCATTTCTCATTCCTAGGTCTCCCAACTTAGAGGCCATTGATTTGGGGGTGCCTAGCACAGATTCCAGGGGGTCCTCAAGCTCAGGAGTCTCTCCATAGACCCCGGGCCCTAGAGCTGAGGAGTTTTCCATTTATTTGCTGTCCATCAGCTCAGGGGTCTGTGTGGGTTTCTAGTGGCCCATCTCTCCAACCAGGGTCCCCTCATCTCAGGGCGTGTCTGGATTTGGACCGTCCCCTGAGTCCAACCCCAGGCGGGGTGGTGGCAGGAAAGGGCGCAGGTCAGTCCATGCCCCGGTGCAGCTTCAGGTGCCTGGAGAGGTTGCTGAGCGTGATGAAGCCCTTGCCACAGATGTGGCAGGGGAAGGGCCGCTCGGTGCCGTGCAGCAGCCGGTGGCGCTTGAGGTAGCACTCGTGGCGGAAGAACTTGCCGCACTCGAGGCACGGGAATGGCTTCTCACCCGTGTGCACCAGCACGTGCCGCTCCAGGTCACGGGGCGAGCGGAACAGCTTTTCGCACTCGGAGCAGCCGAAGATCTTCTTGCCGCGGCCCGAGCCGGACGAGGGCTCCCCCGACGTGGGCTCCCCCTCGGGGACTGCCGTAGCCGCCTCTGCCCCGCCGCCCTCGCCATGGCTAGCGCGCCGGTGCTCCTCCAGGGCCCTCAGAGCTGCGTACAGCGCCCCGCAGTGGCCGCAGCCATAGGTGGCCGGCCCCGAGTGCGCCTCCAGGTGGCTGGCCAGGGCCGCAGCCGATGCGAAGAAGGTCCCACAGTCGCACTGGTACAGGGTGTCTTCAGATGGCTCTGCCGCAGTCGCTGGAGCAGGGGCCTCCCCACCGCCCTCAGGGAGCAGCCGCCCCAACTCGGGCACGCCGCCCCCCGCGCGGCCCAGGAGTAGCCCGCCGTCCCAGGCCGCTCCAGCGTCACCGGCCTCTACAGCGCCACCCTCGCCAGGGGTCTTGGGCCCAGCGCCAGCCCCCGCGGCCCAGGCCTGCACTGGGGGTGCGCCAGGGCCCTGCAGGTCGTGCGTCAGCTTGTGCCGTTCCAGCAGTGCGGGAGCATTGAAGTCGCGCTCGCAGCGTGGGCACTTGAAGGGCTTCACGTCTGTGTGTGCGGCCCAGTGGGCAGCTAGCTCACGGCCATGGTCGAAGCGCCGTGCACAGGCACCGCACGCGAACGGGGGCAGCGAGGCTGCTGCTGCAGCTGCCGCCTCCGCCAGCCCCCAGCTGCCCGGGCCCGCGCCCGCCCCCTCCGGGCCCTCTCCGCCGCCGCTGGCCCCCGCGCCCCCGCACACTGAGCAGGGCCCCACGTTGCAGCAGACGGAGCAGGGTGCACTCAGGGCAGGCAGACCCGGGCTGGGCTGCAGGGGGGACGGGAGCACCCCGCGGTGCTGGCGCTTGAGATGGCGACCCAGGCTGGAGCGTGAGGAGAAGCGGAGCTCGCAGACCAGGCAGCAGTAGGGCTTCTCACCAGTGTGGACAACCTGGAGGGTGGGAGGAAGAGCACAACATCAGGGCTGAGGGACTGGCCTGCAGGGCAGGTTTCTGGACTCCCAGAGGGAGGCAGCCCAAGTTGCGCACGACGCCTACAAGGCCAGGATCTAGCTTCAGTCCTCTTACTCGCCATCTCTGCTTTGGGCCACGCTGGCTTGCTTTTAGTCCCTCTAGCCTCAGGACCTTTGCACGTGCTATTCCCACAGGCTGGGCAACTCTTGCTCCCACTCCTCCTGACTAAATTTCCAACAAGCCCACCTGGGAAACTGGCACTCCCTGGGAGTGTGGCTAAACAGGCTTTGAGCACTGATGGACTTGGGTTCAAATCCCAGCTCTGCCTTCCATTCTCTCTGAAAGGGCAGCTTTTCTGCTCTGCCAAATGGACACAATAAGATGTACGTCTCACAGCATTGTTGTGAGGATGGGGTAAAACCATCACAAAACTACTCAATTCCTGGAAACTAGAATATTCGACAAACTTTCCTGTGCCCAGCTGATGGCCTCTAAACCAGTGAATATCGCGGAGAGCGGGAAAGGAGCTTTTATAATCACCTGGGGTGGGAAGTGGCTCTTCCAGGTAAATGCTTTAGAACTTTCTAGAGCAGAACTGTCCAAGAGAACTTTCTGCTGTGATGGAAATGTTCTGTATCTGTACTGTCCAAAATATCACCACTAGCCACATGTGGCTGTTGAGCACTTGAAATGTGGTTGGGTGGCCAAGCAAAACCATGCCTCACAGAGGTTTCTACTGATATTGGCCTTTGTGGTTTATTTGAGTCCTAGACTAGTAGACAGGTTTTGACTGTAGTCCTATTGACTGGTAGTGTCTGCCTAGAGAGCTTTGGTGAGAACTGTGAGGCTGGATGAGAAAGAGCACAGTGCTAGATTAGTCATATCTGCCAGGTGCAGGATCCGAAGTAGGAATGCTATCTCAGGAAAACCATCCATGACTCCATCCCCGACCTGGATCACTCCAGATCTTTCTTGTATTAGCCTCAGAATACAGTTACCCTCTGTCCTCATGTATCAATTGCAGTTTGACATTTATTAATCTCATTGTTCAATTAATGTCTCCCCCACTAGACTCTTGGCTCTGGGAGGCCATGAAAGGGGAGGACTATGTCTGTTCTCTCCTTTTCCCCCAAAGAGCCTAGCACTGTGCCTGCATATTATAGGTATTATAACTTACTAGTGGGCAGGGGTGAGACCTCAGAGGGCTATGAATGTCACATCAAGTTAAGGAGCTCCCCTGTCACCCGAAGGATCAGGGGTTTCAAGGGAAGGGGTGCCTGGTCACTCTGTGATGGATGCAGAGGCTGGACGTGAGAGGGAGAAACAGGAGGTAGGAAGACCACTTAGAAAGTTGGGGCCAACATCCAGGATGTGAGGTCCTGAACCAAGGCAGATGCCATGGGGACAGAGAAGAGGGGACAAGTGTGGAATACCAGTTATATGTCTGGTTTTACTTATCCTTGTAGCATGAGTGTCTGGCCTATAGAATAAAATCCCACTCCTCACAATGGCCAAGAATGTGTACATGACTCAGCTCCTGCCTGCCTTCCACCTCATCTCCTTTTGCTCTGTTCAGGCTCGCTCCACCCCAACCACATGGTCTCCTATCCCTTCCTTGTAAACACCAAGCTTTTTTCCACATCAGGGCCTTTGCACTTGCTGGTCCCTCTGCCCGAAATGCTTTTCCAATGGCAGATGCCTGTTCATACTTTCATACTTCGGATCTCAGCTCAAGTATTACCGTGCCATTCGCCACCTGTCTGGTAGCCCACAGCTCTCCCCTCTTTACTCCTGAACACAGACATGTTATTGTTTTATAATTTCCTTCCCAATACTTCTCCCTTTCCAGAACATTCTTGACTGTGTATTTGCTTTCTTGTTGATAGTCTACCTGGCTCTTGACCACCTCCGATGGAATGGAAGTTTTCAGAGCTTGGACTTTATTGATTTCACTTTGGTGACCAGTGTTGGGAACAGGGAAAGCACTCAATAGATAATCACTTAAAAGGAATTAAGTACATACGTGGTAAATCTGTTTTTTAAAATGGTAAAAGAAATTGCAGACACAGGTGTGGTGTGTAAGCAGGGGAATGGGAGAAGGGAGGAGCCTACAGGTGGGGCAATGTACTACCAATGTTTTCCTTGTGGGTTGGGTGGTGACTGAAAGAGAAACCCTTCGTGTTTTGATTGGTCAGGGTGCTCTGGTGGGGAAGGAGAGAGGCAAAATGTCCTAAGGGGAAGAGGTGGGTGAGTGGGTCTTGGGCCCGCTGCCTGTTGCCCAGAGTTGGGCCGACGCTCCAAGGGTGTGTCCAGCCCCGGGAGGCAGCCGGGCCTGCCTGCGGGACTCACCTGGTGGTGCAGCAGGCCGGTAGAGTCTCGGAACCCCTTGGGGCAGGCAGAACAGCGGTAGGGCCGCTCCCCTGTGTGCGAGCGCAGGTGGTTGGCCAGGTTGAAGCTGTGCTTGAAGCCCTTGCCGCAGCGCGGACACGCGTGGGGCTTGAGCGCAGTGTGCCGGGCGAAGTGGCGCCGCAGGTCCGAGCGATAGCGGAAGCTCTTGCCACACTCACTGCAGTGAAACGGCACCCGAGGGGTGGCGGCGGGTTGTGCTGGGGCTGGGGCAGGGACCCGGGGCGCTGGCAGCGGGGCATCATCCATTGTGGCGTGGCACGAGGGCAGTGGCGGGTGGGGGCTCTCTGGAGCGAGGGGGGGAGACATAGGGGGCAGGTGAGGGGGGTCATTTCCCCATCAGCCCTCCCCCATCAGGCTCCTGGGACTCATACCCACCACCTGTCCCCTAGGAGCCCAAAACACAACCCTATACGCCACCAAGACCACATCCACTATCTTTAAGCTCCTCCCACCCTCCTACAAACCCTTCTCCCAGTCATCTGCCAATCTTCCTAATCGTTTCTACCTCACTGTTTTTACGCCTGAGCTCTCCTGCTCCTCTCCAAGCCCCGCCCACTGCGGTTAAACCCCGCCCAATCCTTCCAATCCTTCACTGTGTTCCCAGGGCCTCCAGTGTTCCTTAACAAGCTTCTTCCCACTTCCCTCTAAGCTCCTGCCACTCTTCTTTAAAGATGAAAGCCCTGGAACCTCGGATAAAACCAACTGAAACTTTTTTTACCTGCAAAATACGGGTAATAGGAGGACATACCTCGTGGAGTGGCGATGAGGACTAAGCAAAATTGTGGTCATGCGGACTGCCTGCTTACTTAGGCCTGTGCACAGCAAAGACTCAACAGGTAAGCTGTTTTGATTACAACTGTCCTCTAAGTACCTCCGAGTGTCCTCATTAAATCCCACCGTATCTTCTTCACTAAGACCCGCCTCCAAAACCCCACACAATTTTTCCTTAAACTCATCCTTGAAGTAAGCCCCGTCCTTTCCAAGACACTGTCCACCACCCCTTCTCACTTTCTCAGTCGTTCCAGGCCCTCTAAGTCACTTCACTTGCATTATAAAGGTTTGATATTTCCACTAATACTCCCGAAATTGCATGCCTAAACCCCACCCCCTCACTGTACCCATCACTTTCTCTAAGCCACGCCCCTGAAGAAACTCCACCTCTAAGCTTCTCCCATCTTCACACTGAGCCCGTTTCCCCACTCAGCCCCAATTAGGACCCTTCAACCTAGGGCCCTGCTACCATTCTCACTGAGCCACGCCCCCTTACCAAACCCCACCCTTTATCTAAGCTCCTCCCACTTCCAACCGCAGTTTGCCCCGCCCATTCCCCCTCTAAGCCACACCCACTCAGGCTCCTCCCAGTCATTGCTCCTCCCCAGCTGCTACTAAGTCCCGCCTCCTCCCCATCCAGTCGCCCTCGGGGCCGCCCCCCCCGCCCCCCGTAGTCCGCTAGAGGACCCAGGCCCCGAGAGCCAGCCTTTTGTGCCCCTCCCCCCGTCCCTAAAAGGTGCGGCCCCGGGCGCCCCAGGCGGGGGCAGGTCAGGCGGGACCCGCGGACGGGCGAGTCCACCTAGCTAGAACGACGCGGGGGTTCTGGAGCCCTGGGGCGGCCCCGGGAGGCCGGGAAAGTCAGTCGGCTTTCCTCTTTAATTACTTACACCTCCCTCTGGGCGCCGACATTTTGGGCAGCGGGGGCAGCGTCACTTCCACCCGGGGGGCCCCTCGACTTCCGCCTCGGCTCCCTTCTTTCCCGCACGCCCCCCCCTTCTCCCGCCTTCTTGGCCTCCTCCCTCCCAGCCGTCTGCCCTTCTCCCTCTTTCTCGTCCCTTTCCTAGCATTGGCAGTTATAGAAGTCAGGTCGGCGCCATCTTGGGTGAGGGCAGGAAGAGGGGCGGGGCTTGGGATGGTGACCCGGCGCCATGCCGACTAAGGGCAACAAGCTCAGTGCGCGGCTCTTCCCCGTCGACGCTGGCGGGTGATAGCGCAGATGAGGGCCGACTTGAGTTCCTTTTCGCAGCTCCTCCTGGGTAGAATGTAGAGTTGCATCAGGAGGAAAGAGAAATGGAAAGTCCGGCTGCGATAGATAGGAAAGAGCAGGCTCCACCTTGTCCTCAACCTTCCAAGGGTCTTTGAAGCTTATCAGGCGCCATGTTAATTACGGGAAGAGGCAGCCATTTTCCCGCTCCTCATCCTTTCGGTACCTGTCATTGATTGGGTCACCGGCTGGATACTTTGTGGGAGGAAAGACATTTCTACGTTGTAGGGAATGTGTTGGGTTATTTACCGCTCGGATCCGGCGAGAACGCCGGGTGCGCAAGCACGGATATGACCAGCCCTTAGGACCCAGCGCGTCCCTTTGTTCCCCTCGGGCGCGGGCCCGACGGGGAGGGGGCGGGGGCGGGGCTGCCGGAGTCCGCTCCGAGGGGCGGGGCCGTCGCGCGCGCGCGCGCCGCCGAGGGGTAGGGCCCCCTCGCCCCCGCCCCTTCCCACGCACCGACCCCGTCGCCCCCCGCGCGCGCACACTCGCGAGTCCCGGCGACATGCAAATGAGGTACCCGAGAGGCGGGGGGCCTGGGCGGGGGGAGGGGAGCGGAGGGAGGGGCGGCCCGGGGCCGCGCGCCCCCGGAGCGCACCCCCCACACCTGCTCCTGCTCCCGCGCTCGCTGCGGCGCGCGCTCCGACCTAGCGCCTAGCGGAGTCGGCCTGGACGCGCGCGCGCGCGCAGACCCCCTTCCTGGCGGCCTTCGCCGTCCGCGGCCCGGCGCCGCTCATTGGCCGTTGCCCCCGCAGGGCCCGCCCCGCGCGCTCGGGGACCAGCGGGCGCGCGCCTGCCCGGGGGCGAGCAAGGGCGAGGGTCGGGGGCATCACTCGGGGGACCCGGGTTCTAGTCCAGGCCCCCCCACCCTAGCGAAGCGTATGATCCTGTAAAAGCGGTTACCCTCCTCTGGACCTCAGTCTGTGTGCATGTTCCAAGAGGGCACAGTGGCACCTACAACCCCCCTCATAATTGCACCTGTGCTTTTCTCGCCTGGTCCCAGCTCTGATGATGGTCGTGGTGGTAGTTTATTGAGTGCTTACTATGTGCCACTGGACAACCCTGGTATATCCATTTCACAGAGCTGGATTCAAACCGAGTACCAAGGGACCCCGTGATGTCCCTTTGTCCTTTTGAGTCCCTTTCTTCTCACTCCCTGGGTCAGTGGGTCAACATGAGACTTGGTTCGAATCTTGGCCCTGCCACTTTCTGGCAGAGGGAGTTTGGGTAACTCACTTGGCTTTCCTGTGCCTTGGTTTCCCCATTTGCAAAATGAGGGTGATTGTGCCCTTATTCAGAGGGCTAGTATTGTCCTAAGTTCTGTGTGCTGAGCATCTCATGGCATGTCCCTGCAACTAGGAACTATTTTGCAGAAGGCTTAACTGAGGCTCAGAGAAGTGAGCACTTTGCCCAAGACCACACAGAGTAAGTGACAGACTGAGGAATCGAACTTAGAATGTTTGACTCTGGAGCCCAGACATAACAGCTCCAATATATTTCCTCGTCCACCACTCAGGGCCAAACATCACCTGGGACCAGTCCCTTTCTTCCTCCTGTCCTGAACTCCCTTTCCCTCCTACTGTACCAGTCAGGAGGGAGAGACAAAAACATTTCTGAATCTTCTGTGTCTCTGGGGTTTGATGGGCTCTGTGTCTTGAGGATCACACTAGTGGCCTGTACCCTCAGTTGGACTCTGTCCTACCTCAAAGATTTTTCTTTATTTTGGCTCAAATTGACCTTTGAGGTCCAGGGCAAGGGTTAAGGAAGCCTGAGGAACTCCTGTGGGCTCAGGGTAGTGCCTGTTTACCAACTGGCACAGAATTATCCTGCTCTTTTATCCACCAGCGTAACTGTGCATCCAGGTGAATGTCGGCCATGCCCAGGTTGCGAGACTCAAGACAGAGGGATGGGTGAGGTGTTGGGGGACAAGGGGTGCTCCAAACCCTCCCTCCTCTGACAGTTGCCCCCTCTCTCCTCTTAGCCCTGCTCCAGTGCCCAGACCCAAGCCCCCCACTGCTCAATGGACACCCCCAGCCCAGACCCGTTGCCTTCGCCTTTGCCTGGGGAGGAAGAGAAACCTCTGGCCTTACCTCCTTCTGTTCCCCGGGGCCGCCGAGGTCGACGTCCCGGGGGGGCCACCTCCTCCAATCGGACGCGCAAGGCCTGCCTCCCTCGCAAGCGGGGCCGACCCCCCAAGTCAGGGCAGGAGACCTCGCTGGCGCAGGGGTTGACCGTCCCCGTGGGCAGCGGTGGTGGCAGCGATCTCCTGCTGATCGATGATCAGGGTGTGCCCTATACAGTCTCTGAAGGGTCAGTGGCAGGAGGTCCTGAGGGCTCAGGCCCTAGGAAGGCGCCGCACTTCTGCCCGGTGTGCCTGCGGGCCTTCCCCTACCTCTCGGACCTGGAGCGCCATAGCATATCGCACTCTGAGCTGAAGCCTCATGAGTGCAAGGACTGTGGCAAGACCTTCAAGCGGTCCAGCCACCTGCGGCGGCACTGCAACATCCATGCCGGCTTGCGGCCCTTCCGCTGCCCACTCTGCCCCCGCCGCTTCCGCGAAGCGGGCGAGCTGGCCCACCACCACCGAGTCCACTCCGGGGAACGGCCCTACCAGTGCCCCGTCTGCCGGCTTCGCTTCACGGATGCCAACACGCTCCGGCGCCATGCCAAACGCAAGCACCCTGAGGCCTTGGGGGCACCCATGTGTCCCCCAGACCCAGGACCTGAGCCACCGTGGGACGACGAGGGCATCCCAGCCACAGCAGGGGCTGAGGAGGAGGAGCGGGAGGGGAAAGAGCTGGCTTGACCCACAGACCGGATCACCCCTCCCTGGGCCAGGTTTACAGCTGGTGGTTCAGTTGCTGCTCCACCTGGGCAGGGAGGCCGAGACACCCTCATGTCTGGTGGTCTTACCATTGTGGGAGGGGGTTGTGGGTGAGCACCTAAACTTCCGGACCCTGCTGCCTTCTGCCACCCTCCCCTGGACTAACAGGCCCTTCGAGGCAAAGGCTGTGGAAATAAATCTCTGCCTCTGGCTTCTGGTGTGTATTCAGTGATGGTACCAGGGCTGCCCCCCTCTTCTTTCTGTCCCTACACCACCTGATGGGAGTGCATGGAATTTGGGAGGACCCCATGTCATGTACCTTATTAGTTTGGCGCTAAAGAGTGGCTTAGGGGCCTTTGTCCCCTCCCCTTCCTCCAGCAGACCCCAAAGCACTCCCCTAAATAGCTACTCTAAGTAAAACACTGAACCATCTGTGCAAATGTTACTGACTCAGGCCCCTTTACCCCATTCCAGCCAGATTATTGGAAATTCTGTAGCCACCACTTTGCCCCATCTGTTTGTCCTGACCCTGTTTTGAAGGAAAAATTGAGCCGTGGTATGTGGGCAGAACTGACAACTTTAGTAAAGATTAGATAGACAAGGGGTGTGGCCTGGGGGCGGGGCTAAGGAATCAGGAGGCGGGACTGAGCGGCAAGGTTTGTTTATTGGTCAAGTAGGTGAGAACTTTAGGCAGAGCTTGGGGGAAGGGCCTATAGGAACTGCCCTGACGTTTAAATTGGTTTAGTGAAGATGGCAGAAAGTGAGAGTAATTTAGAGGGAATGGATAGGAGTTTATATGAGGGGAGGGGCTTTAGGAGAAACTATGGGAGAACTAGGTGTCAGGAGAGGTGGGACTTAACTGTTAAGAGAAGATGCCAAGGAGAGGAAAAAAGGGTACTTAAGAGAGGAGTGACTAAAAGAAGTCCCTGAGAGGGTTGGGCTGAATAGAGCTGGGCTTAGCTGCTTGGAGTGTGGCTGAATTACTGTGTTTTCCCGGAAAATAAGACCTAATGGGAAAATAAGCCCTAGCATGATTTTTCAGAATGATATCCCCTGAACCTAATGTGTCTTTTGGAGCAAAAATTAATATAAGACTCGGTCTTATTTTCGGGGAAGCATGGTAGGAGCAAGGTTTACAGAGATTTATGAGGGGCCGTACAAAGTGTAGTAAAGCTGTGGGTTCTAACTTCAGCCTGCATAGAATCACTCGAAAGGTATTTTATTTTTAATTATACTTGATATGCATATTATAGTAGTGTCAGGTGTACAACATTGGGATTTGATATTTCTATACATTATAAAATGGTCATAATAAGTCTAGTCAGCATTTGTCACCAAAGTTATCACGGTATTATTGACTGTATTACCTTATGCTGCACATTACATCCCTATGACTTGCTTTATAACTGGAAGTTTGTACCTCACCTGAAGGGCATTTTAAAACTCAGATCCCTAAGCCCTACCCCCAAGGTTTTTGATTCAGAAATCCGAGGTGGGGGTCCTGAGAATTTCCATTTCTAACAATTTCCGAAGTGATGCTGCTGCTGCTGGTCTCTGGACCATAGTTTGAGAACCACTGATTTAAGAAAATGCCTTGGAGGTGAGAGGCACAAATATCGCGTTGAAGTTATGAGAGAGGTGGAGCTTAAATGCTTCGGAGCATAAGTGGCGGGGCCGAACCCAGGGGGCGTGGCTCAGCCTCTGAAGCTTGGAGGGGGAGGGTCTACAAGAAAAAAGGCGTGGCTAAGGGCGGTGCTTAGGAGGGAGGTGGGATTTAGAGAGTAGTGAGGCCTTGGAGGTAGGGAAGAACGGGAGAAAATTCGGGGGCCTTGGGCAAGGAGGACGGATTTTGAATTGATGGGCGTGGCTTATAATTAAGCCCCTGGATGGGCGTGGTTCAGACTGGGGGTGGGGCCTAAGTGTGGGGTTTGCGCGAGGTTTAACCCTACGACCCAAGCGTGCGGACGGTACCCCAAGAAGAAGCGGACTCTGAGGGCGCAGGCGCACTTTGCTCAGCTCGTCCACCGGAAGTGGTTCAAGGCTTTACCCGCCTACATCCCTGAACCAGCGCGCAGGCGCAGTTTCCTCTCCGGGTCGCCGCTGCCGCCGCCTCCTCTTTCCGCTCCTCCACGCCGGCGCCTCGGAGACGGGCGCGACTTCCGCTTCCGGGCGGGCGGGCAGGCGGCTAGGCAGGCGGTGCGGGGCTGCCGGGGAGGGGGAGGGGGCGGCACTTCCGGTCAGGCCCTCGGGTCTCCCCCGAGCGGCGGCGCCTCCTCCGCCTCCTCGGCCTCCTCCCGGCGGAGACCCCGGCGCCGGTGAGTGACGGGGCGCGTGGCCCGGGGGTCCGGGGATAACGGGGGCGGGGGGTCCCGCCCAGACCCGCTGTATTCCTCAGAACGTCTCCCCACCAGTGCTCCCGCCCGGCCCTCGCCGGGGCACCCCCATCACTGCTCCTCCATAACAGCACTCCAGCTATCTGCCCCATTAACGCCCCCATGTGGGACGGCTGCCAAAGCGCCTTCATTAGTGGCGCTCCCCTAAACTGCTGCCAGGGCCTCCCACTAATGCTTTCTCGTAGGAACCCTTCTACATATCCTCCAGTGATTGTTTCCTCCAGGACAGCCCCCCAAATGCCACCAGCATTGCCCTCCCCCATGCAAGGCAGCTACCCGTGAACCCTCTTTTAGCCTCTGTAAGTTGCCCCCAAGGAGTGTTGCGTTAGTGCTTTACAGCAGAACTGCCCCCTATTATGTCCACACAACAGTTTCCCAAAGCTCCTAACCCCCTCGAAACCCCCACTTTCATTGGTGTAAAAATATGTTCTATTCTGGTCAGCAGCCAAGAATGCCTTTTTTCACTTCTGCACCCCCCCCTCATAATTCCCCTTGAAAATACCCCTTTCAACACCCCCCTCCCCCCATAGAACAGCTCCCTCTAGAGGTATGTTCTCACACCCACATCCTCTCCTTCAGGTAGAAACGGCTGCCAGTTTAGCCCCAGGCTCCCACTCCATCCTTCTCTCGGTCAGCTTCTATCTTTGGTCATTCCTCCCACAGAGCAGTGCCCCTCAGTGATGCCTTCCCTCTGAGAATGCGCTTGCCCTGCACTAGCAAGTTTGTCCTGACCTGTCCCTTCTCACCCTGCTCTCACTCCCATCTTCCTGGACTCCCTGGAGAAGACCCCCAGCTTTACTGGAGCATGAGCTCTTTCTTCCCCAGGCATTCATTCTTGAACGGATGTGCAATAGGTCAGCTCATGCAGCCATGAAGGAGAGAAAAATGCACACAGTCTTTGTTTTTGTGGAGTTTTACAGTCTAGTTAAGGAGACAGACCAAAAACAAATAACCAAATAAACAAGATAAATGCTGTTTTCTGGGTTGTCTGAGAGTCTGGTGAGCTGCTTCAGAGGTGAAACCTGAATTAGCACTTAGTCATGCGAAGGTCTTGGTGAACTGTTCCAGGGAGAGGGAAGAACAGTGCAAAGGCCCTGAGGTGGCCATGATCGTAGAGTGGCAGGGAAGGCCTGTGAGATTGATCTCAGGGCCTTGGAGGTGACAACATTGTGATTATTATATGGGCTTTGTCAGCTCTACCAAGCCTAGAATGTATTTCATTTGTTCATTCATTTGTTCAACAGCTGTATAATGATCACCTACACACTGGGCATGAAGCAGAGACCAAAACAGGCAAAAGTCCATCTCCTTGTGAAGTGCATATGCTAGTTCATAGGGCAGACAATTAAAAAAACAAAATACATGTATGTGAAGAAAATGCAGCAGGATAAGGATATAGAGTTATAGGGGCTACGGTGTCAGAGAGAGTGGTAGGAAGACTTCTTTAAAAAAATTTTTTTTTTAGATTTTATTGGGGAAGGAGAACAGGACTTCATTGGGGAACAGTGTGTACTTCCAGGATTTTTTTCCAAGTCAAGTTGTTGTCCTTTCAATCTTAGTTGTAGAGGGTGCCGTTCAGCTTCAAGTTGTTGTCCTTTCAGTCTTAGTTGTGGAGGGCGCAGCTCAGCTCCAGGTCCAGTTGCTGTTGCTAGTTGCAGGGGGCACTTCCCACCATCCATTGCGGGAGTCGAACCGGCAACCTTGTGGTTGAGAGCCCACTGGCCCATGTGGGAATCGAACCGGCAGCCTTCGGAGTTAGGAGCCCGGAGCTCCAACCGCCTGAGCCACCGGGCCGGCCCGGAAGGCTTCTTTAAGAGATACTTAAAATCATCTTGTTCCTCCAAAAAGCCACTTACCAAAAAGTTACCTCCTCCTCCTCCTGAACAGCTGTGGCCACCCAGGGGTTGCTCTTACCAGCTTCCCTCCCCCAAGAGTGAAATGGTTAATAGCATGAACTCTGGATGCCACTAGTGTTCATATCTCTGAGCAAACCACTTTCTCTTTTCGTAGCCTTATTCTCACTTATTTAACAAGTATTTTCAAAGACGGGCACTGTGCTAGGTCCTGGGGATGAAGCAGTGAACAAAACATAAAAATCTTTGTGTGCATGGAGTTTACCTTCTAGAGGGGAGACGACCGCCACCAAGACAGAATGCATGGTTAATTAGTGATGCCAACTTGTAAACAGAAAAATGAAGCGGGCTGGGGAGGGCAGGAGTGTTGGTCTGAGTGACAGGTTGCAGTGGTCATGGAAAGCCTCACTGAGATGACATTTGAGCAAAGATGTGAAGGAGGGAAGGTGTAAGATGTGTATATGGGGAAGTCAGAGCATTTCAGGCAGAAGCAACAGCCAGTGCAAAGGCCCTGAGACAGGAATGGAGCTGGCCCATTGAAGGAGTAGCCAGGAGGCCATGGGGGCTGTGTAAGCCATCATAAGGACTTTGATTGAGATGAGGGTCACTGCAGGGTTTTTAGCAGAGGAGGGACATGGTTTGACCTTAGTACTTTTGTCTATAAATTATCTTATGAGTTTGTTATGAAGTGTGATTGAAATAAGCCACATAAGGGACCTAATAATAGCATTCAGTAAGTGCTGGTGGCTAGTCCTGGGGTTGGGCGGCAGCGAAGTGGGTGAGACAAAATATATTTGCAGTAAAAGGCAGGATGGGGGCCTTCCTTTGTTGAGACATATTGAAAGACAGCGTGTTGTAGGGGGTAATAGCATCCACTGTGGAGATGTACCGCCTCCCTTCAGCTCCTGGCCTTGCTGCTTGTTAGTGGTGTGACTTTAGGAGATTGATTTACCTATATGGCTCTCAGTCTCTTTCTCTGTACAACTGAGTTAATAACTGTAACCATTTCCTAGGGTTACTGGAAAGATGCATTGAGTCAACACATGTAAAGGATTTAGAGGTGTACTTGGTATGTGGAAAGAACTCGTTTAATGTTACATATTATTAAATATGACCATTATTGTTATTAACAGACTAGATTGTCATCACAAGGCAGCTTGTTATAGGGGAATGGTCCATAGGTTCTGGCATCAGAGAGACCTCCGCCCCCGTTTCTTCAGTTTCCCCACTAATGAAATGGGACCAATAATGGCACAGGACTGTTGTGATGCATCAAGGAGTTCCTATCCAACTGGTCTAATAATAAACATGAGCTGTTAGGATTGTGACTATGGTTGCTGTGGGACTCCTGTCCCTTGGGACCATTCCCCCATCACACCTCTGCAACCCTCCCGTGATACATCTCCCCTTAGAAAGGCACCAATCAATATAAGGCTTGGGTTTCCTAAAAGCAGAAATGTCTCTTGTTTCCCAGTGGAAATAATTGTTGAGCCTGGTCAGTTCTGTCCCCCAAGAACATCCTCCTTCTCTGTCAGCCGTTTGGGCTGTCATCATAACCTCACTGTCCCCCCTCCCCCTGATTCCTTCTGGGAAATCCCCTAGATGTCAACTCCATCTCTGCTAAATGTCTCCCTCCCTTCCTTGTGGAGTTCTGGTCACCTTAGTCTCATCCTTTCACTTATTCAACAAATATTTATTAACATAGGCATTTATAGCCTTAAGTTGACCTCTGAGCACTGCTTTAGCTGCATCTCCCACGTGTGTTGCGTTTCCATTTCATTCATCTAATTTCCTTGGTGATATCTTTGTGGACCCATTGGTGATTTAGAAGGGTGCTGTTTCATTTCTAGATATCATCAGATATTTGTGGAATACCCATACTGTGCCAGGTGCAGTGCTAGGTGCTGGGATACAGGGGCTAACATGATGGGCCGAGTGCTTGCTGTTAGGTGAGGAGGACAGACAGGAAACACATAGCAAAGGAAATAGACACAGTAAGTCAGTGGCAATAACCATGATGAAAAAATGAAGCAGGATGAGGTCCTAGCAAGTGATGGGGTGGGAGAGTGGGGTGTTAGCTATCTTGGAAGTGACGTGTGAGCAGAGACCAGAAGGAGGCACAGGAGAGAAGCTTGAGACCTGGACAAGAATGTTCCAGGCAGAGGGCAGCCTCATCACATCACTGTTGCTTCTGCTCAGGATGCTGAGCACCTTGCTCTCCCACCCATCCCTTCATAACATAGAGAGCGCCCTCAAATAAGGGTCCTACCCCTATAGTTCCACCCCTGCCTTTCTCCACCTCAGGGAACAACCCTGCGAGAAGAACCCTGTGCTTGGAGGGGTGGGTCAAGCCACAGACTTGCTCTGTGACCTTGGGCAAATCACTTGACCTCTCTGTGTCTTGTGCTCTCATTTGCCAGGTGGGGATAACCACAGAGCCTGTGTCATGGTCTCGTGGAGTTGTGGTAGGGATTTAGTGAGTCAGTCTGTGTGATGTGTGTAGAATGGCGCTGGCCTGTAGGAAGTGCCAGTAAAGGGTAGCTGTCAGTAATACGTGCTCTGATGGAGGTGAGTCCAGGCACTGGCTTCTTTCCCAAGACACCTTCCCTCCCTGCCCCTCCTCCCTGCATCCTTGTACCATGTATTTTCTCCATGCCCACCAGCCACTCCAGCCCTGTCTCCCCACTGAGGTTCCACCCGAGGCTTCTACTCCCATGCCAGCCACGCCTTTGCTCCTTCCGGAGATGAGATGAACCAGAGAGAGTGAAGGACATGGGATGTTGGGTCTCCTCCAAGGACAACCAAGAGCTGAAGGCTAAAAATACCACCTCCAGGCAGGGCTGGAGGAGATACCTTTCACCTGTGGAGGGGAGAGGGCCAGTCTAACAGGTGGGGGCTGACAGGCCCTGGCCTCGGTGGGTCCCCCTGACCCCCTACCTTGGGCTGGGCACAGAACTAGGCACCCAGGGGGCAGGGACTGGGACGGTGGCCAGGAAGCGTGCCAGACTTTGGGGACCCTTCTCCCACTGGCTCACCTCCAACTTGGCGGAGGCATTTGCCAAGGCCCCTGGATGGGTCCAAGGCTGGGGGAGGGGGCAGACATGAACAGCTGGAATCTGGAATGAAAAGTCCTGTAAAAGAGGTACCCAGAGAATGACCACTCTCTCGGAGGGGGTAGGAAAAGGCTCCTTGAGCTTCTGCCTTCAGGCTCTTCTCAGGCAAGTGATGTCACTGAAGGTACAAAGAGCTCCAGGGACTGAGTGAGCTGTGCCAACCACTGCTGTGTTTCCTTGCATCCTATTTCAGCCCCCTTAAATCCCCCTGCAGTCTAGGTTTTACCGCCCTGTTAGAAATGGTGAACGTGTGGGAAGGAGATGGGACTTGGTCTGCCCAGGCCCACACATTTACTGCTGTGCTAGGCTGCCTTCCTTCTCTGCCAGCCCCCTGCTATATAACCTGTTTGTCCCAGGCCTGCATATTGTCCTTCCCACCTGTAGTGAAAGAACAGACCCCTCCCAATACTGTCTTCATTCCAATTCTCTTGTTTTGTGCTGACTTTCTGTTCCTACCAGTAGTGACAGCGATGACAACATAATAGTTTCTGCGTACCAAGTGCTTGCTTACAGAGCACCAGGGACCAGCCATCTGAGGGGCTTTTCATATTAGCTCGTTGGATCCTCACAGCAGCCCTGTGAGGTGGGGGTATGCTTTGTCACCTCCATTTGTAGATGAGGAAATCCAGGTTCAGGTACTTGCTGTGGTCACACAGCTAAGATTTCAATCTGGCATTCTAGCTGCAGAGGCCATCCTCTTAACCACTATGATGGAAACTATTATGATGATGACAGAGGCCAAACCTGAAGGGACTGGGAATAGAGGGCTGGTGTCTGTGTGTGTGTGTGTGGGGGGAGCTGAGGGAGCCGGGACACAGCAGAGGCCTGAGGGTTTGCAGAGGGGACTGAGACCAGGTGCCAGGGGTGCTGGGAGAATTAGGGTCTGAGAAGGAGAGAAAGGCCTGCCAGCAGGACTGGGGGTAGAGGTCCGGGGGGTGGATAGAGATGTGTAAGGATCCGGAAAAGATGTGAGACATGGACACGAGTTGCCAGCGCACGGCCCTATTTGCGGTGGGGAGAACGCACGGCTAGTACTGCTTCCTCAGCTGCATCCTCTTCTCTGCAGGGTCTCGCACTCCACTCCCGGTGGAGATGGAGGCAAATGCGGCGGGCAGCGGCGGCGGGGGTGGCGGCATTGGGGGCGAGGACGGGGTGCACTTCCAGAGCTATCCCTTCGATTTCCTGGAGTTCCTCAACCACCAGCGCTTCGAGCCCATGGAGCTGTATGGGGAGCACGCCAAGGCGGTGGCGGCCCTGCCCTGCACCCCCGGCCCCCCGCCGCAGCCCCCGCCGCAGCCCCCGCCGCCTCAGTACGACTACCCACCACAGTCTACCTTCAAGCCCAAGGCTGAGGCACCCTCGTCGTCGTCGTCGTCCTCCTCGTCCTCCTCCTCGTCGTCGTCCTCCCAATCCAAGAAGCCTGACCCGCCCCTGCCGCCCGCCTTTGGGGCGCCCCCACCCCCCCTCTTTGACGCTGCCTTCCCTGCCCCGCAGTGGGGCATCGTTGACCTCTCGGGACACCAGCACCTGTTTGGGAACCTGAAACGTGGAGGGCCTGCATCTGGGCCAGGGGTGACGCCGGGGTTGGCCACTGCAGTGGGGACCTCAGCGCCGCTCCCCTCCCCTTCGCAGACCCCGCCGGGGCCCGCTGCAGGGGCAGCCTGCGACCCCACCAAGGACGACAAGGGCTACTTCCGCAGGCTGAAGTACCTGATGGAGCGGCGCTTCCCCTGCGGCGTGTGCCAGAAGTCCTTTAAGCAGTCATCGCACCTGGTCCAGCACATGCTCGTGCACTCAGGGGAGAGGCCGTATGAGTGCGGCGTCTGTGGCCGCACGTACAACCACGTGTCCAGTCTCATCCGCCATCGCCGCTGTCACAAGGATGTGCCACCAGCTGCCGGGGGCCCAGCGCAGCCAGGTGCGCCTCTCCCGCCGCTGGGCCTGCCCACGCCCACTGCTGCCGGAGGGGGTGCCTCCACAGTGGTCCCCGCAGGCCCTCCTGCCACACCCGCAGCCCCCACGGCCTCAGCCGATGGGAATGCAGCCCCTGGAACACCGGCGGGTGTGGGTGTGCCTCCGCCTGCGGCGGGGGGCGGTGAGGGCCCCTTCGCTTGCCCTCTCTGCTGGAAGGTCTTCAAGAAGCCCAGCCACCTGCACCAGCATCAGATTATCCACACGGGCGAGAAGCCTTTCTCATGCTCCGTGTGCAGCAAGAGCTTCAACCGCAGGGAGAGCCTCAAGCGCCACGTGAAGACGCACTCAGCGGACCTGCTGCGCCTGCCTTGCGGGGTCTGCGGCAAGGCCTTCCGCGATGCCGCCTACCTGCTCAAGCACCAGGCGGCGCATGCGGGCGCAGCAGGGCCCCGGCCCGTGTACCCCTGCGACCTATGTGGCAAATCCTATTCCGCACCGCAGAGCTTGCTTCGCCACAAGGCTGCGCATGTGCCACCCGCTGCCCCCGATGCTCCCAAGGATGCAGCGGCTGCTATTCCTCAGCCCGCGGCTGCCTTCCCCCCAGGCCCTTACCTGCTGCCGCCCGACACCCCTGCAAGTGACAGCGAGAAGGCCGCGGCGGCTGCAGCGGCCGTGGTATACGGTGCCGTACCCGTGCCGCTCCTGGGAGCACACCCACTGCTGCTTGGCGGCGCAGGGACAAGCGGAGCGGGTGGTACGGGCACTAGCGGCCCCGGGAAGACATTCTGCTGTGGCATCTGCGGGCGTGGCTTCGGTCGCCGTGAGACCCTGAAGCGCCACGAGCGCATCCACACAGGCGAGAAACCACACCAGTGCCCGGTGTGTGGGAAGCGCTTCCGCGAGTCCTTCCACCTGAGCAAGCACCACGTGGTGCACACCCGTGAGCGCCCCTACAAGTGCGAGCTCTGCGGCAAGGTCTTCGGTTACCCGCAGAGCCTGACGCGCCATCGTCAGGTGCACCGGCTGCAGCTGCCCTGCGCCCTGGCTGGGGCTGCTGGCCTCCCCTCCACCCAGGGCGCGCCGGGGGCCTGTGGCCCAGGTGCCTCGGCCACATCCGCGGGGGCCGCTGAGGGCCTGAGCTACGCGTGTTCGGACTGCGGCGAGCACTTCCCGGATCTCTTCCACGTCATGAGCCACAAGGAGGCGCACATGGCAGAGAAACCGTATGGCTGCGACGCCTGCGGTAAGACCTTCGGCTTCATTGAGAACCTCATGTGGCACAAGCTGGTCCACCAGGCCGCCCCTGAGCGCCTGCTCCCGGCTACACCTGGCGGCCCGCAGCCTCCGGATGGCTCCGGCGGCTCCGAGGCAGCCAGCGTACTGGACAACGGGCTGGCGGGGGAGGTCGGGGCAGCCGTGGCGGCCCTGGCAGGGGTGTCAGGGGGCGATGACGCTGGCGGGGCGACGGCGGGGGGCGGTGGGGGTGCCAGCTCGGGCCCGGAGCGCTTCAGCTGTGCCACATGCGGCCAGAGCTTCAAGCACTTCCTGGGCCTAGTCACTCACAAGTACGTGCACCTGGTGCGGCGGACCCTGGGCTGCGGCCTCTGCGGCCAGAGCTTTGCCGGCGCCTATGACCTGCTCCTGCACCGGCGCAGCCACCGGCAGAAGCGGGGCTTCCGCTGCCCTGTGTGCGGCAAGCGCTTCTGGGAGGCTGCCCTGCTGATGCGCCATCAACGCTGCCACACAGAGCAGCGGCCGTACCGGTGTGGCGTGTGTGGCCGAGGCTTCCTGCGCTCCTGGTACCTGCGGCAGCACCGTGTGGTGCACACGGGCGAGCGGGCCTTCAAGTGTGGCGTGTGCGCCAAGCGCTTTGCGCAGTCGTCCAGTCTGGCCGAGCACCGGCGGCTGCACGCTGTGGCCCGGCCCCAACGCTGCGGCGCCTGTGGGAAGACCTTCCGCTACCGCTCCAACCTGCTGGAGCACCAGCGGCTGCACCTCGGCGAGCGCGCCTACCGTTGCGAGCACTGTGGCAAGGGCTTCTTCTACCTGAGCTCTGTGCTGCGCCACCAGCGTGCCCATGAGCCGCCACGGCCCGAGCTCCGGTGCCCCGCCTGCCTCAAGGCCTTCAAGGATCCCGGCTACTTCCGCAAGCACCTTGCGGCCCACCAGGGCGGCCGGCCCTTCCGCTGCTCCTCCTGTGGCGAGGGCTTCGCCAACACCTACGGCCTCAAGAAACACCGCCTGGCCCACAAGGCCGAGGGCCTTGGGGGTCCTGGAGCAGGGACCAGCACCTTGGCTGGGAAGGAGGCCTGACCAGAGGGCTTCCCATCCGCCACTCCACTCAGATGTCCCCTTCCAGACTCACTCCTTACCGGCCGCGGGTCAGACTCTTCCCCCCTCCTTGCTGTTACCTCCTCTATCCTTCAGACAGACTAGCCCCCTCCAAGGCGGTGCTGTACAAACTGAAGGCTGAATCACTCCCAACCTGGACCTCTCTGGCCCTCCTCTCATCCTGTCCCACAGTGAATTTGATCTTCTGTCTAACCCCGTTTTGTAACTCCCTTCTGTCTCCCACCCCAGCAGTATTTCCCCCCACAAGCTTTGGTGGAGATGGGCATGAACTGCTCATCCCCCTTCCTTTGGAATCCGGCTGGACAGTGGTATACGAGCAGAGTTGGGAGGGCACATGGGGGCCTGGGTGCTCTTTTGGATTGTGGGGTGGGGGGCGGGGTGGCAGACGCGGCTTGTACAGAGCAGAGATAATAAACCTTATCACCAGGGCAACAGAGTCCTTTCTTACATCTCAGAGAGGGGCTCAAGCGCTGGCATGAGGAAGGTTAACTTTGTTTTCCTGGTATTTCCATCTCCCTGTACCCTCCGCCTCATCCACGTGCTCTCTGGATTTCCTCAGCCCTCCATACTTCCTGAGGGTTTAGCACATCTGTATCCATCTGCGAGTTGGGCAGACGGCAGATCAACAAGACAGGTAAGTCTCTGCTCTCAGGAACTGACGCTGTACCTGGACTCCTTCCCCTTCAAACTACCATCGGTGTTTGTTCACTAAGGCCACATTTCCCCAAGCCCCTGTCTGCAGGGCCCTTTGCTGGGTGCTGGGAAACGGGACAGCCTCCTTGGCCCCGAGTGATATGGAAGAGAAGTCCTGGTGAGCCCTTGTGTATTCCAGCCTTGTGTGGATTTGTGGTTATGGTACCGCTCGCTCGTAGCACCCATCCCTCCAGGGTAACGGGGATGCCCCAAAAGCCCTTTCACAGCTCTCATTTAGGATCTCCAAGCAGTGAGATACTGCCCTGCAGCATGCATTTAGAAGAGAAGACTGAGGTCCTGGAGAAGAAAGGTTCTGAGGACACCTGGCAGATTCATAGGAGAGCTGGGACTACAGGCGCAGGTGCCTCAGTGTGAACAGTGTGAAAAGGGAAGACAAAGCCAGCTCGGGGCACTGCCTGGCAAGTCCAGTTTGTCCCCCCCACACACACACACCAGAGTGGCCACCATGCTCTATTGCTGATCATCCAGTGTGAGACCTTGTGCCAGCGTCCCAGGGTTCAAAGCCACATGGATGTGGAGCACCACACTGTAAAGGACATGGGCTCAGGGAGCATTGAAAAGTCTCCTTAATCAGACGGGGTCAAACCAGCTTCCTGGAGGAGGTGATACCTGAACAATGACAAAGCCACAGGGTTTGCCAGGTAAAGTGGAGCAGCAATGGATTCCAGGTGGAGGGTTTAATGTGTCTGGCTAATCTTAGCTATTCCAGAGAATTTCAAATAGATTAGTATGGTTGGAGGGTTTGGGGTGTGGGAGGCTGGATCCTGAAGGGCCGTGGATTCCAAATGGTGGAGCTTGGACGGCCCCAGAGGCTGGAAGCTGGCAGCTGCCAGGCTGCATCCGAGCCACTGACGCCTTTTGTTTAGCCCATGCATTAAAAAAAAAAAGAAAAGAAAAACGTCGGACTTCGTTGCCAACATTTGAAAATCAGATTATACATAATACGAACTAATGCAACTTCTAAAAGTTTTGGACAATCTAGCAACCCGGTTTGCATCCTCCTGAACTGAGTAGCCATTCAACTGGAGCACACACACAGTTGGCCACCACTCCCCAATCCCAACTCTGAGCCCAAGTGTCAGTCTCCATATTTCACCTCACTGTGCCTGCTGTATTTCCCCCCTTGAACTCGGCCATTTTTCTCATTTACACTGCCACCCAGCTCCTACAGGCATTTATGTTTGTGACTCCTCGAAACCACAGGGAGCTGTGGACTGGTGACAAAGTTGGGATCTGTGTTTTTGAAGGATCCACGTGTCTGCAGGTTGGAGAATGGAGGGCAGGGCCTGGAGGCTGGACTGCTGTATGGTCTCAATGTGAGGCCATTGTTGGCTTGTCTACAATAGTGATGGTTAAAAGAAGCGTTCAGATTCCAGAGATATTTCACTGGCTCAATAGAGGGAAACTGATAAGGGATTAGGTAAGTGGATGAGGGATGAAGGCTTACAGGGACCTGCCCGGGTGTCTAGTTCACGTGTCAGGAGGTAGGAAACATGGGTGTTTCTTTGCGGGGAACAAAGAGTTCTGTTCACATTATGATTAGTCTTCGTGTTATCTCATGGGGAATGTTTGGTGAACAAGAAAGTGTGCAAATCCGGACTCTCCCTCCTTAATAAGCATACTGACCACATGAGTCCATTTTGCCAAAATTCTCTGGCCTCCACTCCCATAGCTGAATCACACACAACCTCTGAATAGCCAGACGCTGTCACACCCATTCTAAAGAAGTGTGGAGAGGTATGCTACAATTCACTGTTGGTGGCAAGACCACAATGTGGCCCCTCAACCCCCACCCCCCAAGCACAGTAACCCAAACACGAGACTGACATTGAAAAACCCTTCAGAAAGTCCTTTAATAGGAATAGAACTGGAGGCTTCCACCTCCAGCTCCGGAGTCCTCCCCTCACCCCCACTGTCATTGCACAAGCACCGCACGCCAGCCAGCCACCGTGCTACCATCTGATGACCCTTCCTTGGGATAGCCTGGGACCAGGCAGTATGCTGTTTGCTTCTAACTGGGAGGGTAGGACATTAGAGAAACCTGAGGCTATTGTAGATCTGGGGAGCCGTGGACTCTGAGACTAAAGCTTTAGGAGTGGGTGTCAGGCAGATGTTGGCTGTCTGGGTTCTCAGTTGCCTGGGAAGAGGAGTCTGGTGGATTAAGCGGGGACCATCATGGAAGCAGGGGTAGCAGTTCTTGGGAGTCCAAAAACTTATGGTTGGTCACAATTACATCCTTGAGGCTCAAGTGCTCTCAGCTATGACTTGGGGACCCTCTGGCTTCAAGGTGATGGGATCCCAGTCTCTTTATGGAGGACCTGGCTCGCGTCTTCTGCCTGAGGGTGGGTGGGTAGGCATCCCATGTTCACTGCAACCCAGTGAGGTAGGCAAAAGATTCCATCCTGGTCCACCCTAGGCCCCAAGACAGTCCAGGGTTCTGCAGATGAAAGGCTGTCCCGGGAACACTATGGTAGATCCTGGACCTGCCTTTCCATTCAACCCTGGCTCCCCGTGTAGTGTGCAGACTCTGTTGTGACACGCTGTGTCTTGCACAAGGACGACCCAAGGAGCAGGCAGATGGGGCAATGACGTCCATCCCATGATCTTTGCATTTAGCTGGACATCCACAGAGCTGTCTGTGCCTTTCTCTGAATTTCTCGGAGGTGCCCTTTGAGTTTGTGGACACCCTGAATCTGGCTGTCCCTCTGCACTCTTCATGGCCTTGTGTTATCTCTCCCCCAGTCTCCTGTCTCCTTGTCCCACCCAACCCTTCCTCTGCAGTCCACCTCCTACCTCGCATGTTGACACCCAGTGTCCCTGCTCTCCCAGCCTACTGATCGACCTCCACCTTCACCATTGCTGTCTCCCCGTGCCGCTCTTCCAGAGTGTTTCCCGTCCCACACCCACTCCCTGCCCCTTCTGCCCCTGCCACCAGCTGGCTTCCAGAGTCTGTGAGCCCCGGCCCCGGGCCATGGAAGTGGGTGCGCTGGTGCTTGCGGAAGTTGGAGGAGTTGTTGAAAGTGCGATCGCAGAGGGCGCAGCGGAAGGGGCGCTCGCCGGTGTGAATGCGGGCATGGCCACTCAGCACCGATGACTGCGTGAAACCCTTGCCACAGACGCCGCAGTGGTAGGGTCGCTCGCCGGTGTGCACACGCTCGTGGTCGCGCATGTCCGAGGAGCGGCGGAAGGGCTTGGCGCAGAACCTGCAGGCAAAGGGCTTCCCCACGGCCGCGCCCGCCATTGCTGCTGCCATCACCACCTCCGACCGCTCTGGGGGCACCCCTGGCCTCTGTCCCCGAGTCGCCGTCGCCTCCGGGGGCCTCTGAGAGGTCCCTGGCTCCACCCCATGCCGATGCTGGTGCCGGAGCAGAGGCGCCAGGGCCTTGAAGGCCCGGGGGCAGAGGGCGCAGCGGTAGGGGCGCTCTCCCGTGTGCAGGCTGTAGTGGGCGCGGAGGCTGGCAGGGCCCGGGCAGCTGTGGCCACAGACATGACACCGACTTGGGTCCCCACCCTGACCGCCACCCTCAGCCCTGGCCAGGTGGCCATGTTCATGGAACAGCAGCTCAGAGACCAGCCGGAAGGCAGCTGGGCACAAGGCACAGTGAAGGGAACCTGGCTCCGGGGGTTCAGGTACTAATGTGGTTTCTGTCACCTTCACCACCTGGATCTCGATGAGGTCAGTTGGGGGTGTAGTGGGACGGCTGTCATCAGGTACCAGAACCTGGAGGGTGGGGGGAAAGAAACAAGGAGCCTGTGGACTCTGCCTCAAGGGATCCCCAGCATGCTCCCACTTATTTAAAATCTCTATCTCCTTTTTGTGGCACACTGGGCCCCCTCAATTTCTAGATCCTGCTCTCTATCCTCCAGGATTCTGCTGTATCCCCATCAAGACTTCCCCTCCTGTTCAAAATATATTAGGATCCAGCCATGTCTCTCCTCCACCCACTTAAAAGCCAATCATTTCTCGTCTTGACAACTGAAAAGGCCTCCTGAACGGAACCTCTATTCTTAGCCTGCTCCTTATAACCCACCTCCCCAAAGCAGCCTGAATGACCTTTGGAGAATGGAAATCAGATCAAGTCATTTTCCACTCAAAATGCTCCCCTGGCTCCAACTGCCCTTAAAATCCAAAACTGTCGTCATAGTATCCATCCAGACCTGGCTCCGGCTTATCTCTCTGCCCATAGTGTAAACATAATCCGGCACACAGCTGACTGCTCTTGTTTAAATTTAGCTCCCCTACCCCCACTCTAGCAGATCCGTCTTTATCTCCTTCCTAGGAACATACACAATAAATCTCCTTTATTGTCCATCTCTCCTACTAGACTGCAAACTCCAGGGTACAGTCCTTATCTATTGTGCACCTATCCATCTACTGAGCCCAAGTCGGAGCTCAGTAAATGTTCGTTGGATGAATCGCTGTCCTCAGTTACTCTCCAGTCCAAAGTTACCTGGAACAGTCATTTCTCCTTCTCCAAATCCTCCCTTGGGCATTCGAGATGCATTGCTCAGACCCTTGTAGAATCATCCCCCCCACCCCGACCCCAACGTTGGTGCCCCTCGTAATCCCCCCACCCTTGTCTTTCAGGGTCACCTTCCCAACCTTCCACCCGAATTCACTGGTCCCAGACCTCGGAGGCCCCGCCCCTCTAGAGGCTCCGCCCCTTAATTAGACAAACTCAATCCCTGGGACTCCTTTAGCTGCACCCAGATGTTCCCACAACCCCTCCTCAGGCCCTGCCCCGCTAAGCCCCGCCCCCAACCCCCATAGGCTCCCCTAAACCCTGCCCCTCGCCCACCCGAGAAGCCCCGCCCCCAGGGCCGGAGCTCTAAATACCTCCCACTCCCAGCCTTCATAGGCCCCACCCTGGCCCCGCCCCCTGCCCTGCGACTTCTTTCCACCTTGACCTCCCGCCCCTCCCCGTCCAGGCCACTTCCTCGCCCGCACCAGGTCCGGCGGCTCCGGGGATCGCGGCTCGGGGGCCGCTGAGCTCGGACTCGGGGCCTCCGAACGCGCGGCGGCCATCTTGTGCCCAGGCCCCGCCCCCGAAGCTAGTGGTCGCTGTGGAAGGAGACGGGGCTCGGGCTAGCGTCAGAGCCACCGCGCAGGCGCACCAGCGGACGGGGCGGGGCTTCCAGGTAGCCTGAGTTCCCTGCTCCGGGGAGAAAAAGATACCTTTCCTTCCTAATTACCTGTCACATCCCACACACAAGGAGACAGCCTGCGTGGGGCGCTAGGGGGCCGCGAGCTAACTCTAATTTTTCTCTTTAACCAAAATTGTTGGGCTCTGGATGTCAATTGACCCTCACCAGAATACAATAACTTTATTCTGTTGTCACCTCCTCTGCATGGCTCGTGATAACACAATGATGCAAAGTTTATGAATATACGAATTTTTAACTCCGTTTACAGAAAGATATTCTGCAAAAAACGACACTGCAAATACACAGGTGTGGTATAACATTTGGGAAAAGGGGCGTTTTCAGCAGCACCAAGGACAGGGCTGGGCTCTTAGCCATCCATTTATTCCTTCCATGGCCTGACTGTGTAATCTTGGAGAAGTCACTACACGTCTCAGGACCACGTATACATTTTCTCATGTGTTAAACTGTAGAGGTGTTGTGAACACCCAGTGGGAAAAGAGATATGGAAGACCTTTGGAACACCCTTAAAAGGTTTTTGTGGAAAGGCATCATAGGAGATGCCTACACATTATGATCATTCCTAAATTCCGTTTCTCCTCCTTCTGGGAATGTGGTAAGATTGCACTTCCTTTTGCAGTTAGACATGGCCATGCTCTTTTCTTTAGCTAATGAAGTATCAGTGAAAGCAATGTGTGTCAACTTCAGCTCGCAGTGAGAGCCAGCGAGCTGGTCACTGTGTTCCATTCCTGCCTTTCTATGCTTGGAGATCTGCTGGTTGAAGTTAAGTTTCCAATCAGCCTGAGTTCCAGAGTACCTGCAGTGATACTCTTCCTTGGAAATGCAGCATCTAAAATACACATTTTTTGTGTGTGTCAAGCCACTGAGTTTTGGGGCTGTTCGTTACTGCAGCATAACCTGTTCTATCTTGACCAATACACATACAGAGTCTTTTATTTATATTTATTTTATTATGAACTATTTCTGCATAGAAAAGTGTTCAGAATAATATAACCAACTCTCTGTACTCACTAATAAACTTAAAATATACTATATATGCAATCTAAGCTCTCTATGTACCCCCATCCATTCTCCTCCTTCCCTCCCTCATTTGAGGTTATTAGAGTTTGCATTTTTCGGTTTCTCATTCCCATATATGTCTTTTTTTTTTTTTTTTTTAAAGATTTTATTGGGGAAGGGGAACAGGACTTTATTGGGGAACAATGGTCAAATTGTTGTTCTTTCAATCTTAGTTGTGGAGGGTTCTGTTCAGCTTCAAGTTGTTGTCCTTTCAGTCTTAGTTGTGGAGGGCGCAGCTCAGCTCCAGGTCCAGTTGCCGTTGCTAGTTGCAGGGGGCACAGCCCACCATCCCTTGCGGGAGTCGAACCGGCAACCTTGTGGTTGAGAGGACGCACTCCAACCAACTGAGCCATCCGGGAGCTCAGCGGCAGCTCAGCTCAAGGTGCCGTGTTCAATTTTAGTTGCAGGGGGCGCTGCCCACCATCCCTTGCGGGACTCGAGGAATCGAACTGGCAACCTTGTGGTTGAGAGCCCATGCTCCAACCAACAACTGAGCCATCCGGGAGGCAGCTCAGCTCAAGGTGCCGTGTTCAATCTTAGTTGCAGGGGGCAGAGCCCACCATCCCTTGTGGGACTCGAGGAATTGAACTGGCAACCTTGTGGTTGAGAGCCCACTGGCCCATGTGGGAATCGAACCGGCAGCCTTCGGAGTTAGGAGCATGGAGCTCTAACTGCCTGAGCCACCGGGCCGGCCCCCCATATATGTCTTATTTTGCTACATATATGAAATGATATGACATTGTTCAGTCTCCAGTGCTTTCATGGGCCCTGGCATTTCTCTTTGTTATCCCCTTATTCCAAAAAATATATTTAAATTATATTTTATGATTGTGTTGGTATAAAGATGAAGATAAGCTAGTCTGGATTAGATTTTTTTTCCTTTGGATTTCAATATTACGTTTTTTTTTTCATGGGCCCTTAAAAGTGTCTTGGGGGCCAGACATAACATCTCCAAAAATTGCCTTAACATTGTCAGACCTGATTGGGGTATTTAAGGGAAAATCTGGACATTCCTCCAGAGGCCATGTGATGGTTCCAAGGGTCTGTGTGGAGCCTTCCCTCAGGCGATGTGACTCTCCAATAGGGTCATCAACCCCGGAGCAGTGATGACAGTAACCTGGAAAGAATGCTAGGCCATAGAGATTGTGATCAGTAAGCAAGGGGCAGTGTGATCAGTAAGCAAGCATAAGTTTCAGGGTAACTACCTAAAGCAGGGAACTGGGACGGGATATTCCAAACTCAGGAACTAGGACCTAGGACATTCCAAGCTCAAACCACAGGGAAGGAATTGATCGATTTTTAAGCTCTAGGGCAGGGAGAAGCGAGGCCAGGAACATTGCAAGGCCTCTTTTGTGGGGGTCCCGTTTCACCACCACCACCTGAGATCCCGGGAACAGACTCCCAGGCACCCACTCCTCATTCCTCATGGACGGAAAGGGCTATGCCCAGAGTTGGGGTCTGGGAGCATGAGGGGGAGGGTCACCTGAGAGTTTGGGGCGATGCTTGAGTGGGCATCTTGAAGAACAGAAAAGACCAGAGCCAACTGACCCATTGGGACGGACAAGGGGAGGACAGAGGAAGTTCGAGAGGACCCCTCAGGAACACAGAAGGGGCAGAAACCAGGGAGGCCTTGGAGAAATCTAATGGTGACCCTATAGCTCCTTTTTCTGAAATTTAAACCTCTGATGTAATTCGATTTGCCGGTGGTTTGGCTTGGGAGTTTTTGAAAGCTTTTTTTCTTTCCTTTCTTTGCCTCTCCCTCCTTCCCCCAAAACTTTATGACTCTATTTACTGTGCATTTATTATGTATACCAGTTCCAATGGTTCTGCTTACTTCGACCACTGTGCACACCTGGCATGGTAAATTGAGAGAGATTTTTTCCCCCCTGCCCATCTGTAGGGGATTCACTCCTGACCCTGGGGCAGACCAGCCTCTGGGAAGTGTTTTTTCCTGAAGTTGCCTGGCCAAATTTCTCTTTCCTTTGTTCTGCCCCTCCTTACGTGCCTATAAAACCTTTGGTGGTATTAAGAGCAGGAAGGCAGTCTTTGAGACTGGGAGTCCACTGTCTTCCCTTAAAGCTGGCATTTGGAATAAAGCCTACCTTTCTTTCTACCAACCTCGCCTCTCGAGTTTTGGAGTTTTGGCTTTTTTTGCAGTGAGCAGCTGGACCTTTTGCACGGTAACAAAAGGACAGTGGGAAGGGACAGCATTGGAGAGGGATGGTGGGAAGGGATGGCATTGGAGAGGCCTGTGGGAGGTGATAGCATTTGACCAGGATGGTGGGAGGTGATGGAGTGGATGGAATATAGGCTCTCAGAGGTGATAGGCTCTGGGGGGATGAAAAAAATTGGTGTCACAGTGAGACAGGATAGCTAGCATGTTGGGCAAACAGGGAAGTCCCTGGTAGGATAAACAAAGGCAGCCATATCTTAGAACTCCAGGACAAAGGCAACCATATGTGGGAACTCCAGGTTCTGAAATGACTCATTTGCTCCAGGGCAACAATGTAATTGCTCTCTGATAGACAGAAATGGGTTATTTTGTAAATCCCTTCCGCTGGACAAACAGAGCAAATCTGATAGACAGAATCCATTAGAAGGCACCAGTTCCCTTCCCCAAGCATACAAGAAAAAGTACAAAATAAGAGCCTTTTGTCTTAGCCAGTGGGCATCCCAATTTCGAGAACACTCACTCGCAAGAGAGCTGTACTTTTGCTTTAATAAAAATCTTTGTTCCTCTACCTCTCCTTCCAAGTCCGTGTTCTCATTCTTCGGGTACATGAGACCAAGATCTCCAGGCACCAGACATCAGATCCCTGTATCATTTGGGGGGCTTGTCTGGGATCAAAGGAGAGGTAAGCACACTGCTTCTGCTGCTGCTTGCCTGGCTTCAGGCTTCCATTTTAAGACTCTCAAAAAATCGGGCCTCTGTCAGCCATTTAAAAGTGACTAGTGTGGCTGCCAACCTACAAGACTCGGAGGACAGGCTTAACGGAAGGGATTGTTAAGCCATGTTTAGGCCAGGAACAAAAACCTTATCTTAAGAGCCATCTTGTCTTGATCCTGTCTTGCTTTATCTTCTAGGGGCCTGTGATCAGCGGGCCTGGGCAGGCCTGGGCTGTCTGACGTGACCTGGGGCCAGGGTGTGGAGCTGGAGGGCTGGGTCATGCCCTGAAATGCTTTGTCAAGGAAAACCCCCTGAAGTATTGAAGGGGGAACCGCCTCGTTCACCTCCTCCTATAAAACTCCACACCCCTAGTTGCTCAGGGAGGTTATGGTCTTTTCCCTCAGCTCTAGCCTGACCTCCCGCAGCTCAAACACACTGAATAAATTCTAATAGACCAGTCTTGGTCTCCTGCGATTTGGTGGCTCGTACGGGGAGCTGCCTTCACCTACCCTTCGGTGGACAACTTGGGTAAGTCTTCCCTATTTTACCCTCCGACTTGGTCAGATTTGCCCTCCGCCGGACCTGAGGAAACTGACAGTGGGACGCCCTGCTATCTTCCCTTGTCCTCCGGATGATTAAGAGGGTCTAGACTTTACCTCCTTTTGCCCCCTATCCTTTACCTCACCCTCCTCTGCTATCTCCCCTTTCCTGGACACGGGGACTGGGAAGACAATTTTTTTAATTAACTCCTCTCACATTTTAGCTGACTAATTGCTCTCTAAACCAAGTTCTGAACTTCTCCTTCCAGGATGAGAGTCTCCCCCGTTTCCTTGAGGGTTTGTTTGGGAACGTAACCCACCCCTTTGCTTCCAACTAACTCCCTTACAACATAGGCTCTAAAACCTCTCTTCCAACCTGGTATCTCCTCTCCATCCTATATCCTCCTGACCTCCAAGCTCCTCTGGTTACTCCCACTTACACTTCCCTCGATCACCTTGTTGCTTCTCTTACTTGTTGGCCCCTTCTTGCTCCATCTGCTTATTATTTTTCTCCCCTTCTTCTGCTTCCCCCCCACTCCAGTTCAAGCCATTGTTTCTCAGTCTAGTTGTGTAGGTCACAGCTCTCTGGCTGTGTAAATGGAGCTGGGCTGCCGAGAGCAGTCGGTCACAGGTTGTTGGTGGGCAGCTCTTGCCGGCCACTCATGCTGGCTGCCAGCCACTTGTGCTGGCCACCGGCCACTCATGGCAGCACACAGCAGCTCGCAGCAGCCCACACCAACCTCCGGCTGCTCACGGCAGCCCAGCTCCAGGGAGAGCCATTGTGCACAATCTTAGCTGTAGAGGGTGCAGTTCACTGGCCCATTTGGACATCCAACCAGCGACCTCAGTGTTAGGAGCACTGCACTCCAACTGCCTGAGCCATTGGGCCAGCTCCATTTAAAATTTTTAATTCAATTTTTTTATTTGTTTACATTTAGGTACTTGTTTTTTGTATTATAAAGGAATTTTAGCATTTATTTTATTTTTTGCATTTATTTTTTAACATATTATGGTACAGAAATTTTATGTAACAAATAATTACAAAACACAAGAACAGATACAAGGTACAAGAAATTTTATGTACCGGTAACAAATTTACCATATTTACACGTCATAGAAGGCCAAGAACTCTTCATCATTGCACGTCATAAGTTCAACAAAATCGATTATCGTATTCCAGGGTATTATTTTGCATACAGATATCATTATTGATATCTTGAGTTACACTTTTAACTCATAAGCATAAATAAAGGAATTAAGAACATTTATATAGATATGGAATTAGTACTACCTATGTATAATGCACGTCTTTTTCCCTCATAAAATTGGGCAAAAAGTGGGCATTTTACATGGCAAAATACGGTAACTCTCTCTGGCCTTGGTTTTTTGCCACCTACACGGAGAATGATACTTGACTCCATTTTCTTGCCTTGTAATTCATTACCTCTCAAGTCTGGGTTTCCTCAACTGTCCATGGGGCTGCATCATTCTGGCCCTTTGTTTTTGCTGTTTAGCAAGAGACAAGTCACTAGCCTTTTCTGGTTTCGGTTCCTATTTGAAGATAGACTTTTTCTTATTTTAGAAAGCCTTTCTTTGTGCATAGTCTTTTTGTCGAAAGGCTGGCTCCTTCTGGAGCCCAGAAGAATAAAGAGACTTTTTGGACAAAAGCCATCCTTTTTGTCTTCCCTCCCTCTGTGTCTATCACGTCGCCAAATAGTGACTTTATGTTGACTGGTTTTGTTTCTGTTTTTCCCGTTGCATACAGGTGAGGCGCGCAGACGCCCGGAACCATTGTTTGGAGTGTATGTTTCCCGCTGGGATGGCGGTCTGTGGGGCAACATCTGGCCGCAATGGCGGCGGGAGCGGAAGTCGGAGCAGGGCTCTGGGCTCTCTGGGTCCATCTCCACCACGCGGCGGACCCGAGAGGCCGCAAGTCGGCACCGGGAGGTCGGCGCTGAGCACGGGCACTGAGCGATGCCGGAAGGAAAGTGCGTGGACCATAGAAACGCGGGGCTAGAGGGACCGGCGCCGCGGAGACGTCTCCGGCTAGGCCCCAAGCGGTGCGGCCGCTTGGTTAGACGCTGGGGGGCGCGCGACGGTCGGGATATGGGATAGAGAGGGTCTGACCTGGTGAGTTTTGAAGGAAGAACTTCAATTCCTCCCTTCTGTCTTCCCCACAGGCTCAGGGTCCCAGAGTTGACCTCGCCCTGATTCTCTCTGGAGGCCATGAGCTCCTGTCTTTCTGGGGGGTCTCCTACCCGGAACCCCTGAACTGGCTCCTCTTCCTCTGCCCTTGCCCACTTACGGGAATGGTGTTCCCTATCTATGCACTTGGAGGAGGAGGCCTCTCTTTCCCCGCCGGAGCGCCCCAGGGGCTTCACATGACCCCAGGGTCTCCAGGTTTTCAAGAGCTGCCCGCCCCTGATGAGCACCCCCCATCTCCCACTGAGAGCGCCTGCCCAGCGTCGGCTGCTGGGTCTTGGAGAGCCCCAGCCATGTATGTCCAGGCACCGCTTGGTACATTAGCCTGCCGTGTCCTGGCACGTGAAGGAGGCCCAGCAGCTTGCCCCTCATGTCTGGGACCACTAGGCTGGAAGGATTTCCTGGACTGCAGAGAAACCACAGGGGCTCCATAGAATCTCTTGTTTGGGGCTTGCCCAGGGGCTCAGGTGGTTGGAGCGCAGGGCTCCTAATGCTGAGGTCCTCAGGTCGATTCCCACATAGGCTAGTGAGCTGCGCCCTCTACCGCTAAGATTGTGAACAACTGCTCTCCCTGGATCTGGTCTGCAGTGAGCAGCTGGAGATTGTCGGCTGCTGTGTGCTGCCGGTGAGTGGCCGGCAGCCATCCTGAGGGGCCAGCAGCCAGCTAGAGCTGTTGTGAGCGGCCAACCGACGGCCTCAGCCAGGGGGAGCGCAAGGGTCATAATACCAGCATGGGCCAGGGAGCTGTGTCCTACACAACTAGACTGACAGACAACGGGCTTGAAGGGGGGCGGTGCTGAGGCCTCACTGCTCACTTTCTGTGTGATCTGAGGTGAGTGACTGCCTCTCTGGGCCTAAGGTTCCTCATTCCTGAAATAGGGATTGTTTTGTGGTCTGCAGCCACCCTGGCAAGGGTGAGAGGCAGGAGAGGCCCCTTTGACTGCCACAGCCCCTCTTTATAGTCTGGGATCAGCCACTGTCCCATTCTAGAAGTTAGTTTCCCAATGGGTAGAACTCCCATTCCACATGCTTAGAATGAATCGAGATATCAGTATTACAGGTAGCTCGTATTGCTCCATTATTTCTTTATAGTGTCTCATGGTGCCTGCTGAGATAGGCTCTAATAAATATTTGTTAGTTTTTATTCTTTTTTAATTGCTGGGGTAGGGCTGGAACCCAAACAACGTTGAGAATCTCTTTTGCAGTTGTGAGTTACTGGTCAGAGTGCTTTCCTAGGGGCACCTCCCTCTGCTTGGGAGGTTGGAGCTATCGCAGAACTCATTCCTGGTCACTTCACTTCTGGACCCTAAATTGGTTGCACCCATGTATGGAGGTGGGGCAGGGTGTGAGGGAGTGTGTAGGCACAGGACAGTTGGCATTTTTAGAGTCCAGTCCAACCGAGCATTGAGGGCTCATGGTGAGACATGAGAGATTGGGGTGTGGGACGTAGTAGTCCCAGTAGCAGGCTTTGGAGAAAGAGAAGCCCTGTAAGGGAGGTTTAGGGGGAACGAGAGAGGAAGGCTGAAGCCTGGCGAACCGATTAGTTGGACCCAAGTTGACCCCAAGGCACAGGCTTGGCAATCACTTTACTCCCCAAAGGGGAGAGGGATTGTTGGATGGGAACACAAGAGACAGTGGGATGAACGGTGGATATTGAGAAGAGGGTAGACCAGGAAAGGTGGACCAGAAGGTAGCAGGGCCCAGACTGAGGTCAGGGAGGGATTGAGCAGTCAGAGGGAAGTGAGGATGCTGGCGTGGGAGTCACCAGGTTTGAATACTGTCTCTGCCACTTGGGCTACAGATCCAAAGCAAGCCTGTTGCCCTCTGTGAGGCTCAGTGGAGTGCCCACCACACTGGGTTGTTGAGAGGATGAAGTGGGGCCCTGGATGTGAACGTGCTGTCTGAACTGAAGTTTGGAGGACATGAGTAACCAGTAAGTCACAGATGAAGCTAGAAAAAAACTTCTGAGGGCCAGTGTTTATTTGAGAGTGGAGCGGGCTGGAATGGGAGTCCCAGATAGCATGAGCAGAGGCACAGTGTTCCAAAATGTGAGGCATGAACCGAGAAGTCAGAATGGCTCACTGTAGCTGACTGGTCAGGCTGGGGGAGGAGAGGGGTAGGAAAGGTGGCTGGGGCAGATGGTGAGAGGCCTTGAATGCCAGGCTAAGGGGTTCTAACTGTAGGGAGAGCTGTGGGAGGGTCCTAAGCAGAGGTAGATCCTGCTGGAGCTGGTGGACTGGTGAGTGTGGCATATAGGAGATGTCTAGACAGCTTGGGAGTCAGGGCACAGGCTTCCAGAAGGCTGAGGAGGAACCTGCTAGCAGAGGAAAACCTCTTGGGGCTGCAAGATACTGTGTGGTTAGAGCACGGGAGTGAGAGGTGAGGTGAAGTGGCTGGGCCGCCTCATCCCAGGCGGAGGAACTTGGGGACTTGGTCCTCAGGGTACCGGGGCCGTGACAAGGTTTTCAATGGTACACAAGTGTCATCCGACACAGCTATGAGAAGAGTCTGTTGGTCAGTGTGGGAGAGGACCTGGAGGCCAGGAAACCAGGGAGAAGGCTGGTACAAGGGCCCAGGTGGGCTGAGGTTTGGGGAATGGAGGACAGTATACAGCTCTGAGAATATTTCAGGGTAAGAGAGAGGACAGAACCTGGTGCTTGTCTGGCTTTGGGAAGTGAGGAAGTGTGTGTGTGTGGGAGTGAGGACATTTGAGGTTCCAGACTCCTGTGGATGATGGGTCTTCATCATGATCAGGTCCTGGGGCACAAGTGGTTGTTTGGGGGTGAGGGAGGGTTAGTGCTTCACTTTTGGACAGAGTGATTTAATTAATTAATTCTGCAACCAGTAATTGAATTGAGCCCCTATCCTCTCCTGAGACCTTTGCTAGATCTTGAGAATAGAATGTTGACCAGGACAGAGCTGGGCCCTGCCTTCATGCAGAATGGGAAAGGCAGGCAGTAAAACAGCAAATCAGTAAATAAGCAAGACCATGAGGGATGGTAACATGGGATGCAAAGGAAATAGACTGACACGACAGATCCGAGCATCACCTACTTGACCTCTAACACAATCAGCGAAGCTGCAATGATGAAATGTCATTTGAGCTGAGACCTGAATGGCCAGAAAGGATCTGGGGCTGGAAGGAACATTCCAGAGAGGGGAACAGCAAACACGAAGGCCCTGGAAATGAGAGAGGATGGTGGGGCAGTATAGTGGTGATGGGGGCCAGTCCATACAGGGCCTGAAGGGCTTCTGGGTTTTATTCTAAGTGCAGCAAGGAGGGTTTTAAGTCAGGGAATGACAATTTGGTGGGTTTGAAAAAATTGCTGCAATATTGCCATTGAGGACCAGAGGAGGCAGAGAGGTGGGTGGAGGCTGTCACTATAAACTGGTTTGCAGGAGGTGGTGGGTTGAGGATAAGCGTGAGGGGTAGGTAGTAATTACAAGCTCTGACTTGGGTCAGGCAGAAGCAAGTGATGTCCTGGCTCCCTGTGGATATGTGACTGTGGACCAAACATGATCTCTGTGTGCTTGGGTTTCCTCATCTATGAAATAGGTATCCTTGTGGCCCTTACCTCGTGGGCCTGCTCGGAGGATGTGGTGCATGTATTAGCTTGGTGCAAAAGTAATTGCGGTTTAAAAGGTTAAAAACTTGCAAAAACGGCAATCACTTTCGCACCAACCTAATAGTAGTGGCTGGTACCATAGTGAGAGGTCAATAAGTGTTGGTCATTATCATTATTTCTGGGGATGGGGGTGGGCATTTGGGTCTGAAACTCAAGAAAGGGATTTGGGTGGGAGACTCAGATTGGGTAGTTGTCTGTGTAGACCACCAGTGATGTTGCTCACTGGGGGACATTTGGCAATATCTATTGTCACCACGGGGAGCAGGGACGGTATGGGGGAGGGTGCTACTCACATCAAGAGGTTAGAGAGCAGGGATACTGCTCAACATCTTACAATGCACAGGACAGCTGCCCACAATAGAGTGATCTGGCCCCAGAATGTCAGTAGTGCCAAAGCTGATAAAGCCTGGTGTGGACAGAAGGTGTGGTTGCCCCTTTAAATCAGGCATGCCCTGTCAGTTCACCCGTGTCCACTCCCCCCATGAAATTACCACAGAGGAAGAACCTTTAGAAGAAGGCTGCCCGGTAGAAACAGAACGTGAGTTACACTAAAACAAGTAAAAAGGAACAGGTGAAACTGATTTTAATAACATTCCTTACTTAACTCAGCATGTTAAAAGTAGTATGGTTTCAAAATGTAATCAATCTAAAAATCATTCTTGTGATCAGTTACACTCTTCTTTTCCTAGGAAGTCTTGGGACCCTGTTGGGTGCCCTTTTTGGCCCTTGAAGGTGGATTACAGCAGTCCCATAAGGTGGGGCAGCCACGTGTGGCTATTTAGATTTAAGTTAATATTAAAATCCTGGTCCTCAGCGGGCGCTAGCCACTATCAAGTGCTAACGCCACGTGGCTAGTGGCTGTCCCATTGGACAGCAAGCAAATCAGAGAACATTTCTGTCATCGCAGAAAGTTCTTTTTGACGGCTCTCCAGGACGCAGCTCAGGCCACCTACAGGGATTCCGGAACTGGGCGCGACAATAAGGCCCCTACTCTTCCCTCTGCGCTCCCACCGCTCCCGACCCCCACGCCGTTGCGGTGACCCGCTCCGGTTCCTGCCCGGAGGCGGTGGACCCCGCAGGCCGCTTGCAGCGCGCTCCTCGCCCCGCCCCTACCTGCTCATGGACACGCGCCACCTACCTGCTTCGAGTTCACCGCGCAGCTGGAGGACGAGATGCGGGTGCCTTGAGTGCGGCTCCCGCATGTACCCGAAGGGCCACCGCCGTCGCACTACTCGCTCAAGCTTTTGTGCGCGCCGCTTGCGGCCGGGCCTTCCTAGCGCTCCAGCCACATCGCGCGGCTCCGGTGCACAACCCCTGCACGCCTGCCCGCGCCGCTTCCCCGCCTCGGTTTCTCCATCTGCCCAGTGGGAAGTGCCCCACCTCCCCCATCGCTATCTGGCTGTATCTGGGCCTCAGTTTCCCAATATGCTGGGCGGGAAAATCATGGCTGTGCTACATCAGAGCCAATGGCTGGCCTCTGGTCTGGACTTGAATCTCCCCATTTGCCTCACCGACAGACACGTCCCTTCTCCTGCCCTGGGCACTGTAGGGCAGGGGACGCAGGGGGGACCACCCAGTGGAAACAGGACACTGAGCACGCCATTACTTGTGGGACTTCGGACAGACTTAGTGGCACCTGGCTTCAGTTTATAAATCGATCACTGTCACAGCGACCGAACTGTTCCTGTCGGGGGTGGAAAGGCAGCGGGAGGGGGCAGGGGCGGGCTTCTTGGTTCGCGGGCCCTTACCCTGCGCCCCTGGGCACAATAAAAGCGTGCCGTGGGAGCCGCCCGCTCTAGGGAGGCGGAACCTTTGTGGCGGCAGGCGCGTTTCCGGCCGGTGCCCTTTCCCAGGGACGCCACCGCCCCTCGCGGCCCAGCGCCCGCGCCCCCCTCGCCCGCGTCCCCGGCGCCGCGGGCCCCGAGCTCCCGGAAGTCTCGGCCCCGCCGCCGCCGGCACTCGCGAGGGGAAGCCCGGGCCACCCGGGACCTCGTCCCGCTCTTCCGGACCCGAGAAGCTGCCGCACCAGGTACGGGGGGACGGGACAGAGGGAGGAGCCTGGCTCCGGGACGGCGCGAAGCCGGGCAGGGCTGGGGAGGGGCTGGCCCTCCCGGGGTGGGGGTGGGGCAGGACGGGGAAGGAGCGGGTGTGGGGGGGGGGCGGGCAGATGGAGACAACGGTGCTCTGCAGAAGTGGGGATGGGGAGGGTCTCGGGGTTGTAACGGGGAGAAGAATAGATGGGCTGTGGGATTACACGGGGAAGGGGGCAGAGAACCGGTTGGAGGCTCCCTGCTGGGTATAGCAGGGCGAGCGAAGGATGGAGAAATAGATACCAGCTGGACACGGAAAAGGGCTTGGGAGAGGTAGTTTGGGAAAGGGACTCCAGAGGCCCTGGTGTATGTGAGGGGGAGCAGGCAACTGAGGCGTATAGAGAAAAGCGAAGATGTAAGTGGCTTATATAGAGAGCTGAGGAGAGAGGGACCCTTGGGGGGGTGGATGCAGCGAGTTCAGGGGCCCTGGGGTACACAGAAGGCATGCAGCCGAGGGTCGTGGAGACGTATGCATGAAATCGAGATGGTGGATTAGAGAGTGGGGCGAGTATATGGAGACTTTGAGGTGCTAAAGGTAGGTACAGGTGCCTTGAGTGAAAAGTTGGGGAATTGGGTTAGTGGGGCTTTGGGGTGTGCCTAGAGAGGAAATTGGGAGGACGCGGTGTATCTAGAGATGGGGTGGACTTACAGGGCACTTAGTGGGGATGCAGATGTAGGAAGGCCGTGGGGGCCGGGAAGGGGCTGCTGCGTGTTTCTCCGGAGAGGGTGCAACCAGGGCTGGGGCTGGGAAGAAGAGGCAGCAACGCGTTAGAGAAATTCAGGAGGCCAGAAGGGCCTGGGCTGGGAGATAAAAGGCCAAAACGATGTAAAGAGGGTAAATCAACTTGGAGATTAAATGGCTTTTGTGGGAGTAGGCAAGTGGCAGGATGCTGCCCTCTGTCTGGTCTGGGGGCTGAGAGGAGGACCCAGGAGAAAACGCACGTTGGGGTGAGGATAGGTAGAACTCGGTTGGGGGCGTTGCTTAAGCAGCTTGGAGCCAGAGCGGTTGTGACCTGGAGTCAAAGTTTCTTTTTTATAGGGGAGGTACGTCAGTGGTACAGAGGTGGTAGGGACACTTTGCCCAATAAGTGGCGATTTTAACTTTTCTCTCGTCTGCCGCTCCCAGTTGCCGCTCCAGATGCTGCTGCTGCCCCCGCGGCCACCCCACCCTCGGTCCTCCTCTCCGGAGGCCATGGACCCACCGCCCCCCAAGGCTCCCCCTTTCCCCAAGACGGAAGGCCCTTCCTCCACTCCTTCAGCGGCGGGGCCACGACCCCCGCGGCTGGGCCGCCACCTGCTCATCGATGCCAACGGAGTCCCCTACACGTACACGGTGCAGCTGGAGGAGGAGCCCCGGGGCCCGCCCCAGCGCGAGGCACCCCCAGGAGAGCCCGGCCCCCGCAAGGGCTACAGCTGCCCGGAGTGCGCCCGTGTATTTGCCAGCCCTTTGCGGCTGCAGAGCCACCGCGTGTCGCACTCGGACCTCAAGCCCTTCACGTGCGGTGCCTGCGGCAAGGCCTTCAAGCGCTCCAGCCACCTGTCCCGGCATCGCGCCACGCACCGCGCCCGTGCTGGCCCGCCACACACCTGCCCCCTCTGCCCACGCCGCTTCCAGGACGCCGCAGAGCTGGCGCAGCACGTGCGCCTCCACTAAGCTCATACCCAGGTCTGGGCCTCCGCGTCAGTCCCACACAGCAGCACTCCCACACACACTCCCTGGCTGTGATGAGGTTACTGCCTTACACTGGGCCTCCGTTTCCCCATCTATCCAAAGGGAGAAACGTCATTCCTTCCCTCTCCCTAGTTGTGTGATGTAGACCACGTCTTTGTCCCTCCCTGGGTCTGGGAGCCAGTCGGAACTGGGTTCCGGCCCAGCTGTGCTGTGTGAGCCTTTGCAAGTGACTTAAACTTTCTGAGCCCTGGTTTTCTGCTCTGAAGTGAACGGTTGTCTGCGTGGAAGATTTGACAAGAGAATACAGGCACGGTCTGGTTCCTTTCTGTATCTTACCCTGTTCCACCCAATCCTCTCACCCTTTACTCAATAAACATTCCGCACTCCACTTCAGGGCTCTTATTTGCGAATTGGCGGGGGTGGGTGGGTGGGACCAGTCAGCAGGGTTGGCGATAGAGACCGGACTATAAGCACCTGGGAACCTTCATCGCAGTGTGTGTTTCTGTCCGGAGCGGTTTCCCGAAAGCCCAGGCGCCCCACCCCCCACCTTCCTCCCCTAGACCCTCTTCTCAGTCCCGGTCCGCTGTCTCTTTACCGGCGTCGCCAGCTCCTGGGGGACCTCCAAAGCCCCGCGCGTCGCCGCCGCCGCCTGCCACCAGGGGGTAGCCCACGGCCTTTCCGAAGTCGCCCGGACCCGAGAGACTGTTGCACTGGGTACGGGGGCCGGGAGGCGGGCGACGGCCGCGGAGGGGGCGGGGCCGGGCGTGCGGGATCTGCGCGCCGGGCGGGAAGGGCGGCCCCGCGGGCTCCCAGCGGTCTCTGCCCACAACTCGCGTAGAGGCTCGGAGGCCGGGCCACGGGTGGACCCCTGGGGAGCGCTAGGGCCTAGAAAGATCTGGGGGTGGATGGGCGTGGACTAGAACCTGGAGGTAGCCGGCCAGGGAAGTGGCAGAGGTGTACAGGGAGGTGGCCAGCGCGGGTTGGTACCGGGGGTCCTAACGTGGCAGCCCGTATGAGAAGGCTTGGGTGTGTATAGCGGGGTACATAGGCTTCTGGGTGCAGTGTGTAAGGTCAGGAGCAGTAGTGTAAAGTCTGGAGATCTGTTGGGTGGGGTCTCTAGACGTCCTGCGGGGTGGCCAGAGGGGCTCCCAGTGACCTGAGGAGGGCACAAAGGGTTAAGACAGATCGAGGTCCTGGTTGTGTTTAGCCGTGCAGAGATCCTGTGCCTACAGTGGATGGTGGAACAGAGGATAGGAGGGGTTTCCCGAGGGAGACCTTAGGAACTTTACAGATACAATAGTCAAGAGGCCAGGGCACCAAGACTGGAGGAGAGATGGAGGATGAGGGATACAAAAGTTTTGGGCAGGGTCCACAGAAGGGAAGGAATAGAGCAGTGGGGCCAGGCTTCCCTCCTGAGTGTAACCTCCCCCTCTCTCCCATCCATCAGGCCTCAGCCACCCTCCGGATGCTGTTGCTGCCGCCCCCTTGCCCCCAGCCCCTCGTGCTGCCCTCCGCTGAGGCCATGGAGGCCCCTCCCCCTCGGACAGGCCGGTCCCCAGAACCCGGACCTTCCTCCTCCACAGGATCTCCCCAGACCTCGTCCCCTTCGAGACCCAACCATTACCTGCTCATTGACACCCAGGGTGTCCCGTACACCGTGCTGGTGGACGAGGAGACTCAGAGGCAGTCCGGGGCCGATGGGGCTTCACCTCAGAAAAAGTGCTACAGCTGTCCCGTGTGCTCTCGGGTCTTCGAGTACATGTCGTACCTCCAGCGACACAGCATCACCCACTCGGAGGTGAAGCCCTTCGAGTGTGACACCTGCGGGAAGGCATTCAAGCGGGCTAGTCACCTGGCGCGGCACCACTCCATTCACCGGGCTGGCGGTGGGCGGCCACATGGCTGCCCACTCTGCCCTCGTCGCTTCCGCGAGGCGGGTGAGCTGGCCCAGCACAGCCGGGTCCACTCAGGGGAGCGACCGTTTCAGTGCCCGCACTGTCCCCGCCGGTTTATGGAGCAGAACACGCTGCAGAAGCACACTCGGTGGAAGCATCCGTGAGCAGGGTACCTCAGGTACCATGGGATCTGAGGGAGCCTGGACTCCTGTTGTCCCCCGACACCCCGTGAGCACCTGAGGCTGGGTTGTGGGGCCCAGACACAAACACAGACCCACCTCTTGTGGAGGCTGAGCCCTGCTGAAGCAGGAGCTCAAAAATAACCTTCAGGTCCCTGTGTTTTGGAGATAAGATGGGAACAAGATCTCACATTCAGAGTGGAGTCCTCTAGCCTCAGGACATCAGCTATTCCACGACTGAGCCCTGACTGGGGTGGGGGTGTGGAGCACTAGGTGTGCAAATTCTCTGGCCTGAAAACGGGGTTGGGGGCCACCAAGAACTGGCACCATCTTCCTGAGGCTTCCATGCTGATGTTGGGGGCAGGGTCCTCAGACCTGCCTCCCACTTCCCAGCCACAGCCAGACACTGGATACCCAATAAACCCGTTTTTCACTTTGAGCACTGGAAGCTGGTTTTGGGGGACAGCTGCTTGTTCCACCTGCTGCCTAACGGGGAGACTGAACAAGTGCCTGGCCCAGTGGGCCTTGGCTTGCCTGGCTGGGGACAGGGAAAGCTGGCCATCTGAACTGGGGCTAGTTCTAGCTTGGGTCCTCAGGACCTGTGTCATCTAGACAGTTTTCAAATGTCTTTTTCAAGCCACGATCCATTGTAAGAAACACATTTTATATGGCAACCCATTGTACAGATATGCCAAATATATGTGACATAACAAATCATCTTTGCCGTGTGCAGGTCACTCTGATATATATTTTTTTTATTTTAGCAAACATGCCACAGAGAGATCTGTGACATTTATTTGAAAGGGTGTGTGATAGAATACTGAACTTTTCCCCCAAATGAAGTAGTGACAGTTCTGTCGTTTTAAAGTTAACCATACTTAGGAGACTTGTTTTACTTAGAGTAGAAAATCATTGCTGATTCCATTCTACTGTATTTTATTCTCTGCCCATGAACCTGCAGTTAGCAAAACCCTTATCTAGGGCAGGTGTCTCTTTCCCTGGACGTTTTGACCCAGGCTGCCATTTATCTGTAATGTGAAACAAGTAGGAGTGTGGCCATAGCTTTGTTAGTGGCGCATTTAGGTTCTTCCTCTGCAGGGTTAAAGCTGTGCTTTCATCAGGACTGGCACAAAATTTGAGCATGGAGGCTGTCAGTGAACTGGGTGGAGAGGCAGGTGGAACTGAGCTGGAAGCGAAATAAACCCCTGCCTTCTCTATGAATTTCCTTGTGCCAGGCACTGTGCTGGGCCTCATTTCTTCTTCCAACCTCTTTTTGGGCGGAAGAACACACCAGCCGTCTCCACTCTCCAGAGAGGGCAAATGCCTCCGGCTGTCTGATCTCAAGTAATAATAACAGTGCCCTATGAACTCTGGCCAGGTGCTGGGCTGGGCGTTTTGCGTGTGTCATGTCACTGCATCCTCCCACTTTACAGGTAAGTAAACTGAGGCAGAGGAGAAGTGGTCAGGACTGGGATCTCGGTCTGAATTTGCCAAAGCCAGCCCTTGAATCACTAACACGGGAGTGGTGGGGGTTCTAGGACCCTATTTTCAGGGAGGGGTGACTCGATCCCCCAGGATCCTGGGAACCATGAACCTGGCTGAGCGGCTACTTGTGGGAAGTGAACGGGCTGGTTCGGGGGTCCACACGGGCCACTTCCCAGGGGATCGTTTAAGGGGATTCTCCCCGTGCTTTAACTTTCCTGTCTCCTACACTCCCCCGCCTCTCTCAGGCCCGATTCGGCGCATCGCCACCCACCCGGGGAATCCCTGGAGCCACCAGTTCTCCAGGAATTAAGAATTTCGTGACGTTCCCTGCCCTCGTGGAGGGCGGGGGAGTGCTACAAGGGGCCATCGCGCAAGTGCGGCCCCGGCCTCAGCCGCACACGGCGGGCCTCACTTGGGGCCCAGGCTACCGGAGAAGGCGCGCGGACCAGCGGACTGGGCGAGTGTCCCTGCCCGCCCCACCACTCGCCGCCGCTGCTGGCCCGCCCGCCGGTGGGTTGGCGCTTTCCTCCGCTCCCCCGGACACTTTGCAGACGTTCCCCGGCGCCGGGCATGGGCGCCGTCACCGCCTTCGGTCCCCGGGCCAGATTCCTTGTGCGGGTGGGTGAGCGCGGGGCCCCGGCCCTCCCGATCCTGGGCACCTGCGGGCGGCGGCCGCGTCTGTACCCGCGGCTAGGCACATCTCCCGCTGGGAACCCCTGCCACCATCACTCCCCTTCCCGTGGGACAAAGGGCGGGGGCGGAGGGCGCATCCCCACGCGTGACCTTTCCCCGCACTGCGCACGCGCTCAGCCCCACACCACGGGGGAGGGGTAGTGCCCGCTCACGCGAGTGCGGGGCGTGAGGGTGCCCGTAGGTGGGGGAGGCGCCGGTGTGTCGGGTAGACCCTCACCCCATACCTGGAAGTTGGGGCACAGTTTCCCCACGCACCTTTAACTTCTTTTGGCCCCGAGGTGACCTGTGATGAGGGTCCATTCCATTTAGGCCGGGATGTCCCCACTCTGTGAACCCCACGGGAACACAGCTCCTTCTTCCCCGAGTACCTATGTATGAGTGCAGGAGTTTGGACCCTCAGGTGTTTTCCTTCAGTCCCGAGGGTTCTGGGTCCCCCTTCCATCAGACCCAGGAGTCTCGGCCCTCAGCATCTCCCCCGTTGGTCCTGAGTTGGGTTCCACCTCCTGGATGTCCCCAGGAGGCCATCTGTGCCCCTCCATCTGGGGCTGTTCTTTCTGTCCAGTTCCTCTGAGGCGCTTAGCTGTCCGGGTCCCCCGGAGGCCGCGCCATGAACGACCGAAACAGTCGGAGGAAGACACGTGAGGAAGCTGGGACCCTGCCCCACCCTTGGTCCACAGCCACTCTGCCCACTTCTGCCCTCTCCTTCCCAGGGTTGCTGTGGTTGGGGGCTGGTCTGAGGGGTGTGGGGACTTCCCTGGGCTGATCGCCGGCTTCTCCTCTCCAGTGAAGAAGGACGATGAGGCCTTTGAGATCTCCATCCCCTTCGACGAGTCGCCCCACCTAGACCCACAGCTCTTTTACAGTCTAAGCCCCTCTCGGGGAAACTTTGAGGGTGAGCTGGGGGTGGGGGGAGTGGGAAGGGACGCGAGTCAGCTGGGGTGCAGGGCCCTTGACGCCCGGGGTGTGACCAGGGTCCCCCACTGTCACTAGAGCCTCCGGAGGCTGCATCCCTGATGAACAGCGTCAGGACACAGCTGCACATGGCCCTGGAACGGAACTCGTGGCTGCAGAAGCGCATTGAGGACCTGGAGGAGGAGAGGGACTTTTTGCGGTGTCAGCTGGACAAGTTCATCTCCTCTGCACGGATGGATGCAGGTCAGGGCGCCCCATGAGGCTGTCCCCTCCTCAACCGACTCCTGGGCCATGACTCCTAGCTCTGGCTCTTCTTGGGGACACAAGACCCTTTTCACCCACACATTCTGTGGTGGCTCAGTGGGGACCTGGCAACTTTAACCTTTAACCCTGTGGTGTCTCTGGGACCCCAAGTCCAGCTTCATTCCTGCTTCTGTTGGTCGGCAGGACCCTGTGACCCATCCCTTCTGTAGAGAGGGCTTTCCTTTGCCAAATCTTTAGCCATGTTTTGGAGAGCCTCACCTCTACATTTCCTCTCTTGGTGCACAGCCCCTGACTGGCTCCCTTGCAAGCTTCCACATCCTTTTTTGTGAATTCCACTGAAAGCCAGGACAAGGAGCCTGTTTTTTTTTTTTTCCCTTTCAAGATTGACATTATTGGCGACCCCTGTGCTCTGGAATCATCTCTAGCTTGGGTTGCTGGGACATAGTGTTGTCTCCCCACAATGATCGGAACCTACCCAGGATGGTCAGGCCCAGTGGCCTCTGGACTTTCTCAACACCGGACCCTCCCCCAGCCCACCTTCTGGGGGCCCTGCATAGAGCTTCAGCGCTCCGTCTTCTAGGTGGAGGCAGGCACCTGCCATTCCCAGCCTACCAGACACAGAGCCTAAGATTTCTCTCAGGGTCTCAATCCTCCACCCCAGGCCTTTCCTGCCCCTAGGGTGTCCAGAGTCCACTCTTCTGGAGGTACTCCACTGTGGGAACCCCACATAGTCATAGACTCTCCCGAGGTCCCCGGTCTGCTCTTGGTCCATTTGGTTCCTCCTCCAGACCTCTTGCCTCCAAGTTTAGGAGTCAGCTGAGCATCCACCCCCAAATCCCAGCTTATTGTCCTATATTCAGCTATCTCTTGCAGGGACCTAATTTCCTACCCACCTGTTGTTTTCTTGGGAGGCCTCCCTTCCTGGGGACCTATGTGATGTGACCTCCATCCCCACCTTGCAGACACACCTCTTACTTCCTCCTCCCTCCTGTTTCTGCAGTCAATGTGTGTGTGTTATGTCTCTCCCACCTCTCTCCAGAGGACCACTGCCGGGTGAAGCCTGGGCCTCGGCGGGTTGAGGGCGACAGCCGGGGTGGGGCTGGGGGCGAGGCCTCAGACCCTGAGTCGGCAGCCTCCACGATCAGCGGAGTATCGGAAGAAGGCAGTAACGTCGACAGGAAGAGGCAGAGGCAGAAGGGAGGCCCTAGTCGGAGGCGCTTTGGGAAGCCCAAAGCCCGGGAGAGGCAGCGGGGTGAGCTGGGGCACGGGGTGCAGTGTGAGAGCTCTGGACTGACTTGCTGTGTCACCTCCCTTCCCTATTTGTAACAGACCAGACCTGCTGGTGGGTTCCAGCCTTCACGTGTGGTCCTGGTTTATACTGTACATTTTGGTCCACCCTCTCTAGACCTTCCCAAACATCAGTAACAAGAGGAAGGGCGATGGCTCAGGTGGCTGGCAACTCAACCTCTGACCTGCTCTCATGTATTTTCCTCCTCATCCTCTCCTCCCGGCCGTCCTTCAATTTTCCTCTCCTCTAAATCCTGTCTCCATTTCTCATATCTCTTCACCGCATTTTCCTCCCGTTTCCCATTTTGCTCTCCTGCTCTTCCTGTATTGGGCTCCTTGGGCACACCTTCCCTGTCTCTGTTCCTTTGCTCTGTGTGGGCCCCTCACCCCATCTCTCTTGTCCTCACATCTGCCCTCCCATTTCTGTCCCACTTCCTCCACATTTGAATTCCCCGTGTGGATCTGTCATCTCATGTCTATCTCCACCCCCTCTAACCTCCTCTATCTCCATTTCTTCATCACATCTGTATCTTCCCATGTGTGTCTCTCTGTACCATATCTCTATCACCCCTCCTTGGCCCTGCAGTGAAGGACGCAGATGGTGTCCTCTGCCGCTACAAGAAGATCCTGGGCACCTTCCAGAAGCTGAAGAGCATGTCACGGGCCTTTGAGCACCACCGTGTGGACCGCAACACGGTGGCGCTGACCACGCCTATCGCAGAGTTGCTCATTGTTGCCCCCGAGAAGCTGGCGGAGGTGGGTGAGTTCGACCCCTCCAAGGAGCGTCTGCTCGAGTACTCGCGCCGCTGCTTCCTGGCCTTGGATGACGAGACCCTCAAGAAGGTGCAGGCCCTCAAGAAGAGCAAGCTGCTGCTTCCCATCACCTACCGTTTCAAGCGGTGATCCTGCCCCCCTGGCCTGGGACCTGCCCTCCGACCCCCACTTCCCTTCCCCTCCACCCTACCTGGAACGTGGGCGAGTGTGTGCATGAGTGGTGTGCCCTTGCTAGGGCCTGGGGGTGGATGGCATGTTCCTGCGTGTGCCTCTCTCCTCTCCCTTCTGCAGACCCCACTCCCACTCCTGGTCCCTTCTATATAGACTTGTCCTCCTTGCCTCCCACATTCCCAGCATCCTCCCCTTCCTCTGCATTCCCAGCGTTGGGGGTCCTCACTTAGCCAGGCTCCCAAGAGCTACTTACTGCCCAGGTGCTGGGTTCTGCCCTTTCCTAAACACTGGCACCCTTCCTGCCCTCACTGGGCCCTTCCTCCTGGGAAAACTGCTGGATTCTACGGGGCGGGGGCACTGTACATACCCGTTCTCCGCCCCCAGCCCCGAGGACCCTAATTCCGGACTCCCCCATTCCACGTGAAGCAGATTATTATTCAGAGAATTTAAATTAAAAAGACGATAAAATTTGGAATAAACTAGGTCCCGGCCTCTTTCTGGGAGGGGGTGGCCGTTGCCCTGGAGACAGTAACAGGGCGCTGAGGCTTCCAGGAAGCAGGCGGTCGGGAGGAAAACCGGGGAGGTTGGGGAGACAGGGTGTAATTAGCACCCCCGTAGGCAGCGGTGGGAGGGGGAGTAGCAGCTGTGTTCCGGGAACACGGAGGGGCTGAGCTCTGGAAAAGAGGAGTGAACACTACTCATTGGGCTGTTTGGACTAGAGGCGCGGCGGCAGGAGGCAGTACTCAATGACCTCCAGCACAGGCGGCCACCGTGGCGTGGGGGGGTGGGGGGAATCTCCTCTGGGAGGAGGCTTCCTCCCGACCGCTAGGAGGCGGTAATGGGAGATTCAGTCTCCTGGAAGCGTCCTCGACTTTGCCGGCGGCCGCACCTACGCGGTTGCTACAGCAACCAGGACCAGGCGGCCTAGCTTAACGGTCAGGAATTCAGCTCCTTCCCTGGAAGAAGGGAAAGTCTCGCGCACGCGTGCTGGAGGCTCTGGAACCCGTCCTCGTGGAGTGAGAAACCGCGCCTCAGACCAACGTCTACGCAGGCGCAGAAGCCCATCTCGCGCCCCTCCTTTTCCATCCTGCGCAGGCGCACAAAGCCGCGCTACCAACCTCCGCAGCGGCCGCGCGCACCGTTCACCTCGCTGGCTGCTTTTGTCTCGCGCAACCTTCTTAGGCCATCCACGAGATCGGCCCTTCTTTTCCTTCACTCTTCCCGCCCCGAGAGCCAGGAGTCCGGAGCCGGGACCCCGCCCCTTCCCCGTATCCCTTCCCTTGACCCACCTCGTCTTCGTCCTCCCTCCCTTTTCTGTTCCCCAAGCCGGAAGGAGCCGAAGAACAGACGGAAAAAGCCGAAGCTGTCTCGGTGAGTGGGGCCTTTCCGAAGCGGTGGCGGAAGGAGCCGAAGCTCTGCAGTGGGGGGAGTGAGCCAACGGAATCTCCGGAAAGAGCCGAAACTTGGAATCTAGCATAATCTCTGGCGGGGCCTGAGGGCGAGCGCTGGAAATCTTCGGGAAGCGCCGAAGACTAGGACGGTTAGGCTTATCAGAAGTAGCGGGTTGCTCGGATAGGGCCGGCAGATAAGAGCGGGGAGCCCCTGCGGAAGCAGTGAAAGACTGGGACGGTTTGAATTGTCGGAAAAAGCCGAACCTTTGGTGGGCCGAGGGTGGCTGGGCGCAGAGGAAGCTGAGAACCTACGGAAACACCCGAACGTTGAAGAGGTAATTTCCGAAGAGTTTACAACCTGGGAACCCCGCGAAACCTTCGCTTCGGGTGTTTTCGGAAGCGGCCGAAGACACCGCACCCGACTCTTGCCTCTACAGTCCGGAAATAGCCGACGCGCTTCGGAAACAAGCTCTGGGGGAGGGGTTCTTTGCGGGCGGGCCGGCGGGGGAGGGGTGGAGCCGGGGCTGGGCGGGCGGCCTGGGCTTGATTAGGCAGGAGGAGGCGGCGGCGCGTTGGGGGCGCCCGGAAGTAGCCGAAGCGAGCGGCGGAAGTAGCCGAAGCGGCAGCGGGCGGGCGGCAAGGCGAGGCGAGAGCTGTACAGGGCCTACACGGCCGCTTCAGCATGTCGGACTTCGACGAGTTCGAGCGGCAGCTCAACGAGAATAAGCAAGGTGAGGGCGCCGGGGGCGTGGGGCGGCGGGCGGGGCGGCTCTTGGCTTCCCTCCGTGTCCCCCGCCATTTTCTTCGTCGCTTCCCCGTCCTCTCAGGGCCGCGCGGCACCCCCCCACCCGTCCCGCGGCGCGCACTCGCTCACGTGACCGCCCGGCGTGCCTCCGCGCGCGGGAGGGGGTGGGGAGCGCGGGCCCACACGCATGCGCGTCGCGTACCGTTTCGCGCCCCACGTGGTTCCCGGCGCAGGTGTGTCCCCTTGCGGACTGCTGTTATTGCTAATCTGAGGAGGAGAGTGTATATAATCGGGTCCCGCGAATCCCCCCCTTTCCTCCCGCTTCCTAGGTACTTCCGCTTCCGGCCGGGCCTGTGGCCTGGGTCTCCACGCCCCCTTTGTTCCAAAATGGCGGTTTTGAGCGCCCCCCCTCCCCCCCACCGTTCACGTGGGCTCGGGCAAGGCCGCGACTTGGGCCGGCCCTTCTCCGGCGGCTGCTCTTTGCGCAGTGTCCTGCGGACTCGCCCGCTAGGGTCCCGCCTTGGCTGCTGGTCGTGGGGGGCCTCGGGTCACCTCGTGTGACGCGGATTTCCTCGTGAAAGGGGGACCCTGTGTTGTTTTATTTTCCACCCTGTGCATTCTTGAAGTGTTTCTACCGCACGTACGTTTTGCGTACACGCGGGCTTTGGCAGTGGCGACGATCACAATGTGGAGTGTTTGTTCCCAGTATCCCCAGCTAGAGACAAACACCATGTCTTCTCCATCCCAAACTCGGGGCATCTAGACTTAGCCTCATAAATCATCTCAACGTAGAGATGGGGAAACTGAGGCTCTTGAGAGTAAGGGAACCTGGGCCCATTGAGTACCATAGGAAAGGGTGGGCGGCAAGTACTCTCAGGTGATGCCCAGTCAAAGCACGGGACCACGCGGGTGCCGGTCAGTTTAGGGACTCCAAGAATATTGGAACTGGGAGAGTCATTAGACGTTTAAAAATTCCTTGATCCTCCTATTCTGGTTTGACAGTGAAGAAACTTAGGCCAAGGGAAGGTGGAAGGACTTGAGGCTTAAGATGCCCGTGTTTGAATGGCTGAATGAGAGGTGCAGGACTTTCCCTTGGAACCCACCTAGAGTTGAGTAACGGGCAGCTGCATTAGGAGACAGTGCCTGGGGAAGAAGTCCCGGGTTTTGAGTGTCCTTCGCGTGTCTGTCTTTTTACTCATTGTACTGCTTAACAGCACACGCTTGGAAGTTGATCCTACCTGAGTTCAAAGCTACTTTGATGCTTAGCTGTGCTACTTGAATACGTTTGTGCCTGTTTGTTTTCGTTTGTGGATTGCCATCATTGTTTTCACAGTTTTTGAAATAAGGATGATAGCAGTTAAACTGAGTGCCTGTCACGTGCTAGGCACCTTGCTAAGCTCTTTGCATGGTTTTTCTAAGTAGATCCTTGTAACAGCCCAGTGAGGCTGAAATGATTTTCTTATTTTTGCAGAGGAGGAAACAGATTCAAAAAGTTTGAAAATTTTCCCAGGTCTGGTCAGAGGCAGACCTGAAATTAAATGGGAAAACGTGAAGTGTGTGGCATGTGGCTTGGCATACATTAAGTGCCCAACAAGCGGTGTTTTATATTGTGAAATGATCCATAGTGTGATAAACTTACAGAGAGAAAGTAGAGGCAGGTCATCAGCTCGCTCAGAGATGATGTCAGAGTTGGGGAAGGTGCATTCCAAACCTCATCCTCATACACCTGGGGGGGAGGTAGATGGGACCCTAGTTTAAAGAAGAGAAAACCGAGTTTTAAAGGTTTAGTTGTTCTTGCGTGGTTTTATATCGTTGGTAAGTGGAAAAGCTGAAATGGACCCTGAGTTCTGGCTGGGTGCATGGCTGGACCACCAGGTGGAGGTGGTTGAGCCCTTCCTTGAGGCCCTTGCAGATGTGCTTGCTGCCTGAGTGCTTGGCCCTCCTGGTACTGGGAGGTCATACCCTCACCCCTCACAAGTCCCCTGGGTTGGTAGCGCTGTTCCCAAAAGGTGGCAACAGCATTTTGAACAATTAAAGCTCCCTTTCTGTTCCTATTTGTCCAGGATCAGTGTGTGTGTGTGTGGGGGGGTGGGGCGCACTCCTGCCTTAGGGGGAAGTGCTGCCCACGTGTTGTCCCGCCTGTGGGTCTTTGTCTCTGAGCCAGCCTCTTCCCTACTTTTTAGCCCCTGCCTAGTGCAGTTGTGTCTCCAGGGAATTAATTTCCTGGTCTGCATCCCAGCACCCAGCAGGCATCCCTGCTTTCTCTGTGTTGGTTCTTTTCTGCCTGCTTGTCTGTTTCAGAGCCTTAGCAGCAGGAAGGGCTCTTGGGGCTTGTAGCTCGCCCACCTTGTAAACATGGAGCCAGAGGCCCCAGAGCTCCTGTGTGCTTACCTGCAGCTCTCTGAGTATCCGCTCACGTTTCTAGTCTTTGATTTACTTATGTTTTTGCCTTCCAAGGAGATTATCCCATTGTCATTAGTGGTTCCAGCCAGACCCCGGAATGTTCTGCCTGAGTTCAGGAGTGTGCCTGGTTGCGTTACCGAACTTGCTGACGTGACAAAGCTCACATTCAGGCTCACTACTTCCTTGTTTTTTAGCCTTTGCGCCAGTCATGTGACTGTCCAGTGCCACAGTTTCCCTGTCTGTTACATGAGCCCCCAGCAGGGCATTCCCAAAGCAGTAGTAGAGATTAAGTGCAACTAAAACATTTAGCATAGATTCCAGTTTTAGGAAGCATGCCATTCTTTGCTGCTGTGTCTTTTCCATACTTAGGTGCACGTTTTTTCTGAGTTTCAGGGATTCTGGAATTGAGGTGCATTTACAAAAAGTTCCTGTTAAATTATATCAGAAAAATATAAGACAGCAGTGTGGATGAGACTAAAGTCCACTCTGAGGCCCTCTCCTTATTGCCTGTTCTGTTTCCTGTCCTCTGTCTCCTGTCCCCAGGAGTGTGGTGACATTCATGAGTACAGTAACGGGCCTGATGGGTAGTTGAGGAATCAGGTGCCTTTGAACCCAGGAAGTGAAGTAGGCAGTGCTCGGGCTTCCTGTGCTGAAGGGTTAGCCCGCATCTGCTTCCCAGGCTGAGAGGTCTGTGGGGAGCACAGGGTTTTGGCTCCCTGGCAGGGCTGTGCTCCATCCCAGGTTCTGCACCCGCACGGGTGAAGGGTTGAGAGAGCCGAGTGGAGGCTGGAGCAGAGTTGTGTGCCTGGCCCATCCCCTCATGCACTGTGTACTTGGCTTTGAGGCAGGATGGGGTGGTCTGGGATTCAGGTCTGCGTGGCTCAGAGAGAGGGGCCTGGGGAGGGTGTTCTTGTTGGGAGGGTCTCCCTGCTTCCTGACTGGCACCCGACCCTGGGCCTGATGGTGGGACTGTGGGTGCACCTGGTTGATTGAGGAGGTCTTTCCTGTGGGGCCGCGGGTCCCTTCAGGAAAACATCATTGGGTCTCTTGGTTCCCCAGCCTCTAGCCCTGCCCCTCTCAGGGACGACCCTGGGGTCAGGCCCCTCAGCCCTCGAGGGGGACCAGGAGCCAGCCTCCTCTGTCTTCTCTGGCTCCCCAGCTCCTCCTGAGCGTCCTCAGGTATCTTACACCCCGGGGGCATTTCCAGGCCCTCTCCCCTCAGGTAACCAGCTCCCGTCCCTTGGTCCCCCAGGGTCCCTGGACTGGCTTGTGGACCCAAGCAGCCTGCTAACTCCCCATCTCTGTTGAATCCCGTCCCCTTGGGGGTGGCCTCCCTGGGGCTGGGGCATGGCCAGCAGTGTGTGGGTGGGCTGGGCCATGTGTCCCCAGCTCAGCCTCCTCCTCCCCCTCCCCCCCAGAGCGAGACAAGGAGAACCGGCACCGGAAGCGCAGCCACAGCCGCTCCCGAAGCCGGGATCGGAAGCGCCGCAGCCGGAGCCGTGACCGACGGAACCGAGACCAGCGGAGCGCCTCCCGGGACAGGCGGCGAAGAAGGTACTGCGTTCGGGAAGGGCAATGAAGGTGTCCCTGCTCAGACTGTGTGCCCTTTGCATCCTTTTGCTCCTGTCTCTGGGGGTGGGATATGCCGCTTCTCGGTCTGGAATTCAGAGCTTTGTCTTTGGGGTTTCCTGCAGTTCTGGTGGGTTGTGGGGGTGGCAGATTCTTTATCTGGGAGGTAATTCTTTATCTGGGAGGTGAGTCTGCAGATAGGGCGTTCTGTCCTCTCCTTCCTAAGGAACTTCCCCCACCCGATCCAGAGGAGGGTCTGGTTCCTTTTCCCACCCCCTTTCTGTGCTTCTCTGTGGGACTGTTTCAGGGACTGTGCTCTGCCTCCTGGGAAGGGGGCCATCTCAGAGCAGGGCAGGACTTCTGTCCCTGGCCACCTTCTGGGTTGGGATGCTGGTTTTCTGCTCTCTAATGCCTCTTCCCTCTCTAGGCACTCCTTTCTGTTCTCTCTGCCCCCTTAGGTGAGGAAGGGCGGGGTAGGTGTAAGTCCTGCCTGCTCCCATCTCAGTTTGTCCAACTAGAAAGGGATCTGTTTGTCTGGCCCTGACACCTGCCATCACTTCCTCTTTTCTGGGGTGGGGGCTTTGGGGAATGGCAGGGCCGAGGGGGCCTGCTTGCCGCTTGTTCACCTCGGCCCTGCCCCCGGCCCTGGGGCTCAGTACCCTTGGGGGGTGTGTGTGGCTTGTGGGGAAGACGAGGGTCCCCAGTCACCCCTCCCCATACCTTTCCCTCCCACCCCCAGCAAACCTTTGACCAGAGGCGCTAAAGAGGAGCACGGTGGATTGATGTGAGCTTCTCTTCCTGCCCCTCCACCCTGATGCCACCCCTTTGCCTCCTGCCCCTGCACACCTGCCCGTCCCCGTCCAGCCCTGGCCCAAGCACCTGCCTTGAAACCAGCCCCTCTCCCAGGCCTGGGTGCACCCTGACCCAGACCCTCTCCCTCTGGAGACAGCGGAGTTACTGCTGGGGAGCCAGGGGAGCCTGGGGGGCTGGCAGGCCTGCCGAAGGCCAGACTGAGGTGGCCCTGCCCGCTCTCCCCCCCGCCCTCCCCCAGTCGCTCCCCTCGCCATGAGAAGAAGAAGAAGGTCCGCAAATACTGGGACGTGCCACCGCCCGGCTTTGAGCACATCACCCCCATGCAGTACAAGGCCATGCAAGGTAGGCTCCCCCCAGGTGTGTGTGCAGACCCCCATTTTGGGGGCTGAGGTTTGCACCCTGGATCTTTGGCCTCTGTCCTTTTGAAGCCCCCATGGTGGAGTGCGCAACGAGGGCTCCCCATGGGGCTGCTGCCAGGAGACCTGGCTTATCAGAGGCAATAGGTCCATTAGGGGCTGCCCTTTTCCTGTGGCCGAGGACTGGAGGCTTTGGGGGTGGGGGGCAGTCCTGGAGCTCCGGTCCAGGGTTACCCTGATGCCAGCTAATGCTTTTTGCCCCTTCTGAAGCTGCGGGTCAGATTCCAGCCACTGCCCTCCTCCCCACCATGACCCCGGACGGTCTGGCTGTGACCCCCACGCCAGTGCCTGTGGTCGGGAGCCAGATGACCAGGCAGGCCCGGCGCCTCTACGTGGGCAACATCCCCTTTGGCATCACTGAGGTACTGCCCTCCCCGCCCTCCCCTGCCCTCCCCTCCCCCCTCCCCCCTCCCCCTGCTCCTCCCCTTCCCTCCATCCCTCCCCAACCTGCACGGGTCAGACTCTGCTCCTGCAAGACCCCCCGGCCCCCTCCCAGACGGACGATGGAGTTGAGCCAGCCAGGGGCCGGGCTGGGGGTGGCCCTCCCTCCCTCCTCTCTCCTCTCCCATCTCCTCTCCCCCAGCCTCCTCCCGCAGCCCAGGGATCATGCACACACATAACTTAACCTACGAATCCGAATCGTGTGGAGAGAGACAGACAGGGAGACTTGGACACACACACACAGACGCACGCCCTCAGTTTCTGACACGCCTCTGTTCTCTGCCCTGTCCCCGTCCTTTCCCACAGTCCTCCCATGGTCGCTGCTCTTTTATTTTTGATGGCCCTGACCTCCCCACCTTCCCCACGCTCCTCTCCCTCCCCTCTCCCCACCCCTTCCCGTGGCACCCCTGAGAAGCCCGAGATCAAAGAGTTGTTTCCATTTCTCTTTAAAGTGAAATATTGTGGGGCTGAGATCCCTCGTAGCAACAAAAAGTTTGCTACCGTCGGCGAAGGCAAGTAAGGTCCATTCTGACTTTCTCAACCTGCACTTTGCTACATTTGATGAACCAGCCCCCGGACTCCAGGGCCAGATCCCTCCACATCACTCTTCTCTCCTCCCCTCCCTCCACCCTCCTCCCTTGCCCCTGCGCTCCCCTCCCCTTCCATCCCTGTCCTCTTTGTCTCTTTCTCTCTGACTCTGGGTCCCTGTGTCCTGCCTGCTGCTTTTCTACTTTCCTACCATTTTCCTCTTTGTCGCCACTGGATGTTTCCTTTCCTTACGTGTCCTGTCTCCTTGTTTTCTCTGTTTCGTGTATTTCTTCTCTCCCTGTGGTGGTGCCCCCCCATCTTTTCTCAAACCCCCCTTCCCCTCATTGGCCCCTGGGGCTCTCCCCACACTTGTCCCACCCCCTGGTCTCTGCTGCTACCCTATTCTCTCATTTCTCTCCTTTTATTCCTATGATTGATCTCTACGCCCCCACCCGTATTCCACTGTTCCTTCTCCCACCTCTGCCCTCCCCGCCCTCTCCCCTTACCCCCAAACCCTCCGTGTCTCCCTCTCTCACCCTTCCCTCCTCTCTCCACCTCCCTCCCCGCCCCTCCCTGTCTCCTTTGCCCTCTGCAGGAGGCCATGATGGACTTCTTCAATGCCCAGATGCGCCTGGGGGGGCTGACCCAGGCGCCCGGCAACCCCGTCTTGGCCGTGCAGATCAACCAGGACAAGAATTTTGCCTTCTTGGAGGTGAGTGGGTGCTGCGCTGTTGGGTGTGGGCTGCCTTTTGGTGGTCTGTCCTTTGTCGGCCCAGGCCCCTGGGGGCGGGGCTGGACTGGCGAAAGCACCGTTGCCCCTTACCACCCCGTTCTCTTTCCTTCAGTTCCGCTCAGTGGATGAGACCACCCAGGCCATGGCCTTCGATGGCATCATCTTCCAGGGCCAGTCGCTGAAGATCCGCAGGCCCCACGACTACCAGCCCCTTCCTGGCATGTCAGAGAATCCCTCCGTCTATGTGCCTGGTGAGTGGGGTCTTGTCCCACTCTCTTCAACCCAGCTAGAGCTGCTCAGCAGCAGCGTGGCTGCTACGGGATAGACATGTCTCCTTATCCTATCCCCCAAACCTCCCCGCTTAGCAGAGGTGGTGCCCCGGGCTGGAGAGGGTGAGCTGTGATCTGCTTGAGGACACACAGCTTGTGAGTGGCAGAGCCGGGAACAGAGCGCAGGCGTTGGGGGAAGTGAGGGCCTCGGGGGTTATTGTGAGTTTGTGTGTGTGCGGGTTAGCAGTCTGTGCTGCCCAGCAAGGGCTTGCCACCCGGCATGCAGAGGAGACAGTGCCACGACAGGGGCTTCTGAGAAAAGCAAAGGCTTTATTGAGACAGGAAGGCAAGGCTCAAATCTGTCCCCAGCCAAGGGTTTGGGGCAGGATTGAAGGGCTCGGTGGTATGGGCAGGGGTTGTTTGGAGGGCTTCAGCATTGGGCTTCTGGACAGTGGACCCTTTCCTCTGACTGGCTGGGTGATCCAGTCCCATCAAGTCGTAGCTCTTTGGTCCCGGATGTCACTGAAGGTCAGAGTTCTCTTCTGTGTGTGCTTCAGTGCATGACTGACATGACTTAACGCTTGTGTTGTTCTTGAAGAACCACTCAGTGTCTTGTGAGAAATAGGAGGTGGCCAGTTGGAGCTGGTTCTCAGTTGCAAGTGAAGCTCCCAGCGTGGAGACTGACACCTGCGAGGCCCTCCTTTCTTGCCTTTGTTTCTGTGGACTCCTGTGCACTGGGCCCTGCCCCACAGCGTGTTACAGTCATTCCGGCTGGTAGGTCGAGGCAGACCTGGGGTCTGCACGTTTCAGGTAGCAGATGTTTCGGGCTTTGTAGGCCACATGGCCCCTGTGGAAACTCTTCCGTGATTATAGTGTGAAAGCAGCTGCAGACGACACCTAGCTGGCATGGCTGTGTCCCATCCCCCACTGAACATTAAGGACTGACATTTGAGTCTCATACAGCATTTACATATCACGAAGTAACCTTTCAAAGTGTTTTCAGGTTGTCCAGAAAGCGGCAGCAGGCTGGTCGATAGATGGAGTGTCTTAGGCTCGAGCCTCGGTGTGGCTCTGTGAGGGTGCAGGGTGCACTGGGGGCTTGGAGAGCCAGAGCCTGTGCTCCTGTGGCTGAGCTGGGCCCTGGTCTCAGGCCCTGGAGTTGTGGAAAGGGGGCGTGAGCACTGGTGTACTTTGGGTGTGGGTGTGAGAGAACATGGGGTTCTGCCGACTGAGGCTTCACAATGAAGGATT